>NC_052340.1:4263559-4983559 GCF_016432855.1 Salvelinus namaycush | reverse complement strand
ACATGGAGCGAGAATGCACATTGGGACAACAGGATGGTGGACGGATGCATTGGAGATAGGACCACGGGGAGAAAACCTATTCCCAAGAGGACCATGCGTGAGGAGGGCCAGCTTAGCCAGCCATAGGGACTAATACAACACTACTGCTTTCCTGTTCTGTTTTGGAGCGACAGTGGTGAGGTTAAGAGAGTAAGAGACAGAGAGGTACACTACATGACCAAACGTATGTGGACACCTGCTCGTCGAACATCTCATTCCAAAATCATGGGCATTAATATGGAGTTGGTCCCCCTTTGCTGCTATAACAGCCTCCACTCTTCTGGGAAGGCTTTCCACTAGATGTTGGAACGTTGCTGCGGGAACTTGCTTCCATTCAGCCACAAGAACATTAGGGACGCACTGATGTTGAGCGATTAAGTCTGACTCGCAGTCGGCGTTCCGATTCATCCCAAAGGTGTTTGATGGGGTTGAGGTCAGGGCTCTGTGCAGACCAGTCAAGTTCTTCCACACTGATCAACAAATAATTTCTGTATGGACCTCGCTTTGTGCATAGGGCATTTTCATGCTGAGACAGGAAAGGGCCTTCCCAAATTGTTGCCACAAAGTTGGATGCACAGAATCATCTAGAACGTCATTGTACGCTGTAGCATTAAGATTTCCCTTCACTGGAACTAAGGGGCCTAGCTCAAACCATAAAAACAGCCCCATACCATTATTCCTCCTCCACCAAACTTTACAGTTGCCACTATGCATTGGAGCAGGTAGCGTTCTCCTGGCATCTGCCAAACCCAGATTCGTGAGTCGGACTGCCAGATGATGAAGCGTGATTCATCACACCAGAGAGCGTGTTTCCACTGCTCCAGAGTCCAATGGCGGCGAGCTTTACACCACTCCAGCCAACGCTTGGAATTGCGCATGGTGATCTTAGGCTGCTCGGCCATTGAAACCCATTTCATGAAGCTCCAGACGAACAGTTCTTGTGCTGACGTTGCTTCCAGAGGGAGTTTGGAACTCCGTAGTGAGTCTTGCAACCAGACGATTTTATGAGCTAAGTGCTTCAGCTTTTGGCATTCTAGTTCTGTGAGCTTGTGTTGCCTACCACTTCGCGCCTTTGCTGTTGTTACTCCTAGGCGTTTCCACTTCACAATAACAGCACTTACAGTTGACCGGGGCAGCTCTAGCAGGGCATAAAACTGACTTGTTGGAAAGGTGGCGTGCCACATTGAAAGTCACTGAGCTCTTCAGTAAGGCCATTCTACTGCCAATGTTTGTCTATTGAGATTGCATGGCTGTGTGCTTGATTTTATACACCTGTCAGCAACAGGTGTGGCTGAAATAGCTGAATCGACTAATTTAAAGGGGTGTCGACATATTTTTGTACATATAGTTGGAAATCAATTTAGAACTGTGTTTATTTTATTTTACCGCTTTTTCTCCCCGATTCCATGAAATCCGATTGGTAGTTACAGTCTTGTCCCATCGCTGCAACTCCCGTACGGACTCGGGAGAGGCAAAGGTCGAGAGCCGTGCGTCCTCCGAAACACAACCTCGCCAAGCCACACTGCTTCCTGACACACTGCTCGCTTAACCCGGAAGCCAGCCGCACCAATGTGTCGGAAGAAACACCGTACAGCTGGCGACCGAAGTCAGCGTGCATGTGCCCGTCCGCCACAAGGAGTCGCTAGAGTGCGATGGGACAAGGACATCCCAGCCGGCCAAACCCTCCCCTAACCCAGATGACGCTGGGCCAATTGCACGCCACCTCATGGGTCTCCCGGTCGCGGCCAGCTGCGACACAGCCCGGGATTGAACCCGGATCTGTAGTGACACCTCTACCACTCGGTAGGGCTGGAAAGGTGTTCTTAATGTTTGGTATACTCCCCCCCCAACCTTATTGTTGTTACTGATTGTTCTGTTTCATTGACAATCCCGATTATTATTATATATTTTTTTATTATGTTAATATTTTTAAGCATATCCATTTCCAAAATAGGCTTTGGCAATATGGACATTGTTACATTGGGCCAATAAAGCAATTCAAATTTAATTGAACTGAGATAGAAGTAGGGAGAGAGATGAGAGAGAAAGAGAGACGGGGGGAAAGAGGTGGAGAATGATAATCAGAGAGAGAGAGAGAGAGAGAGAGAGAGAGTGAGAGAGAGAGAGAGTTCTTGGTGGTTCCACACCATGTTGCTGTTACCCTGCTACCAAGGTGTTAACCTCCCCACAACCTCTTCACAACGCTGCTTTAACATAATCCCATCTCTACGGTTTCAGAGCGACATGGCATTCCTGCTGTGTTAGTGGTCCTGCTGGCCCATTTCTCTCTCTAGTGGAGCCTCTGGCTCATGCAAGTTTGCTCCAGGCATCGTGCTGCTGCCTCTCCAGAGTCTCATCGACACACTTTGGTCCCAATTCCCCTCATATTAGGTCACAGGCAAATGAGGAGAACTGTTATCGTTTTGATATTGTATTATCCACTCCTCTGATGTTTTTGGGAATTATTCTTCTCGTGGCTCACGTTGGCCAAGGCAGATGGCTGCTGCTGGCCCTAATTCCTTTCTGTATGGGACCGTATAAGTCTCATAAAATCAACCTATGCAAGATGCAAGATACCTTTTCAGGCTAAACTGCTGACTACTCCATTAACCAATTCCACGTGGGATAAATGGGAAATGGGGGCACAACATGCAATGTTAAAGAAAGCAACAAACCAGACATGATCCCTGGCATCTGGATTCAAAATGGCATCCACTTGAGCCACACATTACCATGCAGGGGCTTGGCTTGCACATAGGGTGAAGGAAACTGGGTTCCATGGTATTAGATGGAGAAATTAAGCTCATGCTTTAACATTTGGTCAACTCAAACCTCTCCTTAGAACAGGGCAGGTACTTCTAAGTGTTTCTAGAAATCCTAGCAACCCTATAGGCTTTATCAACCTCAATGGGAGTTGTCTTGAGAAAGTATGCAGTGGCATGATGGGTCTGTAGGTGTAATATGACATTAGCTGGCCTTGCCCCAACCACAATCTTCACTCGTCTTGGTCTATCACTAGTGTTGTGTAATCTGCCTACAGAGACAGCACATTTTTAAATGTTTTTTTTTCATATATATATATATATATTTTTTTTTTTTGCAACACTGATATCTATCAAAATATACACAATTAAATGGGAATCTCAAATGGCACACTCCTGGCTGATGGTTGAGACACTTCAGAAGGATACAGTATCTGTGATCGGATTCCCTGCACTAACACTGGCCAGAGTGTCTCGTGATGTCACTGATGTCTGGGAGGATTCAGCATTAGCGATAAAGGGCCTGGAAGTAGAAATTCAGAGTAGAAAGCAGAAGAGAACTCTGTGCAGCCAAGGGTGCTTGTTGGAACCTCAATCCCACTGGCTATTTTCCATAGTGACATCATTAGCTAGAAAGCGGGGGGGGGGGTAACAGTCTGACAACACAACACATTCCAGGGGGGATTGGACAACAGATTCAAGACACCAGTTCACAGCAGAACAGCGAGCCTGTTGGGGAGTTTGTTTGTTTTGTTCGTTAGAAAGAGAACGGTCACACATTTTGCTTTATAACAACTAAGTACAATGTAATATCAACAGCAAAATAAAAAAAACGATCAAAGGACAAATTACAAAACACTTGAATTAGCCCTTGAATTCAAAACAGTCCAGAAACTGAGACGAGACACTAAAAGCAGAAAACAAAAAAAAAGACGATTGAATATGAGGGCAAAGGCAGGCTTGTCTGAAGACTATTCCTGAATGAAAAAGACAGAGACGTAGCGTGCTAGCTAGCCTGATCTGTACTCTAGCCGGGCTGAGGCTGGGGGGACAGTCTCTCTCAGGGACAGTCTGGGTCAGTGGCTTTCAGACCTCCATGTAATAGGGCGGGGTCAGAGTGTACAGTTGAATTGGCCTAACGTCTTGATATGTGTCACACCTCTTGCTTTCTCCCAAACTCCTTCCATTGCCCTCCCCTGGTACCTTCCCCAACCCTGGACCTCTCCTCAGTCCTCACAACGAAAAAGAAAATAAGAAATTATACTTTATTTTTTTGTTTAAATTACACTTCTACTAAATTACACAATGTTCTTGGTTCATATATTTTTAAACATTTTTTTTCATTCCGACAACCATGACTGTTTTGTATGAGTATAGTACAGCATTTCCCTTTGCTTTGTTTTTTTTTTGTTGGCTTGGCAGTCGGCAACTTGGGTACAGATCAACAGCACCTGGGGGAAGAAGAGAGGCAAGGAGGAGAAGAGAGGGGGAGAAACGGGGCTTTTTCTGCCCTGTTCTTTTACATGGTTGCAGCGCATCACTGGGGCTACTCATCAATGAGACTGGGCTCGATAAAGGAGGAGAGGAGGTCAGAGAGGAGATGTAGGATGGGTCATAGAGTAGGCCATAGTGACAGAAGCCAAAAGGTCAAAGGTTAGCCCAGGGCCTCTTTGCCGCTCTCTCGCTCCCGCTGGCCCTCCCTACTCATCTTCATCTCCGTCAACTGGATGTACCGCAGCACGTTTGTGTCTGTGTCACAGAGAGGGAGAGCGAGAGAGAGGGGAGCGAGAACGGGAGAAGGAGAGAGAGAGAGAGGGGAGCGAGAAAGGGAGAAGGAGAGAGAGAGAGAGGGGAGCGAGAAAGGGAGAAGGAGAGCGAGAGAGAGGGGAGCGAGAACGGGAGAAGGAGAGCGAGAGAGAGGGGAGCGAGAAAGGGAGAAGGAGAGAGAGAGAGAGGGGAGCGAGAACGGGAGAAGGAGAGAGAGAGAGAGGGGAGCGAGAAAGGGAGAAAGAGAGAGAGAGAGGGGAGCGAGAAAGGGAGCGAGAAAGGGAGAAGGAGAGAGAGAGAGAGGGGAGCGAGAAAGGGAGAAGGAGAGAGAGAGAGGGGAGCGAGAAAGGGAGAAGGAGAGCGAGAGAGAGGGGAGCGAGAACGGGAGAAGGAGAGAGAGAGAGAGGGGAGCGAGAAAGGGAGAAGGAGAGAGAGAGAGGGGAGCGAGAAAGGGAGAAGGAGAGAGAGAGAGAGGGGAGCGAGAACGGGAGAAGGAGAGAGAGAGAGAGGGGAGCGAGAAAGGGAGAAAGAGAGAGAGAGAGGGGAGCGAGAAAGGGAGAAGGAGAGAGAGAGAGGGGAGCGAGAAAGGGAGAAGGAGAGAGAGAGAGAGGGGAGCGAGAAAGGGAGAAGGAGAGCGAGAGAGAGGGGAGCGAGAACGGGAGAAGGAGAGAGAGAGAGAGAGGGAGAAATAAAGATAGGGGGAGATTATTGTTAGTGTTGTAGCTGGCATTAGGTGACATGTCCTGATAAGATTACACGAGTAAACCAGATTCTCTCTTCATTGACACACTTTGAAAAACGCCGACCGGCAGTACTGTCTCATCCTACCTGAGGGCTCGCGGTTCTTGGCGTCACGCAGGTAGCGCAGGGCACATTCGTAGTCGCCCAGGTGGTAGCAGGCGATGCCGGCGCGGTACATGGCCTTGAAGTGGTCCCGCTGGTGGCCCAGCACCTTCAGGCAGTACTCCTTCACACGCTCATAGTTCACCAGCTCTGACTGCAACAGGCACGCTGCACAGAGAGAGGGACGGAGGGGGAGTGAGAAAGTCACGTCAGTCATTTCTGTACCGTCGTGTATTGCTTTGAAAATGTTGTCTGGTTGGCTCTTTTCGCGCCAGTATAGCTTGTCGGTATCGAGCTGAATTGAGAGAGAGGTGGTGGTGAAGGGGTAGGGAAAAAAACGAGTTTGGACAGCTTGGAGAGAGAGAGTGAGCGAGAGAGCGAAAGAGAGAGAGAGAGCTGACGTGCCACGCCTTTTATTAAACAGCTACAGCACTACTTCTTCAGGATGAGAGGGAGATATAAATAACTAGAAGCTAGGACGCTGCAACAAAATATCCCGTCAATGTACCACACATTCAAATAGAGAATTTAGCTTATGCTCTTTCAGTAAATTTAAAAAGAGAGGACTGCTGTTGAACTAGCCCCGGAAAACGAGGGAGGAATCTAGCTAACTTGGCACACCTTGAGAGTGAAGGATTATTACTGTAAAGCTTTATTTTCCTGACGTGGCAGACATGAAGTGGAGAGAGGGGCATGAGATAAGAGAGAGAGAGAGAGGGGGGGGGGGGCAGAGAGGACAGCAACACAATTAGACCCAACCAAATCATGAGAAAACAAAAAGAGAATTACTTGACACATTGGAAAGAATTAACAAAAAACAGAGCAAACTATAGCGCTATTTGGCCCTAAACAGAGAGTACACAGTGGCAGAGTACCTGACCACTGTGACTGACCCAAACTTAAGGAAAGCTTTGACTATGCACAGACACAGTGAGCATAGCCTTGCTATTAATAAAGGCCGCCGTAGGCAGACCTGGCTCTCAAGAGAAGACCGGCTATGTGCACACTGTCCACAAAATGAGGTGGAAACTGAGTTGCACTTCCTAACCTCCTGCCAAATGTATGACCATATTAGACACATATTTCCCTCAGATTACACAGATTCACAAAGAAAACAAACCCAATTTTGATAAACTCCCATATCTATTGGGTGAAATACCACAGTGTGCCATCACAGCAGCAAGATTTGTGACCTGTTGCCACAAGAAAAGGGCAACCAGTGAAGAACAAACACCATTGTAAATACAACCCATATTTATGTTGATTTATTTTTCCGTTTGTACTTTATCTATTTGCACATCGTTACAACACTGTATATAGACATAATACGACATTTGAAATGTCTTTATTCTTTTGGAACTTCTGTGAGTGTAATGTTTACTGTTCATTTTTGATTGTTTACTTCACTTTTGTTTATTATCTACTTCACTTGCTTTAGCAATGTTAGCATATGTTTCCCATGCCAATAACGCCCTTGAATTGAATAGAGGGGGGGAGGGAGAGAGGGCGGTAGAGAGGAGATAGGCATACAGTGAATGTCCGAAGGGAACCAACAGGATAAAGAGACAGGTGATACGTGGCAGGAGATAGTGATGACACTACTGAGACAGGGAAGGGTAGAGTTCAGAGAATAGCACTTTGGAGACACTGTGTTTCATGGAGGTCATTAATCGTCTGGGTGTGCCTTACAGCAGCACTTTTCACACACACACACACACACACACACACACACACACACACACACACACACACACACACACACACACACACACACACACACACACACACACACACACACACACACACACACACACACACACACACACACAGGCAGAGACACACACACAGGCACACACTTTATTGCAGCTTTTAGTCCAGTGAAGCTTTTAGGTATTTGACGATGGGTCATCTCAAGGCTTTCTGATCACTCAGTCCTCCTCCTCTCCTCCTCTCCTCCTCTCCTCCTCTCCTCCCTTCATACTTATACCTCCCCGTCATTCATACTGAAGCCTGTATCGGTACAAGAACATCTCAGTATTTTTTATTATATCCTCTTTCCATCTGTACCTTTCTATTTACATCCCTCCCTCCCTCCCTCCCTCCCTCCCTCCCTCCCTCCCTGCCCATGACACACAGACAGCTCTGTAAACAGCATAAGTCAGGGTCTATTAGCTGGGAGCCAGGGTGAGTCAGGAGTGAGAGACAGGGAGGGAGGGAGAGAGAGGGGGACAGAGCCGCAGTGGGAGGAGGGAGGGGGGGACAGGGGGAGATGATAGGGGGAGGGTTACGCAGAGAGGGGGGGATGTGTTCCAGCGCTTGTCAACTTCCTGTAACTCACAGCGGTCTCTGGGATAGTGTGTGTGTTTGTGCGTGCGTGCGAGCGTGTTTGTGTTCTGCCAATAAGCCAATGGACAACAAGATAGGATAAGGTAATGGAGCCATGTCGATTACATCTAGCTTTGGGCGTCTGACTGCAACACAAACGCATCACTCTAAGTAACGCAACATCTCACCCAATAGATCTATCCCTGTTTGTGTTCTGAGACTGACTAAAGATTGTAGGTAGAGACCTGCTACACAGTTCATTTCATTCCTGGGTCGTTCCACGAATGTAGTACATTTTGGGTAGTGTAACTTGGTAAAAATAACTATTCATTTCACCATAATTTGAACATTCTGTCATAAAGAGCACATTTCAACTTCATCAAAAAAATATTTTCCCATCTCAAGGGGTTAAATTAAAAAGATGAATATAGTGAGTGCCAATGAAGTGCTATTAAAGTAACAGGGTTGATCGTATCAGGGTGGAGGTTTTCGTCTTAAATAGCCATCAATCCCCTCGTGACAGGGGGAAGGAAAGCATGTTCTGTGCAACAGGGAGGGGGCAATGTAATGCAAGTTTCACCATATTAAAACGTAAGCTCAGATCCACTAGTCGCGGAACGACCCTACTACCACTGGTCTGCTAAAACCTCTCCACCCCTTTCCTCCCGTCGTCTCCTCAAACGTTCCCTCCCTCCCTCCCATTAGCCCTCGCTCCCTCCGCTGTTTGTCTACTCTGTTGATAAACCCTCAACACCTCCAGACATGAATGTCAACACTTTTCGTGACACTAGACCTTGTTCCTACGCATGCAACGAGAAGGAGGGGTTGGGAGGGAGGAGATGGGGGAACAGAGGGGTTGGCGCACACACACACACGCACACGTCTACAGGCACACACACATAGTTCAAGCAAGTTCAGGTGTCTTTCGAGCCACTAGGGAGCTAAAATCGAAAGCTAGGGGATGGAGAACTCTCGTGTTTGATAAGTGGATACGAGTCCGCAGCTTCAAGATCACAACCGAGGGGCCAAAGGTCAAATCATTTCCTTATTCTAAACAGTCTGCCTGCCAGGTAGCCACATCAGATTCCCTCTATGTACTTTAGATATGAACCATATTCCTTTTCCCATCCAGCCAACTATTTAAAAAAATGACGGACATTTTGCCTGTCTTCCCTTCTCTCCCTTCCAGCATCCTCCAGGGGTAAGGGAGCCAGTAGAGTACGGGAGAGCTTTCAGCCGATTCAGTTACAGCAAATAATGGCCTTTCGTAACGGCTAACGCTGTTAAGAGTGTTCTATTCTCTCACAAATACACAAGACACACACACACACACACACACACACACCACAAACGCATGCACGCGAGTGCACACGCACACACAAATATGTATCCACATTAATAGGATTAAACATAGAGTGTAAAAGAACGGGCCTGAACAAACCCAGGTAGAAATAGACACACACAGACACAGACACACACACACACACACACTGCACCACCTCGGAGCCATTAGACAGATGGATGGGTTGTCAGGGCAAACGCATTGAGGGCGGTATCCAGACACGGTGTAATAATGGTAGCATCGTCAGAGCCGGGCCCAGGATGGCGAAAAGGCTCCTTCGCGTTACAACATGACTGGCCTTTTCCTTCTACCCTCCTCTCCTCTTTCCTCATCCCCAGCCTATCCCCGTCCACAGTAACACATGACCCAAAACAAACTCTCCCCTTCCATCCATTGTTATCGTCGCCCGTCCACACTCTCCCAGACTCTCGTCACAGAGAACAACAGAGAGGAAGAGACAGAAGAGACATAGAAGCCAGACACATGAAAGGGGGAGAGAGAAGCCAGGAAAGAGTCTTTAAGTGGTGTGGTGATGGCCGGGTGCACGTTGAGCTAGTGTCACCGTCGGTGATCTGAGAACACCCTCTCTCTAAGGACTCTCTCTTCGATATCACTAAGCACCACATCCAACCGGGATGCTGAGCAGACTCAAAGCAGGAGGAAGAGGAGGAAAAGGAGGAGGAGAAGAAGGGAGGAGGAGAAGAACGGAGGAGGATGATAGTGCGACATACTTGGGAAAATGCTGGAATTTACCAGGTTCTTAAATCTCTTTGAAGAGAAACCTAACAGGTGCAATGACAGCTGCTGAGTGAAAGTGAGTGTGTGTGTGTGTGTGTGTGTGTGTGTGTGTGTGTGTGTGTGTGTGTGTGTGTGTGGGTGAGTATGTGTGTGTATTTGCGAGAGAGAGAGACAGAGCGAGAGAGAGAGACAGAGTGAGAGAGAGAGAGAGAGAGAGAGAGGGAGGTGCAGTGAGTGGTTTAATACATGCTCAGGATCCACCCCCTGCTGTGCCTGGAGCATTTTGTCTGAAAAAACAGAAGACAGCCTTTTATCTCAGAGCGGGGGAGTCAAAGATGGGGGGAATAGATGTCAGAAAGAGAGAGAAGAGATTAAAGAGAGAGGACAAAGGAGCCTGATAGAAATAGAAAGATCAGACCACGAGAGAAAGAGAAAAGTATTTAGAGTGTATGAGAAGAGAGAGAGAGAAAAATAAGCTCTGATGCAACAAGCAACGAGAGAAATAAATACGTTGAGGGTAAATAGTGACAGGGAGACATACTGTAGCATAAATGACGGAGTGAGGAGGAGGAGTGGAGAAAGAAATGGTCGACAGACATGCCAAACAAATGAAGAAGTGCAAAGTGAGCAAAAACTCAGCATCGATCGATTGCCAGCGATCACTCTTCCTGTGTTCCCACTGTCTGATGAAGAGACCTCTCTCTCTTTTCCTCCCTCCCCTCACACTCTCTGTTACTCTCTCTCCCCCTTCTGTCTGTCATGATCTGGCTAATTTAAGGCCATTGATGGTGGTGATTAGTCCGCTGTCCATCCCTCTATAATTAGCTCCTCGCTCAAACGTCCATTTTTTTTTTTACACTACCTTACCTCAATCGACCTCTAGCTCCATCTATTTATCATTCCGACACCTCCACACTACCGTGTCGTCGTTTACCACTCTCTCTCTCTGTCTCTCTCTCTCTCTGTCTCTCTCTCTCTCTGTCTCTCTCTCTCTCTAAGCATACAGTAGAGGACATGTGCAGGTTGGTTGGTCTGTCAGACACCGTCCCTCATCTTATGGCAGGCAGCCATGTAGTGAGCTGCCAATCCACAGCTCTCTGCGTCCTCCCCCAACACGACAGGCCGCCTACTCTCATCAGAGAGGTCTTTGAAACCTTGAATAAGGGTTTCAAATTTGGGGAAATGACACTCTAATAATATTTTTTACATTTTGTCAGGAAATGCAGCTCTGTCACAGGTTCTGCTGTTGTGCAGTGGTTTCACAGCCTTTCCTCTACAGGGAGCCAGGTTTTCCTGTGTCTACCCTTCTCAATGGCAAGGCTGTGCTCACTGAGCCTGTACTTTGTCAAGGTTTTCTAAGGTTTTGATCAGTAACCATGGTCAAATAGTTTTCCATGGTGTACTGTCGATTTATTTAGGGCCAGATAGCACTGCATTTTGCTTTGTGCTTCCCATAAGTAATGTTGTTTTGTTTTGATTGTGTTGTAATTTGTTTTATTCTGATTGATTGGATGTTCTGGTCCTGAAGCTTCAGTGTGTTAGTAGAACAGGTTTTTGAACTCAGCCCCAGGACCAGCTGGATGAGGGGACTCTTTTCTTTGCTCAGCTCTTGGCATTGCAGGGCTTGGTAATGATATGAGAGGGGGCCACTGTATTTTAGATGTTTCCAAAACATAATTGCTCTTTTTTGAGTTTTTATTATTAGTGGATATTGGCCTAATTCTGCCTTGCATGCATTGTTTGTAGTTTTCCTCTGGACATGTAGGAGAATCATACAGAACTCGGCATGCAGGGTTTCAATGGGGTGTGTGTCCCATTTGGTGAAATCTTGTTTTGCAAGTGGACACCACACCTCGCTGCCATAAAGTGCAATTGGTTCAATGACACATTCAATTAGTTTTAGCCAAATTTTAATAGGCATTTCAATTTGAATTTGCTTTTTAATGGCGTAGAATGCCCTGCGTGCTTTCTCTCTCAGTTCATTCACTGCCTCATTAAGGTGTCCAGTTGAGCTTATTTTTAAACCTAAGTAATTGTAGTGTGTGCAGTACTCTATATATTTATATTTATTATATGTATTACTCTAAATATATTCTCCCTCTCTCTCCCTCAATAAAAATTTGGTGGGTGCTTATATTTGTAAATGTGTTTTTTGCGTATCTCACTCTCTCCGAGACACCCTCCGAGAGTGAGAATAGACATTGAATTGACGTCTGTGCCCGGTGGGGGGGGGGGGGGGGGGGGGGGGTCAGCCATTATCAATAGCAATCCTGGAGCTATTAGGCCCCAGTGCCTTGCTCAAGGGCACATCGAAAGATGTTTCACCTTGTCGGCTCAGGGATTCAAAGTAGCAACCTTTCGGTTAATGGCCCACCGCTCTAACTGCTAGGTTACCTGCCGCCCAGCGCTACGTGACTGCCCCTGAAACCATCACACAATCCAACTTTAATTCCACATGAACATGCTGATGTACTGGGTATCTGGTTTGTGCATGTCTGAAAATGTAGAATGTTGGGAGACATGAGGATCTAGTACCTAGCTGAGACTCAGTGTTCAATAGTTTGGATATCTGGTATCTGGGGGTACTCCCCTCCACCCCTCAAAGTCCTACCAGCCCAATCAACACACACACACACACACACACACACACACACACACACACACACACACACACACACACACACACACACACACACACACACACACACACACACACACACACACACACGTTAATATAATGACTACTATGCTATCACACATCAACACGGCTACTCTCTGCATTTGCAGATTCTCTCCAGGCCCGCTACGAATACTTCCCTAAGCACCAGCCCACTGCGAATGTGTGTCTCTGTCATTCAGAAGGGCAGGGCCGGAGCTGCTGCTGGCTGCCTTTAGTACCAGACTGGCTCCACCGACATGACACAGCATTATTCTCCTCTCCACCCTTCTCCCTCTTTCTTTCTCCTCCTCTCCCTTTTGCACTTGCCTACCTCTCTCCATGTCTGTCCTCGTCTCACCCGGTGCCTTTGTGTCTTTTTCCATTCTCCATTCAGTGTGTTTCTTTCCCCTATCTGAAAAGCAAGTTGACATCAGATGCAGGGTTTGTATGAGACATTGCTTCGTGGAGGTGGAAAATAGTTGGCCGGACCAACATTAATATATGCAGTACAGTGGCGGCCGGTGCCGTTTAAGACGAGGGACGACAATTCGTTTTTCATGAGAATGGCCTTATTTCTATTACAGCATGTTGGATGACTGTCATTCATATTCCATTCACCCAGTTCAATGTAACATCAATAGGTTTAGGCTACTACATGATACTCTAATTTCCCCATCATGAGGTTGCTACAACCTAGAATATGCAGGAAAGTTTACAACGTAGGTGCACACAGGTCGAGAGACAAATTTGAGGTGACAGACAGTCATCGCGCACACTCTTGCCTGCATCTAGCTGATCTAGGGTGTAATCATTAGTCCAACAGTTGCAAACAAGAGTATCTATTGGACAAATTCAGGTATATTTATCCCCGTTTTGTTCTGTTTGCTTCTGTTTAAGAAACATTTTTCAACAGAATCATCCTCTCATCTTGTCCCTTCGCTTGTGGACTTCAATGCACAACACATCAGCTGTATGTGACCAGGCGGAAAAACATTTCCAAGCCAAACCGCTCCACACAGCCTACATCGTTGTCACCATATTAGCCAAAGCAACGTCATAGTCAGCATAGCTAATAGATCTAATGCGTTAGTAAACCCGCTACAATCATGCAGTAACGTTACCGTGTACAGTCAGTAAGCAGTTACACCGGCGGGCCCCGATTGCAATAAATTAGTAAAACCAAAAGCTTACCTTGATCTGGAAGAGTTCCAGTGTTGTGTTGGATAGTCATAGCCAGCTAGCTAACATAGCATCCCTCTGTTTGAGCAGGGTGTTTCAGTAGGCTGAACTAGCTAGCTACATTTGCTAGCTAAGTAAGTGAAACTGACGAAATATCTCTATTTCTCTCTTACTTCTCCTTCATTTTGGAAGAAATGTATTTGTTCAAGAGCTAGCTGTAGTTTATGCTTTCAGTACTAGATTCATCTGATCTTTTGATTGGGTGGACAACATGTTAGTTCATGCTGCAAGAGGTTGGAGGATGTCATAATTACTGTGTAAATCTATGGAAGGGGGTGAGATCCATGAGCCTCCTAGGTCTTGTATTGAAGTCAATGTTTTTTATTTATTTTATTTTTCATTTCATCTTATTTAACAAGGTAGGCCAGTTGAGAACAAGTTCTCATTTACAACTGCGACCTGGCCAAGACAAAGCAAAGCAGTGCGACACAAACAAGAACACAGAGTTACAAATCAAATGCATTTATATAGCCCTTCTTACATTAGCTGATATCTCAAAGTGCTGTACAGAAACCCAGCCTAAAACCCCAAACAGCAAGCAATGCAGGTGCAAAAGGTGTAGAAGCACGGTGGCTAGGAAAAACTCCCTAGAAAGGCCAAAACCGAGGAACCAGGCTATGAGGGGTGGCCAGTCCTCTTCTGGCTGTGCCGGGTGGAGATTATAACAGAACATGGCCAAACAAATTAATAAACATGGAACATGGAATAAACAAACGTCAGTCAATAACAGTCAATAACACAATATTAAAAAAATCTATATACGGTGTGTGCAAATGAGGTAAGATTAGGGAGGTAAGGCAATAAATAGGCCGTAGTGGCGAAGTAATTACAATTTAGCAATTAACACTGGAGTGACAGGTGTGCAGAAGATGAATGTGCAAGTCGAGATACTGGGGTGCAAAGAAGCAAAAAAAAAAAAAAAGGGGGGTGAGGTAGTTGGATGGGCTATTTACATATGGGCTATGTACAGGTGCAATTATCTGTGAGCTGCTCTGACAGCTGATGCTTAAAGTTAGTGAGGGAGATATGAGTCTCCAGCTTCAGTGATTTTTGCAATTCGTTCAAGTCATTGGCAGCAGAGAACTGGAAGGAAAGGCGGCCAAAGGAGGAATTGGCTTTGGGGGTGACCAGTGAAATATACCTGCTGGAGTGCGTGCTACAGGTGGGTGCTGCTATGGTGACCAGTGAGCTGAGATAAGGCAGGGCTTTACCTAGCAAAGACTTATAGATGACCTGGAGAGAGTGGGGTTGGCGACGAATATGAAGCGAGGGCCAGCCAACGAGAGCATATAGGTCGCACTGGTGGGTAGTATATGGGGCTTTGGTGACAAAACGATGTCACTGTGATAGACTGCATCCATGGCCGGGGTAGGGGTAGCCAGGTGGAAAGAATGGCCAGCCGTAGAAAAATGCTTATTGAAATTCTCAATTATCGTGGATTTATCTGTGGTGACAGTGTTTCTTAGCCTCAGTGCAGTGGGCAGCTGGGAGGAGGTGCTCTTATTCTCCATGGACTTCACAGTGTCCCAGAACAATTTGGAGTTTGTGCTACAGGATGCAAATTTCTGTTTGAAAAAGCTAGCCTTTGCTTTCCTAACTGCCTGTGTATATTGGTTCCTAAC
Organism: Salvelinus namaycush; assembly: GCF_016432855.1. Classification (NCBI taxonomy): domain Eukaryota; kingdom Metazoa; phylum Chordata; class Actinopteri; order Salmoniformes; family Salmonidae; genus Salvelinus; species Salvelinus namaycush. Next base: position 4,968,223 of record NC_052340.1, on the reverse strand, counting down.
TTCCCTGAAAAGTTGCATATCACGGGGGCTATTCGATGCTAATGCTGTAAGGATGTAGGATCTTGTTGTGCTGGTCAAGGGCAGTCAGGTCTGGAGTGAACCAAGGGCTATATCTGTTCTGAGTTCAAATTTTTTTGAATGGGGCATGCTTATTTAAGATGGTGAGGAAAGCACTTTTAAAGAATAACCAGGCATCCTCTACTGACGGAATGAGGTCAATATCCTTCCAGGATACCCGGGCCAGGTCGATTAGAAAGGCCTGCTCGCTGAAGTGTTTCAGGGAGCGTTTGACAGTGATGAGGGGTGGTTGTTTGACTGCAGTTTGACGCAGGCAATGAGGCAGTGATCGCTGAGATCCTGGTTGAAGACAGCAGAGGTGTATTTAGAGGGCAGGTTGGTCAGGATGATATCTATGAGGGTGCCCGTGTTTACGGATTTGGGGTTGTACCTGGTAGGTTCATTGATAATTTGTGTGAGATTGAGGGCATCTAGCTTAGATTGTAGGACGGCCGGGGTGTTAAGCATGTCCCAGTTTAGGTCACCTAACAGCATGAGCTCTGAAGATAGATGGGGGGCAATCAATTAATGGTGTCCAGGGCACAGCTGGGGGCTGAAGGTGGTCTATAACAAGCGGCAATGGTGAGAGACTTGTTTCTGGAAAGGTGGATTTTTAGAAGTAGAAGCTCGATTTGTTTGGGCACAGACCTGGATAGTATGACAGAACTCTGCAGGCTAACTCCACCCCCTTTGGCAGTTCTATCTTGTCGGAAAATGTACCCAGAGGAAGCTAGCTGTTGAGGCTACTGTAGACCTTTCCAAATGATGTGTTTTAATAAATTATTTGGTGACGTGATTATATTTAGTATAGTTTCATCTTAAAAGGATAACTTTTTTTATGTTTTACAATTTTTACCATTCACTGAGGAGGATGGTCCTCCCCTTCCTTCTCCGAGGAGCCTCCACTGATACAGTATATTATCTATGAAGTTGATCACGTCGCTATTTCTACACTTCTAAACGGAATTGAAACACCGATTAGATGTAAGCCCCAACATCCCTGTCAGGGAATCAGGAAGAATTTCAACATAAAACATGTGGATTTATTCATTAAAGTCCTGAATGCTCATTGATTGATAGCTCTCTGAGAACAAAGACCTTCGAAACAAAGTAGAGGACCGAGGTGCAGCATTTACATCACTTGTTCCAGTTACACCAATGAGCTTCCTGGGTTGCTGTGTGACTGCAGTAGTGAGACTAATGCAGACCCATATCGTCATTAGACGCACGCGCGCGTTCTCTCTCTCTCTCTCTCTCTCTCTCTCTCTCTCTCTCTCTCTCTCTCTCTCTCTCTCTCTCTCTCTCTCTCTCTCTCTCTCTCTCTCTCTCTCTCTCTCTCTCTCTCTCTCTCTCTCTCTCTCACACACACACACACACACACACACACACACACACACACACACACACACACACACACACACACACACACACACACACACACACACACACACACACACACACACACACACACACACACACACACACACACTCACACTCGTTGCTCTTGTCTGAGTGTTTCGATGTGAGCCGCTGTGTACGTGTACGCCTCAGTGACATCCACAGCGTGGCTTCAGCGTCTATGCAGTGCTGAAGACTGCCAAACAAGCAGAGAAACAGGTGTTTTCCTCCATGCTTCTCTAATTGCCATCCCCGGAAGGCGCCACACCGCTTCTCTTCCATCCCACCCGTAAAAAAAAAAACAATTGCACATTGGTTCCCTTATTACATCCCCGCAGCCCATCGTCCTTGGAAACCGCTGCTACATCAAACATATTTGCATGGATTACCCACAGTGCAACAGCAATCCTGGGAGTGAAAAAGGAAATATAAGTAGCCAGATTATTCTGTCAGATCCCTCACCGAGAGAGAGAGAGATGGGCTTAGCCTAAATCAGACGCAGTGGCTCCCTCTGCGCCTGGTTTCCAGAGACAAGAAACCCCCCCCCCTAACCTCTCTACAACCCTGCACCCCTCCCTCCCTTACTCCCTCATGACTGCCAGTGGGGCGGTAATAGAGTCACAGCAACAGCCCTCCTCATATGATTTTACTGTACATCTGTGTCATGCCCATTGCCCATTTCCCCATTTGCATGTGGTTACAAGCAATGTTTGTGTTTCTGTGTGTGTGTGTCGAAGTGTTGCTGTGTTGTCCAGGCAGAGGGGACTATATTTGTCTGGGTCCCTGGTGTGGTCCTGTGATGTTGTTGTGGCCTTCAGCAAGCTAATTAACTGGACATCAGTGTGCAGCAGAGAGAGGGAGAGTGAGAGAGAGAGAGTGAGAGAGAGAGAGAGAGTGAGAGAGAGAGAAGGCTGGCCTGGCTAGGTGGATAATGTCACTGAGGACAGACAGATGCTATCTTTTGCCTTTAGAGCAGCAGGTTGACGCCGTCTGTCTGTCTGTCTGTCTTCCTTGTTGGCCACCGCGGCGCCTGTATCTCACTTACGCCTGTGGTTTGATCCACGGCCAGATACACTTAGCCTGAGTACCAGTCGGTTTGTGCCTACAGACACTCCTTGTTTGGCTTGACAATGACAATGGAGTAGCTTACACTCACACCGAACTACAATACAACCATGCAGCCCAATACTCATGAATATGGTGATGCCTTTTGTATGATTCCATGCCAGCAGTCACAAGGCCTTGTTATAGCTATAAGACTTGAAGAGGCCAGGATTTTACAATCAAACATTTGGAGCAACTACTGGAAAGTTTAAGTCCTTTGAACACAGCTGGACAAACATGTGGCGGTAGAGAGGCCAGTGAGGATAGAGCCAAGCCAGAGGAGGAGAGTAGAGGAGAGCAGAGCAGGACACTGAGGCCCAGACCATCCACCACACACACACGCAAAGAGGCCACTACATGACTCAGCCTATATGGGACCATGTGTACGTTCCCTTAGCCCTATGATCTCTCAGTCCCATGTTCCCTTAGCCCTATGATCTCTCAGTCCCATGTTCCCTTAGCCCTATGATCTCTCAGCCCCCTGTTCCCTTAGCCCTATGATCTCTCAGTCCCATGTTCCCTTAGCCCTATGATCTCTCAGTCCCCTGTTCCCTTAGCCCTATGATCTCTCAGTCCCATGTTCCCTTAGCCCTATGATCTCTCAGTCCCATGTTCCCTTAGCCCTATGATCTCTCAGTCCCATGTTCCCTTAGCCCTATGATATCTCAGTCCCCTGTTCCCTTAGCCCTATGATCTCTCAGTCCCATGTTCCCTTAGCCCTATGATCTCTCAGTCCCATGTTCCCTTAGCCCTATGATCTCTCAGTCCCCTGTTCCCTTAGCCCTATGATCTCTCAGTCCCATGTTCTCTCAGTCCCATGTTCCCTTAGCCCTATGATCTCTCAGTCCCATGTTCCCTTAGCCCTATGATCTCCCAGCCCCCTGTTCCCTTAGCCCTATGATCTCTCAGTCCCATGTTCCCTTAGCCCTATGATCTCTCAGTCCCATGTTCCCTTAGCCCTATGATCTCTCAGTCCCATGTTCCCTTAGCCCTATGATCTCTCAGTCCCATGTTCCCTTAGCCCTATGATCTCTCAGTCCCATGTTCCCTTAGCCCTATGATCTCTCAGTCCCATGTTCCCTTAGCCCTATGATCTCTCAGTCCCCTGTTCCCTTAGCCCTATGATCTCTCAGTCCCATGTTCCCTTAGCCCTATGATCTCTCAGTCCCATGTTCCCTTAGCCCTATGATCTCTCAGTCCCATGTTCCCTTAGCCCTATGATCTCTCAGTCCCCTGTTCCCTTAGCCCTATGATCTCTCAGTCCCCTGTTCCCTTAGCCCTATGATCTCTCAGTCCCCTGTTCCCTTAGCCCTATGATCTCTCAGTCCCCTGTTCCCTTAGCCCTATGATCTCTCAGTCCCATGTTCCCTTAGCCCTATGATCTCTCAGTCCCATGTTCCCTTAGCCCTATGATCTCTCAGTCCCATGTTCCCTTAGCCCTATGATCTCTCAGTCCCCTGTTCCCTTAGCCCTATGATCTCTCAGTCCCATGTTCCCTTAGCCCTATGATCTCTCAGTCCCATGTTCCCTTAGCCCTATGATCTCTCAGTCCCATGTTCCCTTAGCCCTATGATCTCTCAGTCCCATGTTCCCTTAGCCCTATGATCTCTCAGTCCCATGTTCCCTTAGCCCTATGATCTCTCAGCCCCCTGTTCCCTTAGCCCTATGATCTCTCAGTCCCATGTTCCCTTAGCCCTATGATCTCTCAGTCCCATGTTCCCTTAGCCCTATGATCTCTCAGTCCCATGTTCCCTTAGCCCTATGATCTCTCAGTCCCCTGTTCCCTTAGCCCTATGATCTCTCAGTCCCATGTTCCCTTAGCCCTATGATCTCTCAGTCCCATGTTCCCTTAGCCCTATGATCTCTCAGTCCCATGTTCCCTTAGCCTCATGTTATAGACAAAAATGTGATGTTATGAGATAACAAATATTTTATGTAGTGCAGATTTTTCACACCCTCGATGTACATTGGTCTTTTGGTGAGTTGGTCCACTGTTGTATGAATAAATAAATAAATACAGACCTTCAATAACAGATCAGCTCTGGGGGCCCATGCGCCTGTCATCCATGTCTATATTTGTCACGCCCTGATCGGTTTCACCTGTTCTTGTGATTGTCTCCACCCCCTCCAGGTGTTGCTTATTTTCCCCAGTGTATTTATCCCTGTGTTTCCTGTCTCTCTGTGCCAGTTCGTCTTGTATGTTTAGTCAAGTCAACCAGTGTGTTTTTCCCGTACTCCTTTTGCTATTCTCTTTTTCTAGTCCTACCGGTTTTGACCCTTGCATGTTTCTGGACTTTGTACCCGCCTGCCTGACCATTCTGCCTGCCTTGACCACGAGCCTGTCTACCACTCTGTACCTCCTGGACTCTGATCTGGTTTTGACCTTTTTTGCCTGTCCACGACCATTCTCTTGCCTACCCCTTTGGATTAATAAACATTGTAAGACTCCAACCATCTGCCTCCTGTGTCTGCATCTGGGTCTCGCCTTGTGCCTTGATACTATTCTTAAGTAACCCTCCAATAAGTCATTAATTCATAAACCTTTCTCGTTTACAAATGTACATTGAGGCTAAGTGTTTGTTTCTTGGGCTCCAGGAATGTGACTGAAAAAGGGCCCTCGTGTTTCAGCATGATAATGCACAGCCCCAGCCCCAGAATTCCTGGAAGCTGAAAATGTCTCAGTTCTTCCATGGCCTGCATACTCACCAGCCATGTCAATTATGGAGCATGTTCGGGATGCTCTGGACTGACGTGTACAACATCGTGTTCCAGTTCCCGCCAATATCCAGCAGCGTCGCACAGCCATTGAAGAGGAGTGGGACAACATTCCACAATCAACAGCCTGATCAACTCTATGTGAAGGAGAAGTGTCGTGCTGCATGAGGCAAATAGTGGTCACACCAGCTACTGACTGGTTTTCTAGCTATTTTTTAAGGTATCTGTGACCAACAGAAGCATATCTGTATTCCCAGTCATGTGAATAGATTAGGGCCTAATGAATTTATTTCAATTCACTGATGTCCTTATATGTACTGTAACTCAGTAAAATCGTTGAAATTGTTGCGTTTATATTTTTGTTCAGTGTATTTGGCATGAATAGACTGGTTTTACACACAACAACTTTCTATCCAAGATGGGACGGCTCACGTTACGCAGGTTTAGGTAGCCTATACAGGACAGCTGTATATTCTATATAAAAAAAATAATTGTTAGCTGATTAGTATTCTGTTGTATCTAATATTCATTTGACAATCTGCAATGTTTGAATTTCCAACTTTAATTACTGAGAAAGTAATTACATTATTGCCACCAGCCAGCATTCCAAAAAAATGCAGCATTGCGACACTGTGTGTAGCTTTGTGAAACGTTAGGATTAACCTGAGAAAAGGCCGTAAATCTTGATAATTATTTTGAATATACATTTCTGGTCAGTGTGACCTTGACCTTCTGCCAAGGACGTATTCTTTAGACATTTTTAGTCAGTCCAATGGCCTTGCTTACAGTATTTGTGCCAGATATATGACCAATGCAGAGATAAATAACCACTTATTCAACTCAGAAATTTGTTTCCGGTCACCAATGATTCAATATTTCAGTGGGTTTCAATATTTCATACCCACTGGGCACAGATGTCAGTTCAACATTGAGGTTTGATTTGTATTTGGTTGAGTTGTCAACTAACGTGAATTCAATGTGAAATCAACAAAACATTTCACCATGTCATTGGATTTGGGTTAAAAAAATAAAAATCCCTGACTTTTTCCAGGTTGATTCAACATTTAATCACATCTAAATTTTGGGTTGAAATTACATGGAAACAACTCTGATTTAACCAGTTTTTGTCCAGTAGGTAGGCCATATAATTGTACATATGTTAGCTAATCGTTATAAAAATTACTTGAGTAGATGCTGAGATAAAAAATAACTCTCTCAGAAAATGCCATTGGGACTGCTGTAATAGTGACAAAAGGTCAAGGTCATAGTGATTGAACATATCAGTAGGTTCCACATCAGTACACTGAGTACACCAAACACTAGGAACACCTTCCTAATATTGAGTTGGACCCCCCTTTTTACCTTTAGAACAACCTCAGGGCATGGACTACATGTTGGCCCATGTTGACTCCAATGCTTCCCACAGTTGGGTCAAGTTGGCTGGATGTCCTTTGGGTGGTGGACCATTCTTGATACACGCTGGAAACTGTTGAGCGTGAAAACCCCAGCAGCATTGTAGTTCATGACACAAACCGGTGTGCCTGGCACCTACTACCATACCCCGTTCAAAGGCACTTCAATCTTTTTTATGGCCCATTCACCCTCGTAATGGGAGACATACACAATCCATGTCTCAATTTTCTCAAGGCTTAAAAATCCTTCATTAACCTGTCCCCAGTGGTGTAAAGTACTTAAGTAAAACTACTTTAATGTACTACTTAAGTTGTGTTTTTGTGTATCTGTACTTTACTATTTATATTTTTGACAAATTTTACTTTTACTTTACTACATTCCTAAAGAAAATAATGTACTTTTTACTCCATACATTTTCCTTGACACCCAAAAGTACATTGTGAATGCTTAGCAAGACAGAGATGGTCTAATTCACATACTTATCAAGAGAACATCCCTACTGCCACTGATATGGCGGACTCAATAAACACAAATGCTTCGTTTGTAAATGATGTCTGAGTGTTGGAATGTGCCTCTGGCTATCCGTAAATTAAAAAAATATATAATAATTGTGCCTACTGGTTTGCTTATTATAAGGAATTTGAAATTATTCATACTTTTACTTTTTATACTTAAGTATATTTTAGCAATTACATTTACTTTTGATACTTAAGTATATTTAAAACCAAATACTTTTAGACTTTTACTCAAGTAGTATATTACTGGGTGACTTTCACTTTTACTTGAGTCATTTTCTATTAAGGTATCTTTACTTTTACTCAAGTATGACAATTGGATACTTTTTCCACAATTGCCTGTCTCCTCCCCTTCATCTACACTGATTGAAGTGGATTTAACAAGTGACATCAATAAGGGGTCATAGCTTTCACCTGGATTCATCTGGTCAGTCTATGTCATGGAAAGACCAGGTGTTCTTAATGTTTTGTATACCCTTACATATGTAGATACTAAAATAATCTGCATTTTCTACTTTATAAGAATAATAATTTGTGCCATTTGAAATTGGTTCAGTGGGTATTGAGGGAACATAGGTTTGAGGGGACATAGGGCTGAGGGAACATAGTGTGGACCCCACCTATATTAATATGCAGCTTTCTGCATATTGTCTCTCCTGTCCACTGGAGCACAGTGTGTTAAGATATTTACAAATGATTCTTACAAATTCTCATTACGGTAGGTGTTGACCAAGAACACTCTGTATGTTCTTACTCTCTGAATACCCCCCCCCCCCCCCCCCTCTCTCTCTCTCCCTCCTTCGCAGATGACTGGATCTTATTTACTGGCATGACTAGAGCACTCCAGCACTGCCAGGGCGATGATATAATACCGTCAGCCTTGGATGTGATTTCTCATCACCATACCTACAATGACAAATGATACGCAAATGCAGCAATGAAGAGGTCACCTCTTTTCTTCCCCGTCTCCCTCTCTCTCTCTCTCTCTCTACCCCTCTTCTAATCCCTTCATATTTAACAGTTCCCTTAAAACCCTGTCCAGTTTCTCTCACTCTCTTTCCCCCACCCTCCCCCTCTTCACGCTCAGCGCCTTTTCTCTTGGCTCCCTGACCGCCTCCCATTCTCTCTCTCTCTCTCATTCCCTCTCTCTTGGCTGCAATGGAATGGTAAAGAGGGGAGTACAGCATGCCCAGTCGAGCCCCCACAGTGATACCATGCCATCTGCAGACCTGGCACAATGCGCCCATGGCTCTCATACAACCACGCAACCCCTGAACGGCCGACATACGAACCAAGGAAAAAACCCATTCTTTCTTTTCACCCTCACTTTCCTCTCTCCCCCTCTTCCTTCCCCATATAATTCACCCTTTCTTTCCCTTCTCCTTTTCCTCCTCCCCATATACTTTCTCCTCCACCCTCCTCTTCTTCTCCCATACTCTCATACCCCTCATTCTTCCTCTTCCTCTCCCCCTTCAACACCTCCTCTTCCTCCTCCATACACTTCCTCCTCTCCATCTCCTCCTCTAGTGACGTTATTGGCAGTGGTTGAAAGGGAGGAGTTTTGCTCCCCACTCTGGTTTTATAATAGGGGGCTGACTGGACTGTATAGTAGGCTAGGCCCTGTGATAGATAGTACCCCCTCTGCAGTATTATATAGCACTGAGGACTAAGTCTATATACTAGATGGCACCCTATTCCCTATATAGTTCACTACTTTTGATTTGATCCCCAGGGCCTGGTCAAAAGTAGTGCACTATATAGGGAATAGGGTGCCAATTGGGGCGCGCCCTCTGACGGTATTATACCCCCGTTCCCTTCTGGAATGAGATTAAGATTAGAGAGTGATGTCATGAATCTCAAGATTGTTGGGGAAGTGTAGTGGCACTGGGAGCCAAATGGAACTCCCAGTAAATAGACTTTTTATCTCATTCCAGGCAGCGCTCTCATTCTAAGACTCGTGGTTGTCTATTTCTTGTCCGGGGAGAAATGGATGCGACGCTCATTGAAGTCTCGTTACTATGGGGGCCTAGAATTGCAAGTCAAGCGTCACAAGTTCATAGATAGCCTCAATGTCATAGCCCTGAGAGGAAATGGATGTGGTGAGAAATATGGACCCTTTACATCAGATACAGATACACACAAGCATGCGCACACACACACACACACACACACACACACACACACACACACACACACACACACACACACACACACACACACACACACACACACACACACACACACACACACACACACACACGCGCACACTGGCCAGTGATGGAGCTAATGGAGGTTGTGTTGATACACCGACTACCTCGTGCTGGTTGTAAATGAACCCCATGAGCATTCTAGGAGCCTGATAGATTAGTGTAAACATACCGCAGCAAAATGTTAATGGACATTGATGAAATAACACACAGCCTAAACCTTCTAAAGTGTCCATCATGCCCTCATCGCAGCTCTTTGGCTTAATGCATTGTGTCTAAAAGAAAGCCAGTCTCCTGAAAGGGCTATGGGTGGATCTGCTGCTGAGTGGTAGAGCTCTCACACACACACACACACACACACACACACACACACACACACACACACACACACACACACACACACACACACACACACACACACACACACACACACACACGCACACGCACACGCACACACACACGCACAAGTGGGTGGAAGTTGCTGGATGGCAGTAAGAAGAGCATTTGAGAACAGTGTATAAAAGGTGTTACAAAACATCCTGTTGGGTGAATAAAAGGTGTTGGGTGTTACGAAACATCCTGATGGGTGAATAAAAGGTGTTAGGGGTTACGAAACATCCTGATGGGTGAATAAAAGGTGTTAGGGGTTACGAAACATCCTACTCGGTGAATAAAACGTGTTAGGTGTTACGAAACATCCTGATGGGTGAATAAAAGGTGCTGCAGTTACGAAACATCCTGATTGGTGAACAAAAGGTGTTGGGTGATACGAAACAAGCGATTCCTGCTCAAAACGTTGTGCCGCAGCTTCTACCCAAGGCTGTGACTCATGACTCACGCACCGATTAAGCCACTCACAGGGAACAAAGGAATAATTGAGTCAGAAATCAGAGGAAAACGGACAAGGAAAAGATGGTTCAATCTCCCTCACAAAAGGAGTTTGGACCCGACTAATTGTTTTACATTTATGTCTGTGCTCTACAGAAGATCTCTCTTCATCTGAATAAGCAATCTGAATATGCCAGCAGCATACCAACCTGCATCCCACTGCTAGCTTGCTTCTGAAGCTAAGTAGCATTGGTTCTAGTCAGTCCCTGGATGGGAGACCAGATGCTGCTGGAAATGGTGTTGGAGGGCCAGTAGGAGGCACTCTTTCCTCTGGTCTAAAAAAATATCCCAGTGCCCCAGGGCAGTGATTGGGGACATTTTCCTGTGTAGGGTGCGGTCTTTCGTATGGGACGTTATAAGGGTGTCCTGACTATCTGTGGTCACTAAAGATCCCATGGCACTTATTGTAAGAGTAGGGGTGGTGTCCTGGCTAAATTCCCAATCTGGCCTTCATACCATCATGGCCACCTAATCATCCCCAGCTTAACAATTAGCTCATTCCTCCTCTCCCCTGTAACTATTCCCCAGGTTGTTGGTGTAAAGGAGAATGTGTTCTCAGTCAACTTACCTGGTTAAATAAAAGGTGTATTTTCTAATAACGCATCAACTGCTTCCTGCTGTTTTTATATTCTTCCTCCCCAGTGAGCACAAGACGTTGAAAAGACGTATTCTCACTGACTTTTCAACGTCTTTTGCTCATAGGGTCTCCATTTTGGGAAGCGCTTTGAGTGCCATGTATAAAAAGAAGAGTGTAAAAACCGTCAGTATATTTGCTGTTATCACATGTATCTGTGAGCACAGCATGTGGTTTGGGTGGGTGGGTGTGCTGCCTGCGGAACATGATTCATCCCAAAAACCATCAACCTGTGTGGCTGACGGTCTCCCTCTGGCCAACATGTTGCAGCACCGTTTCCAGAGCGGCTACAGACAGACTGCCTGGTGTAACCCACTTAGATACAGTCCCACAGCCCAATGGGGAAACAGAATTTTGTCTCTTTTAGGACAACGGCAAATAGGCCATTCATCTCAATGGCTCTCAGACAGAATCTGGGATTGAACACTGTAGGCACAAACCTCCATCGTCCTGTTTCTCTCCCTCCCTCTCTATTCTCTCTCTATTTTCTCTCTCTCTCTCTATTCTTTAGTGGTTTTTTTCCTTCTTCCAAACCACCATCACAGCCAAATGCAGGTCTTTATTACTTGTGTCATTCGCTCACAGTTTCCTCCTCTGTCTCTTTCTGTCATTACTTGTCTCCTTTGATGTCGGCTTCTCTCCTATCCCTTGTCTTGAACACAATCCCTGTCTGCAGCATGCTGACGGCAAAATCGCTGCATGTAGTGAAAACTTCTGGGCCGCATTTGTCGGGTAGCCATGTCATTTAGAAAAGGTGCCGTGACGAGACACACAATAGGAAGGAAGAGCCTGTCCTTGTCACGACAAAGTTAAGCACGCACACACGCGCACGCCACAAGCTCGCACATCCCTACACAAAAAACAGACAACACACACACAGAAATGTCAGTATGGGCACTGTGAGAATGGCAGGGTGAGAAGCGATCTGTGTACCCCCACCTTCCTCCATATCAGATACCCCCTTGGTTAGCTGCTGTTCTTCAGAGCTGCGATTGCTGAGACAAACAGAATCACGCACGCACGCGCACAGACGAGCTGGAGGTGAGGCTGTTCGCTCTGTTGCACCTGTATCATGCGTCAGAGACTAAGACAGCTGGCCAATCAAAACACTGCCTCACTCAACACCACAGGGGCCACCTTCTGTCCAGCAGAACTCTGGGTAACCAGACTGTTGGTAGGGTGGAGAGGTCTCCAGTCTTATGAAATATGTACGCAATGTACATGTATTTTTATTAATTCTAAAATAAAATAGAAATAATCACAAATACATTATCTGAAAAAACGCACACCACTGAGAGGATGTGGGCTATGAACAATATGCATTATCACTGCTATTACTGTGAAAGGGTCTTTGTTATTGTGGGAATTGAGAGCAGAATGAGGTGACGGACACGAGAATAACAACAGGAAAGGGCCCAGCGTCTGCCTCGCTTTCCCTCTTCCTTTTCTCTTTCTTCCTCTCTTCTTCGCTCTTTTACTCTCCCTCTCTTTCCATCCCCCTACCTCCGTCTCCATTTCTCCTTCACGCCAGGGTATCTCCCCGACAGGGCCCAGACAGAGGGCCATAAGACGGGGCAGAGAGTCGACCTTCAGCCTGTCACACCAGCTGAGCCAGGACCCAGCGGAGCCAGGACAGAGAGACACAGCCAGCACCACACCAACCCATCCTGCCTTTAACCATTCTATGTTTTCATGTTAACTGTTTGTTAGAATATCTTGTACTGAAAATGGCACCGCTGAATCAGAGATTCCTCTGAATAATAGGGGGCTGAATCTTCATAGATATAGTCAACAAAATTAATAAGACAGGCACCATAAAATATATCATAGCATATCACTCACCAAATAGATTTCACAATGCATTACGGAACATCTTAGCCATACTCTCATGTAGACGGACTACTGTCACAGGGGTAAACAATATTTCATACGGTCATCATTAGACCCACAGACACATCTAATCCCCTATAGGCCAACTCACATCTGCCAGACAGACTACTGTATCTGTTACAATCAAATCTCACCTGTTTCATAGATTATCTGCCAGTAGACAATCTCTTACACTGACATCTGTTGAACAGATGATCCGATTTCTTACTCAAAGTATTACCAAAAACAAATATCTGTAAGCTCAGCTTTACTCAAATCTCCTTGTTAGAGATTTGACGTTTAACCGAGTAAGATATCAGTTTATCTCTTCTAATTACATTACACATACATAGTTTATTTAACTGACACTTGTGCTTGGTTTGATAGACAGATTAACCTTGATGACCAGACATGACGATGCTGACCAGAAAAGAGTCCTAATATTGTCAAGTATTCTAACGATACAAATTGTTGTAGGTTGCAATTCATTGGCCGCGTTTACACAGGCAGCCCAATTCCGATATTTTTTTCACGAATTGGTCTTTTGACCAATCAGATCAGCTCTTTTGTCAATAATTGGGTAAAATATCCGAATTGGGCTGCGTGTGTAAACGCAGCCATAGTGGCGTAGTACTTGTATTTGTGAAGTCATTCAATGATCCACGTAGACAGATTTCACCTGTAAACTGGGATTGTCCACACCATGTTTTTCCACCTCGGAGCATGTGAACTGTTTTTGTAACAACACAGCGGCACTGTGGGAAACATCACGTGTTGGATGATATGGCACCATATAACCCCCAGGCTCCCACTGTAGCCGTTCCACTGACTACATTAACAGTTGATCAACATCAAATCGCTGGCTTCCCCCCGTGGCTATCGAAGGAATTAACTGGGGGAGAAGGTTTTGAATCCAGAGAAGCAAAAATAAACTTTAATGGCGCACAACAAAGAGAGACAGGCAGTGTTAAGAATCACAGAAGGAAGACATGGCTCGAGGCAAAAACGTGTCTAGCACACAAATGATACGACATTATAATGAACCCCTGTGCCAGTTACTAATAAAGGAATCATTAAGGCCCAGTGCAGTAAAAAAAAAAGTGATTTTCCTGTGTTTCATATACATATATTTCCACACTATGTTGGAATAATACTGTGAAATTGTGAAAATTATAATGACCTTTTAGTATAAGAGCTGTTCGAAAAGACTGACTGAAATTTCAGCCTGTTTTGGTGGGACAGAGTTTTGACCTGCCTAGTGACATCACCAGGTGGTAAATTAGTTAATAGACCAATAAGAAAGATAGTTCCAAACCTCTCTACCAATAACAACTAGTTTTCCGTTCTTTCAGCCCCACTCAGATCACTCCCAGTCCTAGCAAAATTCTAGCTTTAGAAATTGCTCTATGCTATGAAGCTATTTTTGTTTATTTTTGATAATTGTTATTGAAAACAATCAAGGTAAGGTACTTCATTATTTCCCAGAAATTATTTGATATTGAGATAAAAATGGCTGCATTGGACCTTTAATCGAGATTTGGCGCTGTCCATTGAGAAAAGCGCAAGCTATTAATGTATTATTAAGCCAAATCTTATTAATTTATTCACATACAGGCGTCACAGCAGCGGAAATTATGCTTGACACTGGCTAATTGTCTAAACTCGTTCCTTCCTAACCCCGTGAACCGAAACGAACAATGGCAGCCGTGGTTCAATCTCAGAACACGAGCTTTCCAGGCTCAAGCCACTCAAGAGCCGGGGTCTCCTCCGTTGCGTGGCCGCGCGATGCCGTGCAAAAACACCGATTAGGCTAGCTACTCACCTGTCAGGCTGTCGTAGCACTCGATCTCCGTGATCTCCACAGTTCTCCGCTGCACCTCCGTCAGTTTGACCGCGGCTTGGCTCAGGAGGTTGACCTCGGAGCCCGTGGTTCCATCCACTAAATGTACCCCTTTCAGCTGCAGCAGAGCCCGGTGGTACTTCCCTATCGCTTCCCGGAATTTCTTCTCCTTGTAGCAACGGTGGCCTTCCACCTTGAAGTCAATGGCTTTCTGTATGTTTGCTTCCATTTCCATCTGTGCCGAGCCGGCACGACACCCTCCTCCACCACCTCCAACACCGACGTCTCCCGCGGCCGCCGCCAGGCTCCGGCCCCCCGCCTCTGGGAAGCTCTTCAGGCTCTTTATGGAGTGCTGCTTGGCTTCCATCTCTCTCAGTGGGTGCGACTGGACCGGGCCATGCTGTTCCGACGCGAAGGTCTATTTTCTCGGGGAGAACTGGAGCAGTTTGCTGTGCATAAAGAATGCGCGAGACGGGCAGGCAACAACAATAAGGCTGAGAGCGAAATAATTTAGAGAGAGGGCTGTGTAAAAACCTAACATGTACAGCGCAAATAGGCTATATGCTATCAAAACAGCTTACACCAATTCAGACTACTGTAAATTGTATTTTATATAAAAAAATCACAAATAATTGGCTTGGATTCCTGAATTGCAAACACTCTTCTTCTATCTACTTCGTAGCTCCTCTGACCATCCCGCGAGAGGATGCCTCGATTGTGTGTTTGCGCTCCAGTCCCCAGCACGCGCCGCTTCAGCACCACAGACAGCGGACGCAGGCTCGCGCGTGGTGAATTGTGGGAAAGAGAGGAGTCGTGCAGTGTTCCTGCACCACGAGCGCAGTTCAATCTGTAAGCAATCTTCGATCACTCAAGAGCCACGATGTGTTTGTGTAAAGAAACTGAAAATAAAACTGAAAATAACTAAAAAAGCACACCAACATTTATAACCCGGAGTTGAAATGACTATGTATGAATATGTCCCTGGTAGAGGCTAAATCTATTCTACAAATCTATTGTTTTAAAACCTGTAATCAACAACATGATTGTAGTAGGCCTATGCCCTCTGGCTCTGATCCAAATGGCAAGATATGTCAATTGCGCAAATGAAATCAATGAACACAAGACTATTCCATATACACTATATATATAAAAGTATGTGGACACCCCTTCAAATTAGTGGATTTGTCTATATCGGCCACACCCCTTGTTGATAGGTATATAAAATCGAGCACACAGCCATGCAATCTCCATAGAGAAACATTGTCAGTAGAAGGACCTTACTGAAGAGCTCAGTGACTTTCAATGTGGCACCGTCATAAGATGCCACGTTTCCAACAAGCTGCCCCGGTTAACTGTAAATGCTGTTATTTTGAAATGGAAACTTCTAGGAGCAACAACGGCTCAATTGCAAAGTGGTAGGCCACACAAGCTCATAGAATGGACCGTCGGGTGCTGAAGCGCTTGGCGAGTAAAAATCGTCTGTTCTCTGTTGCAACACTCACTACCGAGTTCCAAACTGTCTCTGGAAGCAACGTCAGCACAAGAACTGTTCGTCGGGAGCTTCATGAATTGGTTTCCATGGCCGAGCAGCCGCACACAAGTCTAAGATCAACATGCGCAATGCCAAGCGTCGGCTGGAGTGGTGTAAAGCTTGCCGCCATTGGACTCTGGAGCAGTGGAAACATGTTCTCTGGAGTGATGAATCACGCTTCACCATCTGGCAGACCGAAGGACGAATCTGGGTTTGGTGGATGCCAGGAGAACGCTACCTGCCCCAATGCATAGAGCCAACTGTAAAATTTGGTGGATGAGGAATAATGGTCTGGGGCTGTTTTTTATAGTTCAAGCTAGGCCCCTTAGTTCCAGTGAAGAAAAATCTTAACGCTACAGCATACAATGACATTCTAGACGATTCTGTGCTTCCATCTTTGTGGCAACAGTTTGGGGAAGGCCCTTTCCTGTTTCAGCATGACAATGCCCCCGTGCACAAAGCGAGGATCATACAGAAAAGGTTTTGTTGAGATCGCTGTGGAAGAACTTGACTGTCCTGCACAGTTCCCTGACCTCAACCCCATCGAACACCTTTGGGATGAATTGGAACGCTGACTGCGAGTCAGGCCTAATCGCCCAACATCAGTGCCCGATGTCACTAATGCTCTTGTGGCTGAATGGAAGCAAGTCCCAGCAGCAATGTTCCAACATCAAGGGGAAAGCCTTCCCAGAAGAGTGGAGGCAGTTATAGCAGCAAAGGGGGGACCAACTCCATATTAATACCCATGATTTTGGAATGAGATGTTCGACGAGCAGATGTCCACATACTTTTGGTCATGTAATGTACCTACCTAGGCTAACTTAGTGGCACCATGCCACTCTTCTGTTGTTTTTCTCCTGAAGAGTGTGATAGGTAGCAGGATGAGAGCGACATCAAGGTGAAATTGTGTCAATTTCAATGATTTGTGACCAGATTCCATTGGATCCACAAAAATACCAGTGTTGTGCCCTTTCGTATAGCCTAGTCTACATTAATTCCACAGGAGACTAACCTATACTGGTATAGAATCCATAGTTGTTGTTCGGCCACACTCATCTATTATGAATGTACTGTGCCCATGTTCACGTTAATGACCAGCATCGCCTGCTGTGGGACTGTGCTGGTTACTAAGCAGCAGTGACCCAGAGGACTTCCCCTCTGGCAAAGCAGCTGTGTCCCCTATAGTCCCGGAAGATCACTGGCACGCAATTACAAACAATCACTTCTCTCTTCTCTACAGTGAGAGCTGATGAGTGGTGAGGACTCTGGTGCAAAAAGGTTTTTTGCTAGCCTGGGTACCAGTCGGTTTGAGTTATCGTTCCACTCCTTGTCATGCTAAACATGACATGGAGTACAAGGAGTGGAATGTTAGCAAAATAGGTTCTATATTTCAGGCTAGGTGGGTGCTACAAATCAGAGGTGAAAGTAGTGACTTTTGTGTTTATTATGGATCCCCATTAGCTGCTGCTTTCTTCCTGGGGTCCGGCAAAATTAAGGCAGCTATACAATTTTAAAAACATTACAACACACTAAGTGTGTACCCTCAGGCCCATACTCCACTACCACATAGCTACAATGCAAAATCCATGTGTACGTGTGTATAGTGCGTTTGTATGCATGTGTCTGTGTCTGTTTGTGTTACTTCACAGTCCCCGCTGTTCCATAAGGTGTATTTTTACCTGCTTTTTAAATCTGATTCTACTGCTTGCATCAGTTACCTAATGTGGAATAGAGTTCCATGTAGCCATTGCTCTATGTAGTACTGTGCGCCTCCCATAGACTGTTCTGGACTTGTGGATTGTGAACAGACCCCTGGTGGCATGTCTTGTGGGGTATGCATGGGTGTCTGAGCTGTGTGCTAGTATTTTAAAGCAGACAGCTCAGTACCTTCAGCTTGTCAACACCTCTTACAAAAACAATAAATAAGTCAATCTCTCTTCCACTTTGAGCCATGAGATTGACATGCATGTCATTAATGTTAGCTCTCCGTGTACCTTTAAGTGCCAGCCGTGCTGCCCTGTTCTGAGCCAACTGTAATTTTCCCCAAGTCCCTATTTGTGGCACCTGACCACACTACTGAACAGTAGTCCAGGTGCGACAAAACCAGGACCTGTAGGACCTGCCTTGTTGATAGTGTTGTTAAGGCAGCAAAGCAGCGCTTTATTATGGACGGACTTCTCCCCATCTTGGCTACTGTTGTATCAATATGTTTTGACCATGACAGTTTACAATCCAGGGTTACTCCAAACAGTTTAGTCACCTCAACTTGCTCAATTTCCACATTATTCATTACGAAATGTAGTTGGGGTTAAGTGAATGATTTGTTCCAAATATAATGCTTTTAGTTTTGGAAATAACTTAACTTATTCCTTGCTACGCATTCCGAAACTAACTGCAGCTCTTTGTTCAGTGTTTCATTAATTTCAGTTACGTGTAGTGTTGAGTCATCCGCATACATGCAGTGCCTTGCAAAACTAATCACCCCCTTGGCGTTTTTCCTATTTTGATGCATTACAACCTGTAATTTCATTGGATGTATTTGGATTTCATGTAATGGACATACACAAAAGTGAAAAATTGGTGAAGTGAAATGAAAAAAAGAACTGGTGCGTGCATATGGATTCACCCCCTTTGCTATGAAGCCCCTAAATAAGATCTGGTGCAAACAGTTACCTTCAGAAGTCACATTATTAGTTAAAGTCCACCTGTGTGCAATCTAAGTGTCACATGATCTCAGCATATATATACACCTGTTCTGAAAGGCCCCAGAGTCTACAACACCACCAAGCAAGGGGCACCACCAAGGAAGCAGTACTATGAAGACCAAGGAGCTCTCCAAACAGGTCAGGGACAAAGTTGTGGAGAAGTACAGATCAGGGTTGGGTTATAAAAAAATATCCGAAACTTTACACATCCCACGGAGCACCATTAAATCCATTATATAAAAATGGAAAGAATATGGCACAACAACAAACCTGCCACGAGAGGGCCGCCCACCAAAACTCACAGACCAGGCAAGGAGGGCATTCATCAGAGGCAACAAACAGACCAAAGATAACCCTGAAGGAGCTGCAAAGCTCCACAGCGGAGATTGGAGCATCTGTCCATAGGACCACTTTAAGCCGTACACTCCACAGAGCTGGGCTTTACGGAAGAGTGGCCCCAAAAAATATATAAGCAAACATGTTTGGTGCTTGCCAAAAGACATTTGGGAGACTCCCCAAACATATGGAAGAAGGTACTCTGGTCACATGAGACAAAAGATTGAGCTTTTTGGCCATCAAGGAAAACACTATGTCTGGCGCAAACCCGACACCTCCCATCACCCCAAGAAAACCATCCCCACAGTGAAGCATGGTGGTGGCAGCATCATGCTGTGGTGATGTTTTTCATCGGCAGGGACTGGGAAACTGGTCAGAATTGAAGGAATGTTGGATGGTGCTAAATACAGGCAAATTCTTGAGGGAAACCTGTTTCAGTCTTCCAGAGATTTGAGACTGGGATAGGAGGTTCACCTTCCAGCAGGACAATGACCCTAAGCATACTGCTAAAGCAACACTTGAGTGGTTTAAGGGGAAACATTTAAATGTCTTGGAATGGCCTAGTCAAAGCCCAGACCTCCATCCAATTGAGAATCTGTGGTATGACTTAAAGATTTCTGTACACCAGCAGAACCCATCCAACTTGAAGGCGCTGGAGCAGTTTTGCCTTGAATGGGCAAAATTCCCAGTGGCTAGATGTGCCAAGCTTAGAGACATACCCCAAGAGACTTGCAGCTGTAATTGCTGCAAAAGGTGACTCTACAAAGTATTGACTTTGGGGGGGGGGGGGGGGGGTGAATAGTTACGCACGCTCAAGTTTTATTATTCTTGTTTCACAATACAAAATATTTTGCATCTTCAAAGTGGTAGGCATGTTGTGTAAATCAAATGATACAAACCCCCCCAAAAAATATATTTTATTTCCAGGTTGTAAGGCAACAAAATAGGAAAAATGTCAAGGGGGTGAATACTTTCGCAAGCCACTGTAGACACACTGGCCTTACTCAAAGCCAGTGGCATGTTGTTAGTAAAGATTGAAAAAAGCAAGGGGCCTATACAACTACGCTGGGGAATTCCTGCTTCTACCTGGATTATGTTTTAAAGGCTTCCATTAAAGAACACTCTCTATGTTCTGTTAGACAAGTAACTCTTTATCCACATTATAGCAGGGGGTGTAAAGCCAATACACATACGTATTTCCAGCAGCAGACTATGATCGATAATGTCAAAAGCTGCACTGAAGTCTAAAAAGACACCGGCACACGAAGTGAAGGTCTATGAGAATTCTCTCTCTTCCATGTATTGTCTGTCTGAAACAATGAGTGGGAGAAGAGTGGACAGGCTGTCACACTCGCACCATCCCTCCTCTCGGTCGGTCACTGTCAAAGCCTGGTTAGTGGTACCAGCTGTGCTCCTGCCTGATTTTGTCTCGTTTCTGTGTGAGGGGGAGGTTGGAGGCTAAGACACCCATCCCCAGGGCGGTAATACTGACAACATGGAGAGCTCACTGACTCACCCCCCTAACACACATAAAACTCCCAGACAAACATACACCACTCCTTCAGACAACATATTATTGAACTCATCAATAGATAAATTATCAGCTCAACGTCTATTCCCCCGGGAAGCCAAATATTGACTGTGGTCTCTCACTTGCAATTTCAATGACAGGGTCTCTCATTAAAAGAGCATGGTCAAAGTACAAGAGCACACTGTTGGACTGAGATCCTGGAGGACGGGACGGCTTCTTGAAGTAGCTGGCTCAAAGAGGGAGGGGAAATAAATCAGGCAAGACTTTTCCCGCCATTTTCTTGTTTATGTTCAAGATCACTTTCTCAAGGCATGGTGCCTTGTTCCATTACATCTTAAAACCTTGAATGTTGTTTTTTTCTTGTCATGATTTTCTAAATCTATATACAGTGTAGCAAAGTTCTGGTGAAGTTCAATAAAAACAATTTTTTTTAAGAAAGTTGGGTGAACACCTGCTAAGTATTGTATCAATATCAAGGGGACATTTACATATCAGTTCCTGTACCATGCGGAATAATGGCAAACCAGGGTGTTATTCAGGAAAGCACAACATTACACAACATGTATACTGAGCAAAAATATAAACACAACTTGTGTTGGTCCCATGTTTCAGAAATGTTCCATACTCAAAAATATTTCTCTAAAATGTTCTGCACAAATTTGTTTACATCCCTGTTAGTGAGCATTTCTCCTTTGCCAAGATCATCCATCCACCTGACAGGTGTGGCATATCAAGAAGCTGATTAAACAGCATGATCATTACACAGGTGTACCTTGTGCTGGGGACAATAAAAGGCCACTAAAATGTGCAGCTTTGTCACACAACACAATGCCACAAATGTCTCAAGTTTTTAGAGAGTGTGCGATTGGCACGCTGACTATAGGAATGTCCACCAGAGCTGTTGCCAGATAATCTACCATAAGCCGCCTCCGTCGTTTTAGAGAATTTGGCAGTACGTCCAACCGGCCTTACAAACCGCGTGTAATCATGCCAGCCCAGGACCTCTACATCTGGCATTTTCACCTGCTGGATCGTCTGAGACCAGCCACCCGGACAGCTGATGAAACTGAGGAGAATTTCTGTCTGTAATAAAGCCCTTTTGTGGTGAAAAACGAATTCTGATTGGCTATGCCTGGCACCCCAGTGGGTCGGCCTATGCCCTCCCAGGCCCACCCATGGCTGCGCCCCTGCCCAGTCATGTGAAATCCATAGATTAGGGACTAATGAATTTATATAAATTGACTGATTTCTTTATATGAACTATAACTTAGTAAAATCATTGAAATTGTTGCGTATATATTTTTGTTCAGTATAGATAGAAATGTATGGTGCAGAACTAACATGATTCTTTGTTAGTCAATAAAACCATCATGTCAGCTCTATACGTTACATTTCTATGTACTGAATAAGCCCTGAAAAAAAAACTCACAATAACATCTACATACAGGTCAATGGTGGGTAACTTCCTATTCTGTGAACAGACAACTCTGAATATCTTGGCTTTCAAGCAGATCGTTGTACACAACCAGAGGTTCAATGTGGTGGTGGAGCCTTCACAGCAATATGAGTCTACACTTTTCTACAAATACAGTTCATATAAAAATGAGGCCGATGAGATGCTCTTGCTTGTGGGTTAAGAGGTTGCTTTATGTGTTGTTTGCCTGTTGCTGTTGTCCATTCTAGGACTAGAGTTACAGCATGAACGTCTTAAGTGGACTGTACTTCTCCTGTACCCGGTAGTCACAGCCCGGTGGAGGTGAGTGCTGAGGTGATACGGTGAACATTACATCCTGCATTCCCACAATCCCTTTTTATCACTGAGCCAACTCCTCCTAGAAGCAGCTCTCCGTAAGCCTAAAATACAGACCTGTTTTGTGCTAACATTCCACCCCTTGTACTCTGTGTCATATAATAAACATAACATGACAGGGAGGGGAATGTTAGCACAAACAGATTGGTACCCAGGCTAGCTGTCTATGGGATGTTACCAACACGTCACAATAACTAGCCTTCCGGATGGATGCTAAATAAAAATAATGAAAAGGTATATAGGTCTAGACATGGCCTGATATGCGTTAGGTCCTCTTGCTGCCCAGTCTCTTAAAGACATTGACTGACCCTACGTCCATCTGAGCCCCAAAACTCTCCCCTCCTCCAGCCCTGGTGCTGCTGCTGACTTTAGAGCTGGCCAGGGCCAGGCCTGGCCGGGCCTTATTTCTGGTGCTGGTCACCCGGCTGTCCTGGGTGTCGGCGGGCGGTGGGGAGGCATTTGGTTTACCCAGTCTCTGAAGCACACTGAGCTTGGCAGGGGGGAGGCCATCGGGGGAGGAAGAGGAGGAGGGAGAGTCAGTAGGGGGGAGTTTGAACTTCACTCCTAGGCGGCGGAGGGTGGTGGGGGCCAGCTTGGGGGCCACAGGCTCTTTCTTCTGGGAGGGAGGGAGTCGCTTTAGGACGCCAGCGTACTGTAGGACCGAACCCTCTCCATCACTATCATCCTCCTCCTCCTCCTCCTCTGCTCCGTCTACATCAGCCCTTCCTGCTGTTCCCGGCTCCTCCTCCGCTCCGTCTGCTCGGCCCAGACGACTGAACACACCCGTGGCCTGGAGAGAGATGGGCCATGAGAGCAGAACGGCCATGCCCTGACTAACACTCAACGTCACTCACATAGACACACATGTAACGTGTCAAAAGAGAGGGCTCACCTTGCTGCAGCCCGTGGTGGTATCTGCTTTGGACTCGGCTCCCAGTCGCTCAAACACAGACATCCGCTTGTTCCCTTTTTATGGGTAAGAGAGAGTTAAAATGAGAAATATACTGTCACACACAGACATTTTAAGAAACACACACAGAAAGAGTGGGATGGTGGGTTCTAGTTAGGGATAGGGGTCATCTTTATCATGGTAAGAGATAAAGACATTCCAAGACCCATTTCCTTTAGATGCGGCAGTCCATAATATTAGTGGGATGAGAATTAAAGGAGGTTGAATGATTAGTATCCTTGGTTCACCCTGGCCAGAAGGTGAGGCCCTACCTTTCTTGGCCTGCTGGGCCAGGATTCGGGCGGTACGTGCCGTGGTGCCTTTGGGCATGTTGATGATGTACTTGCCTTCCATCTCTGCAGTCACGCGGCGACGCTTCGCCGGCAGACCGTTCCCCTCGTCAGCAGGCCGGCTCAGCACTGGGAAAAAGAGAGAAAGGATGAGGGGGGGTAGAGAAGAAAAAAGGGAGACGGAGAGAGTCAGTGTGACACATCTACGCTAGGGAGCTTTCGCCTCGTGATACAGCAGATGGAGAGAGAGAAGAGAGAAGGCCAGTCCACACAGAGAGTGGAACAGGGGGTAGCTACCTGCTTTGCCACTCTTGGCCTGTTTGTTCGACACGGTTACAGAGATTGCCCGGTTGTCAGGGTGATGGGCTGGTGTGGTTGGCGGTGAGTCGTGGCTCAAGGCGTTGGCAATCATACGTGTGGCGGCTGCAGAGGATTATAAACATATGGTGAGAATTCTGGCATAGAATGACTCCCGCCATTACCCAAATGGGTGCTACTACTCATTGGTAGTGGAAGGGGTGACTTATCATTATACAGTGTTAAATCCTTTGAGAATAGCTCTACATAAAAGGCAAATCACCGGTATGACATTCATAACGGTTCATTGATTTGAATTAAAAACACTCACGGGTGTTGGCAGTTCTTCGGAGTTCGGTCTGAACGCTGGACTGTCCTGAGGTTATGGCCTGTGTGGCCATTTTGCACATGTCCTGGAGAGGGGAAGAGGAGGTGGGAGAGAGGCAGCACTGGAGTAACTACTGTCAAACCTGCATTAAAAACAGCAAGTATTTTGGCAAAGCACCATCTCTCTCGCATGAGCTGTAGTGCTGCATTGGAGGAAGTGCTCCCAGGATGTGCCAAAAGCTCTTTAAAATGAATGATGCAACAGGAAGTGATTGTATCTTTCAGCCCATCATTTCTCTAGACCGGTGGTCTACCAACCTGTCGATCGCAATAGACTGGTGGATCTTCAAGGCATTTCCAGTGGCTCTGAATAAGAGCATGCTCTACACAAGCCTTCTCCTTACCTGTCGGTAGACCTGTTTGGCGTGTTTGAGGATGGCAATAATGTCACCGATGACAGTGATGCCCAGGTCCATCATGATCTCCTTAGTGAGGTCCATCAGCATGGTCTTCTGGATCCTGCAGAGAGAGAGCGAGAGGGGGGGAAGAGCGAGATAAATATTTAAATCCTACTAATAAAAGAATGGATGAGATTTTCTTCTCTCGAAACCAATGGAAATGATTCATGACTGATTACCGAATTAATGACATTTTATTTTCGTGTCAAATCGCCAATTGCCAACCCATTCCTTATGTGATTAATTGACACAAACAAACATTACAATAATTCACTATGGTAATTAAATGATCATTCTTCTTCCGGTGTTCTCTGCATTGCGCATCGCATAAATAGAAGAAAGAAACGGTACAAATCAAGACATATTAGTAAATTACATCCCTAGAGCAGTAAAATATACATACATATATACATAACATATAGAGATAAATAAATACAGAAAAAAAGGGGGGGGAAAGAAACAGAAGTCACTTGAACCCGGTCTGGCACAATGAGAAGATTCATATGGAAGACATGCCTATACACAATCTATATACACACACCATTAATAACCACATAGAAGCTAAATATATATTTTTTTACAATTTAATTATAGGTAGCCTTTTTTCTTTTATTCCAAACTTTATTTAAATATTCCGCAAAAGGAAATACACAATGAACAAAAACCATTTTCAATTTCCCCTCATCACTCAGCCACATAATTCCTTGGTATATCTGGTGGGCTTCTGGAATAAGAGCAAGTGTATATCGTGGTAGAAAGGGCAATAGAGGATAAAATTTGTTTCATTCTCCATTTCTTCGAGGTCACAATAGTTACATAGTCTTTCCTCTTCCATTTCACCACAATACCGACCTGTTTCAATACGCAGGGGCAATATCCCTGATCTTACCTGTGCACATAGCGATCTCTTGCTTTTAGGTAGGTTATACATAATATATCTCACACACAAATTCACCCTTATAAAAACAAAAGGTTCTCAATTTGGGTTTATGATTCATCAACTCCAGCCATTTTTTTTCCATATTGCATCAACAGTTAAAAAAAAAATCATATCTATGTCTCCCTTCATTTGGTTTTCGTACAGACGTTCACAGTCAGACTCTTGAAAAAAGTTGGACATTTCAGTTGCCCAGGCTCCCCCTATGGATAGATCCCATAGAACGACTTTACTAGCTATTCTGGCAGTTGTCATTTCCAACAGTCTATTCCAAAGTGTCACCATACATGCCTTCCATCTCACCTCACAGGGTTCCCAGCCCATATCCCCAGTTATTGCAAGTATAGGTGCAAACTCCGGCTGAATAGTCTAGAACAGGACACACGCATGTCTGATACAGTTTGGAATACGTAGAAAAACCAATATCTTTGAGTGTTATTGTTTCCCCTATAACCCCTCCAAGACCTCTACTTGCTGAGTCGGCCAGGGCAAATGTTCCCGAATAGAACAGTAATATGTTCATCAAGAAAAATACCCAAATATTTATAATTGCTAGTAAACTCAAGAATGTCTTCACTTCTCTTAGTACCTTAGAAACCAATAATCAAATGAAAAGGTCAGACAATCTTTCATTTTGCGGTGAACTGTTCCAGGCCAAGGAGTTAAGATGGCTTTTATTACCTGTTGTCCACAAAAGACAGGGCATAGTTGACAGCCAGACCAGCAGGGATCCCAGCATCCTTGAAGAACTGGATCCACTCCGAGGTGGCTGAAAAGACAAAGAGAGAGGGGTGTCCAAAAACAGTTCAAGTAGCTGATGAAAACAAACACCCTATGTCTTAACTTTTAAGAGCTACATTACAAAAATGATTATCTTAAAACTTAGTTTTCAATGGCAATACTAAAAGCCATCAAACTTATTGACCTTCAAAGCTAAAACTCAAAGCCATCTGATTAGGCTAGATCCATTTACAGTGAGATTAGGCTAGATCCATTTACAGTGAGATCCAATGGAAAATACCAAATGGAAACCCTGGGGACAGGACAGGCATGCTGACTGGCCAGCTGGGTGTTATTTATAAAACCATGATGGAGCTTTTTATGGTGAGCGAAATTCCACTGGGGTTCATAGACACATTTGATATTGCCAGTGTTTCCTCCAGAACAATACTTTTGCCGTCAAAAGCAAGTCCGTGAGGTGTAAAGGACTTCATTTTACAGTATCAGGCACAATAAAATGTTTTTTAATTAAACTGAGGGTGTCTGTTTAGCTAAATAGAGGGAGACAACAGGCAGCTAAAGTCAGTCCCAACATTAGCTAAAGGGCCCTGGTTGCAGTGTGTGGGCTACTTGTCTCGAATACATACAATAACTTGCTAACTAAACTAGTTAACCAACCGTTCTCAGTCTAGGTTTAATGTCACGATGGCCTCTACGAAACGTATGACAATTTTCACAAGGCGAACTTTCGGTAGTTGTTATACTAGCGACCTACCTTCCCCTGCAGCAAGCTATCGTTTAGTGTGTGGCTGTGGGCTAGCAATCTAGCTACTAGTTGACTTGCTAGCCAATTTAGCTAGTTAATGTGAATGAAAATGTTGGTTCACGTTAGCTAGATTAGCTACAACTTCGTACATATCAGTCAACACGGTCGCTCCAATTATAATCTAGTAACCAGTCCCACGTATGTTCGTGGTAAAAAATGTAACTACAAACAATGATACACGAGCAATTTTGAATAGCTAACCGGCTAACGTTAGCTACATTCTAGTCGGCACTTGACTTGTGTCCGTCCGTACACACCATGTTCGCTAGGTAGACATACAGAAAACGGTATCCCTACATTTCGAACAAAATAAAATTAACATCTTTACTCAGTATCCTAATAATAATTGGGGGGGAAATATGTTTTTGAGTCTTTTTAAGCGATCTTCCACGTCATCTGGGCCCTTTTATGTCACTCACCTGTGGTTACGGACGCCATGTTTACAGGAGACTGCTCCGTTTGTGACGTAAATTCCGTTGCATTTTTTTGAAGTAACATATTTTCATCACATGAGTGCAGTGTAACCCTTCAATCTACTGCCATAAATTGTCGTTCTTTTTTGGAGACATTTATTTTTTTATTTTGTATTTTTTTATTAACAGTAACATGCAAAACATAAACATAACAGCCAGAGGAATGAGAAAAATATTTTAAAAAATACAACTAATCCACATTATATCAATTCAAATACAGACATATAGCGAATACATTTTTTTGACGTTTTGTTTTGTATACGTTTTAAAGACTCTAAATAGGTTTCCAAATCAGATTAAAAAAATTATGAAAAGGGCCTTTTTCTTCATATTTTTTGATTTGTGTATGAAACATTTTCCTAATAAAATAAAGAGATTTATGACATACGTTCAACTGAGGAATCAGTGTAGTAAAACAATATGTCAAACGTAGACATTTCAATGGTTGTATGCAATTTGAGGCAAAGATATAGTTTTACATCAGTCCAGAACACTTCACTATATAAACAATGACAGAATAAGTGTTCAATAGATTCCGTTTCTAGTTCACAAAAACTGCATTCACTGGTAATATCAGGTATATATTTAGAAATCAAGCTATTACACGGATAGAATCTATGGATAATCTTAAAGGAGATGTCCTTTACTTTATTGGTCACCATACATTTGTGTGGAGTGAGCCAAGCAT
This sequence comes from Salvelinus namaycush, assembly GCF_016432855.1. Classification (NCBI taxonomy): domain Eukaryota; kingdom Metazoa; phylum Chordata; class Actinopteri; order Salmoniformes; family Salmonidae; genus Salvelinus; species Salvelinus namaycush. Next base: position 4,939,705 of record NC_052340.1, on the reverse strand, counting down.
GGCGCCAGTTTACATCAAACGATGAAGCCCAACAAAATATCACAGAGGGAATAGACTTCCTGTAGAAAATATCCCTTAATAAACGATTGTTGAATTTCGTATCTAGTAGACCAATGCCATTCACCTGGATCTCGCTTACAATCGGAGATATTCCAGAATATGCATTATTCTGAAGTAAAGTTTTTGTCCCACTAGGTATAGCTTAAATAACAGTGTCATATTCCTTGCTTGAAACCTCAAAGTTGTATCTTTCCATAAATCCTCTCCGTGTAAATAGATTCCCACTAATATGAACTAATTGGCTGACAATGACAATGTTTTTCGAGAACCATTTATGGTTAAATAACGTCTTGTTTCTATGTAATATCGACCCATTGTTCCATATAAAATATTTATGAGGTGAAAAGTTGTGTTTATACAACAAAGCCCAGCACATTAAAGCCTGCTTGTGAAAAGCCGCCAGTTTCACAGGAAGTTAACCCATAATATATGGACATTGTAGTAAAAAATTAAGCCCTCCGAACTTCTGAAAAACAAAATGAGGTATAATATTCCTGAAACTATGAGGATTTTTCATGTACCTTTTAATCCAGTTGACCTTTGATATCTGATTGAAGAGAGTGGAGTCTAAGACATTTAGACCGCCATCACAAACTCTGTTGGTGATAACATCTCTTTTTATCTTATGTGGCTTGTTTTTCCATATGAAGTTGTACAAAAGCCTATCTAAGGTACAGAAAGTGGATTTGGGAATGTCAATAGATGAAAAAAGATAGGATGCACGAGATAGTCCCTCAGCTTAAGATAAAAGCACCCTTCCTTGAAGACTTAATGGGTTCAAATTAAGATCATTCACAGCCTTAAGATCTTTGGTGATCTTTACACCGAGGTAGGTTACAGTATCTTTTTCAGAGATGTTACAATCTGCCGGATTGACAGCCCCTTTCAAAACAAACATCTCACAATTGGAAAGATTTAATGCCAAACCTGAGATTTTGGAGAACTGCTTCACGATATCCAATGCTAATCTAGTTTGTGACACATTTTTTCAAAAAAAGTGAGGTGTCATCTTACAGTTGGGATATCTTGATCTCTCTGGCCTGGAATGTAATGCCTTCAAATGGACTTTTATGAACTAATGAGCATAACATTTGAGATACTTACAGAAATAAAAAAGGAGAAATTGGACAACCTTGTTGTATTCCTTTGTAAATGTTAAACCTTGAGGATGTTCCATGACAAAGTTTGAGACAGCTATTGCCACCATTATACAGAGTTTTAATAGCATCAACAAAAAAACGACCAAATTTCAAATGCTTAAGACAATGAAAGATAAAATTGTGACTTACTGTATCAAATGCTTTCTGAAAATCCCAAAATAGGATAACAGGGAAGTCATCCAATAGATCATAATACTCAACCAAGTCTAACACCAGCCTCAGATTATTAGATATATGGCACCCTTTCATAAACCCTGATTGACATTCATCAATCAGATCATTCAAGCAAGACTTTAACCTTTTTGCAAAGATTAAGGCTTAATTTTGTAGTCGTTATTTAGGAGTGTGATTGGACGCCAATTATCAATATTTAAGAGATCCTTGTGTGGTTTAGGTATGAGAGTAATAACCCCTTGCTTCAGAGAGGCAGGTAGTTCTCCCTTCTTTATAGCCTCCTTAAAGGTTTCAAGTAAAAATGGTGCTATTTCTTCAGAGAAGGTTTTGTAAAATTCAGAGGTTAATCCATCACAACCTGGAGATTTGTTATTTTTTAACTGAGCAACCCCATACTGGATGTCTATAATGGATAAATCTTGACAACAAGACCGATTGAATTCTTCACTAACCAAATGAACATTCTCTATAGAATCAAGGAGATCCTTAGAGTCACTCAAATTGTTATCTAAGGAGTAAAGATGCTCATAAACCTTGTGGTAAAGTCTGATAACAACTCTCTATCCTCAGTGGTAACCCCATTAATCTTAAGTTTCCGAAGTGTGTTGAGTTCCCCTCTCCTCTTTTCCAAATTAAAAAAGTATCTACTGTTCATTTCGCCTTTTTCAAGCCATTGTTTTCTGGATCTTATGAAAGCTACTCTAGCCTTTTCCTCATACAATGTATCTAGTTGATTCTGTAAATCATTCAATTTGGCATTCTCATTAAGATCAAGATGCTCAATCTCTGTGATATCCACAATTGTCTTAGAGAGTTCAGCTACATCACATCTCCTTCTTAAAGCAAGCCGTTTTCCATAAGTAATACAGGCTGAGCGGATTTTAAATTTCAGCAGTTCCCAATATTTCCCATATTCCATATTTCATATTCTTCATTTCTTCTTCTTACATTTCTTCTTCTTCTTCTATGAGGTTTAACGGCGGTTGGCTTCTAACTTGATGCATGGGCGGCAGGGTAGCCTAGTGGTTAGAGCGTTGGGCTAGTAACCGAAAGGTCGCAAGTTCAAATCCCCGAGCTGACAAGGTACAAATCTGTCGTTCTGCCCCTGAACAAGGCAGTTAACCCACTGTTCCTAGGCCGTCATTGAAAAATAAGAGTTTGTTCTTAACTGACTTGCCTAGTTAAATAAAAAAAAAAGGTTAAATGTAAGTCGCTCTGGATAAGAGCGTCTGCTAAATGACTTAAATGTAAATGTAATGCATTACCGCCACCTACTAGACTGGAGTATAACTCCCATATACTTCACTTGAAAAATACAAATGTAATAAATAAATACTCTACCATCTAACACTACACTCACTAATTTCAGAATTATATAAAATAAAATTAACACCACCCTACTCCACTAATTAAATGTATTTATTCCTACCTCATGCCATCAAGGATGAGACATCACCACTTAACACACCCTGAAACTCTTCTGATGTCAAGTCTCACACACCCAAATACCTCTCTGCAGCTGCCACCACCACCTCAATTTTCTGCGACTTCCGTTCCATCCCTGCAGTACAGATGATAACCATTGCTATAAATGCTAAAAATCCAATCTTACTGAAACTTATATCACTTTTTGGTCTATCCCTCTGTACTGGTATGTTTCTACTACTCTCACCACTCCCCCCCTTTAACCCATCTTCCTCTACTTTCTCCACTGCCTCAGCATATGACAACCTCTGCTCTACTCTACCTGCCTCTCTCGCACGGGATATTTCTGATCCCCAGCTTCATGTGCACCCCTACAATTAACACATTCCACTACTTTCCCCAATACTACACATTCCTTTATCTCATGCCCTTCTGCACACTTCTCAGATCGTGGACCCTCGCTCCTACACACTGCTGCCACATAAGCTTGTATTCGGCACATATGCTCGTACAGGATAACTTATATATTCTAACTTCACTTTGTCGCATCAAACGACGAGCATCACATACACCGGGAATCTTTCCCCTCAGCTGGTAAACTTTTATATTTAATGCTTCCCCAGTTATCACTCCTTTCATTGGTGCCCTTTTCTTGAGAGCAAAACAATTAACTTTTCTTGCCCCCATTTGTTTTACTCCGAGCGCCTTCTCCCTCTGACTAACGGAAACACAAACAATTATCACTAGACCACTTCTGGTTACCCTCACCGATTCCACATTTTCCAACTCTTTTTTTCACCCACAGTGAAACCACAAATGGATAGGCCAAAAGGCAAGAGTCCACTTTTTCCATAAACTTCACTCGTACTGTCACAGACTCATCTTTTTCCTGACCCTCGGTACATACCTCAGTCTCCGATAACTTCACCACACCTACCACCTCCTATACTTCACCCTCATTCACTTCCATTTCTCCTCCTGTCTTCAGCTCCCTCTGTTTACACTTTCTACCATTCTTCTTTAACAAACCATCTCCCTTTTTTCCACAATTTTTATCTGAGTCCCTCCCTATCCCTCTCTTTTCCCCTCCATTCCTCCTCCGTTTTCCAAGTATACGTCTCCTTATGATAATACTGCACTACTCCTGACAACCATCTTGTTCTTGCTTTCTCTAGGGACTCCATTTCCCGACCCTTTGGAGACATTTCATGATAGAGGTGAGGTATGGGGCCACAGCACACACACACACAACAAATCACCTTGATACTATGTTGCTGTTTATTGAATGCTATTTTCTCCAAAATAAAGATTTGGACGGTAATATAAACAGTTACGGAGGGGAAAGCTCACTCAGCTTTCACAGTCTATCAAGAACAACGATGAGTAAAGCTCCCCTCCGTCAAGTAAAATAAGAGAGAATGGGGGAAAGGAGTTAGAATGGGGTGGACAGAGAGAGACACAGAGAGAGAGAGAGAGAGAGAAATATGACAGGTGTACTGTCATAACATCTGGTCCATTTGAAAAAGATAGACAATACTGTATAAGATAATCAGAGGTTAAATTGATCCCTTCAGAAACAGATGCAAGAGAAGGTTATTGAGCATTACATTTCATCAATTATTATACTTATTTTATGCACTGAACAAGGACAAATGTGTAGTTATCAAAGCACCATCATTATATCTATCACTGGAGATGTTTTATTTATTTGATTTTTTATTTAACCTTTATTTAACCAGGTAGGCCTAAAACCTATTTCGTTTTGGGCCTCAGCTGTTACAAATAGTCTCAAAATGTCTTGAGTATAAATTCCCGTAAAATTTCTGCGTCCATTTTCATTAGTCACTGCTGATCACAACAATGCGACCATTGCTTCACAGAAAAAGACAAACATCTGTTTACATATAAAGTCAGAAATAAACTTTCTAGAGAAGGCATTCGAGGAAAAGACAAAGGTTCTATTGAAGGAAATAACCAAAAATATCAGTCACAAGGCATCAAAGGAAAATGCAAAAAATTAAGGGTTTTAAAATATTTCTTGAAGATTCATATATTTATAATCAAGGTCTGCCCCTCAACCTCCACTCAATTAGGTCAAGACCTCTTGGCCCAAACATAGATACCGGGCTATGTGAATGAAAGATCATGGTACAGTTTATAATAGGGGTGGAAAATCACGACAATACATGATCACACTGGACACATAGCATAGCAGAAAGAGTGTGCAGAAGACTTCTGGCACTGTGTAAATGAAGCTTTTCATATGATTTGATACATGTCTATCCTAGAGGATATGAGTGTTGCATTTCAAAGTTTCAATTTCAATACATAACATTGCAAGTTTGCAACTCATGGAAAAATAAGGCATTTGTCAACCACGCAAATGGTAAAAGACCTCTTGTCTGTTCCAGTCAGTCTTGTATGGAGGTATTTGTATGAAGGCAGGTCCACTGCTACAACAACGTGACTGAGTTTATTTCATCATTGCTACATATGTCCATGGCCCATCTCAACTTGGATTGTGAGAAAAGGAAGTTCCAAAATGGAAGTTCTCTCCCTCTGCCACCTCAATTCTCCTCTCTCTATTTCTCTGTCTTTACCTTTCTGTCTCTCTCGTTCTCTCTCTTGGATGGTACAGATTACAAAACTAGACTTATGTGAACTAGACCTCATTTCCTGATCTGTCCGGTGCTGACATAGGTGTGAATTCTTCCAAACTGGTAACTGGGTTTCCAGGGTAAGAAAAAAAATGACATAACATTTTCTAAGAGAATGCATGGTTGGAATTCAAGATATCAATGCGACATTGTTTAGGGTGTGAAATTAGAAGAATATCGGCGGCAGGAATATTCAAACATGCTCTCATTCAGTGGAAGAACCATGGTATATTTTTGTCCAACTCTGGAGACTCTTCGAGCGGTTTTGATGGAACAGGACCCATGGACCTCATCACTGATAAGTTGTAAGTGAATTTGCCAGAACAGGATGTTCTATGATCAGTTCATCTGATATACTATAAGTAGCACCACAAAACCATTCTGTACACGAGCCATACTTGTCCAGACCGTGCCATCTATCAGTGTAAACCCCTTTCACACATCATCAACAATGCCATGGTAGGTTCATGGAAGGAAATGAAAAGGCATGGAAGTTCGTCACTCAAAAAAGGCATATGAGGCCTGTCCCTTGTCTTACCACTTGAAGCCTGGCACTTAAGTTACATTTTTTGCTTCACAATAAAAATGGACGGGCCCTCTTTTCAATTCACAACTAAGACTTTAGCCCATCTAATGATAAGCCAGACAAAAAAAAAATCACAATCACACCTCCATTGATATTTCAAGTTATGCAACAATTACTACTGTGAGGTGATTTTTTTTTATGAGAGCAACTCTCGAAAAGCTCTCCAAAAATGTCTGTTGTTTGAATCACACGATAACTACTTTATTGAACAGGAATGCACACTGGACTAACGGACTGTTCTCAACAAAAAATTCAATAAAAAATTATTTGCATCATTAATACTTTAATATGTATTTTGACATTCAATTCATACTAGTTTCCTCATTTTGGGTCCGTAGGGGACTAAGTGGTGACATTAAGCTTTGGCGGCATAGGCATTGGGACTGACCTCACAGAGAAAAACAAACAAACGGGCAAATGTAAAAGCAAAAGGCAATAGCACCACCTCAATAATCTCATCATATTGACAAACTGCAATACACGCAGCATCACATGTTAGATATAGTTATCCTGAATAATGTGCTTTTATATGTAAAACATATGAGCACAGGCAGTGATAATGTGCGTCATATTGAGGGAATGGTTAAGTATTATCGTTTTTTATAAATCTTTGTTCTTTTAGAAAAATATCCATTTTAAAACCAGCCTCAAAAACTGCACCTCTGTTTCTTCATTGACAAAAATATCCCATTTATATATTTTCAAACATTCATACTTCACAATAATTGTACATACACTTAAATATACACATTTTTTTGTATCTATATGCATATGCTTTTAAGTATACTTTTGACACATAGAAAATGTTTTTATAGTGCACATCATGCCTCTGAAGTTGCCAAACCTAAGATAAAAAATAAAATAATAACACAATAATAGTTACAATGCAATAGTAAATGTAACATTAAGGGGAAAAGAACAAGAGCCTCTGGCAGCGACAACACAGGTAAGAGCCGAGGACAAAGCAACAACAAAAAACTCAAACATAACAAATGTCACTGGAAATAAAAGGAACAAATTCACAGACAAATGTAGAACACATAGTCATAAACACCCCCCTCCTCTTGTCTCCTCTGTGTGTCCGGCTCCGTATTGTGCTCTCTCATCGTGTCAACCTCAATCAAGAAATAAATAAGCGGGCCAAGTGGCTCAGAGTGAGATACACTCACAATAAATGCACCTCCCACTTGGAGAGGCACAGAGGCCACTCATCCCAATGTTCAGAGGTTGGTTAAATATTCCTTACAGGTAATATTTTTTAAAACATATTGGTTATCAACAGACTCATGTCTGACAAAAGCTCTTTACCAAAAGTACATTCCTCTCTCAATGTTTTTTTCTCACCATGATATTTTCTCTGTCAAATGTAAGACTTAAAAACAACAACAGAAAATACTTGGCGATAAAGGAGGGTGAAGAACATTATGCAAAATAGTATCAGTAACAAATGGAGGACAATCCAGATGCTTGAAGTATGGCGGTGGTACTCTGCAGGTAAGAGGTAACCCATCCATACAGTTGGCAAAAGCAGGATTTTTTTGGATTGTTTAAATTCAATTCAGGCTTACGAGTACAGGGGGCTCATCCTCTCTCTCTGCCAAAGTTTCAGCTCTCCCTCTAGACCTCTACCTCGGCTAAAGCCTCTTCTCTCATTCTCCCGCCATCCTCATCTCACCGTCACAACACAAGTCTCATTTAATCTCCATCGTTTCAACATCCAACAATGGCCCAGGAGAAGAAATAAAAGAGTGACAACTCTTTTACATTTGTGTCCATCAAATTTGTTGTATTTTCAGTGTGTGCGTGTGTGTTTTTTAGTTTTTGCTTTTGTCTGCTTTGAGCGAAATACTCCAGGGCTCCTCAGTTGGGGGTTCGTCCGCGTCTGTGTGGGACGTGTGAGGTGGGCTGGCGCTCAGTCAAGGTCCCAGGTGCTGGAAGGGCTCGGCGTGCTCTCAGGGTTCGAAGACTTCAAAGAGACAGAGAGAGACACACAGAGGAGAGAAACAAAGATGGAGAGATGGACGAAGAGTAGACGGCAGGATAAAAAGAGAAAGAGCCAGATAGCTGGAGGCTGTGACGCCCTTCCCTTTCCAAGTCACAACTAATGACGAAGAAGCAAGAGGAACCGAGAGGATGAGGAAGGCGGGAGGGGAGAGCAAGAGCTCAGCAGTCTGGCATCACAAAAAAAGACCCAAACCTCAGTCCTTCTTCCCTATTTCAGCTTGCACAAATACATTCAGCATGAAGAGAGGGATGAAGAAGATGAGAGCAGGAGCAGTGAGAGAGGGATGGCCGACAGAGGGAACGAAGGGGTGGATAAGTGTGCTTGTGGGATCGCAGGTGAGCATGTTACTATTTACTGTGTGCACTGTACGTGCACGTCACAAGATGTTGAAAGATTCATTGTGAATTAAGCTGGGTATGATGTCAGAGGATGTTTCACAGATCGACTGACAACTCAGAGCCCAGAGTTTTAGACTCAATTTGAATTCACTTCAAATACTTGGTTAGTTACGTTTAGTTTTCTCATAAGGACAACAGTGGCTTATATGCACTAAATGCTATGTGGTCAAACTTGGTTTGATTTCATGTTTTTCAGGTCTGAATGTGTGTGAGTTTGTATGGATCATCATATGATGTATGTTATCCATGTTGTTGACCTCGTCTATCATGAGCAACTGGTTTTTGCCGTATGTACGTGATTGACACAGGGGTGTGTGTGTGCGTGCGTGTGGTGTGTGTGTCTGTCGGTCAGTCAGAGAGCGAGCAGCGAGGGCGAGTTCAGGGAATCAGAGGACTGCTCGCTGCTGCTGTTTCTCTGGTTAGCGCTGACCCCGCAGGCTCCCTCTGGGTAGCTGAACACAAATGAAGATGTGTATGAAGGGTTGTAGCTGCCAGCGGCCGCGCCATCATTGTGACCACCACCCCCACCGTCGGCCACCAGGCACGGCCCACCCGGCGCAGGCTCGCTTGAGCCATAGAAAGAACTAGAAAACGCTACCTCCTGCATCATCCCCGGCTGCGGATGAACCTGCTGCTGTTGAACCTGCTGTTGCTGCTGCTGCTGCTGCTGTTGTTGTTGCTGCTGCTGTGAAGTGGAGGGCTGCGAGGTGTAGGCGGGAGGCAGGTAGAAAGTGTCCTCCACAGTCAAGCCCACGATGGAGACGGGGGCCTGTTGGGGCAGTAGGGGCTGATACTGGAGCTGTGTGGAGCCAGAGGCCTGCTGCTCCTGGTAGGGGATCTTGCAGCTGGGCTGGTGAGCCACCAGGACAAACTCCAGGCGCTCCTTCTCCTTCTGCAGCTCAGAGATCTCAGCCTCCAGCTCAGACTTCTCCTCCTCCAGGATGTCAGTCTCCTGTGGAGGGAGGGAGGAAAGGAGAGAGATAGAGAGAGAGAGAGAGAGAGAGAGTGAGAGGGGGTAGAGGGTTAGACAACACAGGTGTTCTAATTCTACGTCTGTGGAGGTGGATGCATGGCTATGTTTTTAGATATAGATAGGCCTACATGTTTCCCCCTTGAAATAGATACTTTAGCCCATGCTAGGACTGGTAAATTAGACTATACCAACTGTAGGCACAATAGACTGTCACAAGCACTATAATCATCTTCGCTCTTCAACTAATAACCCCCGTCTCTTAATAACCAGCCCCTTGAATAACATCATGTGTTACTTTTACTCACATACACAGTCATTATCATGAGCCTAGTTATGTAGCATAACACACTGCATATAATTATCACAGGAAGTCATTTTGACAGTAAGAACACAGGCAAGCTCACCCCCTGCAGTCTGTCAGTCAGTTCGCGCCGGCGGTTTCGGCATTTGGCGGCTGCCAGCTTGTTCCTCTCGCGTCGAACACGCCTCTTCTCCTGCTCCTCTGGAGTCAACTGGAGGAAAAGAATAAGGAGGGATTAAAACAAATGCAAACTTTGTCTTTGCCGCGAATCTGTCTGATGCACTTGAATGGGCTCTCGCTAGCTGAGAATAACAGATATATAGATGTATCGTCAAATACAGTGTCATAGAAAATGCGGCGAACGTGTTCATTCTTGCTGTCTATCCATTCGACATATAAAGATTGACACACGGGGCACGCACACTTACAAACACACCAACATCTCCATCGTCACTCACAGACTCGTCTCGTACACGGCGGCTACGGGTCCTGGACTGACGGATGGGGCCCGGGGCTGGGCCTGGCCCCGGGGTATCAGAGCCTGCGGGAGTAAAACCTGAGCCAGAGGAATAACTGGGCCCTGGCAGATCATAAGGGTCTACCAGGGACACAGACTGGGTCATAGTAGAGGTCCCCATCCCACTCTGCCCAGAGGCCTGGGACGAGATGAGAGTTGGCTGCACCATCCACTGCAGGTCCTGGCTGCTGGTGATGGCTGTGACTGTGGGCACAAAGGAGCCTGGCATATCCACTCCTCCACTGCTGCCCCCGGAACCACTGCTTACCCCTACCCCGCCTCCAGCAGACACACAATCCTGGAACACACAGAGATGGAGGGGTTAGGAATGAACACAGACAGAGAAATGTGATGCTGCTATACAATGCAATGACAACAAGATGTCCATAAGACACACACTTTCAGGGTACAGTTTGACACACCCATTCTATTCACAAGTCATCTATAAACAAACGTTGAATAAACTGCCACCATTGCAAACATTTACCATGTGGATAAGAAGCTGACAGGTATAAATGCATTGTAAGACTAGTCATAAGCATGTATGTCCCCCTTATAATGTCTTATATGATCTCATTATGATCCTAACTTAATAAAAAAACAATTTGTCAGTTGAAAATGTGCTACAAATAGACATAACACATTGATAACCCTTATAATAACGTCATAAAGGCGCATACAAACTTGTAAAAAGTAGTACATCTTATCAGTAAATGTCACTCTTATAGAATGATAGAATGTCAGTGAGAGTTGGAGTATCCCAAAATTCCTGCACAACAGATGTTATAAAGAGATGATTGCAAGAATAGATTTAGGTGCCCAAATCTATCACTGACTCTCTCTGCTTTAATTAGAACTGAGGCGAGCAGTGATGCCATAGTGAGCTCGGAGTTGCATTAATATTCATATGAAAGCGTTTAAGGCAAGGCGACATGCAGCTTTCAAGAGGCCGCCTCAACCAATCAACTCGCTCGAATAAGTCCCCCCTCCTCCTTCGTCCTCCCCCGTCACACCCTCGGTGTTCCCTTAGCAACGCGACGTAACACTCCAAAATAGAACGCATTTACGTCACAGCGAGTCCTGACAACAGGGAGAGTGGAGAGAAGCGAGCAAAGGCGGAGCTTTTTTTGCGTACGTAGGAGGGCCAAAGCGTTGTCATCCGTTGCGCTGCGTGCTGTAAACCTACCACCGAAGACAGTACACGTTGCTATTAGAGGTGGCACAGCCTGAGTCAGAGAACATGCCGGCAGGCCTTTACTACAATAAAATTCAAGTGCCTGTAGATTTCAAGGCATTTGGCAGCGCATTTTTTCACGCATGGTTTATCAGACGTGAAAGGGAAAATCTTCTTGCCTTTCCCTTTCATAGAAACTATGTAACAACAAGCGTATAATTATGATGATACTCAGGTTGATAAATCCAAACTCTGCATGGTAGAACTCTAACGCGACAAGGTATAACTGCACCAGCATTTGCAAATACTACTGAACTGTAAAAGCATCATTGAATTCTAAACTTAACCCATATTTCTGGAATACAACCCACGGCCACATCATCATGTACAACATAAATCAGACTTCATGCATTATTATATAAACATCTGTCAAATGAAATGTTTCCTCAATATTATAGTAATCAACATCGGAAATTGGGGGGGAAAGGACACATAAGCTCCCTTTCTCCCCTGATACTCATCATTACTTGACTTATTGGACCTACCTGTGAGGCACTGGCCGGCGGGCTCCCGAAGGAGTCCACGGAGGAAAAGTACTGAGACTCAATAGACGGGGACGAACTTCCACGGGAGACGGAATCAAAGTCACCGGGGAATCCCTGGAACATTTCCCGGGCGGAGCCGAGAGAGAAACCTACAGTTCCCGGAGTGAGTGCGATGTCACCTGCTGTTCGAGCGCATACACAAGGGCAAGGGGGAAGAGGGGAGACAGCTGTCAGTTTGATGTCATTGAAATGCAATCTCATGTATCTAGGATTTGGTCAACAGTAAACATGCATAACTGGAAACCTCGCTTTACGTGTAGCCTACATGTATATCGGAAATCACGTAATAAGAACCGTTGTTGCTGCATTATCTAACATTCATGTTTAGAAAGTATTTTACCGTTAATGTGTTCCTTATTGTGCTCCGGTAAGATGCTCTTGGTCTCTTTCCAAAAAAGTTGCATGAAGAAGGAAATCCAGTTCGCTGCTATGGAAACAGTCCTTACGTTTCGGATTTTTAAAAACTCATCGATCCGATTCAGAATCCGCTAAAATATGTCCTTTGTCCCCTTTTTACAATGTGCAATGATAGATCCATGTAAAAGTCCACTATGTGTAAACTGATCAGCGATATAGAGTCACAGTCCACAGAAGCGAGTCTTGTCTTATGAATGAATCCATGGAGTACGAGAGAAGCATTGTAAAGGATACGAAGTCCCGCCTAGGAGTTCCGCTGACGTACGTGCCCATTTATGGGGTTGTGTTTTTGTTTGGTATCCTTGGTAATGACGTTTAGCTAGGGATTCCCTCTCCCACAGAAACCGTCCAGCAGACGAGAATATAACATGTTACTATCACAGCCACGATATATTTTTGATCAAGAAACTATTTCTGATAGTACATTTAATGAAACAACAAGTTATGACAATTTTAGTGTGCACCTAGCCAAAGTATGTATTGTAAAGTAGATTAAATTAAAATCTCAATGCACGTGTTCTTAGTGTTTTGGAGGTGTAAGCTCATGTAGCCTAATAATTATTTTGTAGACTCAGTAAACAGCCTAAGTATTGTAGAGTTAAGCTCCAGACCAAGTAAAACTTTGAGGGCTAGTTTAGCCCATTGCCTAATGAATATGTTAAATAATAAAACAGGTATTAATGTACATACTGTCTGCCTCCTATACGTATTATTATTATTTGCATAGGCCTAAATAGATAAATGAATATATAAACGAATATAGATCTAGCATGTAGGTTATATATAGCCTAGTATATACTGTAGGCTATAACCTAGTGACAATGAAATGGGAAATTACTGAAATTACTTCTAGGTTATTGAGCAACATCATTGAAAAATAGGCTATGGGACAGGCTACTTCGTACTGGCAGAATTCAAGTAGGCCTATTTAGACCGGTTGGCCATTATAAACATATGCACATTCCATTGTCGATTTCTTACGCAATTACTTGCTTTGACATCGCTCACAAGAGGAAGGAAACCCACCAGGCAAAGAGAGGAAATCCTCTCGAGTGAACTTTCTCACTGACACGCCCTCGGGAGTTCCCTTTCTTGGAGAGGCCGTGGAATCCCTCGTTCTATAACGGGGCCTTCTGCTGCTGGGATTTCGACAGGTTTTTGCACTGGTACGTTTGAACACATTCAGTTATTTTTCTTTATCATAGCATAAAGTGTCGGATCATCAGATTTCATGCTTCTACACATGCATTGCTTGCTGTTTGGGATTATAGCCTGGGTTTCCGTACAGCACTTTGTGACATCAGCTGATGTAAGAAGGGCTTTATAAACTAAATTTGATTGATTTCATTAAGATTTCTTTACGAGCTGGTATTTTAGACTGAAATGGAGAAGATCGAGCATAAGCATATGAAGCAATGAGTACGCGTTTTTGGACTTCCATTCGGCATGTTTTTTGTATGAGTGGAGTATCTTCAGGTAACACATCTATGGACTGTGAGTAGCTACACATTCATGCATGAAGTAGGCAAGATTGACGTGTTATTCATGAGTGTGGGATGTAAAATGTGCAGAGGGCGTCGCTGATCAATGATTCTGTTGTCAATTTTTTTTTATTTTTTACACAAGTTCCCAGAATAACAACGAGGGCTATTCTTTATTCAACAGCCTCCAAACGTTTTACCAGAAAATATGTCAACAGATTGAGAGGCAGAGTGTTCCGACACGGACAGTGGGCAGCAGTGACGGAAATCGTCGCCATACACTGCTGTCACTGCAAACATCCTCTGTCGAATTGTACAGAAAATTATTCATTTTCTGTAGACTTTTCCCTACGTACAGACGCCAATTGGAATATGGCAGGTGGGAGGAGGTGTGTGTGTGTGTGTGTGTGGGGGGGGTCTTAAAATAGACAAGAAAAATATTTAGGTTTGCAATGTCGTAAAATGTCATGGCGGCATACATCGGTGTGTAAAAGGACAGGGAATAGTGGGGATAATAACAATTAGTCAGCACTACAACGTCACCGACAAGGAACGTTCTGTACTTTGTCGGTGATCAATCGCGATGAGTAATCCGGACAGATGATTCATGGGAAGCTCTGAGGTCATAACAACACCACTGAGTTTTGACAATACATTTACCTACCTACACAGGAGAGCAGCAAGTGTTATATTATATTAGGGGATGGTGGTTCATAATCAGGGAAGTTATCAAGAAGATAGGGCTGGAGGGCATCAACATCAACGGGGCACAGGTATTATTGAGATCAATAGTCTACCTAAAGTTTCACATTCTAACTGCACCGACTGTAAAAACGACAACAACCACTACCACCATTAAACTGTCTAATAAAGGAAAGGGTGGTTGAATTAAGGAATACAGTTAACATCTGCATCAGGCAAATAGCAATTCACTTGTCAGTTAACATATCTGCACTGCAAGCTGAGGCTTGCTAGAAACACACAAGAAAAACCAAGGCTTGTTCAGCATGTTTAATAGCATGCATACCTATATAATCAATCTAACGAGTCTTGTTTAGGTTATATAACGGCTAAAACAAGAGGTTTTACAGACCGACCATGTGCTTGCTATCCCTTTCTCACCGCGATGAAGTCTGCTGCATGTGTACACAGTACAGCGTTGTGTTGCCTTGGAGATACCGTTCCAACACGCCTGACGTAGAAACGTAGCTACAAATGTAGTCTTTTTTTGTTTTTGTTGCTTGGCAACCGGTTTCCGCAGTAACCAGTTCTTGAGTGACAGGGCAGGGGTAGAGCTGTTGTTGAGGCATGAATAAGATGGCTGACTGAAATGTATTCCATAAGTCCACGAATTTCTCGTTTAACAGCGTATTTTCAAGTTGATGATATAGCCCTGCCATCTCCGTTCAAATACAAGTTAATCGTTGTGTGATTTTGCATGCATATATCTAACTTTGTAGTCTTGCTAAGCGTTTGGAGATACTAGCTACAGCAGCGCAGCCTGTAGCCTAGCTACAGCAAGCTAACTTGTATCCTAACTTGCTTTTCAGGAGATTCCACTTGGTTGCGACTCGTGGCTAAATAGTTTATTCGGAATTAATTATCGCAAAATAGTGTATTGTTCCGCCTAGGAAGTTAGCCAATCAATTGCCATCTGCATCCAAGAGTTGTTAATGCTCGTTAATGCTCATTTTCATGCAAAACTTCTGTTAGGGACATTTCTCCTGCTGCTTGATAGAGAGATGTGAGATGTGTTGGCTTTGAAGTTCATACAGAAGTGCAGAACATAAATCTGCTAGAAGTCTATGTGGTGCAAAATGAATGAGCTTACAACATTCTGCCAGTTATTGGGTAATATTATCCACCATATGAATACTGCAACACCACAAGGTCATAGTATTTATTTGACTATCATTCATATTTTTCTTAAGCAAATGCCTGAGGCTAAATGTTGTTTTAAACTTGTATTGTAAGCTACTCAGGGAAACTGTTGTTCCTAATCAAATACACATCTCAAATAGATTTGATAAGGAAAATACCCTCATTTTGCTTAGTTGTTTCTCATATGTGCGCCACCCTACAGAAGCAGGAAATCACATGACTTTCCCCCTCTCATTTAGGTGCTGGAAATGTGGTGACTGGTGTTGTAGACAATACGCAAACAAACCAATAATGGTCCCCGAGCCAAATTTAGCTGCAACGTGTGACCTGTTTAGCCTGTTCCCATGATCTTGTATGGTTCTTTCATGGCACCATAACAGTAGTCTAAGGAGTTTGCTAAAGCACACACACATCTTGGATCAGACTATGACCTGTGGCTATAAGCAGTATGAACCACCATGCATTTTACTTTTTATTATTCTCCTAACGTTATCATTTTACAGTATATTGGTCTCATTGATATCAGGTAGCCTAAATGCCAAATGTGTAGCCATATACACCACAGTGGTATTACAAGTGCTAAGTAAACCTGCATAACTGTTGGAATTTTACACTTTCCATCAGTGTCTGAGAGTTCATGCATTTAGCATTACAGATGTACTGAATTTGGAATGAACCAGTAGATCTGTCCTGTGCCTGAGTGTGCTTTGTTTTGCTTGTCCTTCGTATTTCCGGGAAGCTGCTAACTCTGCTAGTGAGGCCTGCCCCTGTTTCCTTGGGGGGCGAGGCATGTTTGCCCAGTCTTCCTGCCCCAAATATTTGTTACCAGGCAACAACCAGGCCCGTCCCACTTCAGAATGGTGTTGTTTACACCCCTTCTGGCTGCTCACCCGGACAACATTGCCTAAACCTTCTCACAGGCTTTCACCACGGAGAGAAGTTTGACCTGGATTTCTTTCTACCCAACACACCACAAAATTCCTCCCACCCCTCCCCCTGTTAACCACAGAAATAGAGCTGACTTTGTCTCCAAAGCTCTCTCGACAGTTTCCTCTTCTGTCTGTCATCTGCAGCTACTCACTTAGATTGCGAGACAAAATACAAAAGTTCAGCAGAATAGTTGAAGACTATGAGGCAGGCAGGTTACAGGGCTATTGCTTGCTACGAAGTTAGCTCTTGGCTACACAGTTTTAGGGCTGTATGTATGACAGCTGCTCTTGCTGATATAAGGGAGAAAGTCTGCCCCTATAACCTCTCCTTCTCCCCATTCCTAGTCTGTCAAATCCAGTAATTCTTTCTTGGCAGCATAGATGGGACATGGCCTCAGTCTAAGCAAACGTGACTTGTATTTGTTATATTAACTGAAATATAGCAGATCTGAAATTAATAACATTGGCTTCTTGAGCGAAACCTCAGCTCACAGACGTTCAAACGTTTGGAACTGTGGACTTCTCCTTTTTCTGTTTGTTAAAACCTCTTAACTTCCCCCTATTTCTGGTTACAGTTGCTTTAATACATATGTCAAACAACAATATATTACCGCTATGTTGAACACTCCCCCTGTTTAGTGTAGACCTATTATTAAAATGTTACAACTATCTGAGGTATGTACTGAGCAAAGAAATTGCTCCGCTCAGGAAAGAGTAATGTCTCTCCTCTCTACCTCCCACTTCCATAACTACAGTTAAGTATGTATCATGTCTCTACACTCTGTTTATTTGGGAAAGTAGACAGGGAACCCCTGTCCCCCTCCGCTGTGTTGCGTGATCTCGTGAAACATTCAGTCGTGTCTGGAAACATCTGGAACGGCTAGGAGTAGAATGAGGTCATCCCGCTCTTCTCCCTCCTGCTCGCTCTCTCCCCCTCCAGCTCATTCTACAGCTGTCTGGGTTGTGTTATACTTGGACCAAAGACCAGGGAGTGTAAAAACAGAGGATTTGCAAGGGCTAGGACTCTAAAACTTGATTAACCAGGCCTATCCCTCCACTGCTCCTCCTGCGTCTCTCTGTGGTCAGTGTGTTCAGACAGACAGACAGACAGACAGACAGACAGGGTCAATAACTCTTACTGACTTGCGGTAGATAACAACGAACTCAGGGCTGGAGTGAGACATGTGTTAAAGCAAAGATTCACCTATTTTGAATGTTATGTTGTTTTTGTGCGTCTCTCTGAACAATGTTCTATCGATTACCTGTTTTCACGTGTATCTGCACTCTTCGGCGTGTTTTGCATAGAATGACCCCGGGAATTGATAGAACATCGCTCAGAGATGCACAAAAACAATATAACATATTGCAGATAGATTGTAGGTTCAATTTAATTGTTGGCATAATTTCTAATCCCCCCCTCTTTTTTTGTATGACCACGCACAACAAATATAGACGGGATGCCTGCCAATACATTCCTGTGTCTCTGATAGTCGACTGCGTAATTGTTCCTTTTTCAATAGCTTTTTTTTTAGGTTTGAGTAAATCCTTAGCTGTCAGCAGTGAGCAGCAGAAATTAGCACGGCTTGTTCTATTGTATCATGAACTGCATGGGAGTTGGGTACCCAAAGTTAAATGCAATCAGTGGGTTTTAGTATTCCGCAGCTCTCCGTGACTCAGGCAGCACGTCAAACCTAGACTACTTTCAACAGGCCAACTGCCAGACAGGGAGGCAGAGGGAGGAGGAGAGGGTCGAATGTCATGATTATTCCCCCCACTCACTGTTCTCTCGCTCACTGTGTCTCTTTGTCCATCTATTTTTCAACCTATCTCTTGCCCTCCATATTCCCCTACCTCCTTCCCTTCTTATATAAGGATTGCCCTATTTTTTAAGGCACATTACAGGGAGGGAGATAGGGAGTGAGTGGGAGAGAGAGGGGAAGAAAAAATAAAATACAAATGTAGAGATACATTGGAAAGAGAGATCAAATAAGATTGGATGGAAGAGAAAGAGATAGAGAGGCAAGGGGTAGAAATGATGTCACACGACATATGTGAAGACAGAGTTCTGCATGTGCTCCCATCATCCTCCCCCTCACCCCATTTCCGTGTCATTACACATCCCAACCCACACACTCCCCTCTGCTCCTCACCCATCTCACCTACACACTCCCCTCTGCTCCTCACCCACACTCCCTTCTGCTCCTCACACGCACACTCCCCTCTGCTCCTCACCCATATTACCCACACACTCCCCTCTGCTCCTCACCCATATTACCCACACACTCCCCTCTACTCCTTACCCCTATTACCCACACACTCCCCTCTACTCCTCACCCCTCTTACCCACACACTCCCCTCTGCTCCTCACCCATATTACCCACACACTCCCCTCTACTCCTTACCCCTATTACCCACACACTCCCCTCTACTCCTCACCCCTCTTACCCACACACTCCTCTCTGCTCCTCACCCCTCTCCCTTCTGCTCCTCACCCCTATTACCCACAGACTCCCCTCTCTTCCTCACCCCTCTTACCCACACACTCCTCTCTGCTCCTCACCCCTCTTACCCACACACTCCCCTCTGCTCCTCACCCACACACTGGCTTTGCATTATACTCCTCACCCAACCTCCTTTATGACTCACCCCTCGTATCCACTCTTAAAACTCTGCACCTACACTCTTAAAAGGGTTCTTTGGCTGTCCTCATAGGAGATCCCTTTGAAGAACCCTTTTTGGTTCCAGGTAGAACCCTTTCCACAGAGGGATCTGCATGGAACCCAAAAGAGTTCTACCTGGAACTGAAAAGGGTTCTCCTATGGGGAAAGCAAAAGAACCCTTTTGGAACCCTTTTTGCTAATAGTGTAACCCTCTCCTCCTCACCGCTCTCGCCTACACTCCCCTGTGCTCCTCACCCACACACTACCTTCTGCTCCTCAACCCTCACCTAACCTCCTCTACGACTCACCCCTGTCACCCACTCCTACAACTCAGCACCCCTCTCCTTCTCCCCCTCTCACCTACTCTATCTTTGATTCTTACACCACCCCCCCACCTCTGATCCTCACCTCTCACTTCCCCCATTCCTCCTCTGCTACAGCCCCACGGCTTCTGCCTCCTGCGTCAACCTATTCACTGGGCCGACCTATCCATGCAACCCAGGGCATGGAAAGCATATCGCAACACAGGAATGACCTAGTATCGTTAACCCAACATGACAGTGAAGTCACTTCTGAGCAGGGAAACATGACTCCAATCCTTGAAGGCTGCAGTGTCTGCACTCTGAATCCTTCCATCGTTACCTTTTAGACAGCGACTGATTGCGACATGGAAAAACAGATGTTCATATGCTAATATTTAGGACATTGACTTGCATTGGTTTTGGGCCACAAAGGTTTAAGGGAGAAATTTTGTGGCCTAAATGCTCCCTGGAGACAGTGGCCGGCTGAAAAATCAAAGCATGGATTACTGTCTTACCTTGTCCATAGACTGCTTACAGGGTAAGGAAACCAATATGTAATTTGGGTGAACTATGCCTTTGTAACAGGGTTGCATATACCAGTGAAGGGAATTATATGACTTTAGTATGGTTTTAATACTGATTTGGCTTGTGATGCAAAAGAAAGTGGCTAATCCTGACTATGAAGATTCATACATGAATCTATAGCTACTCATTCAAATCTAGCTGTGAAAATATTTACACAAATTTTACTCAAGTGAAAGCAACTATGACCGCATGCTTGACAGTTAGATCATGTTATATCTGCTTGACATTTCACAATGAATTGTTGTTTCAATTAGTAGTCAGTGACTGAGGCACACCTGTCACTATAACAGCACAATTTATAGTAAACTGCCAAGGATATAGGTGACAGGCTGATGAATAAATAGCAGCAGTGCAATGAGAAACAATAGACAGAGAGGAGGCGTATTGTAAATGTAAATACAGCTCTCGTCTCAATCACCCCGTCTGGTAAATCATGCACTCTGTGTCCCATGCCGACACACAAACACATCTTTAAATACCTCACTGTGACGACTGAGATCATCACATTATGCGTGAGCGAGTGAGCCTGGGCTAAATTTGCAGCTTGGCAGCCTCCGTATGCCCCCCCCCAAACACCCCCACACTACAACTCCAGCACTATTCCTGTAGCCTCCCCTGCCACTACGGCACAGAAATACCAGCACCTCCAAGAACAGACGCCAAGCCTATGTCATAGCATTACAGTCAGCACCTCACTGGGAGGTCGGGTGCATGGAGCAGGTGGGTGGGGGGGGTGGGGGGGGGGGGGTGATACCTGTAATGATATCTTGCTGGGTTGAACTGATACAGCCCCTAGAGTGTGTGAGTATGTTGTATTTGTTTTGTAGTGAAAAGAGACAGAGAGGAGTGCCCCATCCTGGTACATGTGTATTATGCCCCCCCCCCCCCCTTCTGTCCTGAGGGGGATGGACTGTTGCCATGGGCAACCTGACAACCTGTGTTTAGTCACCTAAAGATGAACAGGAAGCTAGCTGTATGTGAGCAAAGCTTCCATTTATAGCTGCATCAGGAGAAATGACAAGAGCATAAATGTTTGTGTGTGACAGAGCACAGAGGGTAACAGAGGGAGAAGGAGGCAGATTGTGAGTTACTAGAGAGAGCACGAGGGAGGAAGGAACGGAGCAAAGGAGAGAGGGAGCGAGGGAACGTAATGGAGGAGGCCGCGAGTACGTGTTGATGCTGTACGTGGCGTCAGTATGATAAGAATAGAGATGGTGAGTGCAGCGCAGCGGAGACATCACCTTCAATCTCTCACTGGGGCAGGCCGTACTCTCCGTGTGTGTGTGTGCTGGGCTGTATTTATAAACACAGGAATAATTTAATATTAACAAAGTGGATTCATATCTGCAAAATTTCTATTTTTGGATACATTTCATTATTGCGTTTTTCATTATAATTTCCAACGGTTTAAGTACATTCTCACTAGTTAAAAGTCAAACAATGAAAATAAATAACTGAAATACTGAAAATACTTAGCTGAAATAGCTGATATACCTGCTCTTTCCATGACATAGACTGACCAGGTGAAAGCGATGATCCCATATTGATGTCACTTGTTAAACCCACTTCAATCAGTGTAGACGAAGGGGAGGAGACAGGTGAAAAAAGTATTTTTAAGCCTTAAGAATTGAGACATGGATTGTGTAATATGTACCTTTCAGAGGGTGAATAGGCAAGACAAAAGATTTAAGTGCCTTTGAACGGGGTATGGTAGGAGGTGCCAGGCACACCGGTTTGTGTCAAGAACTGCAACGCTGCTGGGTTTTTCACACAACAGTTTCCTGTGTGTATCAAGAACGGTCCACCACCCAAAGGTCATCCAGCCAACTTGACCCAACTGTGGGAAGCATGAGTCAACATGGGCCAGCATCCCTGTGGAACACTTTCGACACCTTGTCGAGTCCATGCCGCAACGAATTGAGGCTGTTCTGAGCGCAAAAGTGTCAGGGGGGTGCAACTCAATATTACGAAGGTCTTTTTAATGTTTTGCACGCTCAGTGTAAATTTACATTGAGAGAGATACATACAGTACCTGTGTTCACATCGAATACATTAGTAGTGACACTAACTCCAGAGGTACTATCCATGTAAATTCATGTAAAGCACTGTAACACAATATGGCAGTAGAGAATGACAGCGCTGTACATCACAGTAGAATATAATGTGCTGTGTGACATAGTCATCACATACTGTACTGCTTTGAGGCTGTTATTCTGACACTGCTAATGTGAAAGAGCCTATTGGAGCGGGGTATTATATGGTGACAAAGGCCTGGAGTTGTTAGTGTGTGTGTGTGTGTGTGTGTGCGTGCGCGTTCGTTCGTGTGTGGACGAGGGGGTGACGTCATCACATGGTACTGGTCAGACAGAATGCCCCTGCAGTGCCCACTCAGAAAAGCCCGTTTACAGAGCCCACTCACAGGTGTTCAAGCAGCCACTGTAAAAGAACAGCAAAAAGAGGAGCAACCAGTCAGGGTTAGAGGGCATTAGTAAGGGTATAGCCTGATTGGTGTCCCACTTTTCCCCCAGCGAACACACCTGACTCAAATAATCATGATCTATCATCAACTAATCAATTTAGAATGCAATTAGTTTATTCAGCTGCATTTACTAGGGACGAGGGGAAAGTGTGACACCATTCCGGCCCCCAAGGACTAGAGTTGCCCATTTCTGGTTCTAGCTGGTCAAGCTGATCTGACCATGCTGGTATGCTGGTGACCAAGCTGGTCTATGCCTGTCCAGCATGGTCTACCTCCCTCAAACTCAACTCTGGACCGCAAAGCCAGTTCCACTTCATTTTTTCATTATTCCCCTCTAATCAGAGACTGATTTAGAACTGGGACACCAGGTGGGTGCAATCATTTCCAGGTAGAACAAAAAAACAGCATGCTCCAGACCTCATAGGGTAAGAGTTGAATACCCCTGATCTAGCTAGTCAAGCTGTTCTGACCAGCATCCCACTAAGCACGGACCGACGCCGACGTCTTTTGGCCATCTTTTTTTTGGTGCAGTCTGGATCGGCCTTGATTTCAATGTCCACAGACGTAGATTTTTGGTCCAGCCCGGACCTAATCTGAACCAATCATAGACGTCTATGTTTGGTTCAGATTTGGTCCGGTCAGAACCGGCCTTTATTTCGCTCAAACATATGGCTGTGTTTAAATAGGCAGCCCAATTCTGATATTTTTTTCTCACAAATTTGTCTTTTGACCAATCAGATCAGCCCTGAAAAAGATCTGATGTGAAAAGATCTGCTGTGATTGACCAAAAACGAATCCAATCTGTTGTTCCAGTTTAGATGGTTTAGGTAGACTAAATTATTAATCTTTCTAACCCTTGCAGTCATTCTGAATACAGATTGTGGGTGAATAAAAGCTCTTGTTGGATATCTACAGTCTGGCTGGATTCCAATAGGAATTAAACCTCACTTTGCAAGCCAGGACCAGCATAAGTATCACAAGCATAAACTGGTCACCACCAACACAACGAAGGCTGGTCAACAGCAAAACCAGCACCAGTCAGCAGCATATGCTGGTCTATGCTGGTTTTTTTCAGCATAGGTGGAGGGTAAAATGTAACAAGGATATGAAAGTGAGGTAGTGAGTGAGTGAATGGCAGGGTTCTCCCCAGAGAGCGTAAGAGTGGCGCTGTGCCACTATGTAAAACTTTCTTTGTAATACTATTTGTGATCATTTAAAGACAGGCATCACACCCATAGAGTATATTTGTGCTTGGGATTTCAGCAAATGGCAGTTACGGGTGTTTAAATAACACAAACGTCTCCTGAGTCCAAAAGGGGGGCACTGCCCCGGCTTACTCAGTAGCACCACCTTGTTAAAAAATCCCGGGGTGAACTCTGAATGAGTTAGAGATTGAGTGAGGGAGGGAGTGTAAGAGGTAGACACAGAGACAGAGAGAAAGAGAGAGTGTGTGTATGTGTGTGTGTGCGAGCGTGTACGCACCAGCAGCCTGGAGGGCCAGACTAAGCTCAAATGGGGCACATGGTCCCTGAAGAGTCCTGATCATACCTGAAGAAGATGGACTGAAAGAGCGATCAATGACAGATGGTGGAGTAGCTGTAGCTAAGTAATATTCTTAATTATAAACTGGCTATTTTGGGTCCTGGATGCTGATTGGCTGAAACAGCATTTCAGCTGTGTGTATAAGTGATGCGCAGGTCAGCTGTTTGTTCACCCATCCCACATCCACCCATAATTGCTAATAACCCATCCGTAACCGCCCGACTATATATGATAAAGTAAAAATCTGAGGCCTGTGGCCGACCCTAACCTGCAAATACAGAAAAAGAACTGTACAGTTCCCTTTTTTCTGGTGAACAATGAAGGTTTTCTTTAACATTTATTCATGTATTTATTTCATATTTAGACCTTTTGAACAGTAGCCTAATGTTTTTATGAACTAGAACAATCATCACACTCGCTATCATCGTCTTGGCGCAGTGGTCTAAGGCACTGCATCTCAGTGCAAGAGGCATCACTATAGTACCTGGTTCGAATCCAGGCCGTGATTGGGAGTCCCAGAGGGCGGCGCACAACTGGCCCAGCGTTGTTAGGGTATGGCCAGGGTAGGCCGTCATTGTAAATAAGAATTTGTTCTTAACTGACTTGCCTAGTTAAATAAAGGTTATTTAAAAAATAAATACCACATCACCAAACCTTTCCCAAACATTACTTTTCTGCCCCTCCCTTCTCTTTATTTTCAATTCTACAATTTGCAGATTTTCATTTATTGAATTAAACTGTGACATTGGCCTTTTTGCCTCAGTGGATCGACGGTAACTTTTTCTGCCCAAGATCCCAAAAGCATTTGGCGTGAGTACAGTTAGGACCTAAAGCTAACGCACTAATGCCAGATAAAAATAATGAAAGAATAACCTCAATGTAGCCTGTAGATATTAATTGCACAAGAATTATACATTTATCAATATTTTTTTATAAATGTCTTTCTCTTTTTCAACCCGCCCGCCACCCACCTGCCTTTCATCCACACAATGTTTCATGACCCTAAATCTGCCTGCGGGATATGAGTCAATCTGCGCTTCACTAGTGTGTATATCAGACAATAGTGTTTATAACAGAAACAAAAATACTTGTTTCCTGTTCTATTTATGTTGGTAACCAGTTTATAATAAGGCACCTCAGGGCTTTGTGGTATATGGCCAATATACCACAGCTAAGGGCTGTATCCAGGCCCTCTGCTTTACATTGTGCCTAAGAACACCCCTTAGCTGTGATATATTGGCCAGTGCATTCAGAAAGCATTCAGACCCTTTGACTTTTTCCACATTTTGTTACGTTACAGTCTTATTCTAAAATGGGTTAAATTGTATCTTTTTCCTCATCAATCTACACACAATACCCCATAATGACAAAGCAAAAACAGGTTTAGGAAATATCACATTTACATAAGTATTCAGACCCTTTACTCAGTACTTTGTTGAAGCACCTTTGGCAGCGATTACAGCCTTGAGTCTTCTTGGGTATGACGGTACAAGCTTGGCACACCTGTATTTGGGTAGTTTCTCCTATTCTTCTCTGCAGATCCTCTCAAGCTCTGTCAGGCTGGATGGGGAGCGTCGCTGCACAGCTATTTTCAGGTCTCTCCAAAGATGTTCAATCGGGTTCAAGTCTGGACTCTGGCTGGGCCACTCAAGGACATGCCGAGACTTGCCCCGAAGCCACTCCTGCATTGTCTTGGCTGTGTGCTTTGGGTTGTTGTCCTGTTGGAAGGTGAACCTTCTCCCCAGTCTGAGGTCCTGGGCGCTCTGGAGCAGGTTTTCATCAAGGATCTCTCTGTACTTTGCTCCGTTCATCTTTCCCTCGATCCTGACTAGTCTTCCAGTCCCTGCTGCTGAAAAACATCCCCACAGCATGATGCTGCCACCACCATGCGTCACCGTAGGGATGGTGCCAGGTTTCCTCCAGATGTGACGCTTGGCATTCAGGCTGAAGAGTTCAATCTTGGTTTCATCAGACCATAGAATCTTGTTTCTCATGGTCAGAGTCCTTTGGGTGCCTTTTGGTAAACTCCAAGCGGGCTGTCATGTACCTTTTACTGGGGAGTGGCATCTGTCTGGCCACTGCAGAGATGGCTGTCCTTCTGTAAGATTCTCCCATCTCCTAGCAAAGGGTCTGAACACTTATGTAAATAAGGTATTTCTATTTTTAACTTTTTGTTTAAAAAAAACATGTCTAAAAACTTGTTTTCGCTTTGTCATTATGGGGTATTGTGTGTAGATTGGATTAAATAAATTTAAAAAAACATACATTTTAGAATAAGGCTGTAACGTAACTGTCACGACTTCCACCGAAGTCGTTTCCTCTCCTTGTCCGGGCGGTGTTCGGCGGTCAGCGTCACCGGTCTTCTAGCCATCGTCGATCCACTTTTCATTTTCCATTTGTTTTGTCTTGTTTTCTTACACACCTGGTTTCCATTTCCATCATTAATTGTTGTGTATTTAACCCTCTGTTCCCCCCATGTCCTTGTGTGGAATTCTTTGTTTGTAAGTGCTTGTGCACTATGTTACTGGTGCGCGTCGGGTTTTGTACCCATGTAGGTTCTTTTTGTATTGCCGTGGGTTTTGTAATTAAACTGCTCCGGCTATCACCTATCTCTGCTCTCCTGCGTCTGACTTCACTGCCACCAGTTCCGCAACCCTTACAGTAACAAAATGTAGAAAAAGTCAAGAGGTCTGAATACTTTCAGAATGCGCTGTACCACACCCCCTCTGGCCTTATAGGGCTCTGAGGGGCCACACCCCCATTCCTGCAGTTATAGTTCTGGAACTGACACACCCATAAAAAAAAATTGCATAAAAATGTCAACAACATGCTGCTTGTGTGGTTCCAAACCGTAATTAGGTACAACAATCTCTGGGGAGAACCATTCCTTCAAAAGAATAGAAATCCCTTAAAACAAAATGATTTATGAGAAAAAAAGTCAAGGGTACAAGACTATGTACATACCAGAGTCAGGGGAAAAACAAACTACTCATCCCATACAGCATTGCGGTAAGTTAACAACAAATTATTATTTACAATGACGGCCTACACCGGCCAAACCCCAATCACGGCTGGTTGTGATACACCGGACTCCCAATCCCGGCTGGTTGGGATACAGCCTGGATTCAAACCAGGGAGTGTGTAGTGACACCTCTACCACTGCTCCACTCGGGAGCCCAATACAAGCGGATACAAGCCACGTGACCACTAGACTCAACCTTGGACATTTTTTGAAATACGGCGGTTGTTGGTTAGGCAAGGGCAAAGAGGAAGAGGCGAAGCAAGAGGTTTTACTCCACCCTAAATCTGTAGACAAAAATAACCCTACGAAGTGAGACATTTTTGTGTGGCGGTCAATGAGTGATGAATTTGGTCAACAAAAAATACAATTGCTAATTTGCTACGTGATGCTTATTTGATCGAATAGAAGTTTCATAATAGTTAGGTTGTTACGAATGCACTGATATAAGTGG
The DNA here is from genome assembly GCF_016432855.1 of Salvelinus namaycush. Lineage (NCBI taxonomy): Eukaryota > Metazoa > Chordata > Actinopteri > Salmoniformes > Salmonidae > Salvelinus > Salvelinus namaycush. Next base: position 4,911,921 of record NC_052340.1, on the reverse strand, counting down.
GCGCACGTGACCTTCCGGCAACTTGGAAAAAAATACTTTATATCGCCGTTGTGCCCGTTGTCATAGAGATAAAGGACTTATCATGGATATAACCCGTTTTAGCATGGGCAATGCCATTGCGGGCTTCCACCATTTTAAAGTAGTCAACTGGGTGGGGATTCCTATGAGTTCGGAGCAATCAACCAATTTAGAAAATTGCTTTAAAATGCTGCCCACGCTGTCACAGGCGCTATAATGGCACGGATGCAAAGATTAGTCCTCTGTCTATCTCTTTGGCATGTTGTTCACATGGATATCTGCCCTCTCATTGGCTAGAATGATCCCATCTGATCTCGCCTCCTCCCGCCTGCCTTCCATCTTTGAGGACATGTATTTCCATTGTTTGAGCAGTCACTAATAGCTTGTCTGAAAGGTTTTGACAGGTGCAATCAATATAGCCAATCCATATGGTAATAGCTACGTTGAAGTTTCCCCATATTGGTTATATCAATCAAATCCTCTCAGATCTCCACAAGCACATAGGGTCTATAAGAGGCAAATTGGGATTTGGCCGAGATCTTTTGTTTCCAATTTCTGTTAGCTAGCTAAGTTACCATGGTCAGTACACACAACATTATCAGTACTTTCAATTATTTTTTAAATTAACACATATTTGTGTAAAACTAACAGTGAAAGATGACTCAGACTCATCCTCTGGCTTCAAAACATAACTACAAACTCTCACATTATTTCCATGGATGTTGGTGGCATTAGAACTGATCCAGGGTCTGTTTCTGTGGTGGCAGAAACACTAAGGCTCATGTTAGTGTGGATTTTGAAACTCGGAACTGATGGTAAAAACACGACTTCTAAGCACAGATGTTGAAATATTCACAAACGATGGGTACTAACTACATCAACATACGAATGGTTTTGCAATCTTGGGAGAAAATAGAACGTCTAAGTTGCACAGTAATATCACTATTGCTAATACTGATTATCTCCACGGGTTGCGAGGATTGAGACTTCATTTCCGGAACCACTTGTTATGGAGCCCTATTGTTTAACACCTTGGTGCTTATCCCTCTAGTAGCCCTACCTGCAGACTGCGAAGAGACCAGCAAAGGCTCTGTCTGCTCTCGGGTCAGACTGCTACACCCCCCAGTCTGACAGGTGGGTTAGGGATAGCTCTCAGACACAGACATAGGCACTCAAATGTACCAGGGCCCATATCATCAGAGTATGAGTGCTGATTGTTACGTTCCCCAGCAAGAAAACAAAAAATGGCGCTCAAACAGAAGGGGGAACTAAGAAAGAGTCACTGACGACGACCAAAACGAGACAGGTGGGAGTTCTAGGAGGGGTTCTGAAAGACACTCATGGAGGTGTCCACTGAAAGCTGACTAGCAACAACAACTGGGACCTAAAAGACACCCACCCTGAGTGCCCACTAAATTTGCCCAAGAAGAGGCAAACAAAATAAAACCCCACACCAAACTTAGACCGGAAGCAAAACAAAAAGTGGAGCAAAACGAAAACAGGTAAGCTCAAATCTGTATACTTCTGGCCCTTCTTTGAACACTGAGTTAACAAACCTCCAGACGAGCTTCAACGCCATACAACACTCCTTCCGTGGCCTCCAACTGCTCTTAAATGCAAGTAAAACTAAATGCATGCTCTTCAACCGATCGCTGCCGCACCTGCCCGCCCGTCTAGCATCACTACTCCGGACGGTTCTGACTTAGAATATGTGGACAACTACAAATACCTAGGTGTCTGGTTAGACTGTAAACTCTCCTTCCAGACTCACATTAAGCATCTCCAATCCAAAATTAAATCTAGAATCGGCTTCCTATTCCGCAACAAAGCATCCTTCACTCATGCTGCCAAACATACCCTCGTAAAACGGACCATCCTACCGATCCTTGACTTTGGCGATGTCAGTTACAAAATAGCCTCCAACACTCTACTCAGCAATTTGGATGTAGTCTATCACAGTGCCATCAATTTTGACACCAAAGCCCCATATACTACCCACCACTGCGACCTGTATGCTCTCGTTGGCTGGCCCTCGCTTCATATTCGTCGCCAAACCCACTGGCTCCAGGTCATTTATAAGTCTTTGCTAGGTAAAGCCCCGCCTTATCTCAGCTCACTGGTCACCATAGCAGGTATATTTCACTGGTCAACCCCAAAGTCAACTCTTCGTTTGGCCGCCTTTCCTTCCAGTTCTTTGCTGGCAATGACTGGAACGAATTGCAAAAATCACTGAAGCTGGAGTTTTATATCTCCCTCACGAACTTTAAGCATCAGCTGCCAGAGCAGCTTACCGATCATTGCACCTGTACACAGCCCATCTGTAAATATCCCACCAAACTACCTCATCCCCATATTGTTATAATTTTTTTTGCTCCTTTGCACCCCAGTATCTCTACTTTCACATTCATCTTCTGCTATCACTCCAGTGTTTAATTGCTAAATTGTAATTATTTCATCACTATGGCCTATTTATTGCCTTACCTCCCTAATCTTACTACATTTGCACACACTGTATATAGATTTGTCTATTGTGTTATTGACTGTATGTTTGTTTATCCCATGTGTAACTCTGTTGTTTGTGTGGCACTGCTTTGCTTTATCTTGGCCAGGTCGCAGTTGTAAATGAGAACTTGTTCTCAACTGGCCTACCTGGTTAAATAAAGGTGAAACAAACAAAAAAAGATATAAATAAATAAAGGATTTTTAAAAATTACTTTAAGCAAATAGGGAGAGCCAACTAAAGGTGTTAACCCTCCACATCTCTCAAGCCAACTGTGCCAGCACAGATTAAACACCTTATTAACGAGATGACAAGCCAGCACAGGTGTAAAACATACTGACTAATGAGATGACATCTCAGAAAAAAGAGGGGAGCGGGATACATCTTTACTCTGTTCAGCAATCAGCTACTTCCTACACATCGAAGTGTCAACTGTAGGGACCCTCTCTTCCTTCAGTGGTCCGACAAACATGCTCATCTTTGAGGTTTTCAAAGGAGAGGTCAACTCAGGAGGTTTACTGCAATCAGGATCACCCATAAATGTCTCAGACAGATCGACCATGGTGGGATCGCTGACGTCCTCCTCAACACTAGCTCCCGGCGACTTTCTTAGACATAGCACGTGTAACGGCACATGCTTGGAACACTCTAAAGCACAGTGCATTCGTAAACTATCCAGGTTGCCCTACTCTGTGTTCGTTACAAATGACTGGATTTAGCACAACCTTCCCTCCAACTAAATAATTTCCCAAAATGAATGAGACCCCTTCACCAGTAGCCTAGGCCTCACTCCAAATGACAACGGAACCAGAAATAAGATCAGGTTTGAGTTCCACATTATACAAAATAACTTCCATGAAACCCTTCTCCACGCCTTGTATTAACGCACTGTAACCAGTTGCTGAAATGTCAGACAAAGGCAAAATGCCCTCCAAAATGAAGGATTGGGCTGCCCCAGTGTCTTGCAGTGTCTTCACCGGCTGCTTAACAGATTTGCCACTCGGCAGAGACATGTTCATACACATCTGATCAAAAATCTTGTTTAGGAAATGCATACCAGTCCAAACCAGAGACTTAATGGGCTGGAGTGCTCCCACAAAAACAAACTGCTTTTTCTCTCTCTCATTTTTCTGTTTCAACTTAGGACACAGAGGCAATGTGTTATTTCTCACGGCAGTAATTACAAAAAGGTGGATACGAAAAACCAGTTCTGCTGATCATTGTCTTTGGGCACTGTAGAAAAAAAGACATACCTCGCAGTAGGAGATGGCTTCCCTGGATTGCTTTTTGCGTAGGGATAACTACTAGGTGCTTTGTTTGTGAAGGTAGTTTTATGTGTTGACAAACTCATCTGCAAGGATTGCAGCTTTCTCAAGAGTGAGATCCTTGTCCTCAAATGTAGGTAGCAACCCTTTAGTGAAGGCAATTCTTGAAATGATCAAGAAGTACGAACGTCTTTAAATCCTCAAGGTCCTTGACCTCTTGAGAACCACACCACCGATCAAAAATTCATGTTTTTTCCTTTGCAAACTCGACACGGCTTTTTGATTCTGTCTTTCGCAATTTATGGAACTGTTATCTGTATGCCTTTGGGACCAACGTGTAAAATATAAGCTTTAACAGTGTCATAATCGAAAGCTCTGGTCAAGAGAAAGCAGCGTATACTTTCTGGGCATTTCCCACAAGAAGAGGAGCAGTTTCCTGACGGCCATTTTAGGAATGTGGCAATCCGATCAAACAGAGTAAAATACACATCGACCTCCTTTTTGTTGAAAGGCATTACAAGCCGGCTGTTCCGACCAAGATCAAACTCTGTTGAGGGTGCAGGATGGCCTTGATTTGGAGTACTTACAGATCTATCTCCCTTTGTCGCGCTTCCAGCTCAATCTATTTTAATCGCTCTTCTTGTTCTAGTCTGGCTGCACATTCTCTTTCCCTTTCCTTGTGCTCAAGCTCTAATTTCTGTTGTTCCCATTTTGCCTTTAGTTCTACCTCTCGCAGTTGTACGTCTATGGGGTGTACTCTACCACCCGAAGGACCCTTTTCATCATACTCCCTCTCCGGAAGGATTTCCTCCTCCACCGAAGCAGTATAGACTAACTCTTTGAGGATTTGTAGGATTTTCCACAAATGCTTCCAACTTTTATGAAACTTTCAAAAATGATTTCACCAATCTTATAGCCACTCAGCGTGGATGTCAGTGACAGAAATTCTCCTCCAAATGTGTCTTTTGAACACTCAAATATCTGGACACAACCGAGCTTCAGAGTAGGTGATTAGAGCAACTACCATACCCATGGTAAACAAGATCCCGGACGAGCCCCCATTTTGTTACGTTCCCCAGCAATTAAACAAAAAAAAGTAACTCAAACAGAAGGGAACTAACAAAGAGTCACGGACTACGACCAGAACGACAGGTGGGATTCTAGTTGACTAGCCATAACAACTGGGACCTAAAAAACACCCACACATTAGTGCCCAATACATTTGCCTAAGAAGAGGCAAACAAAATAAAACCCCACACCAAACTTTGACCAAAAACTAAAAAAGTGTATCAAAACAAAAACGGGGAAGATCAGACAAAGGATAGTTAAAATACAAAAACAAATAGGGAGAGCCAACTAAAGGTGTGAATCGTCATCATCATCTCTCAAGCCAACTGGAGCACTGGGTCAGCCCCTCTTAAATATCACCTGTGGGTAGGAGTGAACGAGGCAGAGGATTGTAATGGTAAATTAGCTATGACCTAAAACCTTGCTACTCTGCTCCCACCTACTGGCTTTTACTGGTACTGTAGTGTAATAATATTCCTCACAATAGGACTAACATACAATACCGGTACCCTTCATACAACAGATTTGACTAAATTAACATAACAATTAATAATGACTACCTGGGTTCATTAAACCACCTAAGGTTGATGTCCGCGGAAATCGAATTAGCATTTTTTTTTTTTATCCTATAAAAATCAGTCAGTTTAAGTTAGAGATACGTTTTGTTGCATTGGATGCGTCTCAATCCACCATATTAGCCTATGTCGCACCTTCGCGTCTGTGGTGAAAGGTGACAGAGCTAGAGCGGTGTTTGTCAGACCTTCCCACAAAATCGGCCAGAGCGCCCGAACGGTTTGCTCTACGACTCCCACGCGCGTCTTGGCACTCGTCTGAATTTGGTACAGCCAATCTGCCAACTTCTGTCTATGACCCCACTGTGGAAAGGTGAGACTCTCTCGAACACACATATGGATTTTGTGTTCGAGGACACGCCCACAAGCAAAGAGAAGACGCGTCTGAAGGTCCTACAGTACCAGTTGAAAACATTTATGGAAGTACATACGGAGACTGTTTAGGGCCAAAAATAAGGGGTTAAATAACAAATGTTTCCTGACACACTTCAGTTGAAGGCATAGGACAGAACAAACTTAGTTTAATTGTTTTGGGGGGACTATGTGTTGTTCCATGTAGTGAATTGGTTATTCAATGCGTTTGTATGGGCTAATAGCAGTGAGGCCAAATTGTTTTTTTAATCAAATAATTGTTTATATAATTCTTAAAACAATTCCATATAGCTTATTAGAACCTCCTCCCCTGGCTTAGATTCTTATGATCTAACCTGAGTTAACCAGCTTTATGAACTCCTTTGCATTCAGCTTGTTGTCCTGCCAGGGAGAGAGAACAGGAGGTTAATTATCTTCTATGGTTGAGTTATATTTTAAGATAAGAGAATTCCTACAGGCCCCGCCATCTCATCAAAGGTCTTCTGTACTCTATAGCGATCCTCTGGCAAGACTGGTGGCATTGACGTTACACGTGAAGCTCTCACACACACACACACACACACACACACACACACACACACACACACACACACACACACACACACACACACACACACACACACACACACACACACACACACACACACACACACACACACACACACACACACACACAATGGTAACACTTAATTTTAAGGGGTCCTTATTATAGTGTAATTACACTACAAGTATTGTAATAATTCATAGTTACCCTGTACTAACATGTAACTGATTGGTGCTGATTGCAGACTGTAATCACAAAGGTGTAACAAATGCTTGTTACCATGCTTGTTACAAATGTTCAAGTTTCTGATGGCACCCGAATGCAACATTTTTCAGCCTGCACAAACCACATTATAAAGTGTTAGTCAATTGAAAACCAACCACCTCATTTACACAACTCTGCTATAAAAGGCTCTGAAGTCTGATGCACAGGCCCAGCTCCAGCTTTCGTTTGAAATGCATGGAAGCTTATCAATGCTATGGCATGAGGGGTTTACATCCATTATTATTTTTTTATTGTTAAATAATTGAACGGTGCCATTTGACCTGGAAAGCAACAGTAGCTAAGGAGGACAGGGCTTGACAATGAGGGGGGGGGGGTTCTACTAAGCTATATGGAATTGTTTTAAGAAGGTCCATTTAGCTATTTAATTTAGAATTTTAAGAATTTTTATGTATGCATTTTTTTTTTTTTACCTTACTGCTATTAGCCTATACAAACGCATTGAATAACAGATTCACTACATGGAACAGAAAAAATCCAAAATAAGTTTGTTCTGAAGTGTATGTCCGAAAGTATTCAAACCCCTTGACTTTTCCCACATTTAGTTACATTACAGCCTTATCCTAAAATTGATTAAATGTATTTATTTTTTCTCATCAATCTACACAAAATGTCAATGAGAGTAGAATGGCGCCAGAGAGGATGGATGACATTTTACGTGCTCCTAACCAACTGTGCTATTTTGTTAGTTTTTTTGCGTTGTTTGTAACTTAGTTTTGTACTTATTTTGTACATAATGTTGCTGCTACCGTCTCTTATGACCGAAAATAACTTCTGGACATCAGAACAGCGATTACTCACCTCGAACTGGAAGAGTCCGCTGTGAATGATATACTGCTTTCTTGTGAACAGGCTCAAATCTCCATCATTTCCGTAAAGAAAAAAATTGAGAAAAAGGGGGCGGAGGTTGGGCTGCCTTCTGAGAATTCGTAGGCGAGCGAGTAAACCCCCACTGCCATCCATTCTATTGGCCAACGTGCAGTCTTTCGATAAATTCAATCGATGACCTACGATCAAGATTATCCTTCCAACGGGACAATAAAAACTGTAATATCTTATGTTTATTTGTCAAGAACAGCTGGTGCGCGATGTCTAATATTAAAGAAGTTGCAAGGTATTGCTCGCCTGAGGTAGAGTACCTTATGATAAGCTGTAGACCACACTAACTACCAAGAGAGTTCTCATCTATATTATTCGTAGCCGTCTATTTACCACCACAAACTGATGCTGTCTCTAAGACCGCACTCAACCAACTGCATAAAGCATAAACAAACAAGAAAATGCTCATGCAGAAGCGGCGCACTTAGTGGCCGAAGACTTTAATGCAGGCAAACAAATCCATTTTACCTCATTTCTACCAGCATGTGACATGTGCAACCAGAGGAAAAGAAACTCTAGACCACCTTCACTCCACACACAGAGATGCATACAAAGCTCTCCCCCACCCTCCATTTGGCAAATCTGACCATAATTCTATCCTCATGATTCTTACTTACTAGCAAAAACTAAAGCAGGAAGTACCAGTGACTCACTCAATAAGGAAGTGGTCAGATGACGCGGATGCTACGCTACGCTACAGGACTGTTTTGCTAGCACAGACTGGAATATGTTCCGGGATTCATCCAATGGCATTGAAGAGTATACCACCTCAGTCATCGGCTTCATCAATGCATCAATGTGCATCGACGACGTCGTCCCCACAGTGACCGTACGTACATATCCCAACCAGAAGCCATGGATTACAGACAACATCCGCATCGAGCTAAAGGCTAGAGCTGCTGCTTTCAAGGAGCCGGACACTAATCCGGGCTCCTATAAGAAATCCTGCTATGCCCTCAGACGAACCATCAAACAAGCAAAGCGTCAATACAGGATTAAGATTGAATCCTACTACACCGGCTCTGACGCTCGTCGGATGTGGCAGGGCATGAAAACTATTACGGACTACAAAGGAAAACCCAGACGCAAGCTGCCCAGTGACGCGAGCCTACCAGACGAGCTACATGCCTTTTATGCTCGCTTTGAGGCAAGCAACACTGAAAGCATGCACGAGAGCACCAGCTGTTCTGGATGACTGTGTGATAACGCTCTCGGTAGCCGAGCAAGACCTTTAAACAGGTCAACATTCACAAAGCCGCGGGGCCAGACGGATTACCAGGACGTGTAGTCAAAGCATACGCGGACCAACTGGCAAGTATCTTCACTAACATTTTCAACCTCTCCCTGACCGAGTCTGTAATACCTGAGCATCCTGACCGTTTGCATCACCGCCTGGTATGGCAACTGCTCGGCATCTGACCGTAAGCCGCTACAGAGGGTAGATTGTATGGCCGAGTACATCACTTAAGAATGATGGAGGCCACTGTGTTCTTGGGGCCCTTCAATGCTGCAGAAATGTTTTGGTACGCTTCCCCAGATCTGTGCCTCGACACAATCCTGTCTAAGAGCTCTATGGACAATTCCTTCGACCTCAGGGCTTGGTTTTTGCTCTGTCAGGCATTGTCAACTGTGTGTGCCTTTCCAAATCATGTCCAATCAATTTAATTTACCACAGGTGGACTCCAATCAAGTTGTATACACATCTCAAGGATGATCAATGGAAACAGGATGCACCTGAGCTCAATTTCGAGTCTCATAGCAAAGGGTCTGAATACTGTGGCAACCCCTGACCTCTCTAGCCCTCTGGTCAGCTCCAGAGGGCTAGAGAGGCCAAGGTGTCAGCACCATGGACAGCTCTACAGGCACCAACTGGGGCTGGTGATTCAAAACCAATACTACCCAGTCCAGGTGCTGCAACCAATTGGCACCTGGAATTGGTCACACCTGTCCCTCATTACCCCAAATGGGTATATGTAGAGGTGCAGTGACACAGGCACTTCGGCAGACAGGCAGAGGGTACACCTGCAGTGGAAAGAAAAATAATGTGAACCCTTTGGAATTACCTGGACTTGATCTGATCTTCATCTAAGTCACAACAACAGACACACACAGTCTGCTTAAACTAATAACACAAACAATTATATGTGTTCATGTCTTTATTGAACACACTGTGTAAACATTCACAGTGCGGGGTGGGAAAAGTATGTGAACTCTTGGATTTAATAACAGGTTGACCCTCCTTTGGCAGCAATAATCTCAACCAACATTTTCTGTAGTTGTGGACCAGACCTGCACAAAGTTCAGGAGGAATTTTGGACCATTCCTCTTTACAAAACTGTTTCAGTTCAGCAATATTCTTGGGATGTCTGGTGTGAACTGGTCTCGAGGTCATGCCACAGCATCTCAATCTGGTTGAGGTCAGGACTTTGGAGTGACTGAGCCACCCCAGAAGGCATATTTTCTTCTGTTGAAGCCATTCTGTTGTTGATTTACTTCTGTGTTTGGGGTCGTTGTCCTGTTGAATCACCCAACTTCTGTTGAGCTTCAATTGGCGGACAGATAGCCTTACATTCTCCTGCAAAATGTCTTGATAAACTTGGGAATACATTTTTCAGTCGATGATAGCAAGCTATCCAGGCATTGAGGCAGCAAAGCAGCTCGTGCCTTTTTTTCTCCACACATAGTGTTGTGTGTTCCTTCCAAACAACTCAACTTTAGTTTCATCTGTCCACAGAATATTTTGCCAGTAGCACTGTGGAACATCCAGATGCTCTTTTGCGAACTTCAGACGTGCAGCGATGTTTTTTTGGACAGCAGTTGCTTCTTCTGTGGTGTCCTCTCATGAACACCATTCTTGTTTAGTGTTTTACGTATCGTAGACTCGTCAACAGAGATAGCATGTTCCAGAGATTTCTGTAAGTCTTTAGCTGACACTCTAGGATTCTTCTTAACCTCATTGAGCATTATGCGCTGTGCTCTTGCAGTCATCTTTGCAAGACGGCCACTCCTAGGGAAAGTAGCAACAGTGCTGATCTTTCTCCATTTATATACAATTTGTCTTACTGTGGACTGATGAACATCAAGGCTTTTAGAGATACTTTTGTAATCCTTTCCAGCCTTATGCAAGTCAACAATTCTTAATCTTGCGTCTCCTGAGATCTCTTTTGTTTGAGGCATGGTTCACATCAGGCAATGATTCTTGTGAATAGCAAACTCAAATTTTGGGAGTGTTTTTTATAGGGCAGGCCAGCTCTAACCAAAATCTCCAATCTCGTCTCAAGGATTGTACTCCAGGTTAGCTGACTCCTGACTCCAATTAGCATTTGGAGAAGTCATTAGCCTAGGGGTTCACATACTTTTCCCAACCTACACTTCTCATGTTCAACTTATGTATTCAATATAGACAAGAAAAATACAACAATTTGTGTGTTATTAGTTTAAGCACACTGTGTTTGTCTATTGTTGTGACTTAGATGAAGATCAGATCAAATTTTATGACCAATTTATGCAGAAATCCAGATAATTCCAAAGGGTCCACATACTTTTTCTTGCCACTGTAGACCCCAGAATAACCGGAGTGATCAGACGCCAAAGAAGATACTAGGCAGTGTTTGACTCACTTGTCTCTCACTCTTCCTTTTCTTTGCCCCAAGGAAGAGGACCTATTCCCGGGTAGCACGCCACCAGGTGCAAGTTGAGAGCATGTATTGAAACCCCGGACTCATCGCTCTCTCTCTCGGTTTTGTTCATTAACACAGGCGGTCAGAGGAGCGGACACAGAGTGACCCACTCGTTACCTGAGAGGCCTTTCAGTTGTATTTCTCCCCTCCCCGTTCCCCCCAACGTTTATTAAACAACAACTTTTTTTTGAGCATCGTTAAACGGGGTCCCGCTGTCTTATTTCATTGTGAGTTTCGCTTCTGGCCTCCCCTCGGCTGCCACAATACTTATGGAAATAAGCTATTTCTGTTTTTACATTTTTTTAATACATTTGCAAAAATGTCTGAAAAACGGTTTTCCCTTTGTCATTATGGGGTATTGTGTGTAGATTGATGAGGGAACAAATGATTTCAGCAATTTTAGAATAAGGCTGTAACGTAACAAAATGTGGAAAAAAGTAAAGGGGTCTGAATACTTTCTGAATGCACTGTATGTCAACGATTTGGCGAGGGCACTAGAACAGTCTGCAACGCCCAGCCTCACTGTCACGTTCCTGACCTGTTTTCCGTTGTTTTTGAACTTTGTTTAGTTGGTCAGGACGTGAGCTGGGTGGGTAGTCTATGTTATGTGTTTCTATGTTGGGTTAAATGTGTTGCCTGATATGGTTCTCAATTAGGGGCAGGTGTTTGACGTTTCCTCTGATTGAGAACCATATTAAGGTAGGCTGTTCTCACTGTTTGTTTGTGGGTGATTGTTCCTGTGTCTGTGTCACACGGGACTGTGACGGTTAGTTTGTTTTGTCATTTTGTATAGTGTCTTGTTTTGTGTTAATTAAATCATGGAAAATTACCACGCTGCACATTGGTCCTCAGATCCTTCTCGCCTCTCCTCGTCTGAGGAGGAGGACGACTTAGACTGCCGTTACACTCACTCTACTAAAATCTGAAGTCAAATGTCTAAACTCATGATGTGGTGCTTCTGTCCCCAACCAAGGAGGGTCTACAGCAGCACCTAGATCTTCTGCACAGATTCTGTCAGACCTGGGCCCCGACAGTAAGTCTCAGTATGACAAAAATAATGTTGTTCCAAAAAAGGTCCAGCTGCCAGGATGACAAATTTCCATCTAGACACCGTTGCCCTAGAGCATACAAAAGAACGATACATACCTCGGCCTTAACATCAGCGACACAGGTAACTTCCAGGAAAGCTGTGAACGATCTGAGACACAAGGCAAGACGGGCCTTCTATGCCTTTAAAAGGAACATAAAATTCAACATACCAATTAGGATCTGGCTAAAAATACTTGAGTCAGTTAAAGAACCCATTGCCCTTTATAGCTGTGAGGTCTGGGATCCGCTCACCAACCAATAATTCACAAAATGGGACAAAGTTCAAATTGAGACTCGGCATGCAGACTTCTGCAAAAATATCCTCTGTGTACAATGTAAAACACCAAATAACACATACAGAGCAGAATTAGGCCGATCCCGCTAATTATCAAAATCCAGAAAATTTTACAACCACCTTCAAAGGAAGCGATTCCCAAACCTTCCATAACAAAGCCATCACCTACAGAGAGAAGAACCTGGTGAAGATTTCCCTATGCAAGCTGTTCCTGGGGCTCTGTTCACAAACAGACCCCAAAAAATCCCCAGCACAGAAACACAATTAAACCCAACCAAATCATGAGAAAACAAAAAGATAATTACAAAACACATTGGAAAGAATTAACCAAAAAAACATAGAAAACTAGATTGCTATTTGGCCTTAAACAGAGAGTACACAGTGGCAGAATACCTGACCACTGTGACTGACCCAAAATTACAAAAGCTTTGACTATGTACAGACTCAGTGAGCATAGCCTTCCTATTGAGAGAGGCCACCGTAGGCAGACCTGGCTCTCAAGAGAAGACCGGCTATCCAGAGCGGAGTCAGAAAGGTACAGAACGGCAGGCAGTCTCAGGGTCAGGGCAGGCAGAGGTCAGTAATCCAGGGTGGTGTAACAAGGTACAGAATGGCAGGCTCAGGGCAGGCAGAATGGTCAAAACCGGGAAAGCTAGAAAACAGGAACTAGAGAATGCCAGGTCCGCGGGAAAACCACTGGTAGGCTCGATGAAACAAAACTAACTGGCAACAGACAAACAGAGAACACAGGTATAAATACACTGGGGATAATGAGGAAGATGGGCGACACCTGGAGGGGGGTGGAGACAAGCACAAAGACAGGTGAAACAGATCAGGGTGTGACACACAAAATTAGTTGGAAACTGAGCTGCACTTCCTAACCTCCTGCCAATATGACCATATTAGAGACACATATTTTGATAAACCATAACTATGATGTTTAAATGTCTTTTTTATTATTAAACAAACCAAGTAACCAGTGGTAGAAAAAGTAAGATACCTTAAAAGAAAATGACTCAAGTAAAAGTGAAAGTCACCCAGTAAAATAATACTTGAGTAAAAGTCTAAAAGTATTTGGTTTAAATGTACTTAAGTATCAAAAGTCAAAGTATAAATCATTTAAAATGTCTAATATTAAGCAAACCAGATGACATGATTTTCTTTTCTTTTTTTAAATTTATGGATAGCCAGGGGCACACTCCATTTAGATTCCTTATATTAAGAAAACCAGACGGCACAATTGTATTTTTTCATGTTTTATATACGGATAGCCAGGGGCACACTCCAAGACACAAATAATTTACAAACGAAGCATGTGTGTTTAGTGAGTCTGCCAGATCAGAGGCAGTAGAGATGACCAGGGATGTTCTCTTGATAAGTGCGTGAATTAGACCATTTTCCTGTCCTGCTAAGCATTCAAAATGTAACGAGTACTTTTGGGTGACAGGGAAAATGTAAGGAGTAAAAAGTACATTATTTTCTTTAGGAATGTAGTGGAGTAAAAGTAAAAGTTGTCAAAAATATAAATAGTAAAGTAAGGTACAGACACCCCATAAACTACTTAAGTACTTTACACCACTGCAAGTAGCAGTCTGTTAAAACATACACTGAGTGTACAAAACATTAGGAACACCTTCCTTATTGAGTTGCACCCCCTTTTGCCCTCAGAATAGCCTTAATTTGTCGGGGCATGGACAAGGTCGGGGCAAGGTGTCGAAAGCGTACCACAGGGGTGATGGCCCATGCTGACTCCAGTGATTCCCACAGTTGTGTCAAGTTGGCTGGATGTCCTTTGGGTGGTGGACCATTCTTGATTCACAGTGGAAACTGTTGAGTTTGAAAAACCCAGCAGCACTGCAGTTCTTGACACACTCAAACCAGTGCGCCTGGCACCTAATACAATTCCCCATTCAAAGTCACTTAAATCTTTTGTCTTGCCTATTCACCCTCCCAGTGGCACACATACACAATCCATGTCTCAATTGTGTCAAGGCTTAAAAGTCCGTCTTTAACCTGTCTCCGCCCCTTCATCTACACTGATTTGAAGTGGATTTAACAAGTGACATCAATAAGGGATCATAGCTTTCACCTGGTCCACTGTTTTGTAGACTCAGTGTATATATTATGAGTAATTCTTCATTAATCATTCAATTCAAAAGCGCTGCTATGAAATAAAACACACATTGATATTTGTGGGAGCTGTGGGAGTCTCGTTGACACTGAAACATACCAACACACTGTGTATTTGCCTCACAAACACATTAGTCAGTTTTGGCCAGTGATCAATGTTATGGATTGTCATACCAAATTGTTATTGCACGCGATCGTCGGTTACATGTTTCGACACACCATCTACTCCAGCACAAGGAAAGGCCCATAGGATTCAGGGTTGTGTACACAGTATCATATACTAATAGCATATAGTACTTAACCAGGGCCCAGTGTACATGGGTGGCCAAGGATGCAGGGCATTGCCAAAGTTAAACCCAACCCTCGTTACCCCCTTGACAGTGGAACAGAGAGTAGAGAGCAGTTAACGACGTTGCTCCAGAGAAGAAGCCTTTGGGGCGGTCTTGTTTGGAATGAGTCCCAGCTGTTTTAAGGGTTAAGGGTGGGGGGTAATTAGAGATCTCCCTTGTGAGTGACAGAAGGGGGGATGAAGAGGGGAGTCATAAATCTAGTGGGGTAATTATACAGCAGTACAAGCAAACTGTCTGTTAATCTATGGCAGGGATCATCAACTAGATTCAGCCACGGGCCGTTTTTTTCTTGAGCGGATGGTCAGGGGACTGGAATATAATTACAAATCATTTATAGACTGCAAATTGACCACAAGAAGAACAAACATATGTAATATTTGACTAAAACATAATCCTTTCAAACCTTGCTTACATTTGTATATGATCACATAAATATCTCTCTATTATGCGTGGGAATACTTTGGAACAGACTTCCAGAATTAAAATCACTTGGAGCTGATTTGCTGGTGTTTTTAGTCTTTTTAAAGAAGATCAAATATAAATCACACTTGGGCCATATTCGGCCCGCGGGCCGCCAGTTGGAGAACCCTGATCTAGTTACACCACCTCCTCCCATAACCCATACTCTCTGTTATACACACATTAACATACTCCTCTATTCTCTCATTCCCTTTGTTCCTACCTTTGCTTCTCTCGCTCTTTTCCAAGACATGCTACTCAATAAGATTGTAAGGGACATTTTCATTGCAATAATAAAAAGTGAGTATGCAGAACACATGCTCATGAACCCTCCCCACGTTTTACCATGAAGTGGAAAATGCCAGCACAGGATTCGGTCAGGCACTGATTAGGTGGTACCACTTTGACAAATAGATTTGGGTGCATGGTAAGGCAGGACAGGGCAGCCAGAAGCCAACAGTCACTTATTAGAAAAACAAAGAGACAGGCTATAGGCAATATGCACGTTAACAATTGTTATGATACAGGGTTTAGGTTAGTGTTAGCACACAGTTAGTCTGCACACTACCAGGTTACACTTCCACACTCCATCCCCAAGTGGCAGCACCAACCGGGGTCAAGGGCATTGCTCTGCCAGGAAACCTTAATAAGCTTCAGTTGCAGGCAATTATGGAGATCATTAGTCAGGGTCCCAGCTGGCAGAGCCTGAGGTATTGATAAATCAGGAAATCAGATTTTGCATGACTATTTAAATCCTTTGTAAAGCAACTTCCTAATGGCCTATCAACTTGAAACTGTTTAAGGTCATCAACAACAATTCCACGACGAACCATGTTAAGTTTGGCATTGACATCTTAAAATACACTGAGTGTACAAAACATTAGGAACACCACCCTAACAACTTCCCTTTTGCCCTCGGAACAGCCTCAATTAGTCAGGGCATGGATTCTACAAAGTGTCGAAAGCGTCCTACAGAGATGCTGGCCCGTGTTGACTCCAACACTGGTCGAAAAGGATCAATATCAGGGGATATCTTTATCTATATATTTCCGGATATCTGACATTATATTAGATATACGGTGCATTCAGAAAGTATTCCGACCCTTTCCCTTTTTCCACCTTTTGTTACGTTACAACCTCATTCTAAAATTGATTAAATACATTTTTCCCTCACCAATCTTCACACAATACCCCACAATGACAAAGCCAAAAAAAGGTTTTTCAAATATTTTGCACATTTATTAAAAATAAAAAACATAAATAACGTATTTACATAAGTATTCAGACCCTTTGCTATGAGACTTGAAGTTGAGCTCAGGTGCATCCTGCTTCCATTGATCATCCTTGAGATGTTTCTACAACTCGATTGGAGTCACCCTGTCTTAAATTCAATTGATTGGACATGATTTGGAAAGGCACACACCTGTCTATATAAGGTCCCACAGTTAGCAGTTGTCAGAGCAAAACCCAAGCCATGAGGCTGAAGGAATTGTCCGTAGAGCTCCAACACAGGATTGTGTCGAGGCACTGATCTGGGGAAGGGTACCAAAAATGTCTGCAGCATTAAAGATTCCCAAGAACACAGTGGCCTCCATAACTCTTAAATGGAAGAAGTTTGGAACCACCAAGACTCTTCCTAGAGCTGGCTGCCCGGCCAAACTGAGCAATCGGGGAGAAGGGCCTTGGTCAGGGAGGTGACCAAGAACCCAATGGTCACTCTGACAGAGCTCCAGAGTTCCTCCGTGGAGATGGTTGTCCTTCTGGAAGGTTCTCCCATCTCTGCAGCACTCCACCAATCAGGCCTTTATGGTAGAGTGGCCAGACGAAAGCCAGTCCTCAGTAAAAGGCACATGACAGACTGCTTGGAGTTTACCAAAAGGCCCCATATCACAGTCAAATGTACAGGATACGAACATTCCATGCCAGCAAAACAATGGATTGGCATTTTGCTAAAACATCTCAAATCTATGAATACAAAATCTGAGAACAGTCATTTCTGATTAGAAAACACAAATGTGGAAAAATTGGTGGATATAAACTCTTCAAATAATAATCCACTAGGACTGGCTGACCAAGAGGTCAAGGTGCTCCTGGGTACATGCATTCAACACCTGATCGCATAAGCTTACCTCTCACATTATGCACATATCAAATGAAGTTACAGACCATGTAGCTAGGCCTAAGACCCCTAGACATAACGAGTGCAGCAAAATCAGTGGACTAGATATTGGTTTCGTAACACTAGCCGTATGGATTTGTTTGGATTTCAATTAATTCTACATTTAGGGGAGAGTGGGGTAAGTTGAGCCAAATGGTTAGTTGAGTCACCCCTTGTTTCTAGGGAAACATACCCCCTAAATAATAATGTTAAAAAAATATTTAGGAGGTCATCCTTTCATTTAGTCTGAAGGAAGAAACCAAATGGAAAAAGTCCAAAATGTCAAAATAATGAATTGTGTTATAGGTTTCATGATGCTTGTATCTAAACCAAAGTAGATTGTTTTAAGATTTTTTTATACATCTGTTAAACTACAAAGTGAGGTCCTAAATCTATCATGAAAGTGAAACCTTGTAGCTGTGTGGGCTAATATAGTGAACGTTTTCCTTGGGGTAAGTTGAGCCAAAGGCCACCATACCCCATACCAATTATGATTACATTTGGTCAGTTTTATGCATAATATGCATCGTATTTTTGCAATGTTTCATGCATATGAACTCAAGATAGTGCATTTTTATTGTTACAGAGCAGACATCATCATGAGTAGGACTTTCAAGCATGTTAAGCCTCGCAACGCTGCCGGCCCAGAGAGCATACCAAGCCGCGTCCTCAGTGCATGCGCAGATCAGCTTGTGTTTACGGACATTCAACCTCTCCCTATCCCAGTCTGTTGTCCCCACTTGCTTCAAGATGTTCACCATTGTTCCTGTACCCAAGCAAGCTAAGATAACTGAACTAAATGACTATCACCCCATAGCACTCACCTCTGTCATCATGAAGTGCGTTGAGAGGCTGGTCAAGGACCATATCACCTCCACCTTGCCTGACACCCTAGACCCACTACAATTTGCATACCGCCTCAACAGATCCACAAACGACGCAATCGCCATTGCACATCGCCCTATCCCACCTGGAAAAGAGAAATACCTATGTGAGAATACCTTTCATCGAATACACCTCTGCTTTCAACACCATAGTGCCCGCCAAGCTTGTCACTAAGCTCAGGGCCCAGGGTCTGAACCCCTCCGTGTGCAACTGGGTCCTAGACCTCCTGACGGCCTAACCCCAGGTGGTGAGGGTAGGCAAGAACACCTGCTCCACACTGATCCTCAACATGGGGGCCCCCCAATGTTGTGTGCTCAGCCCCCTCCTGTACTCCCTTTTTACCCATGACTGAGTGGTGCCCGGAAAATAAACTCTCCCCCAAACGAATGAGCTGATCGTGAACTTCAAGATACAGAGGAGGGAGCAAGCCCCCATCCACATCGATGTGGCCGTAGTGGAGGGTCAAAAGCTTCAAGTTCCTTGGCATACACATCACTGAGGACCTGAAATGATCCCACCACACCAACACTGTGGTGAAGAAGGCACAACAGCGCCTCGACAACCTCAGGCAGATGAAAAATTTGGTATGGCCCCAAAGACTCTCACAAACTTCTATAGATGCACCATTGAGAGCACTGCCTGGCACAGCAACTGCACCGCCCTCAACAGAATGGCTCTCCAGAGGGGGGTGTGGTCAGCCCAATGCATCACCGGAAAGGCTGCCTGCCCTCCAGGACACTTACAGCACTTGATGTCAAAGAAAGGCCAAGAAGATCATCAAGGACGTCAGCCACACGAGTCATGGTCTGTTTACTCTGCTATCATCTAGCAGACAGAGACAGTACAGATGCATCAAAGCAGGGACCGAAAGATAGGCCATCAGACTGTTGAACAGCCATCACGCCATCCCCTGTAGTAAGTGAGAGTAGAAAATAGTACTCCTGTAGTAAGTAAGAGACAAAGATAGACTCACGCACACACTCTTCATACACATGCAGACTACGTACTCACATAGTGCCTTCGGAATGTATTCAGAACCCCTTGACTTTTTCCACGTTTTGTTTCGTTACAGCCGTATTCTAAAATGTATTAAATCGTTTTTTCCCTCATCACTCTACACACAATACCCCATAAGGGTCGTTGCCCTGTTGGAAGGGGAACCTTCGCCCCAGTCAGGTCCTGAGCTCTCTGGAGCAGGTTTTAATCAAGGATCTCTCTGTACTTTCCTGACTAGTCTCCCAGTCCCTGCTGCTGAACAACATCCACACAGCATGATGCCGCCACCACCATGCTTCGCCATAGGGATGGTGCCAGGTTTCCTCCAGACGTGATGCTTGGCATTCCGGCCAAAGAGTTCAATCTTGGTTTAGTCAGACCAGAGAATCTTGTTTCTCATGGTCTGAGAGTCCTTTAGGTGCCTTTTGGCAAACTCCAAGCGGGCTGTCATGTACCTTTTACTGAGGAGTGGCTCCGTCTGGCCACTCTACTATAAAGGCCTGATTGGTGGAGTGCTGCAGAGATGGTTGTCCTTCTGGAAGGTTCTCCCATCTCCACAGAGGAACTCTAGAGCTCTGTTAGAGTGAGATTCACCATCGGGTTCTTGGTCACCTCCCTGACCAAGGCCCTTTCCCCCGATTGCTCAGTTTGGCCAGCTATAGGAGTCTTGGTGGTTCCAAACTTTTTCCATTTTAGAATGATGGAGGCCACTGTGTTCTGGGGGACCTTCAATACTGCAGAACTTTTTGGGTACCCTTCCCCAGATCTGTGCCTGGACACAATCCTGTGTCGGAGCTCCACGGGCAATTCCTTCGACCTCATGGCTTGGTTTTTGCTCTGACATGCACTGTCAACTGTGGAACCTTATATAGACAGTTGTGTGTCTTTCCAAATCATGTCCAATCAATGGAATTTACCACAGTTGGACTCCAATCAAATTGTAGAAACATCTCAAGGATGATCAATGGAAACAGGATGCACCTGAGCTCAATTTCGAGTCTCATTGCAAACGGACTGAATACTTATGTAAATAAGATATTTCTGTTTGAATATTTTTATACATTTGCAAACATTTCTAAAAAGCTGTTTTCACTTCGTCATTATGGGGTATTGTGTGTAGATACATGAGGGGAATTTTAATTAATAGATTTTAGAATAAGACTGTAATGTAACAAAATGTGGAAAAAGTCAAGGGGTCTGAATACTTTCCGAATGCACTTTTACTGAGGGTTTTTCAATGAGACATTTAACACTGGACCATTTATTTTATACTGTTTTTCACACTGTGTATTTATATACTGTATTTTCCACACAGCTCAATCTAAAATCTACTACTGTACATAGCATTTTTGCTACACTGTTTATACCGCCTGTATGTATATGTTGGATTCTTGACAGTTTATATATTTTCACCTGTACCTATCATTCTAAGTATATATTTTTTGTGTATATATGCATAGATTGCTTTTGGATTAAAGGGATTCGTCCGTATATTCGTGATTTCTTGTTTTGTCGTTTTTTATTATTATTCGCTTACTTGTTTGACATTTTTACAGCCATTTTTACATTTCGTTTCACCCGCTATAACACCTGCAACTGTGTACGTGACCAACAGCATTTTATTTTATTTGATTAATTCAACTTTGACCTACCAGCACCATCACCCCCGTCACAGGCCACCACCACCCACTTACCCCAAGGCGGCTCAACTTACCCTGTCCCTATGATCAACTTACCCCATACCCGGAATAAGTAGTGCCAAGAGACCACTTTTTTTGGACAAGCTATGTTTTTAAACTGTTATATTTACATGAATATTGATTATTTCCGGGGATACACAACATCGTGAATTACATGTAGATATCTTTGTTACAAAGAATACTATATTTCCCTTGACATGGTGATGCTGAAAATGGCTCAACTTACCCCACTCTCCCATACTTTTCATTTCAAATCATATCCTGAGGCTTGAGGAACTTCTGCCACCGCAGATTTCCCACATGCACGCACTCTCTCTCTCTAACAAACACACACACATGCACACGAAACATGCTTGTACACACACAGGCACATTCCTCTCTAACAGTAAACAGCTGCTCTGTGTGTCCATGTTGAGGAAAGAAAGATGTTTTGATGTTTGACGCACATATGCACACACACACACACACACACACACACACACACACACACACACACACACACACACACACACACACACACACACACACACACACACACACACACACACACACACACACACACACACACACACACACACACACACACACACACACAGGATGCCACATTGCCACCAGATCCATCACCCAAACCTTGAGGACAAATATTCAAGCAATAACAAAGAAAGCAACATGAGAATTCTCACAATGTCAAAAACAGACTGGACATCACATGAAAAGCGGTGAAAAAACAAATAGCATTGTTTTTCATGGGAGAAAGGGGTGTGATCACAGGGTCCATTTTAGACCCACTGATACTCTGAGGAGGTTAGGACCGGGAGAAGGCAGTAAAAGGACAGAAAGTCAGCCCGATCCCCCCTGCTGTTGGGGCATGTGTTTGGAGCGGAAGCCCTGGGGCGGTGTGGAGGGGTGATAGAGATTTGATAGAGATCCTCCAAAGTCACTGAGAGACTGAACCATACAGAGAGAAAAAACAGGATCTCTCAAGCCCATTCCCAGGAGAATAGGTTCGGAGAGGTGAGGTCAATCTGGTTATACAGGAAAACTGTGAGTTGGAGTTAAGTGTCTACCTGCTACTGAAATGATACCCCATCCTACGATGTTTAAAACGCACGCACACACAAACACACCCTAGTGATGCGCGGGTTGACTTATAACATGCAGTCCCCGCGGATAGGGCTTAGGGTCATGGAATATTGTGTAGATGAAGGGCGGGTAGGTGGCGGGCGGGTTGAATAAAGGGAAAACAATGCATTAAACATCCCTGTGGTGTTTATTATACAATTGGAATCTATCTAATCGTATAGAATCCACAGATTATCAACCGACGTGAATTCAACGTGAAATCAACCAAAAATGTTACCCTGTCATTGGAGTTAGGTTAAAACTTGAGTGAAAAATATACAAATTCCCTTGCATTTATGACTTTTTGCAAATCCAACCAGTTTTCCACATTGAGTCAATGTCATCACATTGAATTTTTAGGTTTAAATGGCATGGAATCAACGTTGATTGATTCAACCAGTTTTTGCCCAGTGGGAAACTCTCACATAGCCTAATATAATATTTACTCCTGCAGAATTAAGCAGTTCTTGCAGTAAAATGGTACACCAAATGTACATTTTCACTCAGGAACAGGAGTGGAGAAATATGATTTATTCATTTCAGCATATTCAGAGAAGGGATGTGCGTTTAGGGACCGTCTGTAAAGGTGCAATCTTTATCAGCGTCATAAAAGCTGATAGTACTGTACTTCAAACACATAAAATATGCATCCAAGCCAAACTGAAATCTTATCAGAAACATGTTGGGTCATTTTCAGAACTTTTCATTCCCTTAAAAACAGTTATACTGATGTCATTTGGAAATTTAGCACGGAAATCTTTTCAGTTTTTTTTTGTAATTGCATTTTCTCCCTGGTCCCTAAACCTCTTCCCTGCACTAGAGACACAGAGATTAAGAATATCACTAGATTGAAGCGTTCATTCTATCAATGTATGACATCTTTTCTGGTGAGCAAAGGAGAGAATAGAAGAGAAGCTGCATATATCTAATTATAGACTAATTAAGTTAACTAACTAATAGCCTGACCAAAATGTCAGAAATTATAAGCAGAAACATTCCACTGGGCACAGATGTCAGTTAAAAGTCTAGTTTTGATTTACATTTCATTGAAATGTCCACTAACGTGAATTCAACGTGAAATTTAAAAAAATGACAGCATGTCTTTGGATTTAGGTTAAAAGCTGTGAGGAAAAAATACGAAATGTCCTTCAACTTCATCACCCTGCAGAGAGAGAGATACAAGGGGCAGAGTTGAAGACTACAGTTTACACCACAGCACATGTTGCCCGTTGAGTCTGAGGGAATGTGAAACCAACACAACACTAATTTCCGCATAACAGTTGACTGGATGATGACAAGGAAACGTTAACGATTTCAACCGCATCACAAGTTTCATGGCTTCTTCGGTTGTTATTTCATAATTCCATCTCTGTTCTGCTTTTAGAGATATCCTGTCCAGCTGTTTGGCTCAGACTCAGAGTCTGGTCTGTAAATTCTCTTCCTTCTCTCTGAACATGCTCCTTTCTGTCCGTTCTCTCTCTTCTCTCTGAACACGCTCCAGCAGATCAATCTATCTTCCTCAAAACTAGAGCACACCTGACAGTAAGCAGGGTTGCCATGTTCGCGGTTTTCATGCTATTGGACTACTTTGAAAATAATGTCGAGGGTGAAAGTGTATTGGTCGCAGGTTTTTGGGCGTCTTCTAAATTGCACCGCGGCTGACATGGAATTGATATATTTGTATTATCTATTCATTTCACTGTGACCTGCTGTTGCTGACTTTCAGGCAATGAGGCAGGCTGCTGTTGCTGAGTGAGTGGTGTTCGGGGAGGGAGCTTCATATACAGTCATTGGAAGGGAGGTGCGGGCCGGAGGGGTGTGTTTGTGTGTAGCACTGTTGAGACTGAGAGAGCGCTTCTGCTGCAGCTGGCAGCCGAGTCACATCAGTGAGAGGAGAGCAGTACGCGCACACATCATGACGAGTGACGTGTGGTTCAACAACAAAACAGCCCTAGCTAGCTGCATACTTTTCCCTCAAAATTGGTCTTTGCCTCGTTCTTTTGTATTCTGACCTCACCAAGTCCTACCAATCATTACAGCCAACACAGCAAAGGAGAGAAACTGAGAATGAATCATCCAACAGTTTCCGAGCGAGGAAGAGAGGATTGACAAATGTGCTTCTAATTTTTCAATTCAAAGGGATTTATTGGCATGGGAAACATATGTTTACATCGCTAAAGCAATTGAAATAGATGATAAACAAAAGCGGAAAGAAAAAAAGACCAGTAACCCTTAAACTCACAAAAGTTCCAATATACAGTGTTGTAACAATGTGCAAATAGTTAAAGTACAAAGGGGAAAATAAATCAACATAAATATGGGTTGTATTTACAATGTTCTTCACTGGTTGCCCTTTTCTTGGGGCAACGGGTCACAAATCTTGCTGCTGTGATTGCACACTGTGATATTTCACCCAATAGATATGGGAGTTAATCAAAATTGGATTTGTTATCAAATTCTTTGTGGATCTGTATAATCTGAGGGAAATATGTGTCTCTAATATTGTCATACATCTGGCAGGAAGTTAGGAAGTGCAGCTCAGTTTTCCACCTCTTTTTGTGGGCAGTGTGCACACAGCCGGTCTTCTCTTGAGAGCCAGGTCTGCCTATGGCAGTCTCTCTAAATAGCAAGGCTATGCTCACTGGGTCTGTACATAGTCAAAGCTTTCTTTAATTTTGGGTTAGTCATAGTGGTCAGGTATTCTGCCACTGTGTACTCTCTGTTTAGGGCCAAATAGCGTTCTAGTTTGCTCAGTTGTTTTGTTAATTCTTTACGATTTTGTCAAGTAATTATATTTTTGTTTTCTCATGAATTGGTTGGGTCTTATTGTGTTGCTGTCCTGGGGCTCTGTAGGGTCTGTTTGTGTTTGTGAACAGAGCCCCAGGACCAGCTTGCTCTTCTCCAGGTTCATCTCTCTGTACGTGATGGCTTTGTTATGGAAGGTTTGGGAATCGCTTATTTTTTATGTGGTTGTAGAATTTAACGTCTCTTTTCTGGATTTTGATAATTAGCGGGATCGGCCTAATTCTGCTCTGCATGCATTATTTGGTGTTTTATGTTGTACTCTGAGGATATATTTTGCAGAACTCTGCATGCAAAAAATAATAATTCTGCATGTCTCAATTTGGTGTTTGTCCCATGTCTTGGTTCATGAGCAGACCCCAGACCTCACAACCATAAAGGGCAGTGGGTTCTATAACTGATTCAAGTATTTTTTTAGCCAGATCCTAATTAGTATGTTGAATTTTATGTTCCTTTTTATGATGCAGAAGGCCCTTCTTGCCTTGTCTCTCAGATCATTCACAGCTTTGTGGAAGTCACCTGTGTCGCTGATGTTTAGGCCGAGGTATGTATACTTTTTTGTGTGCTCTAGGGCAACGGTTTCTAGAATATTGTAGTCCTGGCAAGTGGACCTTTTTTGGAACTCCATTATTTTTGTCTTAATGAGATTTACTCTCAGGGCCCTGGTCTGACAGAATCTGTGCAGAGTATCTAGGTGTTGCTGTAGGCCCTCCTTGGTTGGGGACAGAAGCACTAGATCATCAGCAAACAGTAGACATTTGATTTCAGATTCTAGTAGGGTCAAGCCGCATATCACACGGTAGATATTGGGGTCAAATTTGTCTCCACTTTTGTGGATTGGGGTGATAAGTCCTTGGTTCCAAATATTGGGAAAGATGCCAGAGCTGAGGATGATGTTAAAGAGTTTAAGTATAGCTATTTGGAATTTGTGGTCTGTATATTTTATCATTTCATTTAGGATACCATCAACACCACAGGCCTTTTTGGGTTGGAGGGTTTGTATTTTGTCCTGTAGTTCATTCAATGTAATTGGAGAATCCAGTGGGTTCTGGTAGTCTTTAATAGTTGATTCTAAGATTTGTATTTGATCATGTATATGTGTTTTCTGTTTGATCTTTGTTATAGAGCCAAAATGATTGGAGAGGTGGTTTATCCATACATCTCCATTTTGGATAGATAACTCTTCATGTTGTTCTTTGTTTAGTGGTTCCAATTTTCACCTCTACAGGATCGCTGTCCCGTCCTCGGGACGGTTGAGCTAACGTAGGCTAACATGATTAGCATGAGGTTGTAAGAAGCAAAAAAATTCCCAGGACATAGACATATTGTCACGATCTTTCAAGATCGAACCCAGAAGCAGACCAGGACAAGGAGCGTAGGAAGAAGGTGAGTATTTATTTACAATAAAATGTGAAAAGGTAGATATATCCAGATGGCGTAGCGGCCAGCGGTGGTGAATAGATGAGAAGAAATAGGTGAGTCCAATGTAGTAGTAGAATCCTCTGTCAACCAGGCGGGAATGGAGTGAATGATCCAGGTGAGTAACTGAAGGCAAAACAAACGGAGGTAAGTTCAAGGCAAGCAATACGTAAATGAAAACAACAAAACAAATACTATCCAACTGGAGTCTGGTACTCAGGCACAACATACTGTTCATGGCTAACGATCCGGCAGGGAATGGAAGTCAGGTCAGAGCTTTTGAAGGGTAGAGATGATGATCAGGACAGGTGTGCAGATTACTGATGGGAAACAGGTGCGGGTGAACATCAATCTCCCAATGAGCTAATTCGCCCGGCAACCAGACAGGGTGCGTTCCAGGACACCTGAAACACACTCCAGGACAGACACACAGGCAAACCCAGACTCAGGAAGCGGGATTCGTGACACATATCTGATATGGGCAGAAAGCTTAAATTCTTGTTAATCCAACTGCACTGTCCAATTTACAGTAGCTATTACAGTGAAAGAATAACATGCTATTGTTTGAGGAGAGTGCAGAATTATGAACTTAAAAATATATGAATAAACCAATTAGGCACATTTGGGCAGTCTTGGTACAACATTTTGAACAGATTGGCAATAGTTCACTGGATCACTCTAAAGCTTTGCACACACCGTGCTGCCATCTAGTGGCCAAAGTCTAAATTGCACCTCGGCTAGAATGATTCATTATGGCCTTTCTCTTGCATTTCAAAGATGATGGTACAAAAAAAATACAAAACAAGTATGTTTTTTTCTTTGTATTATCTTTTACCAGATCTAATGTGTTATATTCTCCTACATTAATTTCACATTTCCACAAACTTAAAAGTGTTTCCTTTCAAATGGCATCAAGAATATGCATATCCTTGCTTCAGGTCCTGAGCTACAGGCAGTTAGATTTGGGTATGTCATTTTAGGTGAAAATGGAAAAAAAGGGTCAGATCCTTAAGAGGATTTATTAAAGAGCTTATTTTTGTACTTATTGTGTGCAGTGTTATTTTTTATGTTCAATGTGACCTCTGCACAGGGGGAAGCCATGGAGCAGGTAGCATCAAACGCCTCTGCATTTTGGTGGGGAGGCTATGAAACGCTGCTGCCATTGTTGAGCTCAAGAGTTCACACATCTCACTTCACACTTCAGTGCTAATTGAAATTGTAGCCGGGTCTCTTCTGTCCTAGCAGCTTGGTAGCTTAGTAGCCTTTTTTTTTTTACTTAGCTCTACATAACATAATTACTTAGTTATTGTAACTTTTGGGCTTCAGAAGTAGCTTTAGACTGAACATTACTCACTTAGTTTTGGGTTGGATGGTATTTTGGTTTGCTATACGTTTTTTCTTGATAGTCCTTATAGTAAGGTCATTTTGTCCAAAACCAAGGTTGTAGTTTTGGAATTTGGATTTAAAGGGTAGTATGCTGTGTAAGTCCTTGCTCAAAAAAATCAACCCATGTTTATCTATGTTTATCCAACTTTGATTCAATATTTTGGGCGGAAGAACTCAGGCTACCATTGCCAGAAAGTTGAAGTCAGAGGAGAGTCAGAGCGACGTGCAGCGGCACAGAGGTGAGGACGTAGGAACCGATTTGACATGCTAGTTTATTGGCTAGACACGATTCTACTGTCAGAATGCCAGCAAAATGGGCAAAATATGGGCGAAAATATTGCAAAGACTGGGAAAGAGAACAGGGTATAATGGAATGGATTAAGAGCATCCCAGAAAAGCTTTCTATAGGTATTGCAAATCCGAAATGCGAGCCCAACACGCCGATCATATTTCTCATGAACAAACGGAGAAACACAAGAGAAATGCTGCTCTATTTTCTAATGTAAGAACATTGTTTGACACAGGAACTACATTTACACGAGAAAATAACACAGTTAAACGATCAGAGTTACAGATGGCTGCACATATTGCATGACACTCCAGCATTGGAACTGTAGATCACCTGCGATGTGTTGTTGAAGACACTGTAAAGATAGGAATCAATGTCCACAGAACAAAATGCACAGTGCTCATACATGCAGTTATAGGGCCCGCAGTGCATGAGGAACTAATAAAGGACATTGGGAATGAGTCTTACTTGTTGATTCTTGATGAAAGTACTGACGCCACAACCAAGAAACAACTGTGTGTGGGGATAAGATAACACAGCATGAAACTTTTTCAAATCATAAGCAACATTCCAGCTGGTGATTCACTGACCATTGCCAATGCCTTGTTCAAGTTTCTTAATGACAATAAATTGCCCATTGACAACTGCATCGGTCTAGCCACAAATGGCTGCAATACAGTGTGTGGCAAAAACAATTCCGTCCTGACAAAACTTCAAGCACGTAATCCGAATATCGTCTACATAAAATGTGTGTCATTCCCTGCAACTCTGTGCCTCCAAAGCAGTGAATTTTCTTCCATTAAATGTTTATTATATGGTGTCACAGACATATACATGGTTCTCCATTGCTATGGAATGAGGGGACGATGAGCGGATAAGAGGCAATCTGTAATTTCGATTAAGACATTAATGAGCGAGCTAGGAGGAACATAGTCAATATAACTATTTGTTCAGTACTTTTGAAATGTACAGCAACAGAATTCAGAACATGGGCCGTTCTTACAGTATTATCCCTGTACACCAAGTCAGAACTGTAGGATAAATAATGGGGGCATATAGGCAGACAATGAAAGCTCTTACAATATTCGATGATAACATTTCTCTAAAACAGGCTATAGGTTACATGTGCACCACCAAGTCAGAACAGTAGATGAAATTAAGAGGGGAAAAGGGACCAAATTATTAGGGTGAGGCACTTGGGCTACTAACAGCTAACTACACAACATACACTTAGTATTACTTTCTTAGCTACAGTATACATATCTCCCTGGCATATTACATTTATGCAGCAGCATACAAGACATTTTTGGACTCACCTTGTTGTGCTGTGCTCACTTGAACAGGAAGGTGGCGTGGCAGTCCTTCGTGGGCAAATTTGTCATCAAACATTGTCATCAAAGTCTGTCATTCTCTGGATTTATGGTGCTTTCAAGACAACTGGGAACTCAAGTTTGAATCTGTAATGGCCTGGGTGTAGCTGGTGCAGAGGAGTCAGGCGCAGGACTGCAGAGATGAGTAATTAAAGTAACTTTACTCAAAATACCAAGTACATGTAGAATTACCAAGCCCACACAAAAGGACCAAAATACAATAAACAAACACGCACAAAAACCATGGGAAAAACAGAGGGTTAAATAATGAACATGTAATTGGGGAATTGAAACCAGGTGTGTAAAACAAAGACAAAACAAATGGAAAATGAAAAGTGGATCGGCGATGGCTAGAAGGCCGGTGACGTCGACCACCGAACGCCGCCCGAACAAGGAGAGGGATTGACTTCGGCGGAAGTCGTGACAGAATCATGATGACGTCAGTGATCTTCAGGTCGGAGCTCTAGAAAGAGGCCAGAGTTACAATTCCGAGTTGGATGACCGTTTTCCCAGTCTGGGCTTGTATTTTCCTGAGTTCCCAGTTGTCTTGAACTCACGGAAGTCAGAGTTAACAGTTGTATTGAGAGCGGCAGAAGTAATGCTGGATTGACAGCATGGCCAATGTTGAATGTTTATCCTTTTAAGCTTGGAAAAGAGACCCTTAAACACAGACTTGGGACCATACACGCACTCCACTGAATAGCAGGCTAGTGGTTGCTTTGCAATGCTTGCAGTTAGCCACTGATTCCTTCCAAACCACTCATTGTTGAATTTGCGATTTCCAACTTGTTGTGTAATGTTTATGTCCAATGGCCGATGAGCACCGATACGTTTTATCTATAATTTATCTTCATATGACAAGGATTGAAAAGGATTTGCCAGTAGATTGTCGACTTGATTCATGATGATGACTGCTAGCTACTGTAGATATAACGTTATTTGACATAATTTTATCTGTGGCCAATGACCTTCTTCTTGAATGGGCACTTCTAATATAACTCTATGGCAGCACCCGAGGGGCTTGAATTTTCGAGCTCTACCCTTAGATTTGGAGGTGACATAGTGTCCGCATGAGTGACAGAACAGTGAACCAATCATGGCGCAACTAGAGAACATTACCAACCCCATACGCACCGTATTTTCCGCTGGTTGCCCCACCACCACAGAAAGCATTGAGCTAGGCTGAAACACCTGCATTTTGGAGCTGCCTTACTCAAGAAAGCAAAAAAGAGACCAAGTTTGCATACGGCTTTATTAACTCAATTTTTTTTTTTACATTGTTTGCAATCTGTTATGTGGCACATATTAAACCTCTCTGGGATATGTGGGACGGTAGCGTCCCACCTGGCCAACATCCAGTGAAAATGCAGAGCGCCAAATTCAAATAAACTACTATAAAATTCAAAAGGCACTCGCACATCTGAGCAATCTTATTTGCAGATGCATGGCAACAATTGAACAAGATGAAGGAAAAAGGAAACCGCACACTGCTCTTGATAGTATCACCGATATTTAATAAGCTTACGTATCGGCCTCACGGCCTTCGTCAGAGCTTTTGTCAGAGCTTTGACGAAGGCCGTGAGGCCGATACGTAAGCTTATTAAATAAATTACTATAAAAATTTAACTTTCATGAAATCACACATTCAATATACCAAATTAAAGCTACACTTGTTGTGAATCCAGCCAACGTGTCAGATTTCAAAAATGCTTTACGGCGAAAGCAAACAATGCTATTATCTGAGGATAGCAACCAAGCAAACAAACACAGACCATCATATTTCAACCCTCCCTGTGCGACACAAAACGCAGAAATAAAGATATAAATCATGCCTTACCTTTGACGAGCTTCTTCTGTTGCCACTCCAATATGTCCCATAAACATCACAAATGGTCCTTTTTTTCGATTAATTCCGTCGATATATATCCAAGATGTCCATTTATTTGGCGCGTTTGATCCAGAAAAACACCGGTTCCAACTTGCACAACGTGACTACAAAATATTTCAAAAGTTACCTGTAAGCTTTGTCCAAACATTTCAAACTACTTTTGTAATACAACTTTAGGTATTTTTTAACGTAAATAATCAATAAAATTGAAGACGGGATGATCTGTGTTCAATACCGGAGGAAAACAATGTGTAGCATGCTTTCTGGTCATGCGCCTCTAACAAACAGTACACTTCACTGGAGCCTCATTCTGAACATGGCTACTTCTTCATTTCTCAAAGGAAAAACCTCAACCAATTTCTAAAGACTGTTGACATCCAGTGGA
This sequence comes from Salvelinus namaycush, assembly GCF_016432855.1. Classification (NCBI taxonomy): domain Eukaryota; kingdom Metazoa; phylum Chordata; class Actinopteri; order Salmoniformes; family Salmonidae; genus Salvelinus; species Salvelinus namaycush. The sequence continues at coordinate 4,880,018 of NC_052340.1, read as the reverse complement.
AGCGATAGGAACTGCAGGAAGGTCCCTTAGAAATCTGAATTCCCAATGAAAACCCATTGAAAAGAGAGTGACCTCAAAAAAAAAAATCTGAATGGTTTATCCTCTGGGTTTTGCCTGCCAAATAAGTTCTGTTATAGTCACAGACATGATTAAAACAGTTTTAGAAACTTTTAGAAAATATGCATATATTAGCATCTGGGACTGAGTAGGAGGCAGTTTACTCTGGGCACGCTTTTCATCCAAACGTGAAAATGCTGCCCCCTATCCACAAGAAGTTTTAATGCCAAAATAACATGCAGAACAGGCAACCCCCACCCCCCCAAAAAAAATATTAGACTAGACTCCAGGAAAACTCTTACCTTCTACTGCTCTCTTGTGGAGCAAGTCATGGTGGCTCAACGATTCCACACCAGGAGCGAACTCATGGAATTCGACTTGACAGATGAGGCTGTGGACTTCGGGGTTCAGTTCCGCCTTGCTCTCTCTGAAGCCAGAGGAACAGACCCACAAATAGTACAGGACATGAGAACCCGGTGCAGAGACTACATGGTAGTCCTGACAAGGGAGATCAAGAAGAGACTTCCGGAACACATCAAACAACTGGAGGCACTCAAGTCTCTCTCTCTGAGTATTCTGCTCAGTAGCGTCAAGCCACATCTAGATGCTCTCTCATTCTCCCGCCCCCCCCAAAAAATCTAAAGCTATTGTTATTGGTCACATACACATGTTTAGTGTGCAGTAATATCTAACAAGTAATATCTAACAATTTCACAACATATACCCAATACACACAAATCTAGGTAAAGGAATGGAATTAAGAATATATAGATATACGGACGAGCAATGTCAGAGCGGTATAGACTAAGATACAGTAGAATAGAATACAGTATATACATAAGAGATGAGTAATACAAAATAGGTAAACCTTATTAAAGTGACTAGTGTTCCATTATTAAAGTGGCCAGTGATTTCAAGTCTATGTATATAGGCAGCAGCCTCTAATGTGCTAGTGACGGCTATTTAACAGTCTGATGGCCTTGAGATATAAGCTGTTTTTCTGTCTCTCGGTCCCAGCTTTGATGCACCTGTACTGACCTCGCCTTCTGGATGATAGCGGGGTGAACAGGCAGTGGCTCAGGTGGTTGCTGTCCTTGATGATCTTTCTGGCCTTCCTGTGACATCGGCTGCTGTAGGTCTCCTGGAGGGCAGGCAGTTTGCTGTTGCGCCTTCTTCACCACACTGTCTGTGTGGGTGGATCATTTCAGTTTGTCAGTGATGTGTACGCTTCTATCTCAAGAATGGAACCAACAAAGAAGTCAGTCAAATAGAAGGGTCCTGGTTAGAGGTGGCTTTGACATACCGATGCCGTTGGGGAGAAAGATTTTCAGTAACTTTAACATTTTGCTCTCTCCATGCTTTCTTTGTCATTCAGCAATGCTGCTGCTGAACGTTCCTTCTCCCAGATGGCATCGATAAAAAACAAGCTGAGAAACAGAATGCAGGAAATACCCCTTGAGAACATCATGAGAGTCGGGTCGGAGTCCGAGCCCACGTGCAAAGGAACAACATATGCTGCCCCAAATTCAGGCCGTCAGCGAGGATGCTCTCGTTGCTCACCGCTGACATCTACTCAGCACAACAGGCTGAGGTGGACGAGGACAACCCTCTTATCAAAGAGAAGAGAGGAAACAGACTGTGAATAGTTCAATTTGATGCGAATAGTTTGAATCCGTGGAACTAAAAAGAACAGACAGAGTAGAGTGGCAGTTCACAGCAGGAGGAGAGTGCTCTGGACAAGGGCAGGGACTTTGCTGAACACAAGAAAAAAAGCAAGGTGAGTAACTTTTACAAGTGTTATTTTTGGGTCTGCACACACACTTCCTTCGGTCATCTGTCCGTAAAGTCTTGTTTACCCCTGTTTCTCTAACTCATCCCTCCTTATCTCTCTGTCCGTTGCTCTACTCTCTGTAGAGCAACTTGTATGGGGATCACCTCATCCTCTAGGTGGAGGGCTACTACCAAACCAGCACTACTGTCTTGGTGAGTACTTATCTCTAACTCCATTACAGACTATCACATTATAGTAGTGATCGATTGATTAATAGTAGAATACGCTATCTTGATATACTGGACTCATGATGGATCTCCTCTCTCTCTTTTCATGCTCCAGAGGGAGGATGGATGACTGAGTCCAGTACGTTAGAGGAAGGCCCAAAAAATTGCCAAAGACTCCAGCCACCCTAGTCATAGACTGTTCTCTCTGCTACCGCACAGCAAGCGGTACAGGGGCGCCAAGTCTAGGTCCAAAAGGCTTTGTAACAGCTTCTTCCCCCAAGCCATAAGACTCCTGAACAGCTAATCAAATGGCTACCTGGACTATTTGCATCCCCCTCCCCCACCCTCATTTGTATGCTGCTGCTATTCTCTGTTTATTACCCATACATGGTCACTTTACCTCTACCTACATGTACATATTACCTCAATTACCTCGACTAACTGCCCCCGCACATTGACTCTGTACCAGTACCCCCTGTATTTAGTCTCGCTAACATAAACTCACCCCATTCCGTACAAATGTGCGCAACTGCAACATTCAAACGAGGCTACAAAGAAAACTAATGGGACTGTAGCGACTGTGTTGACTTCAAAATCGGGGGTGTGAACTAGGTTTCTATTCAAGCGTTGATCGACATGGTAATGGCTCTATAGTATTGGAGAAAAGTTGAAAGAACGGACCCTCTGTTACATCGTGACGTGTCATGTCGTAACGTACAGCACGCATAAAGCAACTATTTCTGTCTTGCAATCTCTCTCCACCAGGTGTAGCACTTCTCTCATCGTTTAAAAACAAGAAATGGACAGTGACGGGGGTAAGGGGGGGATACCTAGTCATTTTTTGCGTCATCATTGCATGCGATCATCATTCTCAAAGCCGCTGTTTACTTCTAAGATCACTTTAGCACCGCCCTAAAAACCCGATTCAAATTCGACACAAACCTTCAAATAGGTATGTAATGACACATTATATAAACTCTTTATAGTGTTTTATTTACATTTTAGAGGCGATAAGGTGATAAGTTGGACAGATAGAGTGAAAAAAAGCAATTTTCCCACACAGCATCTCTCCTTCTCACTATCACGCATTAGTTTCGCTTCCCCACCCGCCATTTTTAAAAAGACCCGACGGGGCTCATTGCCTGCTTGAATTATGCAGAAACGGGCAGCGTTTAGGTCATGTAATTGATTCTGTTGGAAAGGGGAAAAATTGTGCTTTACAATGGTATTGACATTACAGTTGATCTGGAAGTATTACGTTTTTGGGGCGCTAAAATAAGGGCAATTGTACGGACCAAGGCGATGTACGAGTTTACGTTACTGTTATTTTATTGTTGCTCCTTAATTATTGTATTTAAAAAAATAATAATTTACTTCAGTTTATTTTAGTAAATACTTTCTTAACACCTTCTTAACCCTTTTTCTTAAAACTGCATTGTTGGTTAAGGGCTTGTAAAGTAAACATTTCACTGTAGGGTTGTATTTGTTGTATTGTTGATTTGACTGGGACATCAGGCTGCAGCCACACATTCATTTACATTTATTATGAAATAAAAGAAGCCTAAAAGCGAACTGTTGGGGCTGTGAGATTTGTATAGTCCAGTTTGAAGGAATACAATTATTTTAGAGCAATGTGACTTGTATTAACACTATTTCACAATGATTAACATTGTGAAAACACCATTTCAGAAGAATGTTTTCTGAAAAAAACATACCTCTTAACCATTCACTTTCAATCACTTCTATAGTTAAGATGAAATCTTTTGGGGTGATTAACCAATAACAAAGGGAGAAATGATGAGAACAAGGTAAAGCAATTTGACCATAAGTATTTAGACTGTAATTATGGAGACACCTATTGGATAAATGTGAAAACTTGTCACTGGAAAACAAATTTGGCCTACTTTTCCGGCCTTGTGGGTTCGGTTTTGAGTCGTCATTGTGCAAAAAAATGTACCCTGACCTGGCAACACTCACAGTGAATCAGCTCAGGTGTCCAGGAGCAACACCCAACTTTACAAACTCTGCCTTGAACTACCTAGATTTACTCATATCCTCATCAAACTCAATGCATAATGTCAATATAAAAATGATAACATAGGCTACAGATATCCGTAAGATAAGCATGACTATCACAAGTAAGAAGCTCCCTATTGCAATATAGAAGTATGTTTTTGAGCGGGACCACATGGCTGGCTATCATGTAGACACTGATAGGACGGGTAGCCTACCTTGGGTCGCAGCCATTTGATCTCTTTGCTGGGGTCCGGGTCGGTAGGCATACCGATGGAGGTCTGGTCCGGGGTGAAAGTTGGGTCAGAACAACGAACCGGACTTAACGCACCCATCTAGGACACCTACATAGTTCTGGTCCCGAAATGATACCGGGTTGGCAATGGACCCAGGTGCGACCTGCTGAGCCTCCATTTTCAATGGCAGTTGAGATGAATTTGGAAAAGTAGGCCTAGCAAATATAATCAGATTGAACCAACATTCCTATCTCGATTTGTTCGTCTAAACTAAATTTTGGGGAATTGTGCAACAAACAAACCCAGTTCATAATACATACATAATACCTACCCACCCACTTACTCGAACCATTCGGGAAATGTATACAGAGCCTCCAGGAAGTTAGTCAGCTGAAGTAATGACATTGTGCCAGGAGTTTACTGTATTGCTTTTCGTCCATTTGCATCATTTCCCGTGGTTAGTTAATCCCCATGTCGATGAAATGTGTGGTGGCCTATAAACTGCTGTTTATTAAAACGTCTTGCTCTCTCTTTCACACACACACATACACTTTCCTCTTCTTCCTTTAAACACATTCTTTCACAATTCTTCTTCCACACATTGCCTATATTTAGCTAAAACGGTCCTCTCCATCAAACCGGTTATGCGGGGTCTATGATGTGAGCGCCTTTTCGCAGTACCCGACTGCAATCGATAGTAGAATACTATATTTAGTCACCAGATGGCGGTCTGTCTTTGCTAGATGGGCGATAGGGAACTGGAGTTGCGGCCCATACAATTTTGAAGCACTACAAATGCCAAGAGACAACAAAGCGGAAAAAGTGATATCATCTGCAAATGTTACTAGGAAAGGAGAGATACAGTATGCCTACGAATAAGTCTAGGCCATTTTTTATTTCCTTCTATGACTATAGCCTGTTCGTCATCTATAGGCAGTGGTGGAAAAAGTACTAAATTGTCATACTTGAGTAAAAGTAAAGAATACCTTAATAGAAAATATTCAAGTAAAAGTGAAAGTCACCCAGTAAAATACTACTTGAGTAAAGTCTAAACGTTTCTGGGTTTAAATATACTTTTGTATCAAAAGTAAATGTAATTGCTAAAATATACTTAAGTGTCAAGTACAAATCATTTCACATTCCTTATATTAAGCAAACCAGACGGCACAATTTTATTTTTTATGTTTTATTTACGGATTGCCAGAGGCACACTCCAAGACACAAATAATTTACAAACGAAGCATTTGTGTTTAGTGAGTCTGCCAGATAACAGGTAGTAGGGATGACCAGGGATGTTGTCTTGATAAGTGTGTGAATTGGACCATTTTCCTGTCCTGCTAAGCATTCGAAATGTAACGAGTACTTTTGGGTGTCAGGGAAAATGTATGGGATTAAAAAGTACATTATATTCTTTAGGAATGTAGTGGAGAAAAAGTAAAAGTTGTCAAATATAAATAGTGAAGTACAGATACCCCCAAAAACGACTTAAGTAGTACTTTCAAGTATTTTTACTTAAGTACTGTCTATAGGCCTGTCACCACACCACTGTCTATAGGCCTACATGCAGGAACTGCTAATTTAGCCTATAGCATCACAGTCAGCACCTCACCAGTGGGTTGGGGGGGGGGGGTGGATGCATAGAGCAGGTGATGAGGGGCTTAGTGGGCCATTTTAGGAGGAATTGTCGAAAAATAGGGAAAGGGGGTGGGGGGGGTGAAAGGAGAAGATGGATACATTTGGTAGGGGTAAAAGAACAGTTCAAATTTGGTTCAAATTCAGCTGTTGAATTTCAAATGACTCAACACAGTGCAATACCTGTAATGATATCTTGCTGGGTTGAACTGATACAGCCCCTAGGGTGTGTGTGTGGTGTATTTGTTTTTTAGTGGAAAGAGAGACACAGAGAGGAGTGCCCCATCCTGGTACATGTGTATTATGTCTCCTGGGCCCAGTGATGTCTGTTTTTCCACCTTGGGCTAGACCACAGCTGTCACACTAACTCACATCATACAGAACTCAGTCAGCTGAACCAGAATTGAGAGAGAGAGAGAGAGAGAGACAAAGGTGGAGAAATAGAGTCACGTACACATCTGTCTACTACGCTCCCTCTCTGTCCCGAGGTGGATGGACTGTTGCCACGGGCAACCTAGCAACCTGTGTGTAGTCACATAAAGATGAACAGGAAGCTGTGTGTGAGCAAAGCTTCTATTTTTAGGAGAATCAGGAGAAATGACAAGAGCATAAATGTTTGTGTGTGACAGAGCACAGAGGGTAACAGAGGGAGAGGGAGGCAGATTGTGAGACAGAGTTACTAGAGAGAGCACGAGGGAGGAAGGAACGGAGCAAAGGAGGGAGGGAGCGAGGGAACGTAATGGAGGAGGCCGCGAGTACGTGTTGATGCTGTACGTGGCGTCAGTATGATAAGAATAGAGATGGTGAGTGCAGCGCAGCGGAGACATCACCTTCAATCTCTCACTGGGGCAGGCCGTACTCTCCGTGTGTGTGTGTGTGTGTGTGTGTGTGTGTGTGTGTGTGTGTGTGTGTGTGTGTGTGTGTGTGTGTGTGTGTGTGTGTGTGTGTGTGTGAGCCTGGGCTGTATTTATAAACACAGAAGTCATTTTACATTATCAAAGCAGATTCATTTTTGCAAAGATTTATTTCTGGATACATTTCATTATTGCGTTTTTCATTTTAATTTCCAGAGCTTCAACTACATTTTCACTATTTTAACCTCTTTCATTATTTGAGTTTTAAGAAATACTTGGCTGTAAAACTGAAAATACTTGACTCAATTACTTTGCGGAAATAGCTGAAACAAAAGAACATCTAGAGATTCATACCTGTGTACACATCAAACACATTAGTAGTGACACTAACTCCAAAGGTACTATCCATGTAAATTAATGTAAAGCACTATAACACAATATGGCAGTAGAGAAAGACAGTGGTGTATAGTATGGTGACAAAGTTCAGGGATTCATTAGTGTGTGTGTGTGTGTGTCTGTGTGTCCGTGTGTGTGTGTGGACGAGGATGCCGACAGAAGCATGATGTTATATGGTCCTGGTCAGACAGAATGCCCCTGCAGTGCCCACGCAGAGACCCCGTTTGCAGAGCACACTCACACGGTCAGGAGTCGGAGCAGCCACTGTAAAACAAAACAGCAAAGAGAGGAGCAACCAGTCAGGGTTAGAGGGCATTAGTAAGGGTATAGCCTGTATAAAGGTTAGGGTCAGGGACAAGGTATAAGTTAGGCTTGAGGATATGGTCTGGCACAGGACATATTAGGGTCAGGTTATGATTCGTGTTTAGGGTCATGGTTACTGTCAAGATAGGGTTATGGCTAGTCTAAGGGTTGAACAGGAATGTGGACATTATGCTAGGGTTGTGGGTGAGGGTAGGGTTAGGGTTGAACCGGGATGTAGACATTGAGCTAGAGTTAGGGTTAGGGTTGAGGCTAAGGATATGGTTGAACCCGGATGTGGACGTGAAGTTAGGGTTAGGGCCAGGGTTCTGGTTGATTTCATAGTCAAGGAGGACTCACAGCATTGATTCCCACATCTTTGACCTCTGGGTTGCTCTCTGATTTATACAGGGCTGGGGAGAGGGGACACAAACACACACAATTTAAGGCAGAACATCATAACCGGCAACAAAACATAACTCGCCTAGGTGTGTGCGTGCGTGTGTGTTGACATACCGAATAGCTTGCGCAGCCTGGTGACGCAGGCCACAAAGCCATGGAAAGGCAGATGCGGCTCCCCAGAGCCAAACCTCTCCCACAGCAGCTGTATGACCTGGCCATCACACTGCACCCCTAGCAGGAGCGAGAGGGGAGGAGAGAAATGGGTTGTTATCCATTCAAGAATGGAGTGGAGGGTAAAATGTAACACACCATATGGAAAGTGATGGAGGGAGTGAGTGAATGAGTGAATGAGAGATTGAGGGAGGGAGTGTAAGAGGCAGAGAGAGAGAGAGAGAGAGAGAGAGTGTGTGTGTGTGTGTGTGTGTTACGGATACAAGTGTTCTGTGTGTATCCTGTGTGTATTTCTTTTCTCTCCTTCTCCCCTACTCACAGGTGACAATAATCATTCCCCAATCAGTCATCAATCAGTCGCTAATCGGAAGACACCTGCTCCTTTTCCCTTACCCAATCACAGTCCCTTTCCCTTGGTTTAAAACCCCTGTCAGTTGTTGTCTCCCCAGCTCAATCTCTTTGTAACATGCCTTCTGTCTGTAGATCGCTTGTGTGTTTTGCAGCTACATGTCACTTTGTCCCCACCTGTGAGTATTGTTTTGGTTATGGTGTTTGAGTGTTTGAGTGTTTGTTTGATGGTGGGAAAAGGGGGTAACCAGACAAGTCGCCCTTGGGCTACACTACCCGTAGTTAAACATTGTTAAAAACACTAGTTAGAACTGGGCGGACCACCCCCTGTATTTTTGGTTAGTTAGTTAGCTGTTTGTGAAGTAGGCTAGTCTAGCTTAGGGGTGTTTTTGAATTATTATTCTTTCATTCCTTGGGTCCCGCTCAGCCCCTTTTCCTGCTCCCCCCCATTTACCGTGTGTTTATAAATAAACATTTAGTGTTTGACGGTAATTAAGTTCTGTGTTATTTGTTCTCACTGTTACGTTTTCACTACTATAATTTGCATGAGTTGTGTTACGGGTCCCATTACCATCCCCCCTAGACTGTCGGGCCAAAGGGATTTGTAACATAAGTGGGGGCTCATCCGGGATCTGTCATTACTGACACCCATACCGCTTGTGCAGATTGTTTTAGTGGTCTAGTTCAGTGTTGAACGTTATAGCTAAAGTAGAATTGGTGTTTGCTATTTGTTGGCTCTGTGTAGTATTTAAAAATGGCTACATTTGATTTGAAGTCCTTTTTGGATAACCCTTCGTGGGAGGTTTTTGATAGGTGTCGTAGAGTTGATTTAATGACCTTGGCTGACCATTACTCAGTATTGATTCCACAGAATGTAGTTAAAGCGGAGGTTAAACAATTAGTGTTGAATGTTTTGTTGGAAGAACAGGTGCTTGTATTACCGCTGCCTGAGCCTACTACCCCTGTAGGGGATGTTGCTGCTCCTCTAAGCCCAGTGGTGTCTGAGGGCGAGGCTAAAGCTCCAGCCACATTGCCCCGTTTTGATCCACTCTCCCCACAGTCAACCGGTGGTACCAGGAGGGATGGCCGGTCAATACAGTTCCAACTGGAGGCGGAAGAGAGAGCCCAAATTAGGCGAGAGACTCTCCAGTTGGAGATGTGTAAAATTGAGGCAGAACGAGAACAGCGGCAGATGGAGTTAAAAATGGAGATGTGTCAAATTGAGGCAGAAAAAGAACGAGAACAGCGGCAGATGGAGTTAAAAATGGAGATGTGTAAAATTGAGGCAGAACGAGAACAGCGGCAGATGGAGTTAAAAATGGAGATGTGTCAAATTGAGGCAGAACGAGAACAGCGGCAGATGGAGTTAAAAATGGAGATGTGTCAAATTGAGGCAGAACAGCGGCAGATGGAGTTAAAAATGGAGATGTGTAAAATTGAGGCAGAACGAGAACAGCGGCAGATGGAGTTAAAAATGGAGATGTGTCAAATTGAGGCAGAAAAAGAACGAGAACAGCGGCAGATGGAGTTAAAAATGGAGATGTGTCAAATTGAGGCAGAAAAAGAACGAGAACAGCGGCAGATGGAGTTAAAAATGGAGATGTGTAAAATTGAGGCAGAACGAGAACAGCGGCAGATGGAGTTAAAAATGGAGATGTGTCAAATTGAGGCAGAACAGCGGCAGATGGAGTTAAAAATGGAGATGTGTAAAATTGAGGCAGAACGAGAACAGCGGCAGATGGAGTTAAAAATGGAGATGTGTCAAATTGAGGCAGAACAGCGGCAGATGGAGTTAAAAATGGAGATGTGTAAAATTGAGGCAGAACGAGAACAGCGGCAGATGGAGTTAAAAATGCGCCAGATGGAACTGGAGGCAGAGACAGCGAGGCTAGCCTTCGTTCCTGCAGTGACTGTTAGTGAGCCGTCCTCACCAACTAGAGCTCCCAACACTTTTGACATTAGTAGGCAGATTGCCTTGGTACCTTTGTTCAGGGAGTCAGAGGTTGACTCCTATTTTTGTGTATTTGAACGTATAGCCGTAGCCTTGAAATGGCCTAAAGAGGTATGGTGCCTATTACTTCAGTGTAAATTAACTGGTAAAGCCCAAGAGGTTTTGTCAGCGCTACCTCTGGAAGACAGTTTGACTTATGAAGTGGTCAAAGCTACTGTTCTTCGCGCCTATGAGCTTGTGCCTGAGGCATACCGACAGAGATTTAGGTCTCATAAGAAGTCTTCTAGTAAGACTTATGTGGAATTTGCTAGAGAGAAGGGAAATCTGTTTGATAAATGGCATGCTGCTAGCAAGGTAACTGATTTTAACTCTCTCCGGGAGTTAATTTTGTTGGAAGAGTTTAAAAATTGCTTACCTGAACGCATTGTAGTGTACCTAAACGAACAGAAAGTATCCTCCCTGTCAGAAGCGTCTGTGTTGGCAGACGAGTTTGTGTTGACGCACAAGAGTGTGTTTTCGGCTCATACTGAGAGTAGAGTTACAGAATTGCCTACTTATAGCCCTAGTCGGCCAGCAGTATATCAAGCACGCCAGAAAAATGAGCGTCCCTGTTTCTATTGTCATAAGGTGGGACATATGATTAATGATTGCTTCCTGCTAAAACGTAAACAAGGGATGCCTCTTCGTGCCAAGCCACCAACAGGTGTTGGTCTAATTCGTACGGTTGTGAGGTCTGAAACGAAACAGGTGCCTAAGGGTAAATGTATTTTGAAAGACCCAGTTCCCGACCGTAGTTATGAACCTTTCATTTTCGAGGGGTTTGTGTCCCTAGCGAATGACGAAGCGTCTCAGCGTCCGGTTAAAATCCTTAGAGATACTGGTGCGGCGCAGTCGTTTATATTGTCTGATGTGTTGCCCGTGTGTTACTGTGGTTCCAGTGTGTTAGTTCAGGGTATAGAAATGGGTTTTGTCCCAGTGCCATTGCACTTTGTGAAAGTACACTCTGAGTTAATCAGTGGAATATTCAGAGTGGGGGTACGTCCTATGTTGCCAGTAAAAGGTGTGACCTTTATAATGGGTAACGATATTGCCGGAGGAAAGGTAGTACCCGTATTGGAAGTATTGGATAAAAGTGACCATTCTCTCTCCAATGAGCTGGCACAGAGTTATCCACATGTCTTCCCTGCTTGTGCTGTCACTCGTGCTCAGGCACGACAAGAGAGTGACGTGATAGATTTGTCGAACACTGTTCTGTTCAAAGAGGATGATCAAGAGGATGGGTTGTGTGCTACCTCTGGGAAGCTGATCACCTCTGACAAACAGCCCAGGAAAGAAGCGAAGAATGTTGAACTTATTGCTGATGCAATACAGTTACCAGTCACTCGTGAGCAGCTGGTTGCTAACCAAAAGGTTGACACCAAGCTTGCTAAATGTTTTTCTAGTGTTGTCTCATTGGAAGAGGTAAAGAAGAAAAACGTGGCTTACTTCATTGATGGTAATCTCCTCATGCGTAAATGGACATCCCATAATGACGCGGGCGGAGATTGGAATGCTGTTTACCAAATAGTGATTCCTACAGCCTTTCGACAAAATGTGTTATCCCTTGCTCATGATCACCAGTGGTCTGGTCATTTAGGAATCACAAAAACTTATGATTGGATTCTTCGTCATTTCTTTTGGCCAGGTTTAAAACAAGATGTGGCTCAGTACTGTCGTACATGCCACACATGTCAGATAACAGGAAAACCAAATCAGGTTATTCCTCCCGCTCCTCTTTGTCCAATACCTGTCATAGGTGAACCATTCGAACATGTGGTGGTTGATTGTGTTGGACCATTACCGAAGACAAAATCGGGTAACCAGTTTCTGTTGACAATTATGTGTATGGCAACAAGATACCCCGAGGCCATTCCTCTGCGAAGGATTACAGCCCCGGTAGTGAGTAAAGCCTTAATTAAATTCTTCACGACATTCGGATTACCTAAGGTGGTACAAAGTGATCAAGGTACCAATTTCCTGTCCAAGCTTTTCAAGCAGGTGTTAAAATCCTTGTCAATTACGCACCGTGTGTCAAGCGCCTATCACCCAGAGTCTCAGGGTGCGCTTGAACGTTGGCATCAGACATTGAAGTCTATGCTACGTAAATATTGTTTGGAATCTGAGAAAGATTGGGATGAGGGAGTTCCTCTAGTTTTGTTTGCTGCTCGTGAAACTGTACAGGCGTCCCTAGGTTTCAGCCCGGCTGAACTAGTGTTTGGTCACACAGTGAGAGGACCAATGAAAGTTCTTAAAGAACAGTTTTTGTCCCAAGAGTTGTGTACAGGAGATGAAAATGTGTTGGACTACGTTAGTCGCTTTCGGGAGCGCCTACACCAAGCCTGTGCTCTTGCAAAGGAAGCTCTGTCTTCCTCCCAAAGGAGCATGAAAAGACACTATGATAAAGAGGCTGTTTCTCGTCCACTACAGCCAGGTGACCAAGTACTGGTGTTATTGCCTGTTCCAGGATCTTCACTGTCAGCTCGTTTCTCTGGTCCTTATTTCATTGAGAAGAAATTAAGTGAAACTGATTATGTGCTTCAAACGCCTGATAGAAAACGCCAATCTCGTGTGTGCCACATTAACATGTTAAAAGCATACCACACCCGACCCGTCACCAAAGTGGATAGTTCAAAAACAGAGGAAGGTACGGCTGTCTCCGCTGCTTCTACTGCTATGATAGTGGACTGTCATATTGATAATGTTGAGGGAGATGGATTAGAGTTGCGCAATACTCAGCAGCAGTGCGTTAGATTGCCCAACTCAGAAATGCTGCTGTCTATCCAGTCAGGTCTGGTTCATTTAACGGACGGACAGGCCGACGATGTTGTGAGGCTACTACACAGTTTTCCATGTCTCTTTAATGACGTTCCTACTCGCACAAACGTGTTGGAACATGACATTAATGTTGGAAATGCTACACCTATCAAGCAACACCCCTATCGTATCAACGCTTCCAAAAGGAAGATAATGAGGGATGAAGTGACATATTTGTTGGAGAATGACCTGGCTACGCCAAGTTCAAGCCCTTGGAGTTCTCCTTGCATTCTGGTTCCTAAACCTGATGGTACGTCCAGGTTATGCACGGATTATCGAAAGGTTAATTCTGTCACAATGCCAGATTCGTTCCCGTTACCCAGACTGGACGACTGTATCGACACTATTGGAGCTGCTAAGTATGTTACTAAGTTGGACCTCTTAAAAGGTTACTGGCAGGTTCCGTTAACTTCACGTGCTTCGGAGATTTCTGCCTTTGTAACCCCAGACAACTTCCTACAGTACTCAGTCATGGCTTTTGGGATGCGAAATGCACCAGCCACTTTCCAACGACTGGTTAACTCCGTATTAGCAGGAGTACCCAACTGTAGTGCTTATCTTGATGATCTGGTGATTTATTCGTCTGAGTGGTCAGATCATGTTGACTCTCTCAGGGTAGTATGTGAACGGTTGGCAGCTGCTTCGCTAACCCTGAACTTGGCAAAGTGCGAGTTTGGAAAAGCTACTGTTACTTATCTTGGCAAAGAGGTCGGCCATGGACAGGTGCGCCCTGTTGATGCCAAGGTCTTGGCTATAACTGCATTTCCCGCACCTACCACCAGACGACAGCTACGCCGCTTTTTAGGGATGGTTGGCTACTACCGTAGTTTCTGTCAAAATTTCTCTGCGGTAGTTGCTCCATTGACCGATTTGCTCAGTCCGGCTAAATCATTTGTGTGGTCTCCGGATTGTAAAATAGCTTTTGAATCTGCGAAAGCCCTCTTGTGTAATACCCCTGTACTTGCTGCTCCGGATTTTGAAAAACCGTTTCAACTTGAGGTAGATGCTAGTGCCAGAGGTGCTGGTGCTGTTCTACTGCAGCAGGACAAGAGTGGAGTGGATCATCCAGTGTGTTATTTTTCTCGGAAGTTTAACAAATGTCAGACAAGTTATGCCACAATAGAACAGGAAGCTCTTGCTTTGTTGTTGGCTCTGCAGTACTTTGAGGTGTACATTGGTTCCAGTGCCCTACCAGTGATTGTATATACGGACCACAACCCCTTAGTGTTTCTCCACCGTATGTACAATCAGAACCAGCGCCTAATGCGTTGGGCCCTGATTGTGCAAAATTATAATTTGGAGATCCGCCACAAAAAGGGTTCAGAAAATGTATTGGCAGATGCTTTGTCACGTGTGTAAAACTAATGATGTTTGTATGTTTTGTAAATGTGTTCGCAATCCCTAGGGTTGCGCTTTTAAGGGTGGGAGTGTTACGGATACAAGTGTTCTGTGTGTATCCTGTGTGTATTTCTTTTCTCTCCTTCTCCCCTACTCACAGGTGACAATAATCATTCCCCAATCAGTCATCAATCAGTCGCTAATCGGAAGACACCTGCTCCTTTTCCCTTACCCAATCACAGTCCCTTTCCCTTGGTTTAAAACCCCTGTCAGTTGTTGTCTCCCCAGCTCAATCTCTTTGTAACATGCCTTCTGTCTGTAGATCGCTTGTGTGTTTTGCAGCTACATGTCACTTTGTCCCCACCTGTGAGTATTGTTTTGGTTATGGTGTTTGAGTGTTTGTTTGATGGTGGGAAAAGGGGGTAACCAGACAAGTCGCCCTTGGGCTACACTACCCGTAGTTAAACATTGTTAAACACTAGTTAGAACTGGGCAGACCACCCCTTGTATTTTTGGTTAGTTAGTTAGCTGTTTGTGAAGTAGGCTAGTCTAGCTTAGGGGTGTTTTTGAATTATTATTCTTTCATTCCTTGGGTCCCGCTCAGCCCCTTTTCCTGCTCCCCCCCATTTACCGTGTGTTTATAAATAAACATTTAGTGTTTGACGGTAATTAAGTTGTCTGTGTTATTTGTTCTCACTGTTACGTTTTCACTACTATAATTTGCATGAGTTGTGTTACGGGTCCCATTACCATCCCCCCTAGACTGTCGGGCCAAAGGGATTCGTAACTGTGTGTGTGTGTGTACGAACCTGCAGCCTGGAGGGCCAGACTAAGCTCAAAGGGGCACATGGTCCCCGAAGAGTCCTGATCAAACTTGAAGAAGATGGACTGAAAGAGAGAGAGCGTGAGAGGTCAATGGCAGATGATTGAGTAACTGTAGCTAAGCAATATTACTAACTATAAACCAGGTATTTTGTGTCCTGGATGCTGATTGGCTGAAACAGCATTTCAGCTGTGTGTATATCAGACAATATACCATGGGTATGAAGCAAAAATACTTCTATTTATCTTGGTAACCAGTTTAGAAAAGCAATAAGGCACCTCTGGGGTTTGTGGTATAAGGCCAATATACCACTAAGGGCTGTATCCAGGCACTCCGCTTGCATTGTGCATAAGAACAGCCCACATAAACTGGCTGCCAACGTAATTAGAGCAGTAAAAATACATGTTTTGTCATACCCATGGT
Source organism: Salvelinus namaycush (assembly GCF_016432855.1). Lineage (NCBI taxonomy): Eukaryota > Metazoa > Chordata > Actinopteri > Salmoniformes > Salmonidae > Salvelinus > Salvelinus namaycush. The sequence continues at coordinate 4,864,223 of NC_052340.1, read as the reverse complement.
ATACGGTCTGATATACCACAGCGTTCAGCCAATCAGCATTCAGGGTTGATTGGCAGTTTATAATGGCCAATATACCACACCACCTCTGGCTTTATTGCTTAACACCTTGGGGCTTGTCCCTCTAGTAGTCGTACCTGCAGACTGCGAAGAGAGGCCAGCACAGGCTCTGTCTGCTCTCGGGTCAGACTGCTACGCCCCCCAGTCTGACAGGTGGGTTAGGGACAGCTCTCAGACACAGACAGAGGCACTCAAAAGTACCGGGCCCGTATCCACAAAGCATATCAGAGTATGAGTGCTGATCTAGGATCAGTTTAGCGTTTTAGATCACAATGAATAAGATCCAATGGACAACTCCTAGATCAGGACTCCTGCTCTTAGGTGCTTTGTGGATACGGGCCCTGGCAAGCAAAACAAAGGCAGTGAGATGTATGGGGTAGGGTTGTGACAACTGGCCAAATAAAAGGATACATCCTCTCCGAAGATGAGCTGTCTGCATGTCTCCAGTGGCAGCTGGTAGTCTTTCTCCAAAACTGAGAGAGGGGGGAGGGGAGGAGTGAAAGAGGCAGATGATTTTAATGGTATATTAGCTATGAGGTTTTGCCTAGAGAAGTCATCTCTGTTTGCCCAAAAAGTTTGTCAACCTGATAGAGGAAACCTTGCTACTCTGCTCCCACCTACTGGCTGTTACTGGTACTGCATTGTAAGAATATTCTCCACAAGAGGACCAACATACAATAGTGGTACCCTTCATCACAGCAGTTTAGGGAGTTCTGCAACATGGTTTGACTAAATTAACCTTAGACATAACCTGAGTTCATTAATTATCTAACCTGAGTTAACCAGCTTCATGAACTCCTTTGCATTCAGCTTGTCGTCCTGCCAGGGAGATAAAACAGGTTAAGACTGTCTAAGGGAGATATTTCTCTTCTATGGTTGAGTTATATTTTAAGATAAGAGAATTCCTACAGGCCCCGCCATCTCATCAAAGGTCTTCTGTACTCTCTTGTGATCCTCTGGCAAGACTGGTGGCATTGACATTACCTGTGAAGGACACACACACACACACACACACGCATGCATGCACACACACATCGACAGTTGGCTTGCTGAACTGGAGAGCAGTAGTGCAGTAGAAGCATGCTTCAGTAAGGTTCAACTCACCATGAGGAAGCCAGTGGAGCAGGTGAAATCTTTGGTCCTGGAATACAAGGAGGAGCACCATCAGTCTCAATGCAATATGAGATTGTCACTGAAATGTCATCACCAGCATCATCATCACCCGCCCCCACCCACCCCTTCTGTACCCCAGATTGTTGGCAGTCTTGGAATAGATGCGGAGGAAGAATTCCGCAGGCTGGTTGGGACTGTAGGTGGAAGCCAGAATCACATAGTTTCCCGGGTCCAGCCTCACCTCCCTCCACACAGCCCTACGGTGACACAAGACAAGAAGAAGAGACGAGATACATCTTTATAGTCTGTTTTCATGAAAATGTGACACACCGTATTTGCAGTGAAGACTGGCTGCTGAGGTACAATACCTCAGGGGCTGGTACTTCCCAGAACTCCCCACAGGCTGCTGGGAAGAGAAGAAGCTCTGGCTCAGACACAGGCCCTGGAGCTACAAGAGGGGGAGCGGGGAGGAGAGGAGAGGAGAAGAGGAGAGAGAGGAAGAAGAAAGCAGATATAGAAGAGAGGGAGAGAAGGAGGTAGTGGTTGGAGGGAGAGGGGGGCAGCAGACATGGTTGTTAGATTAAAAGTGATGACATTATCTAACTAATGAAAATATGTCGTTTTTTCAAATACTCCACAACATGATACTCACCTTTGGAGGAACCTGCAGAGACAGGAAAAAACGTCAGACTAACTGAACATGTAGAACATTCAGATTCACAGCACATACAGGGACAAGGCATTTTCTCTCCCTCGCTCTCCCTTCCTCTCTCACCCTGTAGATGTGGAAGGCAATGTGGAGGAAGTTGACTTTATCCTTCTTTCTCCGGTTTTTCTGCAGTAGTTCCACCAACACGGTGCACTGCTTCGCTTTCTCCTTCTGATTCTCGGCCACCTTCTTCTCCTCCGGGGTCATCGCATGATCATCATCGTGCTCTGCGAGGATAAGCTGGAACTGGGGATTCTTCCAGAAAGATCCTACAATAGAGGAGGGATTGGTGAAAAGGAAGGTAGCAAATGACAAGTAGATGAAATGACAAACGTTCTGCTTTTGGAAACACACACACACTCACGAGGGTAAGTACAGCTTCCCCCTGCGGTGGAGCCCGATACCCAGGAGCCTTTATGGGAGCTGAGGGTCCAGGAAGAGATGGGGGCGGCAGGGGAGTCGGGGTCGGTGGGTGTGTCCTCGTCCACTATGGGGTCAGGGTCCACACTGCACAGCTCCACTGTGCCAAACAGTTTGCTGAAGTCCTCCGCACTGATCCTGACACATAGAGAGGGATGCACACTGTTAGAATGTGTCCGTGTGCTGCTGTTGTATTGTGTGAAACTAGATTATATGTTAGACATTTATTAAAGTGTCATTCCACAATGATACAATAGTTGACAATGCAAAATGCAGATTTTAAAAGACCACATTGTGGACAACTCAAATAGAGTTTTGAGACACGAAAAAGCAGTCATAGTCCAACATGGTACAGTATTTAATTTGGAGTCATCTGTAATACATTACATCATCTATGCATTATTGGTATCAGTTATAATACATTACATTGTATTTACACATGTATGCATAAACAAAAACAAAGTACAGCAGAAATAAGGTGAGACTGGTCGATGTATGTGTCTTCGCGTGTTTGTGTCTACGTGTTTTTGTGTCTACGTGTTTTTGTGTCTACGTGTTTTTGTGTCTACATGTTTTTGTGTCTTCGCGTGTTTGTGTCTTCGCGTGTTTGTGTCTACATGTTTTTGTGTCTACGTGTTTTTGTGTCTTCGCGTGTTTGTGTCTACGTGTTTTTGTGTCTACGTGTTTTTGTGTCTACGTGTTTTTGTGTCTTCGCGTGTTTGTGTCTACGTGTTTTTGTGTCTACGTGTTTTTGTGTCTACGTGTTTTTGTGTCTACGTGTTTTTGTGTCTACGTGTTTTTGTGTCTTCGCGTGTTTGTGTCTACGTGTTTTTGTGTCTACGTGTTTTTGTGTCTACGTGTTTTTGTGTCTACGTGTTTTTGTGTCTTCGCGTGTTTGTGTCTACGTGTTTTTGTGTCTACGTGTTTTTGTGTCTTCGCGTGTTTGTGTCTACGTGTTTTTGTGTCTACGTGTTTTTGTGTCTACGTGTTTTTGTGTCTTCGCGTGTTTGTGTCTACGTGTTTTTGTGTCTACGTGTTTTTGTGTCTTCGCGTGTTTTTGTGTCTACGTGTTTTTGTGTCTACGTGTTTTTGTGTCTACGTGTTTTTGTGTCTTCGCGTGTTTGTGTCTACGTGTTTTTGTGTCTACGTGTGTTTGTAATGCCAGAACCTACCAGAACTCTCCGTCCTCACTATTTTTCAGTGCAATCCTTTTCTTTTCAGCAGCATCCACATCATCCCAGTCTTTACTCCTGCAATTACACACACACAGGAAAATGAGCACAGGATTACTGTGTAACGACAAAATGAAACACACACACACACACACACACACACACACACACACACACACACACTTCCTCACTTGTCACTCCAGGGTCCAGAGTACTCCACAAAGCCCCAGGGGTTCCTCAGCCTCAGCAACAAGGCCTCACCAGCCGACTTCTTCACCTGAACCACACACACACACACACACACGCACACAAACAATTATGTTAGCAAAATGGGAAAGTGGATTCTTTTCTGATGACTTTAGCTTGGTGAAGCACAGTATGTTACATACCGTGTCAGTGTCTGTGATGGCGTAGGCGTGGCCCTTCACCAGTCCCTCTGCAGTCACTGTGCCTATCTCAAGATAGTTAGTAGCCTGTGGAGATACACAGCACATAGAGAGCAACTTGCTTCTTACACAGTGACAGTCACACTTGCCATCACAGTAGCTATTGACGAAGGAGCGGTGTGGGTGTCAGAAAGGTATGTAGCTATGTTGGTACAGTATTCACCATGTGCCATGGGTGTAAGTGTGTGTGTGTGTGTGTTCTTGCTTGCATGCTTGTGTGTGTTTGTGCTGTACCTGTATGAAGCAGCTGAGAAGGCTGCCACGGGACACGGCATCAGAGAGGGCTTTCCACATGATCCTGGGGGTGCGTGAGGATACAGGGAGGGAGTAGGCTATGCCGCCTGTGAAGTCCTCCATTGCCTCAGAGATATTACCCCCCTTCAGACTGCCATATGACCCGATCAGCCTGCTCCGAGATAGGGATAGAGGGAGCAGGCGAAAGGGGTGTGTGGAGAGAAAGGGGGAGGGGATAGAGTGGTGGGGGAGAGGAAGGAGAGAGGAATGAGGGAGATAAAGGAAGGGGACATTTTCTAGATTGACATTTTCTGTCATTTAGCAGATGCTCTTATTCAAAGTGCCTTACGATAAACGTATTCAAATGAGGAGGCTGAAACCTCATAAGAGCATTGTCAGGCATACACAAACACTACAACCATGTAGCATATTACACAAGCGCACACACACACACACACACACACACCCGGTTGACTGACTTGGCATAGGCTTTCTCCACCAGGGCGCTCCAGTACTCGTTGCGGGTACAGGAGTAGCTGAAGAGCAGGCGGCCTCCGCGTACAGGCAGCCTGTCATCCACTACCACCTCCACCCACTCACCATACTGCCAAAACTACACAGGGAGGGGGAGGGAGGAGGTGGGAGGGAGAGGGAGGTACGGAGGGAGGTACGGAGGGAGAGGGCGGTAGCGAGGGAGAGGGAGGCATAAAGAGGGTGGACAGTAAGGGAGGGAGAAGGGATGAGGGGGATGTAGGGAGGAGGGGAGAGAGACATCTACATTGAATGGGTTGCATAACAGTGGGCAAGTACAGGCCTGCATTAAAACATCATAGAGGTCATGAGTTATGACTTAGTGATGTTCTCTAATTACTTGCCCATAACCAAGGTTGTGTGTGTGTGTGTGTGTGTGTGTGTGTGTGTGTGTGTGTGTGTGTGTGTGTGTGTGTGTGTGTGTGTAGCTACCTACAAGTCTGGACTACACTCCCAACATAACCCCTCCAGCTCTCTAAATCTACACATATTTATCCCCCTTCCTTACGACAAACACGTTAAGTCATGCCCCACATACTTCACTGAGAGGACATGAGAAAATATTCAAGCAATTACAGAAAATCCCTGAGTCATAACTCATGGCCTCTGTGTTTTAATGTTTCCATTGCATGTCTTTTCACAGATGTTACTTCATGAGACAATGTTTTGGTAATGACTGGTAATCAATCCCTTTAACCTGACACAATTAGTCCAGAGACCAATTGAATGATAATGACGTCAGGGGCAAGTTTGCAGAGACGAGAGAGAGAACGGGTTAGAGACGTGTGTACGAAAATGTGTGTGTGTGGGGGGTAATTAGAGATCTCCCTCGTTAGTGATGGAAAGGGGGGATGAAAGGTGTGTGTGTTGGGGGGTCATAAATCTAGTAGGGTAATTATATAGCAGTATAAGCAAACTAGTACAAGCAAAGTTAATCTAGGGCAGAGGTCATCAACTAGATTTTGCCACAGGCCAATTTTTTCTTGAATGGATGGTCAGGCGGGAACATAATAACAAATTATTTGTAGACTGAAAAATGACCGCAAGAAGCCCAAACAGATATAATATTTTACTAAAACAACCCTTTCAAAGTTTGCTTACATACGATCACATATATCTCCATAGCACAGGAGGTTGGTGGCACCTTAATTGGGGAGGACGGGCACGTGGTAATGGCTGGAGAGGAATATAAGTTACACCACCCAACTTGGTCTCAAAGCATTTTGTATTATTCTGTACGTAAACCCAAACCACTCCAGTTAGTATGATATGTCACGTTTCGTGTGGTTACATAAGACAGATAGTCACTAAAAGCAAAAACAAAAGGAGGGTGGCTGTGGATGGATGGATGGATGGATGGATGGACGGGTGGGTGCACAGCGAGAACGTCTAGCAACCCAAAGATTGCGAGTTCAAATCTCATCACGACCAACATTAGTATTTTAGCAACTTTTCAACTACTTACTACTGTTTTAGCTCCTTTGCATCTACTTAGCATGTTAGCTAACCCTTCCCCTAACCTTAACCCTTTTAGCTAACCCTTCCCCCTAACCTTAACCCTTTTAGCTAACCCTTTCCCCTAACCTGAACCCTTTTAGCTAACCCTAACCGTAACCCTTTTAGCTAACCCTAACCGTAACCCTTTTAGCTAACCCTTAAACCTAACTCCTAAACTGAACCCTAACCCCTAACACATAGCCTAGCTAATGTTAGCCAGATAGCTAACGTTAGGGACCTAGCTAGAATCCATAACATATCATACATTTTTCATATTCATAACATATTGTACGTTTTGCAAATTTGTAACAAATAATATAAAATTGTAATTCGTAACATATACAAAATGGATGATGGACAACCACAAATGAATACATACTACATGAAACGTAACATATCATACTAAATGGAGTATTTGCCCCACCTGGTCCCATAACACACACTAACACATGCCTATATTCTCTTATTTCCTTTGTTCCCTTATTAAGAACTCTTTACGACTGATAAATAGCTAACAAAATAGCTACATGGACCGAGTTTACCTTGTATCTTTGTATATTTGCTGTCTCTATGCACACTCACAGGGCCCTACGCACTCACACACACTGTCACTCCAACGCACACACAAACACTCACTCCATCATTTTCCCACTCACACATACATTTATACTGACTCTACACACCCGCACAACCACTCACATACAAGCTGCTGCTACTCTTATATCCTGTTGCCTAGTCCCCTATACATATCTACCTCTATCACTCCAATATCCCTGCACATGTAAATATGGTATTGGAATTTACTTTAAAAATATTTCCTGTATATAGTATATATACTTACTATATATTGTATATATACTTACTTTATTGTGTATTTCATATTTCTTATTCTTATATCTCGTGTGTTATTTTTTCTATTAATACGTTTGCTATTGATTACTGCATTGTTGGGTTTTGAGTTTGAAAGAAAGGCATTTCACTGTACTTGTGACATGAAAACTTGACACTACTACTTTTCAGTCCTGCTTTTGCTACTCTCGCTCTTTTACATGGCATGCTGCACTAATACGATGGTAATGGACATTCTCATTGTAACAACAAAAAGTGAGTATGCAGAACACATGTACACAGCAAGCACAGGAACCCTCCCCAGGCATTACCGTGAAGTGGAAGATGCCAGCGTAGGATTCTGTCAGGCTCTGATTGGGTGGTACCACTTTGACAAAGAGATTGGGGTGCATGGTAAGGCAGGACAGGGCAGCCAGAAGCCAACAGTCACCTATTAGAAAAAGAAAGAGACAGGCCAAAGGCATGATAACTAGCGGTATGAATTCGATTTTATTTCAATTGATTCTACATGTTTTGTTTCTTTCATTTCAAATCATTTCCTGACGCTTGAGGAAGTTCTAACGCTGCAGAGTTCCCACACTCACACACTCTCTCCCTCACAAACACACACACAAGCACAAGTGCACACAAACATGCCTGTACACACACAGGCACATTCCTCTCTAACGGTAAACAGCTGCTCTTTGTGTCCATGTAGATGAAAGAAAGAGGTGTTGATGTTTGATGCACACACACACACACACACACACACACACACACACACACACACACACACACACACACACACACACACACACACACACACACACAGGATGCCACATTGCCACCAGATCCATTACACAAACCTTGAGGACAAATAATGAAGCAATAACAAGAAAGCAACATGAGAATTCTCCCTATTTCACAACAATGAAAAACAGACTGGACATCGCATGAAAAGCGGTGATAAACAAGGCACATTATTTTTCATGGGAGAAAGGGGTGTGGTCACAGGGTCCATTTTAGACCCACAGATACTCCGGGAGGTTGGGACTGGGAGGTGAGAGCACAGAATGTCACCCCGATCCTCATCCTGTTGGGACATGTGTTTGGAGCGGAGCCCCTGGGGCGGTGTGGAGGGGTGACATATTCAATGTGATTAGAGGATATCTATCAGAGTCTGACCCATACAGATAGTAGAACCAGGATATCATCTCGACCCCATTCCCAGGAGAATAGGTTTGGAGAGGTGAGGTCAATCTAGTTATACATGAAAACTGTGAGTTGGAGTGAACATAAGTGTCTACCTGTTATTGCAATGATATCCCATCCTACGATGCTTAAAACACACGCACACTTACCCAGCTGGCCCTGGCAGATATCGGTGGTGCAGGTTGTGTCCTCCACAAACACAGCATTGGCACTGATCTCCTGCAGAGAGAGCGACACGGGGCAGAGGTCAAGTCTACAGTTTACACTGTCTGAGGGAATGTGGAACTCTTGTTTCATTCACATAACAGTTGACTGGATGAGGACCAAGCAACGTTGGTGATTTCAACTGCATCACAAACGTTTCATGGTTGCTCTCATGATTCCATGTCTTTTCTGCTTTTAGTGATATCCTGTCCAGCTGTTTGGCACAGACTCTGTAAGTTCTCTTTCTTTTCTCTCTCGACATTCTCCGTGCTGTCAATTCGCGCTCTTCTCTCTCTGAATACGCTCCAGCAGATCAACCTATCTTCCTCGGAACTAGACGACACCTGACAGTGAGTCAGCTCCGGTGTAGCCTACATCTGTCCAGGAGCATCACCCAATTGTACACAACTAGACCTACTCATATCCTCATCAACCTCAATTCATAATGTCAATGTAAAAATGGCTACAGATATGCATAAAATAAGCATGACTATCTTGAGTAAGAAAATGTATTGCAATTTAGATGTATGTTTTTGAGAGTGACCACATGGCTGGCTATCATGTAGACCAGGGTTCCCCAAACTCTGTCCTGCCCCCCCCCCCTGCACATCCCCCCCCCCCCCCCCCCCCCCCCCCCCCCCCCTAGCACTACATAGCTAATTACAATCATCCAAAGCTTGGTGATGAGTTTGTTTTTTGAATCAGCTGTACAGTGCTAGGGCAAAAAACAAAATGTGCACGGGGGGGCAGGAACGAGTTTGGGGAACCCTGATGTAGCCCAGTGGTCACCAATCGGTCGATCACGATCGACTGGTCCATCTTCAAGGCATCCCTCGTCGATCACCAAACATTCCTGTAGAAAAGCCAACGATCAAGGATTGCGCTCCTTTTTTGTGTGTGTTGCGCTGCCAACTCTGCCTACCTGGCAGACGGGGAGATCTGTGGCTAAATCGAGTGTGCCTACGGCACTGGCCAATCCGGTAGCTCAAATCACCGCGCCTACAGCTTCCGTCACCCTGGCCACAAAATTTGATACTAGCCTATGTGAGATTTCATAACTTTTAAAACCATGACCAGAGAGAGACTGTCAAAGAATAACCTACAGCGAAGAGCTGCTATTCTGAGTGAGTTCACATCTAAGTTTTTATTCAGTACTGTTTTATTTAACCAGGCAAGTCAGTTAAGAACAAATTCTTATTTATAATGACGACCTACCAAATCTGGGCCAATTGTGCACCGCCCTATTGGACTCCCAATCACAGCCATATGTGAACCAGGGACTGTAGTGACACCTCTTAGCACTGAGATGCAGTGCCTTAGACCACTGCGCCACTCAGGAGCCCTATTAAAACACTATTACAAACAAAAGGCACTTCTTCCTACTTCCACTGGAGCTGCACTGAATGAGTATCCAAGTGTAGGCTACCAATAGCCCTGCATTTTTATTAATATTAGCATTTCGTCATGTTTATTGTAATATCAACGAATATGTAGCTTTCTCTGGTCATAGGGACAACATTAATTTGTGCATGAGGCAGACGCGGTTTGAATGGTTCGAGTTTCGCCATCAGGTGGAAGATTGTGTCCTCTCTCTCTGGTCAGTCTCACCAGAGGAAAGGAAGGAGAGAGCAGGGACCGTGAGAGAGCAGGGACTCTGCTGCTCTCTCCCTCTCTCAGCTGAGACTAATGCTGTGTTCAAAGCAACTCGGAAATCTCAGACTTCAGTGTGTTCAAGACAACTGGGAACTCGGGAATAAACGAGATCCGACTTCGGGGAAAAAATCTTTAACGGTCATCCAGCTCGGAATTCCAAGTCGGAAATATTTCTGGAGCTCTGACTTTCCGGCCTGAAAATCACTAATATCACGATTTGACTTTTTTCTTCTTCTTGTTCCCAGTTGTCTTGAACGCACAATGACCATCAGAGGCAGTTAGCATCAGTCCAGTAAAATAAAAAAGCGAATTATTTAAATGTATACTGTGCCTCGCAAGTGCGACAACTGATCTATTTTGTTATCAAAGCTCGAGTTTTGAAATATAATATGGCCTAAGAATAACAATATTGGCCGGCCAGGCATATAGCCAGTATGCTGTGATAATGTATTTGGCCTACTGCACAAACCTCAACCCTACAGAACAGTTTTATTATTTTAATATTTTATTTTTTAAAGTCATGTTTAAAAAAAAATCTGTGCGGTAGATCTCGACTTGCTTGTGTATACACTGATAGGACAGTAGCCTACCTTGGGTCGCAGCCACTTGATCTCCTTTTTGGGATCCGGGTCGGTAGGCATACCGATTGAGCTCTGGTCCGGGGCGAAGGTTGAGTCAGAGAACAGCGAACCGGATTTAACGCACGCATCTAGGAGGGCTACATAGTCCTGGTCCCGAAATTGAACAGGGTTGGCAATGGAACCGGTTGCGACCTGCTGAGTCTCCATGTTCAAGTTGAGATCAATTTGGAAAAATAGTAAATGTAGCCTAATTAGAGTTAAACTATGCCAGCTACCCTATTTTGACTCACTCGTCTATGCTTATTTTTTGGGACTTGTGCAACAACCCCAGTTCTTAAATACACACACACACTCATTCACCCGTATGGAGACTTAGGGGCGCCTCCCTTACTCGAACCATCCCAGAAAGGTATGCAGAGACCCCCGGAGGTTTGGAATTCTCCCCTTTTGTTAACACAATCAACGTTTCCCTATACTGTGGCCGGAATTGTGATCGAATCAAAGTCATGTTAGCCACTTTCAATGCAACAAATATGAAACAAAACGAATTATGCAAGACTTAGTAGGAGGGTGTATGCAAAACAAACTATGCAAGATATTTTGCAGAGAACTTCTGAGTAGAATTAAATTGCAACGACTGGCACAAGCGAGTAGATAGATGTGCTTGTTTTGAGATAAAAGAGAGAGCCGTATGTACTGCCACGTGTGCACATTTGTTGATATTCTTTCTTAGTTGGTGAGTTATTAGCCCAGTTATAGCTCATTTCTGGTCAGCGATTATGGAGTGATTGCTTCATACAAAAGCAGAAACCGTGTATATTTCTAGCCATCTGAGTCAAGTAGCTGTTTTTATGTCTTAAAAGGGCAGTGTTGTATTTTGAGACATGCTTGAATAAGCTAAGTAGCCAATAGGCAGACGGTAGCATACATTGTTGTCTGATTCTCTGTAATAATAAAAATTATATGGGAATAATAATGCATTTTATTTTGTAAAGTGGTTTCTTGCATAAAACTATGGTGCTCCCGAGTGCCACTGAATCTCAGTGCAAGAGGCGTCAGTGCAGTACCTGGTTCGAATCCAAGCTGCATCACATTCGGGCCGTGATTGGTAGTCCCATAGGGCGGTGCAGAATTGTCCCTGCGTCATTCGGGTTTAGCGGGGTTTTAAATAAGATTTTGTTCTTAACTGACTTGCCTAGTTAAATAAAACACAATACAACAGCATTTTCAGTCACGTCCTTGTCTGAAGAACAAGTGGATAAACAGGTTAATGACAAACCCTGCGTGTTTTTTCAAAGGTGTCTTGGAATGTAGGCCTACATTGAACACCCCATGCTGTCTACTACTGTAGGCTGAATGATACGACTATGTCCTTGTTAAAATGTTATGGGATGCATTTTCTCCATTGTTTTTGACATTATTATCAAAGAGCCACAGTAGCCTTCCTAGCCACAGTTAAAACAGTTACTTAAAGCAGGTACAGCCTCAGTGTTGACAGTAAACGCACGCCGGAAATTGCCAGAATTTTCACAATGTTCAGGTTTGCAGACCTGAAATTTCCTCAGTGCTGAAAAAAATGTAAGGGAACATTGGCTATGTCACTTGCTTTGTCCACAGGAGGATTCGGACTCTCAAAGAGCCCTTCAGTCTGTCACTGGGCCGTTCTCCATCACGCCTGATTAAATCGACAATGAGGACAAGAAAACAATGACCAGAGCTAAACAAACACAAAGAATAACGATTCAAACCCATAGAATGGTGCCCATTTAACTCCATTATCCGCCTGCCCATTCTCCCCGTATGGTCTTTGAGGTCGGGATTATACACAGCCCTAATAACATAGCTCGCTGACCCGCCCTAACCATCCACACCTTCCGAGACCCTTTCGATCCCACGACGGTCTGACGAAAAATGTCGCCGCCACTATTTAAAAATGTATATATAAATGTGTTACAAAATAATTTTAAAATAGGTCAGGGAAATTAACAATATGAACAACCACCAGAAATAAAATAAATAGAAATGGAAGATGACAGATCACATTTCAACATAACGGTACATCAAATCCAATTATAAAATTATATGGGGCAAATACTATTTTTGTTACTATGTAACTTGAGGGTATTTGGTATTTTATTAGGATCCCCATTAGCTGTTGCAAAAGCAGCAGCTACTCTTCCTGGGGTCCACACAGAACATGAAACATGACATAATATAGAACATTAATAGACAAAAACAGCTCAAGGACAGAACTACATCAATTTTAAAAAAAGGCACACGCAGCCTACATATCAATGCATACACACAAACTATTTAGGTCAAATAGGGGAGAGGCGTTGTGCCGTCAGGTGTTGCTTTATCTGTTTTTTAAAACCAGGTTTGCTCTTCATTTGAGCAATATGAGATGGAAGGGAGTTTCGTGCAAAAACGGCCCTAGTAAGGCTACAAATTCATAAATTAAGGATTGAAATCTAGGCGTCTTCTTTGAAAATGTACATTTATGAATATAGATTTTAATCATAAGTAAATTCAGTTTTTTCATGATGCCTTTAAGTCAGCTGGAGTCTGGGTAATGACATGGTGCCAGGAGCTGACTTTGAATTATAGCCTATTATTTTTCGTCTATTTGCATCATTTTCTGTAGTCAGGCAATCCCATGTCGATTAAACGTGTATGTCGATTAAAAAAGTATGAAGAACAGCCTGTGTGTGTTCCCTCTCTCTAACTCACACAAACACACTTTCCTCGTCCTACTTTAAGCACATTCTTCTTCCACACATAGCCTGTATTTAGCTAAAACCAAATACATATACAGTGCATTCAGAAAGTATTCAGACCCCTTGACTTTTTCCACATTTTGTTATATTGCTGTCACGTTCCTGACCTTATTTCCTTTGTTCAGTCTTTGTTTAGTTGGTCAGGACGTGAGCTGGGTGGGCATTCTATGTTATGTGTTTCTATGTTGGGTTTATTGTTTGGCCTAATATGGTTCTCAATCAGAGGCAGGTCTTTGTCATTGTCTCTGATTGGGAACCATATTAAGGTTGCCTTTTTTCACTGTTTGTTTGTGGGTAATTGTTGCCGTGTCTGTGTTTGTTCGCCACACGGTACTGTTTTTGTTCGTTTGTTCACGTCGTTTATTGTTTTGTATTTTGTCAGTGTTCTGTTTGTTGGATCATCATTAAAATTCATCATCATGAACATTTACCACGCTGCGCCTTGGTCCTCCTCTCTTCCACCTAACGACGAGCGTGACAGTTACAGCCTTATTCTAAAACGGATTTAATAGTTTTTTCCCTCATCAATCTACACACAATACCCCATAATGTCAAAGCAAAAACAGGTTTATAGGACTTTTTGCAAATTTAGTAAAAAAAACGAACGGAAATGACATCTACATAAGTATTCAGACCCTTAACTCAGTACTTTGTTGAAACACCTTTGGCAGCAATTACAGCTTGGAGTCTTCTTGGGTATGACGCTACAAGCTTGGCACACCAGTATTTGGGGAGTTTCTCCCATTCTTCTCTGCAGATCCTCTCAAACTCTGTCAGGTTAGATGGGGAACGTCGCTGCACAGATATTTTCACGTCTCTCCAGAGATGTTTGATCGGGTTCGAGTCCGGGCTCTGGCTGGGCCACTCAAGGACATTCAGAGACTTGTCTCGAAGCCACTCCTGCGTTATCTTGGCTGTGTGCTTAGGGTCGTTATTGTCATGCGGAATGATGCTGGAGAGACGAAGCAGGTACGGGGAGTAAACATTTAATGAAGAACGGACATGGCACGAGACAGAACAGCGTCAAAGACTAAAACGAAAGACAAAAAACAATCAATGCAGCAGCAGGGAACAGACAAATATAGGGGAGGAAATGAACATGTGATAAGTGAGTCCAGGTGAGTCCAATAACGCTGATGCGAGTGATGAGGGAAGGCAGGTGTGCGTGATGGATGGCAGGAGTGTGTGATGCAGGGTAATCTGGCGCCCTCAAGCGCCAGGGGAAGGGAAGAGCGGGAGCAGACGTGACAGTACCCCTCCCTCCTGGGAAAACCGGCCGAGACATGGGCCGGTTTGCCCAGGAGGGAGGGGTACTGTCAAGACGGTTGGGGCGTGAAAACCCGACGAACCGGCTGAGGCAAGACGCCTGTCGATCCCGCTGAGGAAGCCCGAAGATCCAGCGGAGCGTAACGTGGGATGGAAACCTGCCGAGCCAACCGAGGCAAAGAAACCTCTCGAGCCAGCCAGGGCGTGAAAGCCCGACGGGCTGGCTGAGGTGCCCGACGGGCTGGCTGAGGTACCCCCGGTTCCATCAGCGGCGGAATCCACCCCGACGTCACAAACAAAACAAACAAAACACTCCTGGACCGGTTGGGCGCACAAAAACTGACGATCCGGCTGAGGCCCGACGTGGGATGGGCACCCCCCGAGCCAACCGGGGCAAGGAAACCTCTCGAACCAGCTAGGGCGTGGAAGCCCGACGAGCTGGCTAGGCATCCCCCGGTTCCATCGATGGCGACCCAGAGCCGCTGCCACCATTCCAACCGGAACGCTAGTACTCCCCAATGCTTTGTATGTTTGGCTGCTGCATTCTGTCACGCGGAATGACGCTGGAGAGACGAAGCAGGTACGGGGAGTAAACATTTAATGAAGAACGGACATGGCACGAGACAGAACAGCATCAAAGCCTAAAACTAAAGACAAAAAACAATCAATGCAGCAGCAGAGAACAGACAAATATAGGGGAGGAAATGAACATGTGATAAGTGAGTCCAGGTGAGTCCAATAACGCTGATGCGAGTGACGAGGGAAGGCAGGTGTGCGTGATGGATGGCAGGAGTGTGTGATGCAGGGTAATCTGGCGACCTCAAGCGCCAGGGGAAAGGAAGAGCGGGAGCAGACATGACAGTTATCCTATTGGAAGGTGAACCTTCGCCCCAGTCTGAGGTCCTGAGAGCTCTGGAGCAGGTTTTCATCAAGGATCTCTCTGTACTTTGCTCTGTTAATCTTTCCCTCGATCCTGACTAGTCTCCCAGTTCCTGCCACTGAAAAACATCCCCACAGCATGATGCTGCCACCACCATGCTTCACCGTAGGGATAGTGCCAGGTTTCCTCCAGACGTGATGCTTGGCATTCAGGCCAAAGAGTTCAATCTTGGTTTAGTCAGACCAGAGAATCTTGTTTCTCATGGTCTGAGAGTCCTTTAGGTGCCTTTTGGCAAACTCTAAGCGGGGTGTCTTGTGCCTTTTACTGAGGAGTGGCTTCCGTCTGGTCACTCTACTATAAAGGCCTGATTGGTGGAATGCTGCAGAGATGGTTATCCTTCTGGAAGGTTCTCCCATCTCCACAGAGGAACTTTGGAACTTTGTCAGAGTGACCGTAGGCTTTTTGGTCACCTCCCTGACCAAGGCCCTTCTAGCCCGATTGCTCAGTTTGGCCGGGCAGCCAGCTCTAGGAAGAGTCTTGGTGTTTCCAAACTTCTTCTATTTGAGAAAGATGGATGCCACTGTGTTCTTGGGGACCTTCAATGCTGCAAACATTTTTGGTACCCTTCCCCAGATCCGTGCCTCGACCCAATACTATCGGATCTCTACGGACAATTCCTTCGACCTCATGGCTTGTTTTTTGCTCTGACATGCACTGTCAACTGTGGGACCTTTTATAGACAGGTGAATGCCTTTCCAAATGTCCAATCAATTGAATTTACCAATCAAGTTGTAGAAACATCTCAAGGATGATCAATGGAAACAGGATACACCTGAGCTCAATTTCGAGTATAATAGCAAAGGGTCTGAATACTTAGGTAAAAAATATATATACATTTGCAAAAATGTCCAAAAACATGTTATAATTTTGTCATTATGTGGTATTGTGTGTATATTGATGAGGATTTTTGTATTTAATCCATTTTAAAATTAGGCTGTAACATAACAAAATGTGAAAAAAGTCAAGGTGTCTGAATACTTTCCGAATGCACTGTCAATCTTTTGTCTTGCCCATTCACCCTCTGAATGGCACACATACACAATCCATGTCTCAATTTAGAGGCTTTGAAGGCACCGGCCGCCATTTTGGTACTCCACAGAAGGCGCAGTCCTCCATAGGAATGAATGGAATTCAAAATAACATGTACTTCTTTGTTGTAGTGGGGACAGTAACATTATTACTATCTAAGAAAAATACTTTAAGGAATATGTTTTAATGTACAAATATTTTTATGTTCAGTTCACATATCATCATTTAATTTAAAATTAGGCTATGCATTAAGGTGTCAGTAATATAATATATTTGAAAAAAACTAATGTTTTTCCATAGTTTCCAAAAAAGTGTTGTTGTTTTTTTACAATGGAGGAGTACCAAAATGGCTGTGTGCTGGTTTCAATACAGTCATCCAGGGTTTATCGGCCTACACGTCATTGGCTAAAACCAGAGAGTGATTCGAAGCAAGAGGGTTTACTCCGCCCAAAATCTGTGCACGAAAACAAGACCACGAAGTGAGGAAATGTATGTAGGTCAATGAGAGTGTCAAACGCAACAACAAAAAAATGTAATTGCTAATTTGCTACATGAGGCTTATTTGTCTAATATAAGTTTTGTAATGGTTAGGTTGTTAGGAATGTACTGATATAATTGGACGCATGTTGCATTTTGTCAACTTTGAAAAAATACGACTTTATATCGCAGTTGTGGCTATTGTTCACATGCGTATCTGCCCTCTCATTGGCTAGAATGTTCCCACCTGATCTCTCCCCCTCCCGCCTGTCTTCCATCTTCGGAGACTTGCATTTCCATTGTTAGAGCGACTATCTTGTCAATATTATAGATCATAATTGCTAAAACTGTCCTCTCCATCAGACCAGCCATGTTGGGTCTTTGATGTGAGCGCCTTTTTCGCACTACCAGACCGCAATCAATTGTAGGCTACTACATTTCGCCACTAGATGGCAGTCTGTCTCTGCTAGATGTGCGAAAGGGATTTGGAGTTGCTGCCCATACAATTTTGAAGCACTTCAAATGCCAAGAGACAATAAAGCAAGAAAAGTGATATCATTCAAATGTTACTAGCCTTAAATGGAAAAAGAGAGATACATTATATATACAAAAACAAGTATGTGGACACTCCTTCAAATTAGTGGATTCGGCTATTTCAGCCACACCCGTTGCTGACAGGTGTACAAAATTGAGCACACATCCATGCAATCTCCATAGACAAACATTGGCAGTAGAATGGCCTTACTGAAGTGCTCAGTTACATTCAACGAGGCACCGGCATAGGATGCTACCTGTCCAAAAAGTCAGTTTGTCACATTTCTACCCTGCTAAAGCTTCCCCGGTCAACTGTAAGTGCTGTTATTGTGAAGTTGAAATGTCTAGGAGCAACAACGGCTCCGCCGCAAAGTTTTAGGCCACACAAGCTCACATCTGTCGTCGGTTGCAACACTCACTACCGAGTTCCAAACTGCCTCTGGAAGCAACATCACCACAATAACTGTTTAATGGGAGCTTCATGAAATGGGTTTCCATGGCCGTGTAGCCACACACAAGTCTAAGATCACCATGCACAATGCAAAGCGTTGGCTGGAGCACTTGGCTGGAAGGTGACACCGCCATTGGACTCTCGAGCAATGGAGATGTGTTCTCTGGAGTGATGAATAACGCTTCACCATCTGGCAGTCCGACGGATTAATCTGGGTTTGGCGGATGCCTGGAGAATGTTACCTGCCCCAATGCATAGTGCCAACTGTAAGGTTTGGTGGAGGAGGAATAATGGTCTGGGGCTGTTTGTCATGGTTCGGGCTAGGCCCCTTAGTTGCAGGGAAGGGAAATCGTGACGTTACAGCATACAATCACATTCTAGATGATTATCTGCTTCCAACTTTGCGGCAACAGTTTAGGGAAGGCCCATTCCTGTTTCAGCATGACAATGCCCCCGTGCACAAAGCGAGGTCCATACATAAATGGTTTGTTGAGATTGGTGTAGAAGAACTTAACTGGCCTGCACCAAGCACTGACCTCAACCCCATTGAACACCTTTGTGATGAATTGGAACGCTGACTGCAGCCAGGCCTAATCACCCAACATCAGTGCCCAACCTCACTAATGCTCTTCTGGCTGAATGGAAGAAAGTCCCTGCAGCAATGTTCCAACTTTGTGTGGAAAGCCTTCCCAGAAGAGTGGAGTCTGTTTTAGTAGCAAAGGTAGCAACTGCATATTAATGCCCATTATTTTTTTATGAGATGTTCGACCAGCAGGTGTCCACATACTTTTGGCCATGGGGTGTATTTTCACATGACCCTCCCCTAAATTGAACATCTTACCCCCTCATAGAATTAACTCAAATAAATGCTTAGACCACAAAAACAAATAACTGTATCAACCCTGTCTTTATAAACGTGGATATCTACTTTGCTTTTGTGGCACAGTCGTGTCGATGCCACGCAGGTTGAGGTTTCACCGATCACCACAGAGGAGCTCACTCTCCCTGCTTGTTTCATTTCTTCACGATCAGAGCCGGTTGCAAACAATGATCAGATTTTCAACATTTTGGTGCCATATTTATAATTATCTAACATTTACGCAACACATTTTCCACCAACAGGTTTCTGTGCCAATGCACCACACAACCAATAAACAAAAGATACCGACATGGTTTGCGTTTCAACACCACAATAAATAGACTATGTCAATCTCGACAAACAGAAAACACATCCCTCCCTACCTTGTAGTCTTGCCGAGTATCGAAGACTTGGTGACAATCTCTGAATGCCATTGAACTTGTTGGTGTTTTGGAACAGATGTCTATTTCCATTCATCAAATTTCCTCTGCACAGTTTGGATTGATTGATTGATTTTATTTGCCAGTTAAAAAAATACATATATACACAAATCATTTTTAAAGTGACCGGGATAGCACAAAGTCAGGACTGATTTCCATTGTGGTCCCTATTTGCTGCAGAATATGCTACAATAATATAGGGACTGATTGCAAGTCTAATTTACACATCTCCATCTGGCTTTCTGGTGTCACCTTATTTTTGAACATAGCTACATCTATGGGCTTTTATGTTTTCCTGTCGTGCGTAATGTGTGGTAGTGTATTGGATAACGGTACAATCACCTGGGCATTTTTGGGCTCAAAACATGTCTTTAATGTATGGCTCATCTGGCTCAGGTAGCATCAGACTTGAATTTTCACGCCGATGAAAGCTCCAATCAAATCCAGACATGTTAATAATGTGTTTTATACGCTTTAGAATGACATTTCCGGTTTGGGAGGGATATACTGTGTTACCCGGGAGAAAAAGGATTATACTCGGGATGGAACATTTGTATTACAGGAAAAATATTCTACACCCATCTGTAGTTTATTTAGATATTTGGGGCTGCTGGTGAACCATGATGTGCAGGCATAATCAAAGTGACACTGAACAATAGCACTTGAGAGACTTCAGAGTGTCTATAGGTTTCACATATGCACATTTCACGGTTTCAAAATTCTAATTTTATCGCCGGACAACGTGACCCGGAAGATTTTAATCTTTTTAACCAGACATCTGAGATTTTAATAATTTTAACCAGACATTTGAGAAATTTACCAGACATCCATACGCATTCAGATCCGACTTGGCGCAGCCAGCGCCATCAATAAACTAGGGATATTGGTCAAATGAGCCACGTGTACATGTCCTTAACAGCCTATAACAAATGACAAAAACACTATTCCTTGTGTTTCCACGTGTAGCATATGCAAAACATTATAACCAATTTTTTGTATGGCTTTTTAGGCTACTTTTCTAAAACAATAATTGTCCACCTCACGGTTCAGCTGTTGGAGATTTGAGCACTAAATGCATCAGGGTATGTATAGGCTTAGGTGTTTATTGTATGATATTAATATTTATAATATATATATAGCCTATATAAAGGAAGAGAAGCTTAGGCCTAGCCCGAGAGAGAGAGCGAGAGAGATAGAGATATGCTGGTAGCATGCTACATTGCCGACATACTTACTTATGTCATACTTACTGTAGTGTCTTAGCTCTTATTACTTATTTATATAATAAGAAAGACTCTGAATACAAGAAATGGTACTGGAGCTTCACATTTTACTGGAATCAGTTAGTACCAGAATAACATAGAACAACACTGCGCATGACCAAGGATGCTCCATTCTTAAAGGGGACATCAGTAATTAACAGAACATAACACTTACATACTTATTTATGTCAGATGGCTACTGCCTCTGCTATACAGATATAGATGTACAGAAGGAGGCTAATTCGTTAATATTTTGTATAAAGATAAGCATTATATTGTTAAATTATAGGAGTAACTCTGGTAGGCATGAAACATTCTTCCTCACCTCGAAGTTCAACTGTCGGAGTCAGTTAGAGCGCTGGTGCACACTGCCTTCATATCGTAGGCTTGCAGCAGCTAAAGCTTAATAATAGCCACACCAAACCTTCACAAACATTTCTAAACTTTATTAGGGTAATATCAAAAGTAAGTCGAGCCATTGTTTATAGTGGAAATATGAGCAGACTATTATATTGTGGCAAACACAGCATTACAGTTGGAACTGAATAATATTTTACTGCAGTGGGCTAAATCAGGGTCACACAGTGTTTCTTGGTAGTCTTAAACAAGTCTACTTTGAAACAAAAGTATACACCTCACACACATGGTTATGGGGGAGGGGCAGCGTAGCCTAGTGGTTAGCGCGTTGGACTAGTAACCGAAAAGTTGTAAGGTCGAAACCCCGAGCTGACAAGGTAAAAAGCTGTCATTCTACCCCTGAACAAGGCAGTTAACCCACTGTTCCTAGGCCGTCATAAAAAATAAAAATGTTTTCTAAACTGACTTGCCTAGTAAAATAAGGGTAAAAAAGAAGACACCAGTACACCATACTAATATTACACTTTATACACATCACAGAAGATTGAAATATAACAAAACAGTTTGACATTGAAACAACTGGATTTTCTGCAGCTTAAAAAAAAAAAGTTTATTAATTATGAAATCATGAAAAATATTAGTAACATTCCACCCATGAGGCCACTAAGTCATTTGACTGCAGGATACATTGGCTGAAGGAAATGGCTCAACAGAATGAAAAAAAACACTTGCAAACGGGTTTAAACCTTAACAAAAGTTTTGAACAAGCTATATTGCAGCAATTACTAACAAAGGCAAGTGCCTACCATACCCAAAATGACAGAAATGTATTTGACAACAGACCTACTTATAACCTATCTTAAACTAAAGACGGAGCTCAAAATTAAAAAGACAGTTAACTTCTTCTCAATAGGGGGTGCTGTTTGCACTTTAATTTAGCCAATGAAAATGTCTCAACAGAATTAAACAAAACAGATGTAGCATATTTAAAGAACTGTTTTCGATTAATAAATAGGCTTACAATAATAACAATGATATACAATAACACTTATTATTATGATAAAACAAATGATTAAACTACATTTTAGGTCCAAAATTGCATCCTACCGGAATAGGGAGTTGCACAGAGGTCTGCATTCTTTATATCTTAGTCCACTACAATATTAAAACTCGTATAAAATTCCTCTTGTAAGCTTTTCACTATAGACATCCTCTTTTTCATCTAACTTTTGTTTGACTTGAAAAAGGCCTCCATCTTTGCAAGTATCTGTAGCCTAAGCACCAGGCCAAGGCTCCTCTGTTCCGCTCTCTCTCTCCTCAGCAGCAGGCGCATGTGTGCGCAAGGCGAGAGAGATTGGTACTGAAGCGCCAATTCGGGGTGGAGGCTATGATAGACAGCCTCTCCTGGACAATTTGTCCTGCTGCAATTTTATTTATCTTGCTTTAATTAAAAAAATCTCAGCCAAATGCAGGCAATTACCAGCGAAGGGAACCCATGGAGCATTTTCCCATCAGAGTTGTGTTCCATCAAATGTACTTGTTCCAGATAAAAGTACGCGTGTAAATATGTAGTGCACATGAAAATTCCCATGTATCGAATACATTTACCGGGTTTCCATTTCATTTTCAAGTCTTACTTATGGTTTTGTCACAAAACATGTTGCGTAGCGAATGTGCCCATTCGGGTATTGGCGGGTGCGCTCTAGCCAACAGTTTACAGTGCAGGTAACGTACTGCTTCCTCTCCAATCCTCTCCGGCTATTCTTCACACACCTAGAACCTAACGCTTCAATATAGCCAAAATATGTAGCATGTAACTGTTTAGATGTATTACCTTTTATATATGGCATAAACACAACCAGTCACGATGTTTTAATCAGATGTGGCTACTTCAAAAGTGTCATGTAGGCATACGCACGTTCATTCAACATAGAAATCCAGCGTCCTCAAAATGGCTTGACATTAACCAGGTTTCCTTTCAACCTTTTTACGCGAGTAAAGGAGCCTACGTGTCTGTTAAAAAATGTCACCACGTCATGGGAAAGCATGCAGTTTATTAGGCTACAGATGCAATAAGTTAAGATGAGCTTCACAGGGTGGTGAAACTGCACTGCTTTCAATAAATATCGAGGGTCTTATTTTGGTGACATGGTGATCGATGCTTGACTCCCATTTGGAGAGAGAAAATGAAAATAATCTGGCACTTCTGTCCATAATAATCTCATCGTGTAGTAGGCTATGTATGTGTTAAGCTTTCCTGGATAACTGGGCATGCCGGGAGCATATGTGGCCACATTATTTATAGGACGACTTGGGCGAATGATGACCTCAAAAAACAGCGCATTCAGTATCAAAATTAAAAATACAGCCAGACTGGCCTGCTAGTGTTCATTTGTAGACCTTATAAACTGGCAAGAGTAGACCCGCAACTGATCCAAATCTAATGAAACATTCATATCACAGTGCTTTTGCACTGTTATTCAAATGACACTTTCACTGCAGCATAGAGTAGGCTAGAACGTTGACTCAAAGCCACAAGAGCATAGAACATATTTCAAACCGTGCTTGCTAGGGAGGAGGTAGTTGCAGAAACGTTGGAACGGGTTAGTCGACTTCCTCAATAGTTGGTCCAGAAGATCCACCGCCTCCAGAAACGGCACCACCTGGTGTTGTAGGCTAGCATAGGTAGGATAATTGTATTGTCCCTAAACAAGATCAGTAGAGGAGATTTTTGAGTTGTGTGCTTCATGTAAACTATGCTGACCTGTGGTATACTAAAAGTTAGGATACGGAAAAGCATAGTGCATAAGGACTTGATATAGGGGAAGCACATGCAAGCAGATAAGGACATGTGGGTTGGATGGAATAAATGATATAGTAAAACCTGCAAAAGAGCGAATGCAAACCAGGGGGGAAAAACGCACTACCCTAACCCCCGTGCTCAATTTTAAAAAACATCTCAAAACAAAATAACAAGTTTGACAACCCTCCCCTATTTTGAACCACCCCACTCCCCCAGGGAAATTGCGATTTGTACCTTGTTTCTCCATGGTTGTCCAATCTATGCCCTATATATATCTATATCGTTTTGTTTTGTCTGTATTACACACACCTGGTTTCAATTCCCCTATCATGTTCCCTATTTAACCCTCTGGCATTCATTTCTGTTCTGTCCGTGATTTTTTGTTTCGTTAGTGGTTGTTGTTAGTACGTGTGTGTTTGTTATATTCCCATTGAGGAATTTTTGCTTATTTTTGAGTAAACGCTGTGGTTTCGCTCAACACCTGTGTCCTGCGCTTGACTCCGCTACTTCTCTGCACACAACCCTGAAAGAATCACGGACCATCTCAAATGGAGTCAGCAGGTGCAGCCAGCCCTTCTCTCCCAGTAGAGGAGCAAGTCCAACAGCACACGACCATGTTACACAGTCTAGGGACAGCCATGGATCGCGTGCTGCAAACAATGGACAGATGGGAGAGAGGAGGTCTCCCGGT
Organism: Salvelinus namaycush; assembly: GCF_016432855.1. Taxonomy (NCBI): domain Eukaryota; kingdom Metazoa; phylum Chordata; class Actinopteri; order Salmoniformes; family Salmonidae; genus Salvelinus; species Salvelinus namaycush. The sequence continues at coordinate 4,839,680 of NC_052340.1, read as the reverse complement.
CAATCATACCACATCACCTCCGCCCGCACCTCAACCTACACCGATGTCCATCCCTCCATCGTCCGGACCCAGTGGGATTCGGCTCTCGCTCCCAGGAGCGTATGACGGAACAGCAGCCGGGTGCCAGGGGTTACTACTACAGCTGGAGCTCTACCTGGCAGCTGTTCATCCGTCCCCTTCGGGACGCGAGAGGGTGGGCGCCCTCATCTCCTGCCTGACTGGTAAAGCCCTGGAGTGGGCCAACGCCATCTGGGGAAGGGAAGGCCTAACCCTGGATAACTATGACGACTTCTCTCGCCGCTTCCGGGCAGTCTTTGATCATCCACCTGAAGGGAGAGCGGCGGGAGAGCGATTGTTCCATCTGAGACAGGGGATGAGGCGCGCTCAAGAATTCGCACTGGACTTCTGAACTCTGGCAGCTGGTGCGGGATGGAATGAGCGGGCCCTGATCGATCACTACAGGTGTAGTCTACGAGAGGACGTTCGTAGGGAGCTAGCCTGCAGGGACACCACTCTCAACCTGGACTAGCTGGTGGATTTATCTATCCGGCTGGATAACCTGTTGGCCTCCCGCGGACGTCTAGATCGGGGTCCGCCCGTTCCATTACCCAGCCCCTTGGATCCTACACCTATGGAGTTAGGAGGGGCTGCTAGGAGGGAGACCGGAGGGGGGACCATTCCCTGCACCAACTGTGGCCGCAGAGGGCACACTGCTGGTCGGTGCTGGGGTGTTTCTCCTGGAAGTCGAGGTAGCAGGTGGAGCACTGGTGGGTCATCTCAGGTGAGTAGGCACACAACTCACCCAGAGCCCTCTGTTGCACACATGTGGTTACCCATAGAATTTCCTGAGTTTTCCCCGCATCCCCAGCATAAGGCGCTAGTAGATTCAGGCGCAGGTGGGACCTTTATTGACCGCTCTTTGGCACATAGATTAGGGATCCCTATTGTTCCTGTTGATGTTCCCTTCCCTGTACATGCCTTAGATAGTCGTCCTTTGGGGTCGGGGCTGATTGGGGAGGTCACAGCGCCCATTGCTATGAGAACGCGGGGGGATCACGAGGAATGAATTAGTCTCTTCTTGATCGACTCTCCTGCGTTTCCTGTTGTGTTGGGTCTTCCCTGGTTGGCCTCATGATCCGATTATTTTGTGGCAGAGGGCTCTCAAGGGATGGTCCTGTCAGTGTTCAGGGAGGTGTGTAGGTGTTTCCTTAGGTGCCACTACGGTGGAAAGTCCAAACCAGGTTTCCACCATGCACATTCCCCCAGAATATGCCGATTTGGCACTCGCCTTCTGTAAAAAGAAGGCTACTCAATTACCACCCCATCGACCGGGGGATTGTGCGATAGATCTCTTGGTAGACGCTGCACTTCCCAGGAGTCACGTGTATCCTCTGTCACAGGAGGAGACATATGGAGACATATGTCACCGAATCTCTGGGACAGGGATACTTTCGGCCTTCCATCTCACCTGTCTCCTCGAGTTTCTTTTTTGTGAAGAAGAAGGATGGAGGTTTGCGCCCGTGTATTGATTATCGAGGTATAAATAAGATCACGGTAAAATACAGTTACCCGCTACCACTCATAGCCAGTATGACCGAGTCATTACACGGGGCGCGCTTCTTCACAAAATTGGACCTCAGGAGCGCTTACAACCTGGTGCGTATCAAGGGGGGAGATGAGTGGAAGACAGCATTTAGCACCACTTCTGGGCATTATGAGTACCTCGTCATGCCGTACGGGTTAATGAATGCTCCATCAGTCTTCCAATCCTTTGTGGATGAGATTTTCAGGGACCTGCACGGGCAGGGTGTAGTGGTGTATATAGATGACATTCTAATATACTCCGCTACATGCGTCGAGCATGTGTCCCTAGTGCGCAGGGTGCTTGGTCGACTGTTGGAGCATGACCTGTACGTCAAGGCTGAGAAATGTCTGTTCTTCCAACAGTCCATCTCCTTCCTAGGGTACCGCTTTTCAGCGTCAGGGGTAGAGATGGAGAATGACCGCTTTTCAGCCGTGCGTAATTGGCCGACTCCAACCACGGTAAAGGAGGTGCAGTGGTTTTTAGGGTTTGCCAACTACTACCGGAGATTTATCCGGGGTTTTGGTCAGGTAGCGGCTCCCATTACCTCACTGCTGAAGGGGGGACCGGTGCGACTGCAGTGGACAGTTGGGGCGGACAGGGCTTTTGGTCACCTGAAGGCTCTGTTTACCTTGGCTCCCGTGCTGGCTCATCCTGATCCTTCCTTAGCATTCATAGTTGAGGTGGACGCGTCCGAGGCAGGGATAGGTGCTGTGCTGTCTCAGCGCTCGGGTACGCCACTAAAGCTCCGGCCCTGTGCCTTCTTTTCGAATAAGCTCAGCCCGGCGGAGCGAAACTATGATGTGGGGGACCGGGAGTTGCTGGCTGTTGTCATGGCTCAAAGCGTGGAGACATTGGCTTGAGGGGGCTAGACACCCTTTTCTCATTTGGACTGACCACCGCAATCTGGAGTACATCCGGGCGGCGAGGAGAATGAACCCCCGCCAGGCAAGGTGGGCCATGTTTTTCACCCGTTTTGATTTCACCCTTTCCTACAAACCAGGTTCCCAGAACGTTAAGGCAGACGCACTGTCCCGGCTGTATGATACAGAGGAGCGGTCCACAGATCCCACTCCCATAATTCCAGCCTCTCGCCTGGTGGCACCGGTGGTGTGGGAGGTGGACGCGGACATCGAACGGGCGTCACGTGCAGAGCCCACTCCACCTGACTGTCCAGCTGGGCGTCTGTACATTCCATTTGATGTCCGCGATCGTTTGATCTGTTGGGCTCATACGTCACCCTCCTCTGGTCATCCTGGTATCGGTCGGACGGTGCGCTACCTTGCTGGGAAGTACTGGTGGCCCACTTTAGCTAAGGACGTGAGGGTTTATGTTTCCTCCTGTTTGGTATGCGCACAGTGCAAGGCACCTAGACATCTGCCCAGAGGGAAATTACAACCCCTTCCCGTTCCACAGCGACCGTGGTCACACCTAATCGGTGGATTTCGTGACGGATCTTCCCCCGTCGCGGGGTAACACCACGATCCTGGTCGTTGTGGATCGGTTTTCTAAGTCCTGCCGTCTCCTTCCTTTGCCCGGTCTCCCTACGGCTCTACAAACTGCGGAGGCTCTGTTCACCCACGTATTCCGGCACTACGGGGTGCCTGAGGATATAGTTTCTGATCGGGGTCCCCAATTTACGTCTAGAGTCTGGAGGGCGTTTATGGAACGCCTGGGGATCTCGGTCAGCCTTACCTCAGGTTTCCACCCCGAGAGCAACGGGCAGGTGGAAAGAGTCAACCAGGATGTGGGTAGGTTTCTGAGGTCCTATTGCCAGGACCGGCCGGAGGAGTGGGCGGCTTACATCCCCTGGGCGGAGATGGTCCAAAACTCCCTCCGCCACTCCTCTACCAACCTATCACCTTTTCAGTATGTGCTGGGTTATCAGCCGGTCCTGGCACCATGGCATCAGAGCCAGATTGAGGCTCCTGCGGTGGATGAATGGTTTCGGCACTCAGAGGAGACTTGGAACGCTGCCCATGTGCGGCTACAACGGGCCATCAGGAGACAAAAGGCGAGTGCCGACCGCCACCGCAGTGAGGCCCCGGTGTATGCACCGGCGGATCGGGTCTGGCTCTCGACCCGAAACCTACCCCTTCACCTGCCCTGCCGGAAGCTGGGTCCGCGGTTTGTGGGTCCATTTAAAGTCCTGAGGAGACTGAACGAGGTTTGTTATAGGTTACAACTCCCCCCTGATTACCGTATTAACCCCTCGTTCCATGTGTCTCTCCTCAGGCCGGTGGTGGCTGGTCCGCTCCAGCAGTCTGAGGTGCGGGAGGTTCCTCCGCCCCCTCTTGACATCGAGGGGGTCCCGGCGTATATCGTAAGAGCCATCATGGACTCAAGGCGTCGGGCGAGGGGCCTTCAGTACCTCGTGGAGTGGGAAGGGTACGGCCCGGAGGAGAGATGCTGGGTACCGGTGGAGGACATTCTAGATCCTTCAATGTTACGAGAGTCTCCACCCGGATCGCCCTGCGCCTCGCCCTCCGGGTCGTCCCCGAGGCCGGTGTCGTCGCGCTGCTGGAGCCGCGCGTCAAGGGGGGGGGGTACTGTCACGACTTCCGCCGAAGTCGGCCCTTCTCCTTGTTCGGGTGGTGTTCGGCGGTCGACGTCACCGGCTTTCTAGTCACCACCGATCCATTTTTCAGTTTCGTTTTGTCTGTATTACACACACCTGGTTTCAATTCCCCTATCATGTTCCCTATTTAACCCTCTGGCATTCATTTCTGTTCTGTCCGTGATTGTTTGTTTCGTTAGTGGTTGTTGTTAGTACGTGTGTGTTTGTTATATTCCCATTGAGGAATTTTTGCTTATTTTTGAGTAAACGCTGTGGTTTCGCTCAACACCTGTGTCCTGCGCTTGACTCCGCTACTTCTCTGCACACAACCCTGACAGTACATGTATGAGTTACTATTGGCTTCCAGAGAAAAAACTATTCTATGTGCCGAGGTAAAAGATGGGTTGGGAATACTCAGTAGGGTCTGTAGTTAATCGTAAGTTACTCTATATTTTACAGTTAGCTATCTAATTGTGTGCTGCCTTGAATTATGAAACGCAAAGTAGTATGCATTTGCTATGGATTGTAGTGATTGGAAGCAACAGAACATTTGCCATCCATGAGTAAGACTACGGTCCCTGGATTGTCAATCTCAACTACTACTGTGACCCATCTGTACTGAAAGGCAGCTAGTTAGCTAAGTAAAGATGACTTGAACCATCCATTTTCTAGGGTTGTTATGTGATATTCAAATCAGTTTATTTGTCACATGCGCTGAATACAACAGGTGTAGACCTTACAGTGAAATGCTTACTGACAAGCCCTTAACCAACAATGCAGTTTCAAGAAAAATACCTAAAAATAAGAAATAAAAGTTACAAATATTTAAAGAGCAGCAGTAAAATAACAATAGCGAGGCTATATACAGGGGGTACCGGTACAGAGTCAATGTGCGGGGTCAGTTCGTCGAGGTAATGTGTACATGTAGGTAGAGTTATTAAAGTGACTACGCATACATAACAGGGAGTAGCAGCAGTGTAAAACAGGGGGAAGGGGGGCAATGCAAATAGTCTGGGTAGCCATTTGATTAGATGTTCAGGAGTCTTATGGCTTGGGGGGGTAGAAGCTGTTTAGAAGCCTCTTGGACCTAGACTTTGATCTCCGGTACCGTTGCCCGTGCGGTAGCAGAGAACAGTCTATGACTAGGGTGGCTGGAGTCTTTGACCATTCTTAGGGCCTTCCTCTGACACCGCCTGGTATAGCGGTCCTGGATGACAGAAAGCTTGGCCCCAGTGATGTACTGGGCCGTACGCATTACCCTCTAGTGCCTTGTGGTCGGAGGCCGAGCAGTTGCCATACCTATATACCAGTCCTTCCCAATGCCGGGCTGCACAACTGTCAAGACAGAGCAGTTTAAGGTTAGAGCCGTTGTCCTCCATAGCTCTGGTGTGTGCTATTTGTGTCATTACCACAATTTGAATTGTGATAATTTGATTGCATAGTCCTTCACTTGTTATTTCTGTTGTCTAACACATAACCCTTTCCTTCTCTCTGTTACAGAAACCAATTTACACGATTCACCATCATTCTCTGTGAGTCTCGCTATAAAGTTAAGAAGTGGGTTGATCTCTCTGAGATTGTCTAATTCCCTCTGACTGAGGAAGGGTCAGTGTGATGTTTTTTTATTTTTATTTAACCTTAATTTAACTAGGCAAGTCAGTTAATTAAGAACAAATTCTTATACATTTGTATATACCCACTTGATGTACAGATAAACCCACTTTTTGTACAGTTACCTGGCTGTTCTCCTCTCCCGGTTTACTCTGTTCTAGTTCTACAGAATCTACAGAGGGGTTCTGCAGTGCCAGACAGCAGGTACCTCCAGGGCTCCTTTCCCAACATCCAGATTTGTCCCCCTGGTTCTACCCAACAGACGTCCATCAAGATGCATCATGCTCCTAAATCTCATCTACCATAACATTCTGGTTAATTTTCGAACTAAATCTTCCATAAATGATTTTCAGTTGTAGGCGTGGTGTCTTAACTTATGAAGCAACAGTTATAACAACATTCACCGGTCTCTGTACTTGGCGACTTTAACCTCCCGACGTCTGCCTTCGATTAATTTCTTTCCAACTCTCTCTTTCCCCTCCTTGCCTCTTTTGACCTCACTCTTTCCCAGTCCCCTCCAACTCACAAGGCAGGCAATACGTTTGACCTCATCTTTACTAGAGGCTGCTCTCCTACTAATCTCACTGCAACCCCCCTCCAGGTCTCTGATCACTACTTTGTTTCCTTTTCTGTCTCCCTCTCCTCCAACCCTAGCCACTCAGCCCCTACCCAGATGGTCAAGTGCCGTCACAATCTTCACTCTCTCTCTCCCACTACTCTCTCCTCTTCTATCCTATCTCCATTCTGCTAAATCCTTCTCCCTCCTGTCTCCTGATTCTGCCACTTCGACCCTACTCTCCTCCCTTTCCTCATCCTATGACTCGCACTGTCCCTTTTCCTCCCGACCAGGTCGGCCCTCCCCTCCTGCTTCGTGGCTGAGTGACTCGTTGCGAGTTTACAGAACAGGGCTGCAGGCAGCTGAGCGAAAATGGAGGAAAACTAAACATCCAGAGGACCTATCATTCTTTCACTCCCTCCTACCTACCTTTTCTTCCCAGGTCTCAGCTTCTACAGCCACTTTCTACCACTCTGAATTTCAAGCTTCTGCCTCAAACCCTAGGAAACTCTTTTCCACCTTCTCCTCCTTCCTTAATCCCCCAACCCCTCCCCCTCACTCCTCCCTCTCTGCGGACGACTTTGTCATCCACTTTGAAAAAAGCTTGATGACATCCGCTACTCATTCACTCAGCCTATTGAGTCCAATGGTCTCACTCACATAGAACTACCCTACGCCTTGACCTCTTTCTCCCCACTCTCTCCAGATGACATCCTGCGACTAGTGAGGTCAGGCCACCAGACAACCTGCCTGCTTGACCCCATCCCCTCCTCCCTTCTCCAGACCATCTCTGGAGACCTTCTCCCACTCCTCACTTCCCTCATCAACTCATCACTGACCACTGGCTGTGTCCCCTCTGACTTCAAAATGGCCGGAGTTGCTCCCCTCCTCAAGAAACCAACACTCGACCAACACTTGACACCCAACCAACATCTGAAGTCAAAAACTATAGACCTGTATCCTTTCTTTTTTTTCTTTCCAAAACACTTGAGCGTGCTGTCTCTGATCAACTTTCTTGTTATCTCTCTCAGAACAATCATCTTGGCTCTAACCAGTCAGGCTTCACAACGGGTCACTCAATCGAGACTGCTCTTCTCTGCTATCACGGAGGCTTTCCGCACTTCCAAAGCTGACTCTTCTCTGTTCTCATCCTCCTAGATCTATCCGCTGCCTTCGACACCGTGAACCATCAGATCCTCCTCTCCACCCTCTCAGGGCTGGGTGTCTCAGGCTCTGCACACTCTTGGATTGCATCCTACCTGGCAGGCCGCTCCTACCAGATGACGTGGAGAGGATTTGTGTCTGCACCACGGACTCTCACTACTGGAGATGTGGTTGTCCCACCTAGCTATCTTAAGATGATAGCAATAACTGTAAGTCGCTCTGGATAAGAGCGTCTGCTAAATGACTCAAATGTCAAATGTAAACGGGGCCTTTAGGACCATTTAGTGTCAGCTCTACAGGTCTAGATGGGGACATGCCAATACATAGCCTCCTCTGATACAGATACTTTCATCCCTTTTGAGCTTTGTATATGTCTATAATAGTCTCACTGTCACGAGAGACTAGGTGCGTGAGGAAGAATCAGGCGCAGAGAGCATAAGTTCCACAGGAAGAAGTGCACTTTAATAACGCACCGAAAAACAATGCCCACAACACAGGGCGCGGACAAAATGTGGACCAACCCAAACACACAGGGTACCAGGTCCGGAGCACGAACACCAAATATCATACACACGTAACATAAAAATTATCCCGCACAAAACAAGGGCGGGTAAACGTACTATAAATAAGGAAGCCCATCAAGCACACAAAATAGACACAGGTGCAACTAATAAGACAAAACAAACAGACAACGAAAAAGGGATCGGTGGCGGCTAGTAGACCGGTGACGAGCACCGCCCGAACAGGCAGGGGAGCCAACTTCGGCGGAAGTCGTGACACTCACAAAAAACTTAGACTAAAGGCCTGTCTCATCCCTGGCTTGCAGCTCTGCCTCCACCAACCCCTTTAGCCCACCTGAAAATAAACCAAACATGCTGCATGTTAAAATACAACACAAAGGTTTAGGGTTGCAGAGGGCATAAAATCTCCCATCTGAGGAATGCGATTATGAAATCAGCCACTGTGCAACCTGCCCAAAACTTTAAATGAAATCTAATTTGCTTATGTGGCCGAGCTACAGCTGTGTTTGTCAGACCATGAGAGATTATGAAAAACAGTCTACTCACAAAAATGCCTGTAGCGTCCAAATGGTTGGTGTTCAAAGGTGTTTTCCATTTTGCTCTACGACCCTACAGTCAGTAACGCTAAAGTGCACTAAAACTAAACGCTAAAACTTCTGTCTGTGGTGTCCAAACTGTTTGAGCTCCAAACTATACTGAACAAAAATATAAATGCAACATGTAAAGTGTTGGTCTCATGTTTCATGAACTAAAATAAAAGACCCCCCCCCCCCCCAAAGAAAAATGTATGCACAAATTTGTTTACATCTCTGTTAGTGAGCATTTCTCCTTTGCCAAGATAATCCATCCACCTGACAGGTGTGGCATATCAAGAAGCTGATTAAAAAAAAACCAGCATGATCATTACACAGGTGAACCTTGTGCTGGGGACAATAAAAGGCCACTCGAAAATGTGCAGTTTTGTCACACAACACAAAGTCACAGATGTCTCATGTCTTGAGGGAGCGTGCAATTGGCATGCTGACTGAAGGAATGTCCACCAGAGTTGTTGCCAGAGAATTGAATGTTAATTTCTCTACCATAAGACACTAACGTCATTTTAGAGAATTTGATGAGTATTTCTGTCTGTAATGAAGCCCTTTAGTGGGAAAAAATCAAAATAGGAGGGTAAATATGAACGTTTTCTTATATCTCCTAGATATAGAACAGACACTTCAAAACCGTATTCCTTGTGATCCATTTTTTGACGGTCTTTTTTGCCATTTATGAATGTGTTATTCAAAGAGTTTCTATGGGCTATAGTAGTAAAGGCCAAATTCAATATTTTATCAAATAATAATACCCAAAGGAGTTCTAAAATTCTAAGTCAAATAGCCAAACAATTCCAGATGTTAGCTTTGAGTGGGGAGGGGGAAACTGAAAATGAGTTGTTATTGGCAGAGAGGATTGGAACTCTCTTTCTTATTGGTCTATTACATCATTTACCACATGGTGAAAATTTGGCCATGGAATGCCAAAACTCCCTCCCACCAAAACAGGCTGAACTTTCAGGCAGCCTTTTCAAACAGCTCTTACACTAAAAGTCTGTCATTTTCACATTTTCCAAGTATTATTCCAACCCTAATGTGTAGAAACATATATATATATATAAAATATAGGAACATCACGTTTTTGACTGCATTGGGCCTTTAAGATCTTGTGAAGTAGTTATTCAGTTTTTTTTTTTATAAGGGGTAGCCTGCCATCTTGTGGTCGGTTTCTGCAGTTGCAGTTACTGTCTTGTTCATTTTGGGTACTCTACCTGGGAATATAGAGAGTGCACCTGATGGAATCTTTATTCCCAGCCTTGGCAAGCAAATCCTTATTAATATGATGATAGGTTTTGTGTGTGTGTTTGTGTGTGTGTACCTTCTATGGCAGCTCCTTCATTAGGCTTGGCGTATCCCGGTCCCTTAGTGATGATGCGACAGATGATTCCTCCATCCTCCCTTGTAACTCAAACAGCTCCATCTAACACACACAAACAAAATCTTAATTGAAGCGCTCTCACAAAGTCACACATGTCAATGTTGACTGAATGTATAGCTAAAAAACAAACTCTCTCAATCCCTCACAGACAGACCTGGAAGACGTGTTTGGGGGGGACTGCCGTAGTCGTACTCTGGTTGTCCTTCTTTCATAGTAACCACTCCCAGGTATCACAACTTGATTGCATGACACACACACACACACACACACACACAGTTATAGTGACTACACCCAGGTCCAACGCCTTGATTGCCTGGCCCACACTAACACACAGACACACTTGAGACACACACACACACACCGCCTTGCCCAGCTCGAGAGAAGTTATTTCCTTGTTCGAGGCTAGAGTTAAACAGGGTTTCATCCAGCAGCATGCCAACATAGTAAACAAACACCTTGTCCCCCACCAACAAACACCCTGTCCCTGGGCTTCACTAACTACAGAGGGAAGGGAGGGAGAGAGAGAAAGAGAGAAACTGAAGGTTAGTTCTGCTGTAGCAGTGTATTGCATGGTCAGCAATACACAACATTTTGGATAGTTAGTACTCTGATCTACCTAGTGTTTTCAATAATAACTGTTACCGATTATGAGCTTTTTAAACCCAGCCCTCTGCTACTCTCAGCCCATCCCACCAGTCTCCAAAGACCACCCCTTTTTGATTTCCACACGCCATTTATTTTTCAAATGTGCTGTGATGTCTCACATGAACTTTGAACTTCTCTAATCACATAGTATCCTCCGACTGTATGTTAAAGATAAATATTTTTCCTAAGAGTATTATAATATTGTTAATTGATTGACTATGGCTTTCCAAATCGTCCGACACTGCTATTTGTAGGGTTAATTTTTAATGAATGTTGTGATTGTTCAGCCATTTCTGAACCTGTGACCAGAAACAAGCTACATGGGGACAATACCAGAATAAATGATCTAATGATTTTGTTCAGCAAAATCTGCAGAGCTGAGAATGTGTGTCCCATTCAAGCTTCTGCCTCTAACCTTAGGAAACTTGTTGGCAAGACTATTGTATAATAATTTAAACTGAAAAACTTGCTGTTGAATCAAGTGTTGTTTTGTGTATTAGTTTATATACCGTGTGCCATGGAATTGGTACATCAGAAAAACATTTTTGCTACCTGTATGGCACAGCTGTCAACATGTTTTGTCCTCAAATGAAACTGGTATATTTTTCTATTTATGCCAATCTTTTTCAGATAGTTTTGGTCTTTAATATATAGCAGACTAACAAATTCGCTACTTTGTCCCCCTTCCACCTGCCTCCTCAATTTTTGCAGTAATGCTGCAATCAGTTGGTTATAAGTTTGGACTGAGCCAACATTCCTATATATTGTCGATAGCTGCATGTGTGACATAAATCCACCATTACTACTCATAACATCCTTAATAACTATAATCCTTTTTTTTAATGTCCACCATGTAGTTTTTTTTTAACAATGAGTATATTTGAGTTTAACCATAATATTTGTTGTAATATTTGTTCTGTCTTTTCTGGAGGATAAAATTGAAATTGTAACCAGCTTTGTATGGCTTGTCTCAGAAAGGGCGATACTTTGAACAAGGTTTCTTTTTCAATTAACCAAAAAGTAGAAGTTGTCATCTGTAAAAAGACAACAAAAAAATGAACACAGGATGAGCCTTTCTTAGTAATCTACTGGAGAACAAGTTCGGGTTTAAGTATAATTTATGTATGAGTGAAGCTTTTAGTGAGAGGTTTAATGCTTTAATATTTAATTATTTCAGCGCCTAAAACTCATATTCATTATATAAATAGGCACTTTAAATTTGTCTGGGTTAGTGTTCCAAATAAAGTGAAATATTTTATGTTCATATGATAAAAATAAAAAAATAATCTGGAGTAGGCAATGCCATAAGTAAAGAAGTAAACTCTGATATGACTAAAGAATTGATCAGTGTGGTTTACCCCTCCATTGTTGCAGAATCTTGTCTATTTTTGCGAATTTTCAATTAAAATTTGTTGTGGTAAGTTCATTTATATCTTTAGGAATATGAATACCAAGTATGTATACTTCGCCATCAGCCCATTTTATTGCTAAACTACATGGTAATGTAAGAGTTGTATCTTTTATAGATCCAACATGTAATATGGTGCACTTATTATAATTGGATTTTAGTCCAGAGAGGCTAGAGAAGTGATCTTCAATGAGACCGGGCAGGGGTCCAGATTGCATACATCGACACTTTTGTTTTAAAGCCCTGGATTTCTAACCCCTTGAGATGTTCTTGATGGATCTGATTTTAATAGCTAGCATTTCAATAACCATAACAAATACATATGGAGACAGCAGACAGCCTTGTTTTACTCCTCTTGACAGTTCGATACCTTCTGAGATGTAACTATTATTTACTATTGTACACCTGGGGTTGCTATACATGACTTTAATCCAGTGTATAAGAGATTCACCTAAATTAAAATAGTCCAGGCAATTATGTATAAATTCTAGTGATACTTTATTAAAAGCCTTTTCAAAATCTGCTATAAAGATCAGGCCTGGTTTATTTGATGTTTCATTTTGTTCTATTGTTTAAAGTAATTATTGTATATTATCTCTCCTGTTTCAGTAATAGTGAAATCAGACCTCCTTGTTGAGTAGTTGACTATTTTTATAGGAGTAGTTAGAACATGCTAATAGTGTATCTTTAAGTACATAAAAAAAGGTTTGATATATCTCTACTGGTATGCCATCAAGTCCTGAGGTTTTTCCTAGACCGAAAGTATTTAATTGCCTCAAGAAGTTCCTCCTCTGTAAGTTGGCCTTCACACAGGTCTTTCTGTACATTTGTTAATTTTACATTATTATTTGGGGGGGAAATCCTTACAGTTAACATCATTCAGTGGAGATGGAGGAGAATGGAAAGAAAACATATGCTTAAAATATTTTGCTTCCTTTTTCAAAATATAATTTGGTGGATCATGGATGACTCTGTCATTGGTAATGGGTTTCTGTAACTTCTTTTTGGTAGCATTTCGATGTTGAAGATTCACGAAATATTTTGTGAATTTGTCCCCATTTTCCATCCAGTTCTCTTTATTTTTGTAATAAATTACACTGGATCGTTCATGAATAAGTTCCTCAAGTTCTTTTTGTTTTCCTCTAGCCTCTATAGTACTGTTTGTATTGCCAGCTACCTGTGCAGTTAGTTCCTCTATTTCCTTTGTTAGTCTAAACTTTTATATATCGTTTTATATATTATTTTTTTTACCACTTTTTCTCCCTAATTTCATGATATCCAATTGGTAGATACAGTCTTGTCCCAACGCTGCAACTCCCCTATAGACTCGGGAGAAGCGAAGGACGAGAGCCATGTGTCCTCCGAAACACAACCCTGTCAAGCCATATTGCTTGTTGACACAATCCTCGCTTAACCCGGAAGCCAGCCGTACCAATGTGTCGGAGGAAACACCATCCAGCTGGCGACCGAAGTCAGCCACAAGGACCCGGAACGCCACAAGGAGTCGCTAGAGCACGATAGGACAAGGAAATCCCATCCGGCCAAACCCTCCCCTAACCTGGACGATGCTGGACCAATTGTGCGCCGCCTCATTGGTCTCCCGGTCGTGGCCAGCTTTGGCACAGCTTGGGATTGAAGCCGGTTCTGTAGTGATGCCTCAGGCACTGCAAAGCAGAGCCTTAGACCGCTGCACCACTTGGGAGGCAGTCTAAACTCTTTTGACCGAACTGCTTTGTTTTAAAGATGAGCATTGCATTGCAAGACACATTTGGAAGGGTACCATACAGTAAGGGGATCTGCTGTACCTATATATTGTGGGTGAAAAATTCAGTTATAAATTATTATGTCTTAGTTAAGAACAAATTGTCATCCAGTAGGCTTTGATTACATTTCCATTACCCCCGTCCACATGGAAATTCTGTAAGAGTTATGTGGAGGCTAATTAGATGGTGGTCCGATCGCATTCTGTCTCTTATCAATACTTTTTAAAACTTTTGGTGCCAGAGAGAATAACACAATAAATTATTCATGATGGCTAGCTTGTTTAAGTCTCCTCCATGTATATCTCACTAGGTCCGTTTTTTTTTGCCTCCATATATCCACTAGTACTAACGTGGGGCGGTATTTAGCCTAGTGGTTAGAGCGTTGGGCCAGTAACCGAAAGGTTGCTGGATTGAACCCCGAGCTGACAAGGTAAAAATCTGTCGTTCTGCCCTTGAACAAGGCAGTTAACCCACTGTTCCCCGTTAGGCCGTCATTGTAAATAAGAATTTGTTCTTAACTGACTTGCCTAGTTAAATAAAATAAAAAAATGTGTCCATGATATTTGTGATCTCCTTAAGGGTGTGTGGTAGTGTTACTGTATGCTGTCTAGTACTAGTACTTTGGGCTGCAGTTGTGTTCAGGTCTTTGGCTTTGGGCTCTAAAACTGCAAGAAGTGAAATGATTTGTGTGATGTGGGAACTGTCGGATGAGACAATGAGAGTCTTCCGCATGAGGGACAGTAAAGGTAAATCATAAATACTACATGAAAACGACAGTGGGTTGTGATGAACACCCTACTTGATATCTGAAGGCAATGATAGTCTCAAGCATAAGGGACAATAAAGGTAAATCATAGATACTACATGAAAATGGCAGTTCAAAAATCATTGTGTAATAAAAATAAATCCCTGTGACATCTCACATTCATAACTGAAACAGTAACATACAAAAAACATTTTAAAACCGTTTCACACGTTAACACACACCACACACACCTACAACTGAAATACGTTTAGGGAAGATTTACTGAGAAAATACTTAACCAGAATGTTATTGCGGTAGATTCAATTTAGGAGTATGACGCATCTTGATGAAGGTTGGTTGTGTGATGTTGGGTAGATCAGGGGGGAGGACTTTGGATGTTGGGAAAGGAGCCCTGGAGGTACCTGCTGTCTGGCGCCTCTGTAGATTCTGTAGAACTAGAACAGAGTAAACCGGAAGTGGGGAGTAGAACGGGGAGGCGGTGGGATGCAATAAAGAGAACACACAGGTAACAGTAGATCAAGTGGGTATATGAAATGGGTAGTTTTAGTCATCTTTACTTAGCTAACTAGCTACCTTGCAGTCCAAATGGGTCACAGGAATAGTTGAGACGGACTATGGTCCCTGGGTAGTTTCTAATCACTGCAATCCACAGCAAATACTTGCATAATTCAAGGCAGCACACAATTAGATAGTAAGACATAGAGTTAGATTACTATTAACTTACTTTAGCTACGTTAGTAGTTGTACAGTTCCCTATCATTATGTACAATAACAGTGTTGTAAAAACTAGCTAGCAGGATTTCCATTATTTATAAGTGTCATCAACAGCTGAAGATATGCAAAGCTTACCTAACAGAACAAGCTCCGCACAGGGAGGTAGCTAGTTAGCTTGTTAGCTTTGACTGGAGTTCCCAATCATACAGATTATTGGCATCGATACGAAAAGTACACCCAAATTAAATCACATGTTGCTACTCTCCCTAGGAGTGGCCGTCCTGCAAAGATGACTGCAAGAACACAGCGCAGAATGCTCAATGAGGTTAAGAAGAATCCTAGTGTCAGCTGAAGACTTACAGAACTCTCTGGAACATGATAACATCTCTGTTTACGAGTCTACGATACGTAAAACACTAAACAAGAATGGTGTTCATGGGAGAACACCACGGAAGAACCCATTGCTGTCCAAAAAAAACATTGCCGCACGTCTGAAGTTCACAAAAGAGCACCTGGATGTTCCACAGCGCTACTGGCTAAATATTCTGTGGACAGATTAAACTAAAGTTGAGTTGTTTGGAAGGAACACACAACACTATGTGTGGAGAAGAAAAGGCACAGCACTCCAACATCAAAACCACATCCCAACTGTAAAGTATGGTGGAGGGAGCATCATTGTTTGGGACTGCTTTGCTGCCTCAGGGCCTGGACAGCTTGCTATCATCGACAGAATAATGAATTGCCAAATTTATAAAGACATATTGCAGGAGAATGTAAGGCTATCTGTAAGGCTAAGCTCAACAGAAGTTGGGTGATACAACAGGACAACGACCCAAAACACAGAAACAACAGAATGGCTTCAACAGAAGAACGTATGCCTTCTGGAGTGGCTTAGTCAGAGTCCTGACCTCAACCAGATTGAAATGCTGTGACATGACCTCAAGAGAGCGGTTCACACCAGACATCCCAAGAATATTGCTGAACTGAAATAGTTTGTAAAGAGGAATAGTTCAAAATTCCACCTGACTATCGTGCAGGTCTGATCCGCAACAATAGAAAATGTTTGGTTGAGGTTTTTGCTGCCAAAGGAGGGTCAACAAGTTATTAAATCCAAGGGTTCACATACTTTTTCCACCCTGCACTGTGCATTATTTTTACGGTGTGTTCAATAAAGACATACAAATGTATAATTGTTGTGTGTTATTCATTTAAGCAGACTGTGCTTGTCTATTGTGACCAATTTATGCAGAAATCCAGGTAATTCCAAAGGGTTTACATACTTTTTCTTGCCACTGTACATACAGTGCCTTCAGAAAGTAGTCATACCCCTTGATTTATTCCACATTTTGTTGTGATACAGCCTGAATTCAAAATGGATTAAATATTTATGTTTCTCACCCATCTACACAAAACATCCCATAATGACAAAGTGAAAACATGTTTTTATAAATGTTTGTATATTTATTGAAAATGAAATACAGAAATATCTCATTTACATAAGTGTTTACACTCATGAGTCGATATTTGTAGAAGCACCTTTGGCAGCGATTACACCTGTGAGTCTTTCTGGGTAAGTCTCTAAGAAATTTCCACACCTTGATTGTGCAACATTTGCCCATAAAAATAATTATTCAACCTCTAAAAATTGGTTGTTGATCATTGCTAGACAACCATTTTCAGGTCTTGCCATAGATTTTCAAGTAGATTTAAGTCAAAACTGTAACTCGGCCACTCAGGACAATTCACTGTCTGCTTGGTAAGCAACTCCAGTGTAGATTTGGCCTTGTGTTTTAGGTTATTGTCCTGCTAAAAGGTGAATTAATCTCCCAGTGTCTGGTGGAAAGCAGACTGAGCCAGGTTTGCCTCTATTACTTTGTGCTTAGCTCCATTCCGTTTCATTTTTATCTTGAAAAACTCCCCAGTTTTTAATGATTACAAGCATACCCATAACATGATGCAGCCACCACTATGCTTGAAAATATGGAGTGGTACTCAGTAATGTGTTGTATTGGATTTGCCCCAAACATAACCCTTTGTATTCAGGAGAAAAATGTAATTGCTTTGCCACATTCTTTGCAGTATTACTTTAGTGCCTTGTTGCAAACAGGATGCCTGTTTTGGATATTTCTTCTTTACAGGGTTCCTTCTTTTCACTCTATCCATTAGGTTAGTATTGTGGAGTAACTACAATGTTGTTGATCCATCCTCAGTTTTCTTCAATCACAGCCATTCAACCCTGTAACTGTTTTAAAGTCACCAAATCCCTGAGTGGTTTCCTTCCTCTCCTGCAAATGAGTTAGGAAGGAGGATGACTGTATCTTTGTAGTGACCGGGTGTATTGATACACCATCTAAAGTGTAATTAACAACTTCACCATTCTCAAAGGGATATTCAATCTCTGTTTAGTTTTTTTCTTCCCATCTACCAATAGGGGCCTTTCTTTGCGAGGCATTGGAAAACCTCCCTGGTCTTTGTGGTTGAATCTGTGTTTGAAAGTCACTGCTCGACTGAGGGACCTTACAGATAATTGAATGTGTGGGGGTACAGAGATGAGGTAGTTATTTAAAAAAACATGTTAACCACTATTATTGCACACAGAGTGAGTCCATGCAACTTATTATGTGACTTGTTAAGCACATTTTTACTCCTGGACTTATTTAGGCTTGCCATAACAAAGGGGTTGAATACTTACTGACTCAAGACATGTTCATCTTTTCATTTATATTTAATTTGTAAACATTTCAAAAACATAATTCCACTTTGACATTATTCAAAGTGTGTAGGCCAGTGAATTTTTTTTCTCACAATTTAATCCATTTTAAGTTCAGGATGTAACGCAGCAAAATGTGGAAAAAGTCAAGGGGTGTGAATACTTTTGGAAGGGGGGTACCAGTACATGGGGTACCAGTACCGAGTCCTGTTTAGTAGTCTTATGACTTGGGGGTAGAAGCTGTTCAGGGTCCTGTTGGTTCCAGACTTGGTGTATCGGTACCGCTTGCTGTGCGGTAGCAGAGAAAACAGTTTATGACTTGGTTGGCTGGAGTCGTTGACAATTTATAGGGCCTTCCTCTGACAACACCTGGTATAGAGGTCCTGGATGGCAGGGAGTTCGGCCCCAGTGATGTTATGGCCGTATGCACTAACCTCTGTAGCGCCTTGCAGTCAGATGCCAAGAAGTTGACGTGCCAAGATGCTCTCAATGGTGCAGCTGTATAACTTTTTGAGGATCTGAGGAACATATTCCAGTTTGTGCTAGCGAAACAGTCCTTTAGCTTAGTATCCGCTTCATTGGACCACTTCCGTATTGAGCATGTCACTGGTACTTCCTGTTTTGAGTTTTTGCTTGTAAGCAGGAATCAGAAGGATAGAGTTATGGTCAGATTTACCAAAGGGAGGGTGAGGGACAGTCTTGACGTTACAGACGTTAGGAAATTATCAAGAATATGAACCTTCTGACACCGCCTACCCCGCCACCGCCTACGCCGCCACCGCCTACGCCGCCACCGCCGCCACCGCCGGTACATGACAGTCTTTGCGTCTGAAAATCCATAGAATATTAATTCAAAAAACAGTGTGTTTTGACACGCTCAGACGAACGGTCGACAGCAGTTATCCACAACGCTAACTCCTCCTTATCCTGGCACGAATCAGGTCCTACTTTCCTTAGAGCTGGCTTAGCTAGCCATCCAGGTAATGCCAGGTCATGGCAGTTAGGCTATGTGTGTGTGTGCGCGTGCGTTTATGTCTGTCACGGAACCCTGAAAGGATGGATCTGGGGTCAGAGAAGCTAGTTCTTCCAGTTCTCTCATGTGTTGCTGGGGGGCTAGAATGACCCTGTGACTGGCCCTCAGGTGTGGAGAGAGAGAGAGAGAGAGAGAGAGAGAGAGAGAGACAGAGAGGTTTATAACCAGGTGCAGAGGGAACATGTTCATGTGTGTGTCAAGTGCTGGAAGTGTTAACAGACTGCTTGTTATTGCGTGGGTGGAGGTGGCAGTGGAGGTTTTATTAATGAGGTAGCTAGTGGAGGAATGAGACTGTGAAGGTGCATGTCAGAATATCCCGTTCTTTCTTTCTCTACGCTGGTCATAAGGGTGTATTGAGGTGGGTGGAAGAGGTCCAAATGAGAATGTCCACTGAAATGACAGCACTCCGAAAGAGAATTTCAGCAAATATGTTCAGTGTCAATAGAGCAAAAAAAGATACGACACGTTTCAGGCGTGATGAATAGAGTGAAAATAAAGAAGACGTTTTAAACGCTCCATGTTTTAAGCAAGGTTTGGACCACTGTGGGTCCTGACAAAGAGTACGAGACGCAAACCATGAATGGAGAGATGGCGACAGTGTTGTATTGGGCTACAATTCACTGAAGAGAATCAGGCAGATACAGATTTTCAGTTAGGCTATTCACTGAAACTGTACTCGAGGACATGCCTCATCTTTAGGAACACACTACTAAACATACACCTTGTAATATTAGCCATTATGGTGAACTTCAGGCTTCAGTGTAACGGCAGTTGGTTCCATTGAAATCCTGTAGATCCTAGACCAGAGGTTTGCTGTTTACACCACCTAAATGGCAGACATCAATAGACTTCCTGCCCTGTTTTTATCATAACCTTGTATCACAGCGTTCCCACCTTGTCATGATTATTCCCCATAGAAGCCCGTCAAGGCCACTCTCATACGGTCCTCCCCAGCCATTCAATATCATTATATAACCCCTGAAGAATGGACACCATCTGAATGCATTGTTCCCCCTGCTCATTATGTGGAGGTGTTGAATGGCACAGACTGGATTCGACGGCTGGGACCGTGTCGCCTCTCACCCATCCTCTCACACTCTCACTGGGAGAGTTAGGTGATGGAGGGGAGGGCAGAGGGTGGGGGAGTGTAATTCCAGGGTTTAGGTTTCACGTTGTGGTCTTTGTTGGGGGAGGGAGATTGAGGTTGTGGGAACGAAGGCTTAGCCTATTCATTCCCAAACGCATCTCTCCCCTTTCTCCTCACCCCTTTGGTGTGAACCCTCACCCCTGCCTTGCCTTCTAAACTGTATCCCCTTTTCCGTTCTGGGAGGCAAAAGGGGAGTCATGGGGGAGGAGGATTGGATGGCATACGTTAAGAAATGTAATTAAGAGAAGTTAATTGGCTTTTTACATGAGAAAGCCTGACCTTAGTTCTAATATAAGGTAGAGGCATTTTTGTAGCTCCAGCCCTGCCCCATACAATACCACAGTGTATCACAGACCTGCATGTCTGTCTGGGCTATTTGTGGTAACTTTCATAATTGGATGTCTTATCAACACGACAGAGTGTCCCTGTTTACCCCTTGAGATTATACTAATAACAAGAGTCAAAGACAATATCATGAATGAATCCCATGACTGCATGGCCATAAGGCAGGGAAGGTAACCATGACGGTGCTGCTAGCTCTATAAACAATTCAATTGGTTCAGCTGTTAGTGTTTTGTACACACATACACACAGGAAGCTCTTGCACAACCCTGATGGCTTTCTGGCCATTTTACTGCAGGAAAGACATGAAACGTTCCAAAAGTTTCCAACCAGAGGAGGCTGGCGGGAAGAGTTATAGGAGGACAGGCTCATTGTAATGGCTGGAGTAAATGGAACGGAGTCAAACACGAGGTATCCATGTTTTGATGTGTTTGACTCCGTTCCATTAATTCCATTCCAGCCATTACAATGAGCCCATTCTCCTATAACCCCTCTCCCTGTCCTGGCCCAACAAAAGCCTTCTCTGTCGAGCTGAGACACGGCTATTAGATCTCAAAGTCCATGCCACCGCCGCCCCAGGGCTGGGCCCTGGTCAGAAACACACACACGGTCAGCTGATGATTTCCCCCGCACCCTGCTTTATTGGCGGACGGCCTGTGTCTGATAAAGTCCAGAGAGGTGATTGGCTGACCCAGTGTGAATGGAGCAGGGTCGGGGTTGGTCATTGTTGCGGACTGGAGGTGGCTGGCAGGAAAACAAAGACCAGTTGGGGGTGGGAAGGTAAGCATTTGCCGTGGAGGCTACTGCACTGCTGTGTATCACCTTACCTTGCGTAATTTGGTCCATACGGACACCAAATGGTGCAGGAGTGCCCACGTAGCGTACCTGCCCTGGGTCCAAGGGGAGAAGTGCAGGAGGTTACCTGTCCCACACCTGTGTGGTACCTGCCCTCTCGCCCTCTTTGGGGAGAAGAGCAGACCAACTCCTCTGGGTCTGGTCCAGTGAACGGCTTTGGTTCTCTTCATTCCCTCCTTATTCTCCCCTACACAATAGAAATTGGTAGTGGGGGGCGTGTGCGCATCTGGTGCCCACCCCTCCCATCCGCCCTGCTGAAAGCTCATTAAAAAGGCTTGCTGTTAATGAGCTATAGGGATCATAGAGCTGCCTTCTCATTAGAGGGGGCAGGGCTATGGCC
This sequence comes from Salvelinus namaycush, assembly GCF_016432855.1. NCBI lineage: Eukaryota > Metazoa > Chordata > Actinopteri > Salmoniformes > Salmonidae > Salvelinus > Salvelinus namaycush. The sequence continues at coordinate 4,817,998 of NC_052340.1, read as the reverse complement.
ATAGGATGCTGGCGCAGGGATTTCTGTGCCCCCAAAATGCAGTCCGCAATTACGTGAGCGCAAACCCCTGGCACCCAGTACCCCCTACCCCTAAAAACCTTACAGCTTGCCCGTCCCATCCCAATTCCCCTGGATATGTAGCCTTCATACACGTCCCCAATTCCCTGGCTATGTAGCCTTCTACAGAAAGTTCAACTGGCCTACAGATTGAGTCACGTCACTTCCTTTTAGAAACTCCCTCCGGTGTGCGTTTGATCTGTGTGGGTCGTTTCTCTGTGGACTGACTCCTGTCATCCCGAGTTATGAATGTGTAATGTCACAGCACTGGATGAAGGACCCGCTGTGCTTGTTCACATCCGTCTGATGTGCTGCCTTTGACTTCCAGGAGCCGGTTCGCCATTCCTACACTGAGACCAAAACACACACAGAGATCGCTTTGCCTCAATTGTTTTAATGAGACTTCTCATAACCAGGTCAATGACAAAATGGTATCAAGTTTACAAAAACACAGTGGCATAGTTCGACTCATTGCAGTCAGCACAGACAGAGAAACCAGGAATGCTGGGGGAAATGAGTTTGAGGCATACAGCATCCAGTCAATTGATGATACCGATGGCAACGACATCTACATGTAGGAGTGCCATTTTACGTACATAACATTGGTCCCTGAACAAGTATACTCCACTCATGTCCATCAATCATTTACATTTTACCCTATCACTACATTTCATACACAAAGCATAGAATTGTTTTTTCAAAGTGTCCGAAAAGAAAGGTTCCCTGCCATCAGTGTATATAGACATCAATAATGATCATGTAAATCACAGTAGTCAGCAAAACGTTGGTGACACTTCACTCAAACCATGTTCTCAGCCACAATGGCAAATGTAGCCAAAGGTTAGCTGCATCATTGTTGTTGGCATAGGCTCACTTTCCATGCACATAAAACTGCTTGCTTATGACTTGTTACGTCATGGTTCGGATGTAGTTAGTTAGGCATTTGACCGAAGGTTCAAGTCAAGTGTTACCAAAAAATTCCCCTGTATACACACACACAGTAAACATACAGACACAAGTGCTCATTCGGTGTTACCCACAAAACTCTCCCACCTATCAACAAGCCATTTACTGTAGCTCTCTACCCTGTAGTACAGCAGTAGATAGACTTTTCGTTTGCTAACCACTAACATGCAGTGTTCATAAATAAGGACAAATTCTAAAAAAAAACACAGGCAAAAGAAAACATTTTCAAATGGCAGCAAAACATGCATATGTAAGCTTCAAGCAGTTCAGCGTAAAAAAAAAAAAAAAAAAATGTAAACAAAGGAAAGAACAAGACCCCCCCCCCCCCCCCCCCCCAATTATCAAGCACAAAAGGAAATACATTCACACATTTCATATGAAGTTAAATTGCAGTTTTTTTTATGCATAGGAGCTAAGGAAATCAGCAGATGAGACTTATACACATATATATAAAAATAACATCGACACAGAGAGGAACAACACAATCTTGCTGGGCCTCGTGAGCCTCATAAACTTTACATTAAGTGGCAAGTGTCGTGTCAAAGAAGCACATTTAAAAGGAATGACAGACAAACTACAGGCAATCTATGTTTGGGTTCGTTTCCCCTTTGACCCAGTCTCCGTCCAAACTACTAGTCTTTAATTCGTCCACAGAGTGAGACGACCACCATCCCAGTTGTCACCAAAGCAACGGAACAGGATATGAAAGCCTCACTATTGTCGCAATCTCTTGCCACTAGATATAAAAAAAATAAAAATAATTAAACCTTTTTTTACTTTCTACATTTGACAGTTCTGATTGGTTCACTCACTCAACATAGTGATGATTACCAATCAATTGACCACTGGTGTCCACTTCCTATATTCTGCTGGAGCATGGTGATCAACGTCCTGTGTTCTGGTGGACTGTGGTGGTTGACTTCCTGTTCTCAAGTCCTGTTTGCCCTCCACCTTTCCATTGCATGTCTGGGTTTTGTGCTGTGGTCTAAGTAGGTGGATTTGCATATGCTAATTGTCAGCTCTGGCGAGACGTGATGTACCTCAGCATTGCACAGATAGGGAATTCAGAGGAGAGCAGGATGGTACCTAGATTCCAGTTTGAATTAATCCCCAGTTGAGTGGTAGGAAAGGTTCATTACATTTATATGGATATTTATGTTGGCCAAAGTGGTTGGTATGATTGAGAGTCCAAGCCAGTGCTTTTGAATGTCTTAGTCAGTGTACAAAAGTGTGAAATGATGGATATGCTGGACCCGTAGTTTACACCAAGCCCACATCCACACTGCCTTCAGTAGGAAGCTCACCCACACTATCCTCCACTATGGCTGGGCTAACAGTACCATCCACCTCCCCTTTCTGGTTCTCCTCAGCCTCCACTCCCACGTCGATGGCAGCCATGTTGCTTTCTGTCTGGTCCGTGCTGGCTTCATCCTCCATCTTGATGTCAAAATGGAGGACGGGTTGGTCAAGGGCCCAGTTGGCATCAGCTGCACTGGCCTGGGTGTAGGCCCCGACGCTGGAATGGCTCAGCCCATGCACCTTCTTCAGGTGTTTCTCCAGGGTAGCGTACACAGTGAAGGGCACCCCGCACAGCTGGCACAGGAACGGGGCACGGGCCCCGTGGGCGCCGTGGGTCTTCATGTGGCGTGTGAGCTTGGAGCTCTGGGCGCATGCGTAGCTGCACAGGCCACACTGGTAGGGCCGTTCTCCCGTGTGGCTGCGCCGGTGCACCGTCAGGTTGCTGCTGTTCCGGAACTGTTTCCCACAGTACTCACAGGCTTCCTCCTTCTTCTTCTTCCCTGACCCCCCGTCGTTGTTACCACTGTTACTGCTGATGACGCCGTTTCCTCCTCTCCGTTCGCTCTCCCTCTGCCACTCCTGGACCACCTTGATGTTCCCGCCTGCAAGCCACTCCTTCTCTCCACCCGCCATCTCTCCATCCCTCTCGCTCACCCACTCCCCCCCTACCTGAGCCCTCTCCTCCCTCTCCGGACGTTTGGGGGTGCAATTTCCGCTGGCGATGCCACTCTCCCCGCTGCCCCCCGTCTCTCCGCTTTCAAGTGACCCCCCTGAAGGGCTGGCGTAGGGGGACGCATGCTGGGGCTCCTCTTGACCCTCCACCACCTCTCCCTGGGGTTGGAACAGCCTGAGCAGGCTCATGTCTGGACCTCCAGGCTGGGAAGAGAGCAGGATCAGTCCAGAGCCTGGGGAGTGAGGCTTGGACTGGGATAGGTCCAACTCAGAGGTCTCCCTCTCCCCTGGTCCTCCACTCAACACCCTCTCTCCTGCCCCCTGCATTACAAATCTCCCTCTCATCCCCTGCCGACCCCCCTCATCCTCCACTACCAGCCCCACCTCCACCCCCTCGTAGCCCCCTCCTGTCTCTCCGCGGTGACTCCTCATGTGGCGAGCCAGCTGACCACTCTGGGCAAAGGCCTGGTCACACAAGCCACAGTGGTAGGGCCGCTCACATGCGTGGGTCCTCCGGTGGGCTGACAGGCTGCGTAGGGACTGGAAACCCTGGCCACACAGCTCACAGGGAAACCCCGCCTGGGCGGGTCCGCACTGGGGGTAGGAAGAGGCGGCCGGGGGGGATGGCGACGGAGAGGTGACCAGATCTCCAGCGGTGGTGAGGATGGTGGTGTTGTTACCGCCCTCAGCCAGCTCTCTCAGACAGAAGTTGAGGGCCTGTCGTTCTCTGGAGGAAGGGATAGAGCTGGCCTGAGAAGCTGGCCTGCGGTTCTGATGAGGACTGAAGATGCGGGGCAGACGCAGAACGGAAGGGTGGAAGGCAGTGGCCAGGGTGTGGCTCAGTTGACAGGGATCCAGGGTAGCTGCAGGTTTGGAGTGCTGGTGACCCCATCTTCCCATCTTCTCCTCGTCATCCTTCTCCTGCTCACCGTCCTCCTGGTAGATGCTGAAGGAGTGTGTGTGCTGGGCGTGTTGGAGCAGGGCCCAGGCAGAGGGCAACACACACTCACACAGTTGGCAGGTAAAGCAGGACGGCTCTTCTGCCACAGAAAAAAAAAACACAGTTAGTAAGCAAGCCAAAACGACATTAGCAGAAAAATTTTCTTGATCTGAAAAATGTAAGGGATCTCAATAGGTTTTTATTAAAACAGCACATATCAGATAGTAGGAACTATTGTGGATAGCTAGGCAGTGATAGCAGAATACTGGAGAATATAAAAGGAACACAGCACAGAAAAAGGCACTCTGGTTAGGGAAGTACATAGGTGCAGAGACACTAAGCCTGTTAAGTCAGTGAAGAGTGAGTGACTACAGCAAGAGGGAAGATGCTTAACATTCTCTGGTTCAGGTCTACAGGACGAGGTAGTCTGAGTTACTTTTAAAAAAAAGCATTGTTCCTGCCTCTCTTCCTTTTTGAGACAGAAGCCAAGGAGAGAGGGACTCAGAGATAGCGAAGGCTGTTGATGGGACCAGAAGCAGGTGAGAGATGAACGACAGAGACTGAGGCCAGCAGAAAGGGGAGACGGATAGTCAAGTACATCTGGAGAAATGTTTTAAATGTGGTTAGCATTGTCTCTTAACCGAGAGCCACTCTCCAATTAAGCTGCAAATTGCTAATTAGCGGAACCGAGAAAACGAAGGCTTTATGTAAATCAGGGACTGACTCAGCCTGCTTGACAAATGAGGCCTTTCTGCATAAATCTAAATTGGAAAGAAGATCCTCAAATTGAGGGGGAAAACAGTTCTATTTTTTTGTAAAGGTTCAAAGCCGACTCTGGTATAAGCCTCTTCCATGTTTCCTGAAGTCAAAATCCTTCTGTATTTTACTGGAGGGGGAGGAGAGAAAAGATGAAAAAGAAAGCAACTCTCTCTCTCTCACGCTCTGCCTGGAGAGGATAGGAGATGTGGTGGACACATCCTTTAACTTAGCCTGAAGAGATGAGCAGAGCAGGAGAGAAGTTGGTATATTTATGAAAAGTGGGGTGAATGAGAGCGCAACAAAAAAAAAGATAAGGAAAGCGGGAGAAAGATCAAAAAGGATGATGTAGCAGTGCGGGTCGAGAAACACCACAAAAATGTGTCACCCCTTGGATTGTACTTCAGACCCATCCTCCTACCCCTCACCCCCCCTAACCCTCCAAATCTCTCCCCGAGGGGGGGCTTTTGTCTTGGGCTCCTGGAGTGAAACACAATACCCAGCCGGTTTCTCATTCGCTCTTTCTTTCCCTCTCCATCTTTTTTTGTAAGGATTCCCATTTGGCCCGGGGTAGCACTTGAATATTAAGCAGAAGCAATAACTGCTAATTAAAAATGCAGATTGGCTAGGAGCACTAACGAGCAGTAGGCAGAATCTCCTCTCCCGAGGGAGAAAGAGGGAGGAGAAAAGAGTGTGGGGGGAGATTGAAATAGGGCAAGCGAGAGTCTGTTGAAATGGGGGGGGGGGGGGGGGGGAGAGAATAATGTTAGAGATGAGAAAAAACAAACAAGTCGAATAAATAAAAATAAATGAGACCGACGCACACGTTATTATAATCCATCACGTTCTTCCATTCTCCATCACATACACACACATTCTAGTGTGAAGGGACACCTATCCGTTGTGGGTATAATTGCTCTTTCAATTTGAGTCATCTTCCTCAAGCAGACATATTCACATGCCAAGGGGAGCCAGGTTTCCCCAAAACATCTACCAAGAAAAATATACAATAATTTATCTTTGGTCCGTTTCATATTTTCCTTCAAAATCGAATGTACAGTATCGCACCGGAGAAAGCATCCGAGCGAGCGAAACAGCACCCCTCTGTCTCTGTATGTGTAGCCCATCTATCTGATGCTGTCTGGTCAAAAATAGTATGACATTGTTGCCGCCCATAGTATTGCGAGCATTTAGCCTCCCTTTATAAATAAAGGTATAAAATAAAAGCCAATCAGCGTTGAGCTAAACTGAGTGAGCTCAACTGTGAATTGTCCTGGTGCGTAAAAAAAGGGAAGCCAGTTTGGATTGGGCTTCACGCCAATCACATCGAGAGCAAAACATATAGACAGAAAAAAATATAGTGTGTTGTTTTCCTCAGTTAGTTGGCTGGCTAGCTAGCTAAAATTGGCCCTTTCCTAAATTATCCATGAATGGAGATAGGGATTTGGACTTGTGGTTTTACTTAATTCTCCGTACTGGCAAATGATTATAACGGTGATTCTGATCCAACCATAAATTGTTCCCCTGGCCTGAGAGGATGGAAGTTCAATATGTAGCTAGATGTAGTAGGCTAATGTTAACTAGCTGGCCTGGCACATTGATGCTCATGAAAAGGGTGTTAGGCTAGTGAGCAAGCACTTTAGCCAAGTAGCCTAGGTCAACAAAAAATTAAGTGTGTACGGTATGACAGAGTCATAGACCATTTCGTCAACATGAAAGAGAGGATGGCATTGGCGTTTCTCTACGTGTAGGGTGAGTCAACATGTTCTCTACTTGAACGCACGCACACAGCGAGCCATGGACAGCCACATGATATTTAGCTAACGTTGATTGGACTAAATTGTTTTATGGTATATTTTAGTTGTCATAGCATAGGTGATTTGATGATGTTGAAATGGTGCTGGAATAGTGAAGGCAGCTCCTGTTTTCTTTGGGACTTGCGTTAACTCTCCGTGGTTCTAAATCAATAGTTGTTTAGTAGTCTGAAAATGTTGTAAACATCAACTTGCTTGACCGTGCTGTAGGTAATGTAACCGTCTGTCACATGCAATATGCTTTGTGGACTTCACCGGACAGAGGTTGCTTTCTGGATTTACGATGAAACAAAGGTGTGGTTGAATTTATTCTGCCACTGTCTTGGCGCATATATCACAGTCGCAAGGCATATGAACAAACAGGTTATAGAGCAAACAACGCAATTATCACAACACATAGGTTGTAATATGAAAAAAATTAAATGGGCTTGGCATCACCAGGGATTTTAGATAGACCCACAACACGTAGCGCATACAGCACTGTATCAAATCATACCACATACAAAACATTTAACTTGAGTTACTTAACCCTTGTGTTGTCTTAAGGGCAAAAAAAATGACCCGCCACTGTTTAACAGCAGAGACATTTTTTCAATTTTATGACTTTTCCTAGAGTGACCCCAACATTAGAAAAAGTGAAACATCGCCTTTGTTCATATTTCCATGAAAGCTGTACACCACCAGGGTACAAAGATTGTCTTAGGGTCATTTTTGACCCGGCAGTTATAAAACAATTTACACACCACAAAAACACACACAATGAGAAATGTAGATTGTGTGTGCTACTGATTGAACTCAGCCAGCAGCTCCTGAAGAGGAAGATCACCATGGTTGGCAGAGGTAGAAAGAACAAGCCTGAGCTCCCCCCTGCACTTCTCACAACAAGGGGGAGAGAGGCCTTCTCATCAAAGTTTACCTAGTAACCGAAAGGTTGCAAGATCGAATCCCCGAGCCGACAATGTAAAAAAAAAAATGTTCTGACCCCTCTGTTCCCTCATTGAAAATAAGAATTTGTTCTTAACTGACTTGCCTAGTTAAATAAAGGTCAAATAACATTTAAAATATGAAAAACACCACCACTGTAGTATCTTACCTCCCAAAGAGGAACAAAAATGTGGTCCTCCTGAGCACACGGCACAAAACGGCTGAGATCAGTGATCGTGAGGACAGGAAGCCAGCCATCATCCTGGACCACAACCACAACAAAGGAGGCGTGGACAACCTGGACAAGGTGACTGGAACTTACAGCTGCAGGAGGACGACTGGTCATCTTCCATAACATCATTGATGTGTCCTTGTACAATGCCTTCGTGATATGGAACAAGATCAACCCTACCTGGGTGCCTGATAAGTGTTCCTGGAGGAGCTGGGAAAGGCCCTTGTAAGCCCACACATTCAAAGACAGCAGCGCTTGTGAAAGCTGTTCAGGGGGCTGAATCTTGTTCTGATCCACCTGAGGCTGCAGCAGGCAAGAGGATGAGATGCCAATTCTACCCCCCCCAAAGAAGGACTGTAAAACAAATACTGTGTGGTGCACATGTGAGAAATACATCTGCAAAGTCCATCCACACACACTTGAATACTGTCCTACATGTGCTAATTAGAGTTGATTGATTTATGTTCTTCACGTTTTTGTTTTGTATCTATTATCTTATTCGTATTTATTGTTGTTGTTTATACACCTTGTGGGTGGGGGCAATGGTTAAAAAATTGGGAGAAGACTAATACCTTGTAGTTGAATTCCTCATTGTACAGTATATAAGAATATATCACTATGTTGCCAAAAAAGCTCAAGACATTGCTTCCCTTCAATAAAATGCATTCAAAACGACTTTCTACACATTTTTGCTACTTTCTTAGGCTATACAAGTGCCATCTCTTGCAACAACAAAAAAATAGTATGTTTACACCTATGCAGTACCTTTAGCAATACTAATTTAGTAAAGAAAACAATTAAATAGTACCCGCAAAACACCAGTCTCAACGTCAACAGTGAAGCGGCAACTCCAGGATGCTGGCCTTCTAGGCAGAGTTCCTCTGTCCAGTGTCTGTATTCTTTTGCCCATCTTAATCTTCTTTTTTATTGGGCAGTCTGAGATATGGCTTTTTCTTTGCAACTCTGCCTAGAAGGCCAGCATCCCAGAGTCGCCCAAGCACTGTTGAAATTGAGACTGGTGTTTTGCAGGTACTATTTAATGAAGCTGCCAGTTGAGGACTTGTGAGGCGTCGGTTTCTCAAACTAGACAATCTAATGTACTTATCCTCTTGCTCAGTTGTGCACCGGGGCCTCCCACTCTTTCTATTCTGGTTAGAGACAGTTTGCTCTGTTCTGTGAAGGGAGTAGTTCCCAGCGTTGTACGGGGTCTTCAGTTTCTTGGCAATTTCTCACATGGAATAGCCTATTCTTGTTCTGAGAAATGAAGACTGACGAGTTTCAGAAGAAAGTTCTTTGTTTCTGGCCATTTTGATCCTGTAATCAAACCCACAAATGATGCTCCAGATACTCAACTAGTCTAAAGAAGGACAGTTTTATTGCTTCTTTAATCTGAACAACAGTTTTCAGCTGTGCTAACAATTGCAAAAGGGTTTTCTAATGATCAATTAGCCTTTTAAAAAGATAAACTTGGATTAGCTAATATAGCGTGCCATTGGAACACAGGAGTGATGGTTGCTGATAATGGGCTTCTGTACTCCTATGTAGATATTCCATTAAAAATCTGCCATTTCCAGCTCCAATAGTCATTTACAACATTAACACTGTATTTCTGATCAATTTGATGTTATTTTAAATGGACAAAAAAAGTGTTTTTCTTTCAAAAACAAGGACATTTCTCAGTGACCCCAAACTTATCAACAGTTCAACACATTTCAACCTTGGTCTTTTCCACAAATACCTCCTAACATTTTAAACAACAAATCTAAATTCTAAAAACGGTTGATCGACATTAGATACACGTTTTCATGCCCCAGTGACTAATTTCGTTATTAAAAAGTTGAATTAAAAGTTATCTTGCTTTGCTTGGTTGGAGATACGGTACGGCTCTTGTGTAGTGCACGTGGGTAGCTCTGTTGTGTAAGCCTTTGGGCACGGAGAAGAGAACTTACACACAGACAGATTTTTTTTTTTTTAAAGCAGCTAGAAAGTGATAGAGCGGTTGAGAGCGAAAGAAGAGAGAGAGAACATGTAAAACAGGCAGCGAGAGACCGAGAGATAGAGACAGGTTGAAAGAGAGAAAACATTAAAAAACAGGCAGCAAGAGAAGAGACCGAAAGAGAAAAACGTGGACAGACGGAAACAGAGCATGCAGCAGTCCCCTGAGCGTTACACAAAGGAAGGAAGTGCAAGTGGCTGTGTGAGAGAAAGAGTGCGCATGTATGTCTAAGGGTCTCAGTTCCAAAAATATGCATATGAACAAAACACTTAAAAAAATATGTTTTATTGTCACATACACTGGATAGGTGCACTGACATGTGCTGTTTTACAGGATAAGCCATAGAAGGATGGCGCCCCTGGTGCGAATGAGCGTTAAGTACTTTGCTCATGTGCCCATCGACCGATTTTTCACCTGATAGGCATGAGTATTTGAACAAGCGACGGTTCGGTTACTGGCTCAACGCTCTCACAGCTAGGCTACCTGCCGCCCTAAAGCTATTCTAACCAGAGTCATTCAGACCATATACTGTAAATAGAATCTAGAGATTCTATTTCTATGGTTCAGACACACAATGAGAACTTGCTTTTTTCACTTCTAAATACATGACCTTTACATACTGTGAGTTTAGGCCCCCTCTTACTGCCTACATAGTCCTGCTTCAGATGCATAGTAGAAAGCGTCTTAGGTAGGAGAGACAAGGAAGGAGACCATGGGTGCATCTCAATAGTCATGTCACTGTTCTTCACTTGTCTCCATTCCTCCCATCTCTGTAAAGATGTTGGTGAGGAGACAAGGGAGAAAGAGACTGATTAGAAAGGAAGTATCACTCAACTATTTACTATCAAAATGCAGATTGGGATGCCCATCTGATGGACACCACACACCTGCACTGAGAAGCCATGCAAAACACATCAGAACGATGGTGACATTATCCTTTTAAACATGTCGTAACGAAGTACGACCACACCGCAGCCTGTTGTGACAATGAGATGGTGTCACCTCTCAGCTTAGCACAGCCAGTCCTCAAGTGTGTGCAAGCCATGTTATTGCGTGGCCAGAGAGCACAGTGCCTTGCCCTACGTGTTTACCTGGCCACTTCACCTGAGAGAGACAGAGTCAAGGAGATGGAGGGGAGCTCAGGTGCACTGGAGCCCTCAGGGGCCCCCTGGGGCCTCAAAACACTGCTGCCTATCCTTTCCACACAATTACCCAGCGCGTCGCTAACTCACAGAGGCCTCCTCAGCACAGCAACGCCCAGCTAATGAGCTGGACTAGGGGGGACAGTTGTTAGAAGTGGGGGGGGGGAGAAAACAACATAACAAAAAAGTCACTAATTAGCGACCTGCCGGCACTCACCTGTTCTGTTAGGCTCCATCTTCACCTTCACACTATGCTCCTCCCCTCTAGACGTGTCTGCCACTCTCCTCAGCTCCACGAACCCAGCCTCTATCTGAGTGACATCACCGCGTCGCTGTGTCCGGTTGGCTGGGGAGGGAGGGGTGTGGGTGTTGGGGGCGTGATTCCGGGAGCGGCAGCCCCCCTGTTTGTGCTGGATGAAGGCCAGGATGTGGGCGAGAGGGAAGGCCTGGCTGCACTGCCCACAGGTCAGCAGGTCACGACCCTCCTCAATACCCCTGACCCGGGGAAGGGACCCCCTCTCCTCCAATGATGGAGTGACAGCGTCCAAGGGCTCAGGGGCATCTGAGAGAAGATGAGAGACAAGTGAGGGAGAGTCAGAGAAAGAAGAGGGGGAAAGTGTAAAATAAAATTAGGGCAGGGGAGTGATACGGGAAAGGCAGCGAAGACAGAGAGAGGAAAATGAAGAGAGTCAAGAGGAACATTTAAGAAAATAGAAACTTGTATATTCTGTCCATCATGTAAGATCTTACAGCAACAGGGAGGCAGTGGGTGGTCAGACACCATGTAGATTGGGCAACTGCTGATATGGCCTTCAGGAGGAAAAACAACCCATCCCTGTTTTTTTTTTTTTAAAGCGCTACTTTCGATGCTGAGCCACTCCACTCCACACGCTCCACCAGGGCTACAGAGGCAGTCAGGCTATTCCGGTCAGCTGATACTGACCACTTCCCCCTAACTAACCCTTTGACAGCTCCTTTCACTGAGATGGCAGGCTGCATAGTGGTATGTCTTCACTGACAACATTGCTTCCTGTCTCTATTGGTGCTGTGAGTAGAAATATATCTATTTTTAATTATACCATTCCCAAGGCCTGGGAGAAAAAAACCTAAAAAACAAACACCTGTCAATACATTCTCAATCATCAACTACTCAAGTGAGAGCAACAACTAGGCAAGGAACTGACCCGTTTATCAGCGAGAAAGTGAGGGGCCATGACTTGAAGATGTTCAGAGTCACTCAGGGTTTGAGGCCAAATGACTCATTTATCACCAAGAGAGTTGAGTCTAACAGGAGATTACTCAAATGAAATGTGAGCTTTAGATTTAAGCGCCTCTCGGGGATGTAGTCTGGTTTCCAATGTCAGTCTCTCATCAGTGCCATAAATGTAGGCTACAAAAGAAAAATGCCCATGACTCATATATGACCCAAGTAGACAGTCAAAGACAAGGACGGTTAATTGCCGTTGGTCAGGTTTGAGTTGTTGGACTGGCCCTCAACAATCTTTTATCCACTTGTGAGAGTTGAGGCAGGGAGTGAGTAAATATGGTCATGTACACACCTTAAAGCTTGGACCGGATTCACTTGCCCGGACTAGGCCGAGTACAGGACAGGTACAGACAGTACAGTCGCGCTGAGTAGCTCACCGGTGGTTACTCAAAAATGTAACCTTTCCTGTTTCAGTGCTGCTCACTGTTTGTGCAGACAAGCTAGGCGCGGTTGCACGCACACCATTGAAGAGTCAAGGCTTGTGGTCAAACTAGGCACGCTCTACTGGTCTTCGTTGGGGGAACAGAGAAAAATATGTTGTTTCAGAGCATTTTTCAGTGTTTTTGTCAAAGGTCTGCCCTCCGTGACCGGGGGAAGAAACACGATATCATCAACGAACCCGTGGTTTAAGCAGAGCCTGTTATTTTGATATAAAACTATATTTATGATAACCTACATAGGCCTATACACAAGTCAAGTGTATGGGGTATCTAGGATATATTTTGACGAAAAGGCTATAAAGTGGTAGAGGTCAGTGGAGTTGTTGTGAGGGCAGACTATATCCTCTCCTCTCTCGCCTTGTCACACGGATACAGTGTCTAGAACACGCGGTCTGCCCCACAAGGAAGCGTTCATGTTAGCAAAAATATGAGATAATTCAAAACAGCCCCCACAGACAAGACAGAAAGAAAAACTAGGGGAAAAAGACAGGCCAGTAAAGAACCCAGATTTTTAAAAAGCATTACCCATGTTTAAAGCCACCTTTTATGTGTAGTTTATAAACACATTTAATTGATTTTAACTTCATTCGTTACACAGCTGAGTGTAGCCTATATATAAATCGGCTCTTTAGAAAAATATATTTGATAAAGTTAAATCATTGATAAAAGTTAATGTCAAGGTGCGCATACCCCACAAAGCCTGACTGATACAACCCCCCCAAAAAGCGAAGTTTAACATGAATACATCGTATATGAAATACATAACATGCATATAGCCATCCTCTTATTAGTAAACTATGGCCATAGCCTCATCTCAGTTTACCTTGAATTGCACTCAGGTGTTGCGGTCGGCTGCCTTGTTTGCGTCTGGACATTCTGTTTGATTACACCAGGCAAGGTTTGTCCGGTGTATCCACACTCCTGATCGGAATCTAACTTAATTGATCAAGTTGATAAGAATACTGGGTAGTTCAATGGCACGGACGGGTCGTGGCTCGCTGTGTACCAGCCAGTGTTCAAGTTCAGGCTACCAGCCCCGCAGCGGAGGAAAGAAGGGGAAACATGTTAGGCGCCGCCCGCCACTATACTACTCCGACCCCGACCCCGCCCTCTGCACAATGTTACACACACACACATACCTTGTTTTACTCTCACTTGTGGGGACCAAACAATTGATTCCCATTCCAAATCATATTTTCCCCTAACCCTAATTCTAACCCTAATAGCCTTTTTTTCTTATGGGGACCAGCAAAATGTCCACTTATCATAATGTTCCTTGTTTTACTTCTGGTCCCCACAAGGATAGTAAAACCCAAAACATAATAATACCCACAAGGATAGTAAAACCAAAAACATAACACACACAAGGATAGTAAAACCCAAAACATAATACACACACAGAATCCTCATGCGATAGTGTCATCACAGTCTAGACTGGTTTGGCTTGTATAAGCAATCAATATTAGTGGGCCGTTTATTTCAGGAACTATCTCACGCAATTATATTAAAATGCACGTTGCAGAATACATGGGATGATGGGAGGCAGCCATAGGACTTACAGCTGCACAGCCACTTCCCCCTTGCACCCCTAGCCTACATGCAGTCTACTGGTTATAGCTGCTTGCTAAGGATGTGGGTGAGGCGGAAGTGGCTTTAACAAGGTCGCTGAAGACAGGTGTTTTGCTGTCCGGCTGATTTCGAAACCGAAGTAAACGGTCTGTTAGTTTCTCCTTTTGTTACTCACCAGACGGCACATAAAATACAGTGGGGAGGGGGAGGGGGAAACATGGGACTGACCTTAAACTTTTACAAAGTTAAACTAAGCAGCCTAGGCGCTAGCCTATCTTGGTTGGGAAATTATTCAGACGGATTAGGAGACAATATAGCTATAAAGTATGTTGTGAAACATTGTAAATGGCTAGCTGTAACAATGTAACACATGCTGAATAATGTGTGTAGAAGGTAGGTCATTACACGAAGATGTTTGGCGCCACCGGGTGGCTAAAAGTGGCCTGTTTAACGAGAACTTCACCTTATAAGTAGGGTAGACTATAAATGTTGACAACATAAGGGGTCAGCATTCACACTCATCACTTAGTGAGTTGATCTTACCAGTAGGCTAAAGCGCAACCATTGACAAATGCATTACTGTACAATTGTAAATGCTAAACAGTAATGCATCTTAGAGCGGCAGGGTAGCCTAGTAGTTAGAGCGTTGGACTAGTAACCAAAAGGTTGCAAGTTCAAATCCCCGAGCTGACAAGGTCGTTCTGCCCCTGAACAAGGCTGTTCCTAGGCCGTCATTGAAAATATGCATTTGTTCTTAACTGACTTGCCTGAAAAAAAAAAAAAAAAAAGCATTTATAACTCCAAACAAATTTAATCAAGTGTTGGACAAGACACTTAGCTTCTTGACTCAGCAAAGCCTCACTAGTGAAGTGTTGCAGTTATGACCTGGGGACATTTATAATGCACGTATGAGAGATGAGAACGTTCAAGTAAAGACACAAAACCAATAGATCAGATACTTTTGTGCATTTTATTTGGATTTCTCAGTTTGATAACTGACCATTAAAAAAAAAAAAAAAAAGACAATCTGTTTCTCAGAAGAGTACAATCAAGTCTCAATTCACAGGGTGAGTGGTTGGGGGCATGCCATACAAAAAGATTCAAATCATTAGCGATCAATTATTTTTCATATTCACATGGAGCTATACACCGCCTCAGGATTTCGTCAATGTTCACTCACTTGTAATTGAAGAAAACTATGTACACGAAGGTAAACATTTTAATCCGATTCTTTTACATCCTATTCATGTGCTATTCAGTGATGGCAACATACTCTTCTCAGCGAGAGATTGAGGGGACGGGGCATGGGGAAAGATAGAAAGAGCACCCAGAGATGGGGAAAAAGCTAGTTAAGGCCATCATAAAGAAGATAATATGTATGCACAATTACTGAGATACTAAAATGTGGCCAGATGCAATAACTACCAAATCTCAATCTCCGGCCTCCAATTCAGCTCTTCCATTTCCCTCTCCCCATCCATCTCTACACCTCACTCTCGTTGTCTCTCTTCCATTCAGCACACTGTCCCTCACTTCTCTCCTTTTCTCAAATCTCTTCACTGGAAGAGTAGGCAGAGGGGGATGAGGAGGGTTGTGGGGGTTAGTGGGTCCAATCGGGATGTTTAGTAGCGGTAATATGGACTCCTCGACCGGGAACGGGACCTCCTGGAAACTCGAGAAAAGAGTGTGAGTCTCAGGTGACACAGTGCTACATTTGGACCCCACAGTATATTCATTACCCCCATATATAATGCTGTATGTCAAACTGGACATGACTAGCCAGTTATTACACAAGACATAACTTTCTTTAAAATATTTGGATACTTCCTGGTGTAAACAGTTGCCCTCCAGTATTTGCTGGTACTTGCTAGCTTGTAACATATTTGACTAAACTACCATTGGTCTGTCGAGCACACATGGATGGTCTAAGTGCAGAACTGCTGTAGCGTATTGAGACTGACAGTGTTAAGCCTCATCTGTTTCTGATGTACCCGAGACTCCAGGTTCACAGTGGCCCCCACTACCCAATACCACAGCCGGCCCCACACTCCCCAGGGAGGACCAGGGATGAGAGAGCCTAACATCAGTACTGACAGCCCTCTGTGAGAGTATGCAGGCTTTTGATTCAAACTCTTTGTCCCAATGTGGGTGCGTGTGAGCGAGAGAGAACACATTTGAATACGAGTGTGTGTGGGGGGGGGGAGAAAGGAATAAAAGTGTGAGAGTGTGTGTCTGTCGTGTGTCACAAATAGAACACTGGAAATCTTGAGCGTTACAGAAATATGCTCGACATTGTGTTAATCACGCTAAACGGAATATGAACTTCAGTGATCATAACTTCCCCATCACAGTGCGAGAAAGAGTTGTGACAGATCGCAGACGGAGACTATGATGCGCTATTGAGATAACGTGCGCCAGAGTCAACATCCTTCCTCAACAGTGGAGATTCTTGTGGTTGCTCACATACCTTCTGGATGAGCTGTGGTCACGACCTGAGGGACAGACAGAGGACAGACACACTGATGAAAGAATGACGACCAACACAACAGCGTGCCAGAAAGTTAACTGACAACACTCAGAACTAGTACTGAGCCAATGTCACACACATTGACAAAAAAAGTTGAAATTTGCAAATTCTTACTTTTAACTCGGCATTGTTGGGAGAGGGCTTGTAAGTAAGCAATTCACGGCAAAGTCTACACCTTTTGTATTCGGCACGTGTGACAAATACAATTTGATTTGACAACTAGTACCGAGCCACTGTTACAGGCTTATGAGCTGCATCCCAATTCCACGCCCATTTCAAAAAGTCTGCAATTGAACACTTCCCGTCAAGGATTTAACAACGATAACAGTTAAGGGGTGACTCACCGGACTCACTATATTTAGATGGGGAGGGCGAGTGGCTTTGTCGTCCGTACTGTCTCTCCCACTCGTCCCTCTCTTTCTCCCGACGCTCACGCTCCCTGGAACACACACACCACCGTTTAACCAGAGTCATACGGCACCACAATGCAGCATCACACACACACACACACACGGTCTTACTTCATGCGGATCTTGCGTGCCATGGCTCTGAGCTCTCCCTCGCGCTCCTGTAAAGTAAACACAGCCATGAGGGCCAATGGCAGACGACAACATGTATCAAAGGACTGTCTTAGGGGGACACTGTCTGTTTCTAGAGGAAACGTCACACAATATGCTATAAGGGGGGAGGGGGGGGCTGGCTAGCAGTTCACAAACACGAATCCACGCACCGCTCGCTTATTTTCCTGCTGAGTGACTTTCGCCTGGGCTGCTTTCTTATCCGCCTTGGCTGTGGGAGAAAAAGAGCAGAGGTAGGATGAATATGTATATGCAAACACAGTATAAACTAGCTGTAACTGTGAGACGGACCAAACAGAGTCCAGTCTTGTCTACTCACACTGCCTGTTGAGGGCCTTCTGCATGCGTATCTTCAGCTTCTCCTGCGGGGTCATCCTGGGCTGTAAGAGACACGCAGGCATCAGCACACACACTCGCAGGGCAGGAGCGCAGGGTGTGTGTGGAACTATGGGGACAGGGGTACGTTTTGGACCACCATTGCCTCATATAGCAGCTGGTAAGGCCACGGTTAGTCATATGGGGGTATACAGTCGTAAATCACGTGAGCCGTTTGTCACGTCCTGTTCTCTGCTGGACTGGAAGAGCCGGCTACGTAAGGGGAGGAGAGGCGAACCCCGTGCCCGTTGCCTGCAGCTGTTGTACACTGTAGCAGGACAGGATCACATTACATGGAACTAGACTCTAAGTGTATGCGTCTTATGCATTTGTACGTACGTGTGAATGTTGTGAGGACAGCTAAGGGTAAGAGAGTCGAACAGGGAAAGAACAGTCTGGCAAATTTTGGTCACAAGTAGCGCCAGCGGCCCTCCCCTCCCCTGTACATTCCCTGCTGACACTCCCTGGCCAGGTAGGAATTCAGCTTGAGGATAAACAAGCACACACACACTACAGGCTAACATGGCAACCTACTGAGTTAAATGACCCTTCCTCTATCGCTCTCCTTCTATACAGTAACTCCGATACATCCCTTTCCCTGTGAATCCCCTGTGCTGGAGCGGTTACTAGCCATGTCTAGTGGTGTGTCTCTAAGGGGAAAGTAGCAGGTAACAGTGTGTGCTGTTAGTCCTGGGTGGAGAGGCGTGGTGGTGTATTTCTCCTGCCTGCTCAGACAAGCCCAGGCCCCCTCACCGCTCTGCTGTCCACAACAGCTGCATACACCTGAGAGCTCAGACCTCACTACATAGCAGGGATGTGCTTAACAGCCTAAAATGGCCTCCTCTCCTGAGTCTCCTTCACTTTAGCTGTTCTGAAACGTAACGTAAAAAAATAGAGTATGTGCATTGCCTTCACCGGTCTAGTTCTTTACCGTCAGTGCAGATGGTAGAATGGAGACGAGGAAGCCACTTAAAGACTATTGGAACGCACCCAGACTCTAGACTACTCTCCCCCCCTATTCTCTTATATGGCTTCCTTCACTACTCCTTTGCTTTTACTTACCCAGTCCCTTAAGATTTGTTTTATTTTACCTTTATTTACCTAGGCAAGTCAGTTAAGAACAAATTCTTATTTTCAATGACAGCCTAGGAACAGTGGGTTAACTGCCTGTTCAGGGGCAGAACGACAGATTTGTACCTTGTCAGCTCGGGGATTGCAACCTTTCGGTTACTAGTCCAACGCTCTAACCACTAGGCTACCCTGCCGCCCCAAGATCAATGGTGAGAGGAGACAAGGAAAGGAGACAAGGAAGCCATTTAAGAGCTTCTGACAATGACATCAGTGCTTTCCCCTCAGTCTTAGGGCGCGAGCTTTAAAAATGGGAGTCTGTAGAGTGAAACATCTCTGCATTGAGATTGAGGGACACACTCCCTTCTCTGGTCTGACCGCACCACTCTGCATAGCTCAGCAGACGCCGCAGAATACCGCAACATCCATAATATAGACCGATACATAAGTGACAGAAAGGGTGCTGGGAACACCAGTCCATTCAGGGATAAGGAGAAAGAAGACCCAGAAAAAGTCTGTCACAACACTCTGCAATGTAGGTTGTGCCCTTTGGAGGCAGGCTAACCCTGTAACCACACTCTAAACTGAGTTGAGAAGGGTTTAACTCTACACTACATTCAGGGGGGAGGTAAGGCCACCATTTAAAAACGGGAGCTCCACAGAGAGGGGCAGTCAAAAGACATTTCATATGATTTCCATTCTCTGTGTGCACAGTGGCCTTTGAGGGGGGGGGGGGTCCCCCGGCCTGATGGATAACCAGCTCAGCCTGTCAGGGAGGCGTAGACTTTTGCAATAAACCCAGCTAGATCAAATTCTTACTGACTTTGGCAGCTCCCGTCTCTTTACCACCCGGAGTATCAGGCCTGGAGGGAGAGAAAGAGAGAGGGGGAGAAAGAGGAAGAAAAGTAGGGCTGAAAATGTCACCATTTCCCATCAGAGAGCTCCTCCATGGGACAGACTAGGGCAAATATTAGCTACTTATTGCTGCGGTTTGTTTTAAACGGCATGTGAGGGGGAGGCTGGGTGTGTGTATATACATATGTGAGTATTAATGTGTGTGTGCGCTTTAGAGGTCTTCGCCGATCTACCTATACCCGATTACCAGACCCAATCCGGGACCCAGAATTCTAAATATCACGGCGTCTGGGTCGGATCCGATTGTCACAGGTCTCGGGTACGTGTCATTTTAACTGAGTTTGCACATGACGCGTACAGATCCGAACGACGACTGCTGCAGTAGAGAGAGAGAAATGTAATAATTTATGCTGCTGCTCTTGCTTTCACGAGAGTGGCACGTGCAGCTTGCTGGCCAATCATAAGTCAAAGCGGCAATAGGCTACAGTCATAGAGCCTCCATGTGTGGTAAAAGTGAGGAGATATCTAATCAATGGAAGGTAAAGTAGGCATTTCACTGTTAGGCTACACCTGTTGGTTTCCAAAGCATTTGACAAATAACATTTGATTTGTAATCATATTGAATGATGAATAACCTAGCTATGGCAGCTATCTACTATAACGCAAGTCGGCTTGGTTGGTTGCAGTCCCTCCCTCCGGTCTCTCGCTCCCTCCTTCCTTTGGCTTGGTTGGTTGCCGTCTCATCTTTCACTCCCGCCTCCCTGTGTCACTCGCTCACACACTCAGAGTCCTTGCACAGCACGGCCCCTGCTACAGCGGCACCCCACTCTCCTCCTTGCTTATCAGCTCCGGTTAATAAAGTAGGGTAAAATTGACTTTTCGTCTGATTCCTTAAGTCGGACCGGGTCTGGATCCGACCAGGTCTATATGGAACGGGTCTAGTTGTTCTTGGGTACTTTTAGAACAGGTCTTTATATTTTAAAATTGTATTTATGCATATTGGGTCTGGGTGGGAAAGCCCCAGGTCTATTTCGGCACGGATCCAACTTTTTTGAACCCGTGAAGGATCTCTAGTGTGTTTATGCATGTAGGTGTCAGTGGACTCACTTTCTCAGCTTGTCACAGAGTGCAGTGGCAGAGGGCGGGCCTCCTCTGTGTGAGGGGGAAGGGGTGCAGCTGGGCTGGGGGGATTGGGAGGGGCTAGGACTGCTGCTGCCGACCCCCCTCTGATGGCCTCCTGAAGTCCGCCCCCCACCCCCCCGCCTGGCACGGTCCCCCTGCCGAGAGTTAGAGCGGGACCTGGAAGTCGAGCAGACAGATGTGATCAGCACAACATCGAAACATCGATTTTTAAGAGACATTACGTTCAGGATTTACTTAGGTTAGAAAAGTCATATGGAGGGGCCTCCCAAGACGCGCAGCTGTCTAAAGCACTGCATCGCAGCGCTAGAGGCGCCACTACAAAACCCGGGTTCGATCCCAGGCTGTGTCGCAGCCGGCCGTGACCGGGACACCCCCGAACTAACTACCAATTGGATATCACAAAATTGGGGAGAAAAAGGGGTCCAAAACATATAAATAAATATGGTGGTCTAGGCTGCCTTACCGTGTGTGTCTGCGTGCTGCGAAGCGACGTCCCACGTCCCTGTCTCGCTCCCTGTCCCTCTCCCGGTCTCCATCTCGGTCATTGGAGCGGGACTGTGTCCGGTCGTATCTCCTCCGTGACCCCCCTCTTCCTCCTCCGTTGGCTCCTCTACCCCGGGACCGCGAGTCGGAGCGCCGCCTCGACCGGGAGCGGGAATGTCGTCTGTCCCTCCCTCCTCCACGGCGTCTGTCGCGGCGTGAGTGAGAGGAGGAATGAGAGGAGGAGCGATGAGTGGAAGAGTGGGTGGAAGAGGAGGAAGGGCTGGAGGAAGAGCGGCGTCTGCTGAACAGAGAGACACACTGAGGTATTAGCAACGACCCACTAGCTGCTCTAATCCTAATGTCTGCTTGGACTCATTTTTATTTCAGGTTTTGATCTACATAGGACTGATAGTGCTGCACGTTTTTTGTAAAATCATGTAACCACAACAGGTAGACCAGAGCTCAGGACTTAAGCATTGCTACTTTGTGAACCATACTGAACATTGACACATGGCGTACATGCCATATACTTTTTCCCTTACCCCTTACCTCATGGTGCCTTTAAAAGTGGTACTAAGTTGTCTAGGGCAGCTTTTAATGTGAAGAAGTACCCTATCCAATTGATTTACCATAAAGAACAACATGCAGAATTTGCTGTTTGGGATGCACAAACTAACACACATCTTTAAAATGTCACTACTAGGATTGTAAACTGTTCAGGTCAAACTTACTAACCTAAATCTGAGCTCCACTTCACCTACCAAATCTCTAAAGCCCAAATCTCTACAGCTGTAGTCAATGGACAGCAACATAACTGACAGGAGTAAACAACCAATGGAAAGCAGAAGGGGAAAGCTACCGACCGGGAGCCCCTGCTATGACCTGCGGGGTGGTGCAGCGAGTTGGCGGGGGTGTGGACAGGGGGTGGAGCTTGAGTTGCAGCGGCAGCCTCCTCGTCACTGCCTCCGAAGCTGGTGATGAAGGTGATCTTCTCTGGGCCCGGGGAACGGGAGCGGGACCGCGACTCCGAACTGGACTCCGACTGGGGCCTGAGGGAGAGAGGAAGGAGGTCAAATAAATAAAAATAGGGCTGCTTATATTTGTCCTGTTTCACACATGTACAAGCGTGTAACCTGTAAAAGTGTGTGGTGTGAAATTGAGCCCACTCTCCGGGGGGGGGGGGGGGGGGGGGGGGGGGGGGGGGGGGGGGGGGGGGGCTCAAGGCCAGGGATCATTATTTACGGCGATGCTGGACTAAATACGGGGTAAAGGAAAATTCCACTCACAATCTGTTTTGGTATTTGTTTCACTAGTCCACCGTTGATACAGTCCCAAAATGGCTTGCATGCCAGCAATCACGTTTTCAAGATATAGAACTTTCAAAATACACAAAGTGTCACAGTATGATGCATTTCGGCATCATGTGCAAAGGGCAGATGCTCCTACCTAGTCGGCTCGGGGATTCGAACTAGCTCTAACAACTAAGCTAACTACCGCGCTGCCCGGCAAGGGAGAATCATCAGTGTTCTCTCTACTGATTAAAAGGGTGACCTCAAACCTCACTAGCAAGCAGTTCATCTTGAGTTGTTAGCACTGACAAAAGGAGGACTGTGCCATTACTTTCCTAGTCAAAACATACTATTTAGATGGACTTTTAAAGTGAAAAACTTCAACAGAAAGTTAAATGGTTGGCCTCCCGCTCACCGTTTGTAGGGATCGTATGTTGGGCTGTCTCTCCTGGCATAGCTGGAGATCATAAACAGAGAAAGGGTTTAAAAGAGGTGTGACAGTGTGTCTCGTACCATGTGTGTGCTACACATTGGTAGTGGATGAGGTGAGTTACCCCATATCGTACAAAAATCAGGGTTGGTTGTCCATTCCAAGTAAATTCAGAAAGCAAACCAAATTCAAATGACAAAAGCAACAAACAGAATTGGAATTTCTGTGTACTTCCTGAATTGACTGGAATTGACCCCAACCCTGGTATAAACTTCTGTTTACCTGGGTGGGCTGATCTGTCTGCCCTTCAGTCTCTTCTCTCTAAACTCCCTCCTCTGTCTGCGAGAGCGACGGCCCTGAGTGTCTCACACACACACACAGTCAGTGACATCATCAGGGGAAAGGCCTACCAACAATCATTGACATAACAGCAACACACCGGGAACACACACACACTGATTCTTTCTTACCGAGTACATGGCCTTCTCTGCCTCCAGAGCCTTGGCATGTTTAATGGCCTCCAGCTCATCCTTGTCTTTCCTCAGCATCCTGTCAAACAGTCAGCCAGTTAACACAGTGTATATAACAGCAGACTTTTTACTCCTTAACCTTTGTTCAAATACACTACGAAAGGAACTGGTCATGTACTAGAAGCATAAAATGCAAAAAAAAAAGAGCGACATTTATTTTTATGACAGGCATTTGCAGCGATAATGTAATGACGACGAATACAATTGTAGCGAAACGCATAGCCGATAAATGGGAGCAGGTAGACTGACCTGACAAAATCTCCCTCTGCCATTCCATATGGAGTGGCCATCTTGTTCAGATCCAACTCCTGCTCCGTGTTGAGCTCGTCAACGTCCACCTCTACGTCTGAAACACACACACACACAAGACAAAATGGTATCCGAAATTCCACATACATGTCCATTTTCTGGGCTTGTTCAACATTGCAGTCAACATGATGCATTATGGGTAAATTGTGACCGACTGACCTACAAATAATAATTTATTTTTGACGTAACGTCACTTCTAGATCAGTCAGTCGGCTGCAATGTCAAACAAGCCCAATGTCCATTCAACCCAACCACTCATACTTACAGTATGTGGGTAAGAAGGTACGGGAACTCACCAATGTCTGGAATACCCTCGTCCTCCTCTGATTCGCTGTTGTCAGAGTCATCCTCCTCCCCTTTCTCTTCTTCCTCCCCAGGCTTCTTAACAGTACTGTCCTCGTACGTGTAGCCAATGGTGGCCTTCTCCTTGGCAAGCCTAAACAAAAAAAGGTATTCATAATCAATACAAATAATCTAAATACGAGTATACTTCGATAAGCCATAAATAGAGAATGTGGAGATTGTGAAAAGATGGGACAGGACTAACTTTTTCTTCTCGTCCTCATTTGGCCTCTGCAGGCCACCATAGAGCTCGTCCATTTGGATCTGGTACAAACACTGCTCCTCAGAGACTGCAGAGGGACAGCAGGAGGTTAGAGAACACTGAGAAACACAATATACCCACTGGGAGGGAGGCACAAGAGACGTGGCGTTACCAACAGCGGCGGATACTCACTGCTGGCAAAGTCGTTCTGCACTAGGCCTCTGAAACGCTCGTAGTTGCACTTCCTCTCCTCCGACTCCTGTTCTGGGGTGCTGCAACCCAAACGGAACACTTCAATATGTCTGACGAAAAACGGTGGTGGTCCCACATAACACATTTGACCTTTCATATCACATTTCATCAAACAACCGCAACAAATCAACCTGTGTGTGTGTGTGTGTGTGTGTGTATGACTATAATCAATTTCAGTGAGGACATCTTACTAGAGTGGCGTAATAAGGTAGAAAGTCTGAAGGAGAGACCCCAGTCACACTTACGCTGTGTTGAGGAGCGGAGGGGTGTAGGTGAGTATGAAGTCCAGGTGTGCCCTCACGTCAAACCTGTCAATCATGTTGTTGGCGTCTCCCTGCCAGGGCATCCTGCAACAACAGAGAACATAACATCCTGATTAGTACTCTCAGGCGGTGTGTGTGATGTGCAGAAAGAGTATTTGTGTGGCAGTATTATATCATGCGTATGTAAGAGTAAGACACGGCGGCATGTATGCACATGCATGTCTTGCACTCATGCGTGTTTCTCTCCTCACATGTTGATGGGGCTTTCTGCGGCGAGCGCCACGGCCGAGTCCAGATGGATCTTATAGGCCCGGCCGTGAACCTGAAGGAACTGAGCCGGGTCCTTTTTCTGTAGAGGAGAGGAAAGGGTGAAAGGAAGGACAGGGGAGGAGACCAGAGCAGGTGAATCGTCATTCAGTAAAAATCACCAACTCTGGTCCTGGAGAGCTACATGCTGTGAAGGCTTTCGTTCCAGCCCAGCACTAAAACACCAGATTATATGAAGTTGTGCAGATCTGGACGATCAGTGTAATGAGCTATGCACAAGAAAAGCAAAAACAAAACAGCGCGCCGGGGCGACTTACGATCTTCTCGTAGTACTCTCGCCGGCGCTCGCCGCGGCGTTTGTAGTCCACCATCATGCCGCGCAGCTTGCGCTCATGTTTGCGGGCCTCCTGCCACATGACGGCTCCGCTGGGTGTGGGGGCGCGGCGGGGCACGGTGGCTGTGAGGAGACAGGACAGAACCAATACCATATTACACCGAATAAAAATATAAAACGCAGCAATAAAGACTTCAGAGTTAAAGTTTATATAAGGAAATCAGTCCATTTAAATAAATTCATTAGGCCCTAATCTATGGATTTCACATGACTAGGAATACAGATACATCTGTTGGTCACAGATACCTTAAAAAAAAAGGTATGGGGTGTGGATCAGATAACCAATCAGCATCTGGTGTGACCACCATTTGCCTCAGGCAGGGTGACGCATCTCCTTCGCATAATTGATCAGGCTGTTGATTGTGGCCTGTGGAATGTTGTGCCACTCCTCTTCAATGGCTGTGCGAAGTTGCTGGATATTGGCGGGAAAAGGAACATGCTGTCGATCCAGAGCATTCCAAGCCGTGCATGATCATACTGAAACATGAGGTGATGTTGGCAGATGAATAGCACGACAATGGGCCTCAGGATCTCGTCACGATATCTCTGTGCATTGAAACTTACATTGTTCCTAGCTTGTGTCTGCCCATGCCATAACCAGACCATGTGGGCACTCTGTTCACAACGCTCACCCACGCAGTCTGCCCGGTACAGTTGAAACCACGATTCATGGTTTCACGATTCATGGAAATGAGATATGTTCCGGGTAGCCTCAGACAATAACATTGACGTATACGCTGACTCGGTGAGGGAGTTTATAAGTGTATAGGAGATATTGTACCCACTGACTATTAAAACCATCCCTCACCGAGTGAACCATCCCTCACCAGAAACCGTGGATTAATGGCAGCATTCACGCTAAACTGAAAGGACGTACCACCGCATTTAATCATGGCAAGGCGACTGGAAATATGGCCGAATACAAACAGTGTAGTAATTCCCTCCGTAAGGCAATCAAACAAGCAAAATCAGTATAGAGACAAAGTGGAGTCGCAATTCAACAGCCCAAACACAAGACGTATGTCGCAGGGTCTACAGACAATCGCGGATTACAAAAAGAAAACCAGCCCTGTCGCGGACATCGACGTCTTGCTTCCAGACGAATTAAACAACTTTGCGCACTTTGAGGACAATACAGTGCCATCGACATGGCTTGATACCAAAGACTGTGGCCTCTCATTCTCCGTGGCCGATGTGAGTAAAACATTTAAACGTGTTAACCCTCGCAAGGCTACCGGCCCAGACGGCATCCCTAGCCGCGTCCTTGGAGCATAGGCAGACAAGCTGGCTGGTGTGTTTACGGACATAATCAATCCCTATCCCAGCCTGCTGTTCCCACATGCTTCAAGATGGCCACCATTGTTCCTGTTCCCAAGAAAGCTAAGGTAACTGAACTAAATGACTATCGCCCCGTAGCACTCATTTCTATCATCATGAACTGGGTTGAGAGACTAGTCAAGGATCATATCACCTCCACCCTACCTTTCACCCTAGACCCACTTCAATTTGCTTAATAGGTCCACAGACGATGCAGTCACCATCACACTGCCCTATCCCATCTGGACAAGAGGAATACCCATGTAAGAATGCTGTTCATTGACTACAACTCAGCATTTAACACCATAGTACCCTGCAAACTCATCAATAAGCTTGAGACACTGGGTCTCGACCCCGCCCTGTGCAACTGGGTCCTGGACTTCCTGACGGGCTGCACCCAGGTGGTGAAGGTAGGAAACTTCTCCACTCCGCTGATCCTCAACACTGGGGCCCCACAAGGGTGAGTTCTCAGCCCCCTCCTGTACTCCCTGTTCACCCGTGACTGCGTGGCCATGCACGCCTCCAACTCAATCATCAAGTTTGCACACAACAGTAGTGGGCTTGATCACCAACAACGACGAGACAGCCTACAGGGAGGAGGTGAGGGACCTCGGAGTGTGGTGACAGGAAAATAACCTCAATATCAGCAAAACAAAAGAGATGATCGTGGACTTCAAGAAAAAGCAAAGGGAGCACCCCCCTATCCACATCGATGGGACAGCAGTGGAGAAGGTGGAAAGTTTTAAGTTCCTCGGTGTACATATCACCGACAAACTGAAATGGTCCACGCACACAGACAGCAACAGCGCCTCTTCAACCTCAGATTTTGCCTTGACACCGAAAACACTCACTAACTTTCACAAACTTTCACAGGTGCACAAGAGCATCCTGTCGGGCTGTCACCGCCTGGTATGGCAACTGCACCGCCCACAACGGCTCTCCAGAGGGTGTTGCGGTCTGCAAATCACATCACCGGGGGCAAACTACCTGCCCTCCAGGACACCTACAACACCCAATGTCACAGGAAGGCAAAAAAGATGAAGGACAATAACTATCCGAGTCACTGCCTGTTCACCCCGCTTCCATCCAGAAGGCGAGGTCAGTACCGGTGCATCAAAGCTGGGACAGAGAGATTGAAAAACAGCTTCTATCTCAAGGCCATCAGACTGTTAAAAAGCTATCACTAACACATACATACAGACTTGAAATCACTGGCCACTTTAATAATGCCACTAAGAATGTTTACATATCTCGCATTAATCATCTCATACTTAGAGTTGAAGTCTGAAGTTTACATACACCTTAGCCAAATACATTTAAACTCAGTTTCACAATTCCTGACATTTAATCCTAGTAAAAAATGCCCTGTCTTAGGTCAGTTAGGATCACCACGTTATTTTAAGAATGTGAAATGTCAGAATAATAGTGGAGAGAATGATTAATTTCAGCTTTTAGTTCTTTCATCACATTCCCAGTGGGTCAGAAGTTTACATACACTCAATTAGTATTTGGTAGCATTGCCTTTAAATTGTTTAACTTGGGTCAAACGTTTCGGGTAGCCTTCCACAAGCTTCCCACAAAAAGTTAGGTGAATTTTGGCCCATTCCTCCTGACAGAGCTGGTGTAACTGAGTCAGGTTTGTAGGCTTCCTTGCTCGTACAAGCTTTTTCAGATCTTCCCACAAATTTTCTAGGATTGAGGTCAGGGCTTTGTGATGGCCACTCCAATACCTTGACTTGGTTGTCCTTAAGCCATTTTGCTACAACTTTGGAAGTATGCTTGCGGTCATTGCCCATTTGGAAGACCAATTTGTGACCAAGCTTTAACTTCCTGACTGATGTCTTGAGATGTTGCTTCAATATATTCACATAATTTTTCTGCCTCATGATGCCATTTATTTTGTGAAGTGCACCAGTCCCTCCTGCAACAAAGCATCCCCACAACATGATGCTGCCACCCCCGTGCTTCACGGCTAGGATGGTGTTCTTCGGCTTGCAAGCATCCCTCTTTTCCTCCAAATATAACGATGGTCATTATGGCCAAACAGTTCTATTTTTGTTTCATCAGACCAGAGGACATTTCTCCAAAAAGTATGATCTTTGTCCCCATGTGCAGTTGCAAACCGTAGTCTGGCTTTTTTAAGGCGGTTTTGGAGCAGTGGCTTTTTCTATGCTGAGCGGCCTTTCAGGTTATGTCGATATAGGACTCGTCTTACTGTGGATTAGGATACTTTTGTACCCGTTTACTCAAGCATCTTCACAAGGTCCTTTGCTGTTGAAGCTTCTAAAGCCATGACATAATTTTCTGGAATTTTCCAAGCTGTTTAAAGGCACAGTCAACTTAGTGTATGTAAACTTCTGACCCAGTGGAATTGTGATACAGTGAATTATAATTTAAATAATCTGTCTGTAAACAATTGTTGGAAAAATGACTTGTGTCATGCACAAAGTAGATGTCCTAACCAATTTGCCAAAACTAGTTTGTTAACAAGAAATTTGTAGAGTGGTTGAAAAACAAGTTTAATGACTCCAACCTAAGTGTATGTAAATTTCCGACTGAACTGTATATAATGTATCGTTCACTCTGTCACTGCTCATCCATATATTTTATACTTAAATATTCTTATCCCATTCCTTTACTCGATTGTGTGTATTAGGTTTTGTTGTGGAATTGTTAGATATTGCTGCACTGTCGGATCTAGAAGCATTAGCACTCGCAATAACATCTGCTAACCAATACAATTTTATTTGAAATTGGCCATTAATTTATAGGATTTATATCATCTTCAATAAATATAGTACCCGACATCTGATTTGGACCATAATTCTTCTTAACAATGAGTAAGACACCAGGAATCCAATAAAATGTATCAAAAGCCACCCATAGATCCCCCGCCGCAACAACCAATATACAGTATCAGTTCTCCATGTCTGACAAGTAGTATGGAGCTGCTGCTTGGAGTAATGCTTCTCCATACTATGTAATGTATTCCATGCGAATCAGGTGATAGATTTTTTCCCCGTTCAGAGAAATGAGCCATTTCAGTCACTTGCATTATTTACCATAAATGTGAGAAAGTTCCATGTTTTTCCCACTAGATGCCACTGTTCTGCAACTTTTATCCATTTTGTGTTTCCCAAAAGCATCATAACACTAAGATCATCTTCATTACATCAAAACGATGAACGAAAGACTATCTTAGTGCTGCGATGCTTTTGTAAAACCCAGCCCATGGATCACAACATTTTATTTGAAACATTGGGTAGAGAACCAATAGCTTTTGCTCATGATGAAAATACATTTTGCGGTCATCCATGAAAGCAATTCAGTTAGTCCTTCTCTTAAGCTTAATTTGAGTCCAGGAAACGGCCCGTGGGTTTTTTCCCATTAAAGAAAGGAATGGATTAGTTAGACAATTCCAGGCGAACAAGCACACCTAATGTTATGTTCTCTAACTGTATTATTTTATTAGGGTTGTCACAACATTTTAGTCACTAGCCCATTTCTCCATCAAAATTCATTTCTCAATTTGATACTTTTATTACATTCCTCATGTCTTAATGGTAGGAAGAAGTTTGGTCTTAATCGGATGTTGGGTAGTATACTTGTTGAATATTATGTGAATCCTATAAATTAAAAAAAGGGCCAATTTTGGTTCAATCAATCAGCTTAATTTCTCAGAGATCAAATTAGATTACAACATAATGTTTCAGGACTGCTAATTTTATCTGTTCTAAACTACAGAAACAATTTCCGAAAAAATTTGAGATGGTGGGTGTCATGGTTTGCTGAACAATTACACGGAATGACCAATGGTCCACACACACCAACACAGTCGTGAAGAAGGCACAACAACTCCTTTTCCCACTCAGGAGGCTGAATAGATTTGGCATGGGCCCACATATCCTCAAAAAGTTCTACAGCTGCACCATTGAGAGCATCTTGACCGCCCGCATGGTATGGAAAGTGCTTGGCATCTGACTGCAAGGTGCTACAGAGGGTAGTATATACGGCCAAGTACATCACTGGGGCCAAGCTCCCTACCATTCAGGACCTCTATACCAGGCGGTGTCAGAGGAAGGCCCTAAAATTTACAACGACTCCAGCCAGACAAGTCGTAGACGGTTCTCTCTGCTCAGTTCCCTCCTGTACTCCCTGTTCACTCATGACTGCACGGCCAGGCACGACCCCAACACCATCATTAAGTTTGCCGATGACACAACAGTGGTAGGAGACTGAAAATATTTTGCATGGGTCCTCAGATCCTCAAAAAGTTCTACAGCTGCACCATTGAGAGCATCCTAACTGGTTGCATCACTCCCTGGTATGGCAACTGCTCGGCAACAGAGGTTAGCGCGTACGGCCCAGTACATCACTGGGACCAAGCTTCCTGCCATCCAGGAACTCTATACCAGGCGGTGTCAGAGGAAGGCCCTAAAAATTGTCAAAGACTCCAGCTACCCTAGTTTATGGACTGTTCCCTCTGCTACCGCACAGATAGCGGTACCGGAGTGCCAAGTCTAGGTCCAAGAGGCTTCTAAACAGCTTCTACCCCCAAGCCATAAGACAACTTAACATCTAATCAAATGGCTACCCAGACTACTTGCATTGCCCGCCACCCTCCTTTACACTGCTGTTACTCTACTATTAACTATGTATAAGTCATTTGATTAACTCTACCCACACGTATATATTACCTCAATTACATCGACTAAGCGGTACCCCCTGTATATAGCCTCGCTATTGTTATTTTACTGCTGCTCTTTATTTAGTTATTACTTTAAAAATTTATTTTTTTAAATATTTTTTTCTTAACTGCATTGTTGGTTAAGGGCTTGTAAGTAAGCATTTCACTGTAAGGTCTACACCTGTTGTATTCGGCGCATGTGACAAATAACATTTGATTTGATCATCTCGTACACTTCCACATCGACTCCGTACGTGTACCCCGTGTACATAGCCACGTTATCGTTACTCGTTGTGTATTTATCCCTCCTGTTATTATTTCTCTAAATTGTTGGGAAGGGCCCGTAAGTAAGCATTTCACTGTTAGTCTACACCTATTGTTTACAAAGTATGTGACATTTCCAATTATATTAGCCCTGCCGCTACAGCGCACCGTGGCGCGACCAAAACAACATGGTAAACACCGTTTTCGTCACAAAAGGTACAAAAGTAGCACACTAGCAAGTTAACGTTACCTAGGTATACTAGTAAAGCAATATTTGTTTTGGAGACTTAAAACACCATGTCTGCAGAAAATAGGTTTTAGCTTCCTGAATTTGCCACAAATTGCTAGCTACTAAACGCAATGACTTCTGGCCCACTAACGTGTTAACTAGCCAGCCTTTTAGCTAATGTTAGCTAGCAATGGGGGGGCTCCATGTGTGGTTGGAATAATGCACACGAAAGATTGTATGAATACAATACATGCAATCATTAATTTAGTTGATTTTAGGCACGTATTGGCATACCTGTTTTTGTAGTTCTCCAACACACACTTGAATTATTTCTCCAGATTGTTCGGCTGAGCGATAGCAGCCGAAGTCATCTCGTCACAGTTACACCTCCTTTCAGACCGGAAGCTCACTCTGAGTTGTTCTATGGTATATTGACTATCACACAATTTAATGTGCATCCCGCCACCTACTGTTCGGGATAGAAACAGGATTCCCAAAAAACTGAACAAACTACTAAAAAACGATAAATAAAACCACAACGTTTTAAAAAACACATTTTAAATAGATCTGATCCCTACACAGGCTCAAGGGGAACCTGGGAGGCCGGGTCTTCCGGAGCCAGTACACCTTGCAAGTCTTCAGATGTAAAATCCTTAAGTCCCAAGGATGGCCGCAGCCATAATAATGTCCAGTTTCTTAGACTTTTTTGAGACTCGTGCCTTACAGTGTATAACTGTGGCAATGAACCCCCCAAAAAATCTAATTTTTTAACAAACAGGGTATCTTTTGTCTGGAAGCAAACATTTACTACAGGCTGTGGTGCATCCACTACTATATCTTCACCAGCATCATTTTTGTTTTCTTAATTGTTTTAATCGCCTCCACATAGGAGATTAGATTGACCGCTCTATCTTTTGCCACCTCAATCTCCTTTACCCTTATAGGGCACTCCAGGAACTCAAGATCATGATTCCCACCACAATTGCAACACCTTTGCCCTTCTACACACCGTTCTTCAGTGTACTCTGTCCGTCTGTTGAAACATGGACATATCCTTTACAATTCTTATACTGCAGTGGTTTGAGGACGAATGCTCTTACAGCATATCTGTTACGCACGCCTCTGAGAAGAGGGAACGCAACTCCCTGCTACAACTCAACTCTCTGTGAAGTGCAAGAGGTATGGACTGCAGGTGCGAGAAAGGACGACAAAGGCAGAATTTACCGTTACTATGATTTATTTCCTACACGGTAATATGGGGAAAAGGGGCTGGACGGAACCAAAGGAAAGAAAGTAAATATCAAAGCTCCCCCTCTCCTATCTAACCTGCCTACCCACTTAACTTACCTAACTAAGCACCACCTGGTGCCCTAACCAAAATACAGGGGGTGGTCCGCCCAGGTCTTACCTAGTGTGCCTAGACATTGAATATACTACGGGTATATGTATGCCCTCGGGCCTCTTGCCTAAGCACTCCCTAAGTGCCTTCCCCTTCCCCCCTGGGAACAAATGAAACAGAATAATTATTAACAATTTCACAAACACTCACAAACACAGGACATAGCAAAGCTGCTACCAACAACAACTAATATAGTACATACCAACACTTTCTGATACACAACCAACACTATACAAAATATTCAATTCTATCTCTGATCTCTTCTCCTTCTCTCTCTAATGATCTCTCCAAAACATTCAATCTCCCTCTAATCTCTAATTTCTCTCCTCTCTCTCTAATCTCTCTCCTAAATATTCAATCTCCCTCTGATCTCCCTCTGATCTCTCTCCTGATCTCATCTCTTCTCCTCTCTCTCCAATCTCCTCTCTACTGAACAGAACACTGGTTTTTATATCTTCAGGTGGCAATGTTAATTAGTCAGCTGCTTCTTGACGAGGGGGCGGGGTCAGCTCCAATCACCAATTAGCCTGGGGTCGACCAATCAGCTGGTTGGGGAGTATTTCAGGAAGCCATCTCCTGAAACACACACACTCAAATACAAAACAGAACACAGAAACTGGGGAACGTAACACGCCCACCACAAAAATTGCAAACATACAGTTTGTAATAACAAAACCCAACGCTTCCCCAGTTAGTAAACCCGTGATAGAGCGTCAGCAACCACATTCGTTGATCCCTTCACATAGGCTATCTGTACATTATATCCTTGTACAATCAGAGCCCACCGCATAAGGCGGCGGTTCTGATTGTACATTTGCTTTAAGAACACTAAAGGATTATGGTCCGTGAAGACCATTACAGGCAAGGCACTGGATCCCACATATACTTCAAAGAACTGTAAGGCTAGCAATAAAGCTAGCGTCTCTTGTTCAATTGTGGAGTACCTTGACTGACACGAGTTGAACTTACGGGAAAAGAAACTGACGGGCCGATCCACTCCGTCTTCATCTTCCTGTAAGAGAACCGCACCCACCCCCACTATACTAGCGTCAACCTCCAACTTAAAAGGTTTGTCAAAGTTGGGGGCGGCAAGCACTGGGGCACTACAAAGTAGCGCTTTAGCGGACTCAAAAGCATGGTTACAGTCCTTGGACCACCTAAATGGTACCTTGGGACTAAGCAGAGATGAAAGGGGAGCTACTACCGTCGAGAAATTCTTACAGAATGTACGATAGTACCCTACCATCCCTAGGAATCTGCGCAACTGGCGTCGAGTCGTGGGAGCAGGAAAAGCAACAATTGCCTCCACCTTGCCAGATACTGGGCGCACTTGACCTCGTCCCACTTGTTTCCCTAAGTAAGTCACCGTAGCCTTCCCAAACTCACACTTGGCCAAATTGAGGGTTAAAGAAGCATTCTCCAACCGCTGAAACACACTTTTCAAAGTGGAGAGATGATCAGACCAAGTAGACGAATGTATCACCACATCATCAAGGTATGCAGTACAATTTGGCACATCTGCAAACACAATGTTAACTAGACGCTGAAAAGTAGCAGGTGCATTACACATGCCAAAGGGCATCACAGTGTATTGTACAAAGTTATCAGGCGTAACAAAAGCCGATATGTCAGAAGCTCTAGAGGTCAGAGGCACCTGCCAATAACCTTTTAACAAATCTAACTTACTAACGTAAGAAGCAGAGCCAATTCTATCAATGCAGTCATCTAATCGAGGTAGAGGAAAAGAATCAGACTTTGTAACTGCGGACGATAGTCCGTGCATAAGCGGGACGTACTGTCAGGCTTAGGAACAAGAATACATGGGGAACTCCAGGAGCTGTTACTGGGTTTTGCCATGTCATTCTGTAATAAATAAGCTACCTCACTTTTCATTACCTCCCTTTTCTTTGCATTAACCCGGTACGGATGCTGACGTATAGGAGCAGCGTTCCCTACATCCACGTCATGTTCCAAGATGGATGTGCGACTCGGAACGTCCTGAAACACACTGAGAAAACTGTTTATCAATAGGATAAGGTCCTTCGTTTGATCGTTTGATCGTTATCGTTATCCAAATGTTATCGTTGATCGTTATCCAAATGTTCGATTTGAGAGGGTAACTTCTTTAGCATCTCTGAATTACATAGGCGTTCACACTGCTGTAACGTATGGCGTAACTCCAACCCATCCTCCTTATCCTCCTCTAGGTCCCAGCCAGGCTTCAGCACCACCGCAGCCACACTGGAGACGGCGGGCTGGACCGGCTTACTTGAGGAGCTGTCTGGAGAGTCACGTACATAATATGCTTTTAGCATGTTCACATGACACACACGGGAAGAACGCCTTCGATCTGGGGTCTTTATCACATAGTTGGTGTCACTGAGTTTCTTTTCCACCAGATATGGTCCAGAAAAACATGCTGACAGAGATGAGCCAGGAATTGGCAACAAAACTAAAACTTGATCCCCTGGTGCAAAAGAACGGCCAACAGCCTTTTTGTCATAATGCACCTTCATGCGTTTTTGCGAAGAGGAAAGAGACTTTTTGGGCCAACGCACATGCGGCGTGCAGTCTCTCCCGCATCTTACTGACATAATCCAACACATTTTTAGGGGCGCTGCTGGGTGTAGGAGATAAGATATGCTCCTTCAAAACTTTCAGCGGACCCCGTGGGGTGTGTCCAAACACAAGGTCAGCAGGGCTGAACCCTAAGGACTCTTGTATCGTTTCCCTAATAGCAAATAGGACAAAGGGCACCCCCTCATCCCAATCGGTACTGGTATCCATACAATACTTGCGTAGCATTGCCTTCAGCGTCTGATGCCAGCGTTCAAGAGCCCCTTAACTCTCTGGATGATACGGACTGGAGACCTGATGGGAAATACACAATGTCTTTAACACATTTGAAAACAGCTTTGACATGAAGTTGGATCCTTGATCAGTTTGGATTACTTTAGGGAGTCCAAACGTAGAGAAGAACTTCACCAGTGCCTTCACCACAGTCTTAGCCGTTATAGTACGGAGAGGAATAGCCTCTGGGTATCGAGTAGCACTGCACATTATTGTTAGTAGGAACTGGTTACCTGACCTGGTTTTCGGCAATGGACCTACACAATCAACTATCACTCTTTCAAACGGTTCCCCCACCACAGGAATCGGGCAGAGCGGTGCTCGAGGAACTGTTTGATTCGCTTTCCCAGTGAGTTGACATACGTGACATGTTTTACAAAATTGGACCACATCAGACTTCAAACCTGGCCAAAAAAAATGACGAAGGACCCGGTTATAAGTCTTTGTGATCCCCAAATGTCCAGACCACGCCTGGTCATGGGCGAGTGACAGCACCTGCTGTCGGAACGGTGTAGGAACAACCACTTGACACACTTCACTCCATTCATTAACGGTGTCATGAGCTGCCCATTTACGCATCAAAACTCCTGCTTCCATAAAGTAGGCAGTCTCTTTAGTTTTAGCTTCCTCAATGGAAATTACCGAAGCAAAACACTTGCGAAGACTGGTGTCTCCTTTTTGACATTCAATCACCTTCTCAGGGGTGACAGACAAAAGAATGTCATGTAATTGGGGCGCGATTTCGCAGTCCCCTTCCTTAGTTTTCACAGGAGTAAAAACTGTCGGACTTGCAGAAGGAATACTCGGTGCATTGTCTTCTACTTCAACATTCTCAAAAATGGAACTAGCCAAATCCACCACATCTCCAAGCTTGCGAGTTTGTGCCCTCGTTAACACACATGCAGGAAAAACATGGGGAAATGCTTGAACCAATTTCTCATCTGTAGTTCTGATTTCTGGGTTGTCTACTACCTCTAACACAGGAGTAACGTTACCACCAGCAATATCATTCCCTAGTAGCAATGTGACTCCTTTTACTGGCAGTGTAGACACTACACCAACACGGAAACGTCCTGATACCAAGTCTGACACTAAGTGGACCCAGTGTAATGGTACAGGTACTGTTTTTGTCTCTATCCCCTGTAATATGACATGCGAGCCACAATATGTTTCAGGAGACCAGGGTAAAGCATCAGTAATGATTACTGACTGCGCCGCCCCGGTGTCTCGTAAGATTTTAATTGGCTTTTGATCAGCTTGTTCTCCAGTTAAGGAAACACAACCGGTAGAGATAAACGGAGCATAAACAGGATCCGGTTTCTCAAATGCTGAATCAATACCTCGGACCAACGGACGAGCCAAAGACTTGACTAAACCCAAACTTTTTCTTTTTGGGGACGGTGACTGGGACTGTTTCGGTTTATTTTTCAAAACTGGGCAGTCCGCAATCACGTGACCCTTTTGGTGACAGTAAAAATATTCACGGATTTCATGAAAAGGCTTGTCAGAGGAAAAGCGACCTGAACGAGGCACTGATGACGTAATCAGTCTACCTTCAAAACGAGGTGCACCAAAGACAGTCTTGTGTGTCAAAGCATACTCATCTGCCAACACTGCTGCCTGGGCCAAAGTCACCACTTTCTGTTCATTTAAATGAACTACAATTCTATCAGGGAGGTTGCTTTTAAAATCCTCCAACAGCATCAACTCCCGAATATCAGCAAATGTGTTAGCTTTGCTGGCTGAACACCATCGATTAAACAGAGACTCTTTGTCCCTAGCAAACTCAACAAAAGTACGGTGAGAGGGTTTCTTGTGGTTCCTGAAGCGCTGTCTATAAGCTTCAGGCACCAACTCATACGGCCGCAACACGGTAGTTTTAACTGTTTCGTAATGTAAACTGTCTTCCAGCGAGAGAGCAGCTACTACTTCCTGGGCTTTCCCAGACAATTTACATTGTAACAGGAGCGGCCAAACCTCAAGTGGCCAATGCAGCGCAGCGGCCACACGCTCAAACGCAGAGAAATAGGAATCAACTTCCGACTCTCGGAATGGTGGGACTAAAGCGATATTTTTACTTACATCAAAGTGGGCTTGATGATGAGCAGCTTTTGGAGTCGTACCGGAGCCAGCTTCTAGCTCCAGTTGTCGGATCCTCACCTCCTTGTCGGCTTCTATTTTCCTTATTTCAAGATCAAAATGCATTTGTCTCTCTTTATCTTTTTGCTCCATTTCTAACCGGGCCAGCCTCACCTTTAGCCTAGCGGTCCCGTCTGAACGACCTGAAGCAGAAGATAAAGGATCGAATCGGGGCAATGCAAAGGGGGTACGAGCAACCCCTTCCTTCGCCCTGTCCTCCGACTTGACATCGGAAGGTCTACCCGTCTCCTCTCCTTGCAATGAGAGAATTCTTTCTCTTACTAATCCCTCCCTGACTAGCACCAAAAGCTCAGCCTTCAGGGCTTTCTCAGGGATAATGAATCCATAATGGTCAGCTATAGCTAAAAGGTCTACTTTTCGAAACCTCAACAAACAATCAATAGAGGGCGCTTCAATAAACTTGGAGATGGCTGAGGCAGCCATCTTGTACACAGCAATATACTGAACACACAAACTAAACAAGTCATCCAAACTCACAACCTACCATCACACCTCAATCACTAACCACTGAGAGCTCAGTGCAGCAGGGTCCGGTGGGTTTAATGGAATCCCGGATGAGCCCCCATTATGTTACGCACGCCTCTGAGAAGAGGGAACGCAACTCCCTGCTACAACTCAACTCTCTGTGAAGTGCAAGAGGTATGGACTGCAGGTGCGAGAAAGGACGACAAAGGCAGAATTTACCGTTACTATGATTTATTTCCTACACGGTAATATGGGGAAAAGGGGCTGGACGGAACCAAAGGAAAGAAAGTAAATATCAAAGCTCCCCCTCTCCTATCTAACCTGCCTACCCACTTAACTTACCTAACTAAGCACCACCTGGTGCCCTAACCAAAATACAGGGGGTGGTCCGCCCAGGTCTTACCTAGTGTGCCTAGACATTGAATATACTACGGGTATATGTATGCCCTCGGGCCTCTTGCCTAAGCACTCCCTAAGTGCCTTCCCCTTCCCCCCTGGGAACAAATGAAACAGAATAATTATTAACAATTTCACAAACACTCACAAACACAGGACATAGCAAAGCTGCTACCAACAACAACTAATATAGTACATACCAACACTTTCTGATACACAACCAACACTATACAAAATATTCAATTCTATCTCTGATCTCTTCTCCTTCTCTCTCTAATGATCTCTCCAAAACATTCAATCTCCCTCTAATCTCTAATTTCTCTCCTCTCTCTCTAATCTCTCTCCTAAATATTCAATCTCCCTCTGATCTCTCTCCTGATCTCATCTCTTCTCCTCTCTCTCCAATCTCCTCTCTACTGAACAGAACACTGGTTTTTATATCTTCAGGTGGCAATGTTAATTAGTCAGCTGCTTCTTGACGAGGGGGCGGGGTCAGCTCCAATCACCAATTAGCCTGGGGTCGACTAATCAGCTGGTTGGGGAGTATTTCAGGAAGCCATCTCCTGAAACACACACACTCAAATACAAAACAGAACACAGAAACTGGGGAACGTAACAATATCTTACATAACTAACCACATGCGTTGGTATTTGCGCTTCATGAAAAAACAACAGGACGAGAGGCTTTCTTCTTTTTCCCTATTCACGCCGGGCACCAACCGCCCCAGGAATTCTCTTCAGGTATTCAACCTGAACACCCGTCGTCACTCCTGAGATGCACTCCTTTGACGGGTGCTCTACTCCGAAGTTCAAAACACAAAACTGCTGTTCTTTTGAAGCCCACTGCAATCTTCCTCTGTTCTTCAGAAATACAATTAATCCAAATAAGACCACTCCTGGTCACTCTGACAGACTCCACTTTTCCAAGCGCATTCTTCACAATTTTTGACACCTCAAACGGGTCTCCCACATACGCATGCATACTCAACAAACGCATCCCAACAAGAAGCGATTCATTATCATTCGCACATGTATCCTCCGCTCCAATTTTAGACAATTTCCTTTTTGTTCCAGTTTTTGATACAACTGTTGTACATTCAGAACATTCATCTTCACCACCTTTACTCGACGCGCTGCTTGATTCGAACTCAGCATCTCCCTCCGCCATCTTCTCCGTTGTCGGAATCACCTTCTGCTAATCCCATCTCCTCACTCTGCGTTAGCGGGATGTTGTCAAAATGGTGTGTAAGTTATTTTTCTTCTTCTTTGGTATGTCATGACTGTTCACTAGAATCCAAATAGGTCAGATCAGGTTTGCAATGAATAACTTCAATTAGACCCCCTCTCACCCGTAAAGGGGGATGGAAATAACTAGTGGGGATTATTAACAACTCACGTCCTGTGTAAATCAAGGGAGAAGATCCAGGCTCTCCCTCTCCAAATTCACCAAAGGAATGTGCATTGTCTCAGCAGACCTTTTTCCTGGTGAAACTCGAACACATTCGAAAGCAACTACTGGAACAGTATTTCTAACGTAGAACGTGAGGAATGGTCAGAGGCAAACTATAGAACACTAATGTCATTTTGTTTGTTATTTTGCGATGTCATTAAAAATGTTATAAAGGAAATACTGTAACTTGGAAAGCATACCCACAACATATATGAAGTTTTCATACCATGTGTTGTGCATGTAATATGAAACATGATGAAAGTGTTTTTGTTAAGAGAGGGATGTGATTTGAGAAGCTATACGAGATAATTGTTTTAAATAACTTTGCACCAGGAGTAGTCACTGCCCCAAAGTGAGGTTAGAGAGTGTGTCAGCCTGCCGGAACCGCCACTTTCTAGCAAAAGGTATAAACGAAGGATTAAGAAACAAACACATTGGACCAGAAAAGCATGAAGTGGCAGCTACACATTTAAAACGATTTGAACTTTGAATCTCAACACGAGGTGGAGATGATAAACTCCCCTCCAGGACAAACACTGGTACGGCTGATTAGCTGTCCCAAGTAAAGCATCCTCAAAAGCGAATTTAAGTAGGACCATCCTGTTACTCTGCTCTAACCATCGTATTATGCTACTCTCACCCCCCCCACTGGGGAACCATCGATACGGCTGGCTAGCCTATCTTCAAAAAAGGATCTTCAAGAGCAAATGGAAGGAAAATCACTCCTGTAGTTGTCCAGGACTACGTGACCAGTTACCGGGTACCGGACAACTACAAAGAAGGACAACAGTAGAAGAATTGTTGGAACCATTTCGGACAATCAGAGCCTGACAAGCATGCCACGAAAAGGCCCAACCCCCTTTCCAAGGCTGCCCTGTTCACAGAGAGATCCCCGGCGAACCCAGGCATTTCACGTAAATACATTCATGATTTCTTACTCAAAGCGGGAGGTGGTTTGTGTGCAAAGTATATGGTTACTGTAGTTTAAAGTAGTTTATGAATGTGGCAATGTTAAGGGTCTCTGTCCCTCTCTTTCCCTCTCCATCTCTTCTTTAACAAGCATCCATGTTATTGTATTTCTGCTAGGGACCTGCTTTCAGCGTATTAAGTCCAGTCAATAACCGGTGCAGAGTGTGTACAGTTGTGGCCAAAAGTTTTGAGAATGACACAAATATTAATTTTCACAAAGTCTACTACCTCAGTTTGTATGATGGCAGTTTGCATATACTCCAGAATGTTATGAAGAGTGATCAGATGAATTGCAATTAATTGAAAAGTCCCTCTTTGCCATGCAAACGAACTGAATCTCAAAAAAACATTTCCACTGCATTTCAGCCCTGCCACAAAAGGACCAGCTGACATCATGTCAGTGATTCTCTCGTTAACACAGGTGTGAGTGTTGACGAGGACAAGGCTGGAGATCACTCTGTCATGCTGATTGAGTTCGAATAACAGACTGGAAGCTTCAAAAGGAGGGTGGTGCTTGGAATCATTGTTCTCCCTCTGTCAACCATGGTTGCCTGCAAGGAAACACGTGCTGTCATCACTGCTTTGCACAAAAAGGGCTTCACAGGCAAGGATATTGCTTCCAGTAAGATTGCACCTAAATCAACCATTTATCGGATCATCAAGAACTTCAAGGAGAGCAGTTCAATTGTTGTGAAGAAGGCTTCAGGGCGCCCAAGAAAGTCCAGCAAGCGCCAGGACCATCTCCTAAAGTTGATTCAGCTGCGGGATCGGGGCACCACCAGTACAGAGCTTGCTCAGGAATGGCAGCAGGCAGGTGTGAGTGCATCTGCACGCACAGTGAGGCGAAGACTTTTGGAGGATGGCCTGGTGTCAAGAAGGGCAGCAAAGAAGCCACTTCTCTCCAGGAAAAACATCAGGGACAGACTGATATTCTGCAAAAGGGACTGCTGAGGACTGCGGTAAAGTAATTTTATCTGATGAATCCCCTTTCCAATTGTTTGGGGCATCCGGAAAAAAGCTTGTCCGGAGTAGACAAGGTGAGCGCTACCATCAGTCCTGTGTCATGCCAACAGTAAAGCATCCTGAGACCATTCATGTGTGGGGTTGCTTCTCAGCCAAGGGAGTGGGCTCACTCACAATTATGCCTAAGAACACAGCCATGAATAAAGAATGGTACCAACACATCCTCCGAGAACAACTTCTCCCAACCATCCAGGAACAGTTTGGTGACGAACAATGCCTTTCCCAGCATGATGGAGCACCTTGCCATAAGGCAAAAGTGATAACTAAGTGGCTCGGGGAACACAACATCAATAGTTTGGGTCCATGGCCAGGAAACTCCCCAGACCTTAATCCCATTGAGAACTTGTGGTCAATCCTCAGGAGGCGGGTGGACCAACAAAACCGCACAAATTCTGACAAACTCCAAGCATTGATTATGCAAGAATGGGCTGCCATGTGGCCCAGAAGTTAATTGACAGCATGCCAGGGCGGATTGCAGAGGTCTTGAAAAAGAAGGGTCATCACTGCAAATATTGACTCTTTGCATCAACTTCATGTAATTGTCAATAAAAGCCTTTGACACTTATGAAATGCTTGTAATTATACTTCAGTATTCCATAGTAACATCTGACAAAAATATCTAAAGACACTGAAGCAGCAAACTTTGTGGAAATTAATATTTGTGTCATTCTCAAAACTTTTGGCCACGACTGTATGTTTATCCTGTGTTCCCATTTAATTAGCTAGTAAATAAATAATTAAACCAATTTGTGTAGTACTGAATCATAAGTAAGGCTTGGGCTTTTGCAAGGAGGTTACGACTGTTCAGAATGATGATACGATACGAGGTTATGATTAATATGTTGACTGTTTATAGATGTGATAGGTAAAGTCCTTTTAGAGTTTCATTCGGGAGATGGTAACTCTTTAAAGAACCGCTCTCGTGGTGCCCCAAATCCTAATGAGTTAATTGTTACATTATTAATTTAAATGGGTAACAATTAAACATAGTTAATTACAGTGTCCAGATGCACATTTCCAAGCGCTCTGATTGGTTTGGAATAGCAGCGCTATGATGGGTGAGTGACAACTAAGTTAAATTGCGCAGCCAAACTAACGGGACTTAAGGGAAACCAAGGGGACTGTGAGGGGAAGTTAAGATAGAGAGGAGGGGAGCAGGAAGGCCTTTTTTACAGCCGCTACAATATTTCTTATGGAAATATTGACATCCATGATGAATGGAATGGTGTCGCTATAATGGATGAGTGACAACTAAGTTAGACTGCGCAGCCAAACTAATGGGACTTAAGGGAAACCAAGGGGACTGCGAGGGGAAGTTAGGTAGAGAGGAGGGGAGTAGGACAGCCTTTTTTTACAAGCCCGGTGTTTAGACTTGTATTGAAAATCTGCAGATAAACTCAAGTGAAGCTCACTATTGATTGATTGATTGGCAAATTTTCTGTATTTAAACAAATATTTAATAAAGTAAAAATTATATGAACAATGAATTTACTGGCACTAAGCCACAGATTAATAGTTAGTGTTGCAAACTAATATAAAAGCAAACGTTTTTTCCCGCTAACATAATGACTACCTTTATTGGCCACCAGATGGCACTACATAACTTGCCCTTTCTTCGCGGTTCATTTACCTAATCATTCTCTCATTCCTCTGAAGTCATTGCCAGATGATGAAGCTGAGTACCCTTTTGATATGATTCCACCTTTGAGGGACAAATGGTTTATATGTATCATACCTATCCCACACTTGTGAGTTATGTTGATATTGAAAAGGGGGTTGTTCCACCGATTCGGTGCCTTTTGAGAAGTGTAGCCTAACTTGTTTTTAAAAATAAAGTTTGATTTCACCTAATTTTAACCTTCTGCATGAAGAAAACATTTTCAACTTGATAAAAAACAAATTTTCCCATTTCAAGAGGTAAAATAAAATGACTATAGTAAGTTCCTATTCAGTGCCAAATAAAGTAACATGGTTCTTAAATCAACCATAAATCCCCTTGTGACAGGAAGCTTGTGTGCAACAGGGAGTGGCATTTGAATGCAAGCTTCACAAAAAAATATATAATTGTTCAAACATTTCCTGCCTAACATCTATCAGTTACAGCGTTGACTTATTATTCTCGAACCTCACCGTTACCCACCACAAAACACCAGAAAATGGCTAAAAAGAGTAGAAGATGAATTGAAATAGAACCACGAGGAAACCTGTAGGAAACGTTATCATTTTATCACTACTTTCAACCACTCCAAAGCGAATTTCTGACAAGAATATCGAGAGGTCAGAATGGAAACTGCAGGTTTCCAACAGCTA
Organism: Salvelinus namaycush; assembly: GCF_016432855.1. NCBI lineage: Eukaryota > Metazoa > Chordata > Actinopteri > Salmoniformes > Salmonidae > Salvelinus > Salvelinus namaycush. Next base: position 4,773,098 of record NC_052340.1, on the reverse strand, counting down.
GTGGTCTCTGGCTCCTCAAAATAGACCTAGAGGAACTAGCAGAAACATTACAACCACCCTCTGTGATTTTAACCTTGACCCCCAGTTCATGGATTCAAAGCTGCAGGGGCGGACATACAGGCACCAATGAGACGACAAGTGGACAAACTCACACTCGAGTACCAGTACACACAATAGGATACATCACCATAAATAGAATGTGTGATATATAACCTGCATTAGTATGATAGCAAAATCAATGGATGATTGATGAACGAGGAACTTAAAACTTTGTACAATGAGGAACTTTGACCTTTGCTTGGTTGATGATGGGTGGGTTATGGAGTCATCCTGAGCTGCACAGCAGGTGTGAAGAGGTCTTTACAATGCAGTGATTTTGTGTGTGTGTGTGTGTGTGTGTGCGTGCATGCGTGTTGGGTAGAAACTCTATTTCCTACATTTCCTTGTGGCCAGGGTGGGGACGGGAAGCCCATGGTCATTTCCACCCTTTAGCCTTTCTGAGAAGGGCAAAGGTCACATTCGTCATAGCCATAAGCCTGCTCACTAACTGCTCTGACCTCTCACTCACTTTCTCTTTCTCACAACATACACACATATAAATCACATATTAATTCTCACTGTATTGTGAACCCACTTACAGTATCTCTTGCTCTCTAACATAAACATACAGGGACTTACACACTAACAAAGTCCCTCACAGGCAATTAAATCAAAGCCGGTCAGGTGTTTGTGTGTTGTGTGACCTCGTGACACGGTCATGGTGGCTTAGAGCCATGCTCTTCATGATGGAATATCCTCTCTGTACTCCCAGTACTGGTGGAATAGAATGGCGCTACTAGCCATAGAACTGCATGACCCATTCAAACACTTTGAAAATGTCTTTCCTTTCTACCTCCCTTGATGAACTCACGGATCTACGGCGACAGGATTGTTGAACGCTACCCATTCACCGATCCATTTGTGTTGGATCTGAGACGTACAAATAACTCTGCGACACAAACATGGATTTGGAAGGTAAATGCACTTTAATTACGATCCACACCTGCTGGCAGCCCCAGACGAATGGAAGGAGAGAGAGGACAAATAGAGCAAAGTAAAACAGCGACATTCAGAGACAAACCACAGTACAAAAAAAACAATATCAATATGTACAACATATATACAACAGAGCTATTTTACACACAGGTATAAAAAAACATTTGACATCTTCGACAACCGCAGTGTGTTACAGAGACCGCACAGGCAACAGTGTCGTGTTTTAACTCAGTTCTCTCATGGTTCAAATGGATTGGGGTCAGGCTCTACTCTCTTGTCTAACCTTTCCCTCTTTTTAATCTAAAGGTTGAATTTATTGATTCTTTTTTTTCTCTTTTGCTCCTTCAGTCATTTTCTCTCTTTCTCCTGGCAACAGGCATGACGCTCTGTAATGCTTATCACACACACACCTCAGACTGACACACAGAGACCAACACACACCTCACAGTGACACACACCTCACACAGACACACGCAGACACACACACACACACAATAATTATACCACCGTTTATCCTTCAATAATTCATGTGGAAATGGACTAATTGGAATTAAAACCACTTTGCCCTTCCGTCCCGTCCCCTGTCGGTTGCTGCCGCCCAGAAGGCAACAGCGCAGGGCTGCAGTTCCTGTAGAGGTCCAGTTACAGATGTCGGTGACAGGCCTTCCAGGGCAGCCAGGGCAGTGGGGTGCCTACAGAGGGACATTAAAACCTGGGGAATGGCTCACAGGGCTCCTCACAGTTGTTCCCGTCTACATGATTCCCCATACAACACAGAGATACTCAGACACAGGCCAGACTCTAACTCAAAGGCCAACCCTCATAAGATTAGCTCCGGGGTCAGCAGTTCAGAAGGGCACGATGTAAAAAGTTCCCCGCCATGCTGTTTCTTGATGTTGGCAAGGTCGGGCCCCAAAATAGATCTGCTTAGCTACCTCGTAGGCCCAGCATTCTACAACAATAATTTATGCCATTTAGCAGATGACAATATCAGCTCACAAAAGATGAGGAGTCAACTCACAGAGGGATGGGTCGGGGTGAGGGCATCACCACAGGAACCTGTGCAACATGGCACGGCGCCGGGGTCCAGGGCCAGGGCCCGGTCAGAGAGAAGCGGGCGCAAAATAATAAAAGCCTCTAGACAGTTGAAAGGTCCAAAGGTCACACCTCCAGTTCCTGTTTGTCTGAGTAGTGGAAGCGGTTGAGCTTCTCCCTCTCACGGTTGGAGATGTCCTGTTTGGGGGCGTGGTTTAATGGTTTGAGTGCAGGGGAGGGGTGTGAGGGGGCCGGGGAGGGGGGCAGAGTGAGCTCGATCTCTTCGCAGAAGCGCGGTACAGGGACAGGGGTGTGGACGGTGGTGTTGGGGGTGAGAGGGGGCAGGAGGGGCGCGGGGCGGTCCAGGTTTCGGACGAGGGTGACGAACTCCCTCTGGTTGTTGATGCCCTCCTCCCGGGGCCCGCCCTGCGTCTTTTTCCGTCGTCGGTGGAGACGGGAGAGGAGGAGGGCGCAGGCTGCGCAGCCGCACGCCGTTACTAACGCTGACACACCCACCAACACCATGTAGAGATTGACCACTCCATGACCCGGGTCTGACATGGCACCTAGTGAGAGACAGAGAGACAGAGAGAGAGAGAGAGGGAGGCATGTTAGTTAGTTAACAAACACACCTGTACACACACATAATGTGAAGGGAAAAAATCTCATCTCCGTAGTCCCACTACGACTCACCTGGACAGTGTTGGCCATGACAAGGGTCCTTAAGGCTCGTGCACTCATTACCATAGTAACCCTCGGGGCAGGCACACGTGTACCCCCCGTCGGCGCTCTGACAGGGCACCCCCTGCTGACATGGGTTGGGATTGCACAGATCCACCACCATCTGGAAAATATTAACAAGATCAAAATATGTCAGGAGGATTCAGAAAACCAATAGGAAGATGATGAATCTGAGGATGGAGTCTGACCTCGCAGTACGTCCCTGAGTAGCCCATGGGACAGCTACACAGCTCCGCCCTGCCCTCCTGGTCCACACACTGGCCTCCGTGCTGACAGGGGGTGCTATCACAGGGACTGGGGCCAGTCTGGCAGTGCTTCCCAGAGAAACCAGGTACACACAGGCAGCGTGAGCCTGACACAGAGTCCTCACAGTGACCTCCGTTTAGACACAACCCCTGGCAACTGCTGTTCCCTACAGAACAGAGATAAATACAGATCAGTACACACACACGCACACACACACACACGCACACTCGCACACACGCACACGCGCACATGCGCACATGCACACGTGAACACACAGGACCATCTTGCTCCATCCTTGACCTCATACTCACTGACGTCACAGTTAGGCACCGCCCAGCCTGGCAGGCAATCGCACAGGTATCCACCAATCAGATTACGGCAGGAGCGGGCATGGACACACACACCCATGTCACACTCGTTGGTGTCTGTGGAGAGAGATGGGAAGTAGAGAGAGAGAACACATCAATAAAAATCACTGGTGGGGTCTCAGGACAATCTTTAAGCTTGCACAAATGTACAGCAGCAGTCCTTTTGTAAGAGCCTGGCACAACTCACACATACAGAGAGCAATAAACCTCTAAAAAGAGAAACAGCAAACATGCTAGGCAACAATGACAAAGGCTGTGGTAACTGAAATGTCAGACCAATTAAGTTCAATTGCGCCAGAGGCTGTGTGTGCGCGTGCGTGTGTGTCTACACGTGTGTGTCTCTATGTGTGTGTGTGTCTCTACGTGTGTGTCTCTATGTGTGTGTGTGTCTCTACGTGTGTGTCTCTACGTGTGTGTGTGTCTCTACGTGTGTGTGTGTCTCTACGTGTGTGTCTCTATGTGTGTGTCTCTACGTGTGTGTGTCTCTATGTGTGTGTCTCTATGTGTGTGTGTGTCTCTATGTGTGTGTGTCTCTATGTGTGTGTGTCTCTACGTGTGTGTCTCTATATGTGTGTGTCTCTATGTGTGTGTGTCTCTACGTGTGTGTGTCTCTACGTGTGTGTGTCTCTACGTGTGTGTCTCTATGTGTGTGTGTCTCTATGTGTGTGTGTCTATGTGTGTGTGTGTCTCTATGTGTGTGTCTCTACGTGTGTGTCTCTACGTGTGTCTCTATGTGTGTATGTCTCTACGTGTGTCTCTATGTGTGTGTGTCTCTATGTGTGTGTGTCTCTACGTGTGTGTGTCTCTACGTGTGTGTGTCTCTACGTGTGTGTGTCTCTATGTGTGTGTGTCTCTATGTGTGTGTCTCTACGTGTGTCTCTATGTGTGTGTGTCTCTATGTGTGTGTGTCTCTACGTGTGTGTGTCTCTACGTGTGTCTCTATGTGTGTCTCTATGTGTGTGTGTCTCTACGTGTGTGTGTCTCTACGTGTGTGTCTCTATGTGTGTGTCTATGTGTTTGTCTCTATGTGTGTGTGTCTCTACGTGTGTCTCTCTATGTGTGTGTGTCTCTACGTGTGTGTGTCTCTACGTGTATCTCTATGTGTGTGTCTCTATGTGTGTGTCTCTATGTGTGTATGTGTCTCTATGTGTGTGTCTCTACGTGTGTGTGTGTGTGTGTGTGTGTGTGTGTGTGTGTGTGTGTGTGTGTGTGTGTGTGTGTGTGTGTGTGTGTGTGTGTGTGTGTGTGTGTGTGTGTGTGTGTGTGTGTGTGTGTGTGTGCATGCGTGCGTGTGTTGAGTGCAAACAAGTGAATGTGAGCAATGTACCGCGCACTATGAAGTGGAACTGTAGGGGATCAGGTGTCAGTGTGACATATCACTACAACACAGAGGTCTATAAGGAGACTGTCATCCTGAAATATGTCTCCACGGACCTTATGAGCCCCAAGCCTGTCTGTGTGTGTGTCGTGTGTGTGTGTGTGTGTGTGTGTGTGTGTGTGTGTGTGTGTGTGTGTGTGTGTGTGTGTGTGTGTGTGTGTGTGTGTGTGTGTGTGTGTGTGTGTGTGTTTGCGTGCCTACCCCTTACTGAAGTATCATCTGTCTGTAAAACTAATATGCATCAGGGCTTTGGGGAATTTCTTCTCAATACGAGAGTACTTGGGTCTAATGGACACAGTGTAACATTGTACGCATACTGAGTTCGATCTGATGTCTGGATTCTCTAGCTTGAAGTGCTTGATGTGGATGTACTACGTGTCGACACCGAAGAGGTCGCTCTTGTAGACGACTAGTGTGTTCCATTGCGTCCATCTTACTGACCCAGTTGGCAGGTTCTGCCAGTCCAGCCGGGGGGGCAGAGGCACCGGAACCCCTCTGGAGACTCCTGGCACGTCGCCCCGCGCCCACACGGGTTTGAGTCACACCGCCGCGCCACTAAGAGGAGAGCGAGGACTCAGTGAATTGAACCAACTAAGAACATTAGTTGATTATACAGCAAAACAATAAAACAACCAGTGACTTACACCTCAACGTCACTGAGGAGAGATGGAAAATATGAATCGGCCTGACAACCGACCAATTAATCGACCAACCAATTGGTGTGTTCAACGTGATTCTTACTTACCCTTCTTCTGTTAGGAACGTTTGTCCTATTATTGCTCGTTTTATGTGTTTTTCCCCCCAGCTTTCTCATTCGCGCGCACAGTGAGTCGTTCTAGATTAGAGTATCTGCGAAAAAGGACTCGAATATAAATGTAAATATGCAAATGTGTGTGCAGTTGTATGCGCGTTAGCGATGCACACGTGTGTTCCTAACCGTCGCGTTGGTATGTGGATGCTCGTGGGCCGGGTTTTCATTCCCCTATTCTCTTGCTCTGGTTCCTGAGCAAACACTGATACATAAAATCATCTGCTGCGCATCGTTCACACCTCACCGGATCTCCTAAGCTCGCTTTCCCATCCAGGGATAGGGGAGCGAGAGATAGGGAGCGAGAGAGAGGGGGGGGGAAAGGGGGATAGGGGAGAGGAGGGAGCAACCACGCCTCGTTCCACTTCTCTGGAGAGTAATTAAAAACGGAGAAAAAGGGAGAAATATATGGAGAGAGAATGGGGGAATAAATAAAAAAACGACAGAAAGAGAGAGAGGGAACGGGTAGAAACAGGCTAGGAAGGAGGTAGGTAGGGTGACATGGCTAACATGGCATATTTGTTCAGTAATGCGGTCATCGGTTTTTTTCCGTCCATGCAGAGCCACTGTGGCGTACATTTCTCATCTGTCAGCACCTCTCTCATAACCCTTCCCATTTACCTAACCTTACAGTCATACCAGTTTCCATGATCCTGACCCTTAACCCTGCACAATAACCCATTCAAAGCCACCGCAGCCCAGGGGGAGAGTCAATAACAAGCAAAGTACCCTTTAATTAATGTCCAATATATAAATCACGTCGAAAAACTGAGCTGTGCTGTGGTTCCGACATCCATGTCCTAGAACCCGAACCGACAGTCTGTCCCCCAGAGTGTGTGTGTGTGTGTGTGTGTGTGTGTGTGTGTGTGTGTGTGTGTGTGTGTGTGTGTGTGTGTGTGTGTGTGTGTGTGTGTGTGTGTGTGTGTGTGTGTGTGTGTGTGTGTGTGTGTGTGTGTGTGTGTGTGTGTGTGTGTGTCACTTCGTGCTCCCACCCAGTGACAAACAGTAGACAGATAGTTCAGCTGTTTGCCATGTTGTCAACAAACGCTCAATGAATAATAACATTCTAATTGGCATCATTACTACAATGTAATTGCCTTGAGAAATTTTGTGGAGAGGGAGAGAGAGGGAGAAATTGCTTGAGAGAGAGGGAGTGGGAGAGCGAGCGAGAGAGGAATAAATAACGAAAGAGAGAGAGAGGGAGACAGGGAGGTAGAGAGGGAGAATGTTCTTGTAAACATGGTGTCCATTGAAAGAGAGAGAGAGAGAGAGAGAGAGAGAGAGAGAGAGAGAGAGAGAGAGAGAGAGAGAGAGAGAGAGAGAGAGAGAGAAGCAGAGAAAGAGACAGACAGACTAAATTGCCTTCTTTCTTTGCGCACAGCCAGACTCTCATACTTTCCCACACACGTTAAAAGCAAATAAGCAGTGACACAGACAGGGAGGGAGGGAGGGAGAGTGAGTTTGTGACCTGGGGCTATGGCTCCCCTCTGTCCTCACTGAGGAAGGGAGAGCACCTGTGACACAGTCATTATTTCCAGTGTGTGTATCTGCTGTACCTGTCACGGGGGTAAAAAGAGACAAAGTGGAACCCTGCATGTTTATACAGATACCTCTTAGATATCCAGATGTCACATTTATGAATGCATGACGAAGTCACTTAGGATAAAAGCATCTGCTAAATGGCAAATATTTGATTATTATTCTTATTATATATTATATATATTACGTTACGCTGTGTCTGCGCCGTGCACACGCGCACACAAACAAACAAACTAACTAACACACACACACGTGAGATCACTAGATCTTTTGATTGTGACCCTGTAATCCACCTAAACACTTGTGACCTCAATGCCCCCCCGTAATGGTGAAGTGGAACATTCTCCAAGCTGTGTGGGCCCCTGTTAACTTGTGGGAAGAAGGGGGAGGGTAGACAAGGGTGATTGGTATTCTAACTAAAGACCAAGCACTCATCTTAACTTAAATGCTTAAGCCTGTTAGCTAATCGGCTAATCGGCAAAGATCAAAATACATCCCCTCGGGCCCTCATATACCCCGAACACACCCCATGTTTAACCTGCACAGCTTAGCAAGCTCTACCTGTTTTGAAGAGACACGGACAGGGACACGCGCATACGAGTCTCACAGAATGGGTAACGGGTGCATGTGACTGTGCCGATTGCTTTTTGTGGGCTATTTATGTAAGACCACTCTCTTTCTCTGACACACATAACTGGGGGGGGGGGGACATGGCCGACTCCATGTCGCTAATGTGTTTGTGCCAGTGGTGTAATGTCTTCTATCTGTATCTGATTACTGATTACTGATTGATGTGTTGCTTGTGTTCTGTGTAAATTAGTCTCATCCTGGACACTGATTAGAATCTTGGCACTGGCTCTGCTCCAATCACGGGTAATCTCAGCCGTGCTGATTGGCGCTAATTACCGTCTGCGCAGGTGTGTCCGGTCCAGTTGTCCGCACAGACACAGCTGAAACCCGACGGGTCCTCCTCACAGGTGGCCCCGTTCACACAGGGGGAGGAGAGGCACGCATGCTCCACTGAGGAACGGCAGGAGAGCGGGAGAGACGGGGGAAGGGAGAAGGAGAGAGAGAGAGAAGTCAAACTCAGAACAAGGCAAATTCAGTCATGAATCTGGTCACTAACTGCCCATGTGCTAGAAGTTCATTCACGCTGGTATTATTCTCAGAATTCTATGCAGAAATACTGCAGCAGTAATGAACTCACCGATATCACAGTTGCGCCCGCGGAAGCTCTCTTGGCACTCACACTGGTACTCGTTAGGCTCTGTGTTGGAACAGGTGCCCCCGTTCTTACAGGGCTGGTGGGTACCGCAGTAGTTCAGATCTGAGAGGTAAATGGAGGTGGGGGAGACGGCAAGGGGGGGGGGGGGGGGAGACGGCAGCAAGAAAGAGTGAGAATAGGTAGAGTGGAGGGCAGTTTGAAAAAGTGACGGAGAGGGAACGTGGGAGGAAGAGGGAGAACAAAAGAAAAGGATTCATCTCCACCCTTTATCTTTTCCCGTGTCCTCGATCCGTCTGGTCTCAGAACTACATTAGCGCAAACACACACGCAACAAAGCGTTCTGCGGTAGTTGACACTGAGGCGTCCTCATTAGATACACAACATAAAACTGATAAAGTTTTATATAAACCACAAACCCCCCCCCAGAGTGAGTGAATCCACGTCAGTGTGGTACTGGCGAGTGGCTGCCTGCCTGGGGCCCGGGCGTGGGCCCTGTGCACGGAAGAAGGCAGCCAGAATAAAGCCCTACTTTCTAAAGATCCCTCTCTCTGCCGTGTTCAGCTCTCTTTGTGACTGAGCCTCTTCACAGACGACCTGAATGGAGGGACAGGAAGAGGCTCAGTACCCCACCTAGCTAAGCAGGACCCAACCCAGCCCAGCTCACATTCACTTTACCCAAGGCTATCGCCTTTCCCCTCACAATGCTCAGCTGCTGGCCTCTCATGTGGCTCCCGGAGGTTCCCACACTGGGGCACAGGAGGGCAACATTGGGGAATGTTTGTACAATGTTTCGGTAATGTCACCCATTCACTCGCACACAGTCGAAAACAGACCGATGTACAAGCACTCTCAAAGCATGACTTTCTTCTGATCGATAGTCTACTCTTCTTTGTTCCAAAGTTAGTACTACATGGACACAAACACAAAACTGACCTTTGTCACACAGCAGGCCTCCCCAGTTGACGTCACACACACACTGCCAGGGTTCAACGCAGCTCCCATAGACGCAGCCTGGGAACGTCATACACCGGTCACACAGAGCACCCTCGTAGCCATAGTGACACCTACAAACACAGAGGCAGAAGGGGGGGGGGGGGGCTACATGGTAAGATACATGGAAGTCTTTGAGAACAAACGTTATTTTTCGACAGCAGGGTGGTGCAGACTCACTTGCATTCTCCAGGCACAGAGCAGGAGCCATGGATCTGGTGACACCCCTGTCTGCACACCGCTGTAACACAACACACACACACACACACGACATTACATCACCGTCTGTCAGGTCAGAGACAGTCCACGGACACTGGGGACCTATAGACACGACAGACGCCAAATCAACACAGTCCCTACGTACCGACCAAGAGTACAAAACAACACTGTCGTCAGAGAAACACAGGACACAGAACCGCAACAGTACACAGCATCATCGACGCCGGGTGGGGTCGTTCCATTTATGGTAACGTTCAGTGCTCTCCACCCTCTACGTCTCTAACGACTCTCGACAAATGATGTCTCCCTTCCTGTGTCTCTCCAGTCCAATCAGCGCCCTGCTGAGGAGGAAGTGAGATGAGCCAGAGGAGGGCGGTAGCGGGAGGGAGGGCCACAGGATGTCATTACTCCAGGCTCGTATCCTCCATGGTTTCCGCCATCATTTCCTTGATTTAGTCTCACCTCAGCAACACTGCCGCTTCAGGTCAGAGGTCAGAGTGTGAGGTCGCCTTTAATGATGACTCACAAGCCGGAATCATAAAGTGACTTTGAAAAAACTGTCAGGACATTTGAGGTTCTAAGGGGATTTTCCAGGCTTGATGGTTATTACCTTGGCATAACATACTAAGAATAGGAATTGACATACAAAGAGCCACGAGTCACGAGCAAGGAGGAGCCATCACTTGGATTCCATCCAATCATTTGTGCTGACCCTAATATGTCTGTAGTCTATAACACCAAGTCCCTAATGCAAGCTAAGCCCGAAAAGCGTTGGTTTCCTCAATAAAGAAGCGTTTTCTATCAACTTCCACTGTCCTCTAAGAGCTGCTGAAGGTCCTCTTCACTCCTGGAAGTCCAACAGAATATCAGACACAAAACCAACCCGTGTCCAGCACCAGGTAACCCTCGCTCACCTTCTCGACACTCCGGTCCGGTCCAGCCCTCCTTGCAGACCTTGATGCCACTGACGTCACAGTCAAAGTGTCCGAAGAAGTCGTCCCGGGGCCGGCAGAGCTTGTTGCAGAAGGGGCCGTAGTAGTTGGAGTCACAGCGGTACCGCAGACGGTACTCCAGGCTGAGTGCGCGCCCGTGGTGACGGTACGTCTGCCACTGCTCGCCAGGATTCAACATGGAGGACAGGAGGACACGCTCGATCAGACCAGCCTGACCTGAAGGAGAGAGAGACAGAGAGAGAGAGAGAGAGAGAGGGATATATATATAGAGAGAGGAGACACAGGGATAAAGAGAGAGAGTTAGATTTGCCCTGAGAGAAAGACAGTAGAGAAGAGACAGACAGAGAGAGAGAGAGAGTTAGATTTGCCCTGAGAGAAAGACAGTAGAGAAGAGACAGAGAGAGAGAGAGAGAGAGTTATATTTGCCCTGAGAGAAAGACAGTAGAGAAGAGACAGACAGAGAGAGAGAGAGTTAGATTTGCCCTGAGAGAAAGACAGTAGAGAAGAGACAGACAGAGAGAGAGAGAGTTATATTTGCCCTGAGAGAAAGACAGTAGAGAAGAGACAGACAGAGAGAGAGAGAGTTAGATTTGCCCTGAGAGAAAGACAGTAGAGAAGAGACAGACAGAGAGAGAGAGAGTTAGATTTGCCCTGAGAGAAAGACAGTAGAGAAGAGACAGACAGAGAGAGAGAGAGAGAGAGAGAGAGAGAGAGTTAGATTTGCCCTGAGAGAAAGACAGTAGAGAAGAGACAGCGTTTAGGTAAAGAGAGCAGCTAAAGGGCACAGGGTCGGTGTGGCTGCCCTGAAAGAGAGAGAACGAGAAGGGACAGAGTCTCGCTCCACCCTGCACGGTGGTGACATGTTGTGAGAGCTACTGATAAGGAGGAGAGGACAGGGTGAGGGCAGAGGTGGCAGACAGGGGACAGGGTGAGAGTGCAGAGGGTACAGAGGGTAGAGAGGGCACAGATGGGTAGGAGAGGCACAGAGTTTGGGTGGTGACATGGTGAGAGAGCTGCTGACCCCAGGGGGATTTCCCAGAGAGGCTGTCATCTCCACCTCAGTTATAATCCCCCCTGACAGGGTATTAACCCACACAAAGCACTGTGTGTGTGTGTGTGTGTGTGCGTGCGTGCGTGCGTGCGTGCGTGCGTGCGTGCGTGCGTGCGTGCGTGCGTGCGTGCGTGCGTGCGTGCGTGCGTGTGCGTGCGTGTGAGAAAAGGAGAGAGAATGTGTGTGTGTGTGCATGTGTGCGAGTGTGTGTGAGAGGGAGATGTTTGTGTGTGCGTGCGTGCGTGAGTACGAGAGAGAGAGAGAATGTGTGTATACGAGAGAGCGAGGCAGAGAATGTGAGTGGCGAAACAGTGTACTGTGTGAATGTGTATTTAAGAGACGGGGAGATGGAGCAAGAGATAGAGACAGAGAGAAAGGGGGGGTCTGTAAGTGAGTGGGAGAGAGAGAGCATTAGAGAGAGAGGGGAGGAGAGAGAGAGAGACAGGGAGGGAGAGCTAATAACACACATAGCAAAAGTCCTGATGGAGGGATGAGATCATCTGGGTTTGAAACAAAAGAATGAAAACAGGGGCACATATTGGCTGGGGGGTTGGAAGGGGAGAGGGAACACAGCGGACACTAAGGGTGTTGTTATCCCAGCTACACCCCCCCCCCCCCATTCTCCACACGTGCGGCCGTGTGTGTGTGCGTGTGTTTTGTTAAAGCTCTTGAACTTGCAGCTACAGCAGCACATGTTCCTTCCCTTACTTTGACGCCTCTGATGAGTCCAACAGCTCACTTCAACGCCCACAGTAAAAGTGCTCCACCAGAGAGACAGAGTCAGAGTGGGAGTGTGTGAGAGAGTGTACAGTATGACTGTTCCGTTGTGGTGAGTTGGGCACAGTTAAGACAGGGACAGACGGAGAGAGAGGTCTCAATGGGCGAGAGCCCACACGGACAAGGACCATGTCAGCGGGCTAATCTCTAATCCCTTGTGATTGTGTCCCACTGCTCTGTATTGGATCTGAAGTGTTTGCCCTTGACGGTGTGTGTGTGTGTGTGTGTGTGTGTGTGTGTGTGTGTGTGTGTGTGTGTGTGTGTGTGTGTGTGTGTGTGTGTGTGTGTGTGTGTGTGGGGGGGGGGGGGGGGGGGGGGGTTAATACCTCTTTCTCTACCTTTCTCTCAAATCACCTGGGCCTACAAATCAATGAATAGACCGATCTCAGTCAATAGATCAACACACAAGCACCTTTCATACCTGTCTCCAAATACACATTAAAAGAGGGTAGGGTGAGAAAGACAAAGAGAGAGAGAGAGAGATAGAGAGATAGAGAGAGAGAGAGAGAGAGAGAGAGAGAGAGAGAGAGAGAGAGAGAGAGAGAGAGAGAGAGAGAGAGAGAGAGAGAGAGTTGCGATTGGTTGTTCAAAAAAGTGGGGGAGGTTGTATTGTTTTTTATTGATTGTATTGCCTTCCGTGTGATCCAACGAAAACGTATTGCTCACATAAAAAAAGAGGGAGAAAATCACCGGGGGGAACACAACTAGCTCCATTCCGGAGAGTCGATGAAGGTCATTAATGTTTTACAGCGTTGTCACTATGTTCTCCGTCTCTGTCCAAGGACTCTGTGGCTCTGTGTTAGACAGCTCCATTACAGTGTTGTAATCCATCCTGATTAGAGCTGTGGGCCTGTAAGTTGGCCCCGACTCCTCTAGGATGTCTGTTTTTTATTTATTTAGCTGAGCTAAGCTGGGAGCCAGGAGAGAGGCTTTAAACCCAATGTGGTAAAAAGAGAGAATATTTCAGGAGCTCAGGAGAACGAGGGATGGCGCAAACAAGACGTACGACGAGAGCCGTGGAGGGCAGAGGGAAAGAGAGATGGAGGGAAGAGGAAAAAAGAGAGGGAGAAGGAGGAAGAGTTCTGGGGTTTGGTTCCCAGTCTCTCATTATCTCTGCACTCATCTTTTGGCTGAGTCTGTCTGCAGCCTTTTACTGGGCAGGAGGGGGCAGAGGAACAAGGAGACAGGGGGAGAGGATGAACGGGAAAGGCTGGGGAACGAGAGGAATGAGGAAGGACAGTCGCATCTTTGTGTTTGTGTGTCTTAGTGTGTATGTAATGAGTATTGAAGTGTTGATTTGTGTGTGTGTGTGTGTGTGTCGTCTATATCTGTCTGTTTTTAGAGAACGCTGCTCACATTCCCTATCTCTGATTATGAGCAGAAACAAGAAGCGGAGTGTGAAATTAAGAGGTCTGACTGGGAGACCCTTACACTGTAACACTGACACACACACACCAGCACACCTACAGGCACAGTTAGAAACACATGCAGACGCACGCGCGCGCGCACGCACACACACACACACACACTATCAACATCCACCCTGTACGCACAACCACAAAGGCAAACACATTTCTTACACTGCAAGTGCAAACTGATACACATTCAAAACAGACACACATACTGGCTGTGCCTCCTTCTCAAGACAGCAAGGGGACCCAGTGAGGACAGGGGGGAACCATAGCCCTGGGTCACAAACAGGAAGGGGCCACATGTCCCTCTCCCTCCCTCCCTGTCTGTGTCACTGCTTATTTTGCTTTTAACTTGTGTGGGAAAGTATGAGAGTCTGGCTGTGCTCAAAGAAATAAGGCAATTTAGTCTGTCTGTCTCTTTCACTGATTCGCTCTCACACACACACACACACACACACACACACACACACACACACACACACACACACACACACACACACACACACACACACACACACACACACACACACACACACAGACACACACACACACGCACACACACACACACACACACACACACACACACAGGAAATTCTCTTTCCAGCCTTACCTGATTCTGATGTGTCGTTGTCATGGTCCAGAGCCTCTAACACCAAGGAGAAGGATTTCTGTGGACGACAAAGAGAGACAACAAGGTTCAATCAATTCAGTTTTATCTACGTATGTAGTTCTGATCCAAATTGATTTGTCACAAAGTGGCAATCTGGCGTGAAACACCCAAAAGAGCTAGCCAAGAACATGTAGCAGCTCGCAGTAGTCCTACTGATGAAATGAAACGAATACAACCTGGCAACCTCACAGTGTGAAGAACAAGGTCATTTTTGACTCACTTCAGAAACGTCCATAAACACACACACACTCTTGGAGACTAGACAGGATCGAGGGAAAGATGAACGGAGCAAAGTACAGAGAGATCCTTGATGAAAACCTGCTCCAGAACGCTCAGAACCTCAGACTGGGGCGAAGGTTCACCTTCCAACAGGACAACGCCCCTAAGTACACAGCCAAGACAACGCAAGAGTGGCTTCGGGACAAGACTCTGAATATCCTTGAGTTGCCCAGCCAGAGCCCAGACTTGAACCCGATCGAACATCTCTGGAGACTGAAAATAATCACTGCAAAAGGTGCTTCAACAAAGTACTGAGTAAAGGGTCTGAATACTTATGTAATTGTGATATTACAGCTTTAAACTGTAATAAATATGGAAAAATTTCTAAAAAACAGTTTTTGCTTTGTCATTGTGGGTATTGTGTGTAGATTGATGAGAGGAAAACAACTATTTATTCAGTTTTAGAATAAGGCTGTAATGTAACAAAATGTGGAAAAAGTCAAGGGGTCTGAATACATTCCGGAGGCAATGTATGTGTATTAAAGTAGTAAAAAGTGAAGTATTTGGTCCCATATTCCTAGCATGCAATGACTACATCAAGCATGTGACTAAACACATTAGTTGGATGCATTTGCTGTTTGTTTTGGTTGTGTTTCAGATTATTTTGTGCCCAATGGAAATTAATAGTAAATAATGTATTGTGTCCTTTCGGAGTCCGTTTTATTGTAAATAAGAATATAATATGTTTATTAACACTTCTACAGTAATGTGGATGTTACCATCACTACGGATAATCCTGAATGAATAGTGAATAATGATGAGTGAGAAAGTTACAGACACACAAATATCCTACCCATAAGACATACTAACATTACAGTAACAGGAGAGGTTAGCATTTTGGGGGGGGATATGATATTTGTGCGTCTGTAACTTTCTCAGTGAGATGTACCCATCGCGGTGAATTGGGAGCTTTAACAGAGTGCGGCCCTTCTTGTACGACCACAAACTTTTCTGTAACTTTCTCGCTCGTCATTATTCACGATTCATTCAGGATTATCCGTAATCATGGTAGCATCCATATTGTTAAATCAACTTCAATCAGAGTAGAAGGGGAGGAGACGAGTTCAATAAATCTTTTTAGGCCTTGAGAAAATTGAGACGTGGATTGTGTATGTGTGCCATTCAGAGGGTGAATGAGCAAGACAAAATATTG
Organism: Salvelinus namaycush; assembly: GCF_016432855.1. NCBI lineage: Eukaryota > Metazoa > Chordata > Actinopteri > Salmoniformes > Salmonidae > Salvelinus > Salvelinus namaycush. The sequence continues at coordinate 4,757,219 of NC_052340.1, read as the reverse complement.
AAGTGCCTTTGAATGGGGTATGGTAGTAGTTGCCAGGCGCACCGGTTTGAGTGGGTCAAGAACTGCAACGCTGCTGGGGTTTCCACGCTTAACAGTTTCCCGTGTGTATCAGGAATGGTCCACCAGCCAAAGGACATCCAGCCGTCTTGGCACAACTGTGGGGAGCATTGGAGTCAACATGGGCCAGGATCCCTGTGGAACGCTTTCGACACCTTGTAGTCCACGCCCCGATGAATTGAGGCTGTTCTGAGGGCAAAACTAGGTGCAACTCAATATTCGGAAGGTGTTGCAAATTTTTGTACACTCAGTGTGTGTATGTATGTGTATATATATATATATATATATATATATATTTTAATACGGTTATGACGGTTATTTTATTGTCATGACGGTCTTCATCCATAACCATTGTTTACACGGTTATACGGTAATTGTCCCAGCCCTGCAAAGCAGCAATGATGTGATATGCCAAGCTAGGCTACCTCAAGGAAGCCGTGCTACCCACATCTACGGAGCACTCTTCCAACTCTGCCAGGCCCTTAAGGGCCGGGAGGAGGCAAGCGTTTTTTCCTCTTTCCCAGATCATAGATTTAATAGGACTGGTCCCATATCCACGAAGCGTCTGAGAGTAGGAGTGCAGATCTAGGATCAGTTTTGCCTTTTAGATCTTAATGAATAAGATTACATCAACAGATCCTCGATCAGCACTCCTACTCTGAGACGTTGGTGGACACCGGCCCAGGTACAGTATGCTTGCATGATACGACAGAGTGGGGTGAACCATTCGGAATTCAGCACCTTAAAAGAGCAGCAACACAGAGAGAGACACACAGACATAGAGACACACAGAGAGACAGAGAGGGTACTGTATAGACTACTACATCTGGCTACAAAAGGGCCTGTACAGAAGACAGGGACAAACAGCAGATATCTTACAATTTAGGATTTACAAAGATACTTAAATTATTTCGCTCATTCTGTCTTTGGTGCAGATCAGCAATGAATAATTCAGACCCATGTCCCCCCTTTCTCCATCCGTCCTCTCTCCCTCTCTCCGAAACACCAGTGGCTGCCATGCAAATCACCCCGCCGTGCATTGTGGGCCGGGTGTCCTCCTAAAGGGCTGGATGGATGTGCAGTCACGCCTCTGCTCTAAGGGCCCACCGCCGAGGGGATGAGTGGAGCGAGGGAGGGAGGGAGGGAGAGATGGAGAGGTGGACGACGAAAGGTGAGTTTAGATGGAAGAAAAGAGGGCGGAATATAAGTTAAAAGACAGTGCGTGAGCGGAGAGTAAATTACATGTAGAAGAATGATGGCAGGATGGAGGGGAAAGGGAGCGGGTATAAAAATGTGTAGAGGGTAGTTAATTAGAGGTCGGGAAAAAACATTCAGGAGTGTGGAGGGAAGGATGAAGGGAGGGGAAGGTGCACTGGAGTGTAGACGCTGAGGGCGTGCGAGCGTGCGTGTCTGTGCGTGCGTGTCTGTGCGTGCGTGCGTTCGCCCATGCGTGTGTGATCCGAGGTGAGGGAGGACAGAGAACATGGGCATTGAATAAATAGGTCGGTGGGTCTTAGACCGACCAGACATTCAGGAGAACAGGAAACAAGACAGAAAACAGATACAGGAGGAAGAGAACGGGAGGATGGAACTCTGGCATGGTAGAGGAAAAGAGCATGGAAAGTGAGGAGTTGAAGGTCGGGGAGATGTTAGATAAAGAAGGTGCGGAGAAGAAAGTGCTAGAACAATGGATGACAGCATAGAGGAGCGGTAAAGAAGAGGTGGGGAGGCGAGGGGGAGGTGTGGATGTGGAGAGCAGTGCCGAGACACGCGCGCGCGCACACACACCGGTTTAGAGAAGAGTGAGACATCCCTCTGTCTATCGGAGTTTTCTTCAGTCCACTATTTTACCTGTGGTGTTTACAATCCACCCCCATTCACACACACACACACACACACACACAGACACACACACACACACAGACACAGACACACACACACACACACACACACACACAGACACACACACACACACACACACACACACACACACACACACACACACACACACACACACACACACACACACACACACACACACACACACACACACACACACACAGTGGTAACCCACATCAGTCAGTGCTAATGAGAGCCATTGAAACCCCCCAGAGTGCAAGCAGGGTGTTTGTGGCTCGGGGTGATGGACCACTTACATTCATTGATGTTTATCATATCATCTCTTAGAACATTTTAAAAAATCTTATAGACTAGTGACAAATTAGGATTGAAGAACAGTGACCGTTCTACCTATTCTCTTTCTATGTGAGAGGGGACTAGGGTGGGGTGATTATGGGCAAAAGTCATCATTGGTTTGGACATCCTGTCAGAAAACTTCTGGGTAGGAAATGATGCAGTGTCCAACACACACACACACACACACACACACACACACACACACACACACACACACACACACACACACACACACACACACACACACACACACACACACACACACACACACGCTTACACACACCATTACCTCAGTGTTGGCCTGCTCCCTGGCTACTAGCTAAGGACACCTTTCCCATCCAATTTCTCTCCTTATCTCTTTCTCTCCCTCTGTTCTCCAACCGCTGCTCCACCCTTCCCCCAACCCTCCCCCATTCTCCCCCACCCTGTACCTGCTCCCATGCCAGCAGCAGGCTACGACCTAAGGGAGGCCCATGTGACACACAAACACACACACATGCACGCAGAGCCCAGGTCACACACACACACACAGCCAGGTGACACACACACTCAGGAAGGGTGTACCTGTGACCAGACCTGTTACTAAGGCTGGGATCACACCCAGGGGACCAGAGTAACCATGGTTACTCATCATGACATCTGTACACTGTCATTTCTTTGTTGTGCAATATTTTAGCCCTGCTATTAAATTAATTGCTATTTTACTGCTACTGGTCATTTTCATGGAAAAGGACCAATGAGCACCAACATGTGAAGTTCATAGGAGCATGTCAAATTCGGTGTCAAATTTAAACTAAGAGTCTATATTTTTGAAAAATGAAGGTATAGATTTTTCAATCATTTTCCCATCCGAAAAATTTGGACTAAGCAAAGGCTTTGATTTCTGGGCAAACAGATGGAAAAGGGGTCTAAGACAACATCTAACATAAAAAGTATTAAAAGGAATTAGAAATACATAAAAACACAATAATGTTGAAGACCCCTTCCAACTAATATCAACACTTATATTTTGATTTGGAGACATTTTTCTGCTTTCTGTAAGCCTTACCAAAACACAAATATCTTTAAGATATTTTCTAAATTCTCTCCCTCTACTGAACTCTACTGTACTGAACTCTACTGTACTGAACTCTACTGAACTATACTCTACTCTACTGTACTCTACCGTACCCTACTCTACTCTACCGTACTGTACTGTACTGTACTGTACTGAACTCCACTGTACTGTACTGAACTCTACTGTACTGTACTCTACTGTACTGAACTCTACTGTACTGAATAGTACTCTACTCTACGGAGCTCTACTGTGCTCTACTTTGATGTCCAAACTTGTGAAATATAAACTACAGGTCAAAAGTTTTAGAACACCTACTCATCCAATAGTTTTTCTTTATTTTTAATAGTTTCTACATTGTAGAATAATAGTGAAGACATCAAAACCATGAAATAACACATATGGAATCATATAGTAACCAAAAAAGTGTTAAACAAATCAAAATATATTTTAAATTTGAGATTCTTCAAACTGCCACCCTTTGCATTGATGACAGCTTTGCACACTCTTGGCATTCTCTCAACCTGATTCTGAGTCTTGAAGGAGGTCCCACATACGCTGAGCACTTGTTGGCTGCTTTTCTTTCACTCTGCGGTCCGACTCATCCCAAACCATCTCACTTTGGTTGAGGTCAGGGGATTGTGGATGCCAGGTCATCTGATGCAGCACTCCATCACTCTCCTTCTTGGTCAAATAGCCCTTACACAGCCTGGAGGTGTGTTGGGTTATTGTCCTGTTGAAAAACAAACGATAGTCCCACTAAGACCAAACCAGATGGGATGGCGTATCGCTGCAGAATGCTGTAGTAGCCATGCTGGTTAAGTGTGACTTGAATTCTGAAGAAATCACAGGCAGTGTCACCAGCAAAGCACCCCCACACATAACACCTCCTCCTCCATGCTTTACAGTGGGAAATACACATGCAGAGATCATCTGTTCACCCACACAGCGTCTCACAAAGACACGGCGGTTGGAACCAAAAATCTCCAATTTGGACTCCAGACCAAAGGACAAATTTCCACTGGTCTAATGTCCATTGCTCGTGTTTCTTGGCCCAAGCAAGTCTCTTCTTCTTATCGGTGTCCTTTAGTAGTGGTTTCTTGCAGCAATTCGACCATGAAGGCCTGATTCACGCAGTCTCCTCTGAACAGTTGATGTTGAGATGTGTCTGTTACTTGAACTCTGTGAAGAAATTATTTGGGCTGCAATATCTGAGGCTGGTAACTCTAATGAACTTATCCTCTGCAGCAGAGGTAACTCTGGGTCTTCCTTTCCTGTGGCGGTCCTCATGAGAGCCAGTTTCATCATAGCGCTTGATTGTTTTTGTGACTGCACTTGAAGAAACTTTCAAAGTCCTGAAATTTTCCGTATGACTGAGCTTCATGTCTTAAAGTAATGATGAACTGTCGTTTCTCTTTGCTTATTTGAGCTTATTTGCCATAATATGGACTTGGTCTTTTACCAAATAGGGCTATCTTCTGTATACCCCCTACCTTGTTACAACACAACTAATTGGCTCAAACGCATTAAGAAGGAAAGAAATGACACAAATGAACTTTTAAGTTCTTGACGCTAGGGGCCAGAATTTAAAAAAAAATAACGTTCCCAACGTAAACGGACTAGAATATGCATATCATTTACAGAATATGAAGAGGCGCTGCTGCGCCTTCTTCACCACGCTGTCTGTGTGGGTGGACCAATTCAGTTTGTCCGTGAAGTGTACGCCGAGGAACTTAAGACTTACTACCCTCTCCACTACGGTCCCGTCGATGTGGATAGGGGGGGTGCTCCCTCTGCTGTTTCCTGAAGTCCACGATCATCTCCTTTGTTTTGTTGACGTTGAGTGTGAGGTCATTTTCCTGACACCATACTCCGAGGGCCCTCACCTCCTCCCTATAGGCCGTCTCGTCGTTGTTGGTAATCAAGCCTACCACTGTAGTGTCGTCTGCAAACTTGATGATTGAGTTGGAGGCGTGCATGGCCACGCAGTCGTGGGTGAACAGGGAGTACAGGAGAGGGCTCAGAACGCACCCTTGTGGGGTCCCAGTGTTGAGGATCAGTGAAGTGGAGATGTTGTTACCTACCCTCACCACCTGGGGGCGGCCCGTCAGGAAGTCCAGTACCCAGTTGCACAGGGCGGGGTCGAGACCCAGGGTCCAGATGGGTTAGGGCAGTGTGCAGTGTGGTTGCGATTGCGTCGTCTGTGGACCTATTGGGGCGGTAAGCAAATTGGAGTGGGTCTAGGGTGTCAGGTAGGGTGGAGGTGATATGGTCCTTGACTAGTCTCTCAAAGCACTTCATGATGACGGAAGTGAGTGCTACGGGGCGGTAGTCATTTAGCACAGTTACCTTAGCTTTCTTGGGAACAGGAACAATAGTGGCCCTCTTGAAGCATGTGGGGACAGCAGACTGGGATAAGGATTGGTTGAATATGTCCGTAAACACACCAGCCAGCTGGTCTGCGCATGCTCTGAGGAAGCGGCTGGGGATGCCGTCTGGGCCTGCAGCCTTGCGAAGGTTAACACGTTTAAATGTTTTACTCACGTCGGCTGCAGTGAAGGAGAGCCCGCAGGTTTTGGTAGCGGGCCTTGTCAGTGGCACTGTATTGTCCTCAAAGCGGGCAAAGAAGTTGTTTAGTCTGTCTGGGAGCAAGACATCCTGGTCCGCGACGGGGCTGGTTCTCTTTTTGTAATCCGTGATTGACTGTAGACCCTGCCACATACCTCTTGTGTCTGAGCCGTTGAATTGCGATTCTACTTTGTCTCTATACTGACGCTTAGCTTGTTTGATTGCCTTGCGGAGGGAATAGCTACACTGTTTGTATTCGGTCATGTTTCCGGTCACCTTGCCCTGATTAAAAGCAGTAGTTCACGTTTTCAGTTCCATGCGAATGCTGCCATCAATCCACGGTTTCTGGTTCTGGAATGTTTTAATAGTTGCTGTGGGTACGACATCGCCGATGCACTTGCTAATAAACTCGCTCACCGAATCAGCGTATTCGTCAATGTTGTTGTTTGACGCAATGCGGAACATATCCGTCCACGTGATCGAAGCAATCTTGAAGTGTGGAATCAGATTGGTCGGACCAGCGTTGAACAGACCTGAGCGCGGGAGCTTCCTGTTTTAGGTTCTGTCTATAGGCTGGAAGTTAGAATAACAATGATACAGGGTTTTACCAGCCCTGGTTGCACAATCGATATGCTGATAGAATTTAGGGAGTCTTGTTTTCAGATTTGCCTTGTTAAAATCCCCAGCTACAATGAATGCAGCCTCAGGATATGTGGTTTCCAGTTTACATAGAGTCAAATGAAGTTCGTTCAGGGCCATCGATGTGTCTGCTTGGGGGGGAATATATGCGGCTGTGATTATGATCGAAGAGAATTCTCTTGGTAGATAATGCGGTCGGCATTTGATTGTGAGGAATTCTAAGTCAGGTGAACAGAAGGACTTGAGTTCCTGTATGTTGTTATGATCACACCGCGTCTCGTTAATCATAAGGCATACCCCCCCCCCCCCCCCCCCCCCCCCGCCCTTCTTCTTCTCCTTGTCACTCAACCTTGCAGTTCCACCACAGCAGTCTGGTTCCACTCGCTCTCTTACAAGTCAGGTTAGAAATACACAGATACGTTGCTAAGGTCGCTAAGGGAAAAAAAACAGGCCTGACTGAGTACACAGTGTGTGCGTGTGCGTGTGCGTGTGCGTGTCCGTGCCTACGTGTGTAAACAACAGTAATGAGACACAGGGTCACTGATGATATCAGCGACAATGACAATAATGCAGGGATATTTCTACCTTTAGTCACCAAAACAACAACATTGTGATATTTGAGCTATTTGGGACAATAATAGCAGAAGGGATGACAGAGCCGGGGAGTGACGTGTGTGTTGTTTATGTCTGAGAACATGGTGTGTGTGTGTTTGTCAGGGTGCAATGTCGTTGTGGGAGTGTGTGTGGGAGTGCAGTGTTGTCTGGTGTGTGTGCATGGACTACCACAGTACGTTTGTGTGTGTCATTTCATTGTTCACTGTGTGTGGGCGTGTGTGTCAGCGTGTGTGTGTGCGCGTGTGTGTGCGTGTGTGTGTGTGTCGTCTAAAGCTGAGGGGAGGGCTCAAAGTGTGTCACGGCAGTGAGTTGAGAGGCTGTAAAAAAAACATTGAAACACTTTAAAATGTAAGATGATTCGTTCAAGAGGACTAGGCTTTCATAACCCCACTATTTCCCCCAGAAAACATCCATGGAATGTCTATCATCTCTTGCAAAACTGTCATGCATTTCATCTTCTCTTAAAACCACTGTTCTGGAAACATTTTACAAATGTTACCCCTCGTAACCTCTCCATCCACAACAAGTCTGGGGTTGATGTTGCTGTGGACTGGAGGGAGGATGGGGCCTTTTTCCATTTGGACATACCACATCTCCACAGTTCCACGGCTCTCATGCTATGCCCTCGTTGACCACTCTTCTTAACAGGCTGTGTTAGCATGGAGAGAGAACGAGAGGGAGTTCCCAAAACAAGACGCAATAACAACAAGGAAATTAAACAGACATAAATCGCTGGAAACTGTCTGATTGTTTCTCCCTCCCTTCCCATCCAGTCTACCATAAATAAAAGAAGGCCTAAGTTAACTATGCCCAGACAGATCCCCATTAGTGCCCACAATCCTACCCCTCCACATTCCTTTTCCTCAAAGCTCATGGAGCCAGGTGTGCCCCTCTCTCTCCATTTCTCCCTGATGTTCATTCTCTCTTCCTTTCTCTCTCTCTCTGTTGTCTCTTTAATTCCTCTCACTCCATTTATGATGGGCACCATGACACCCCCCTCCAGTCACTCCCCACCTCTCTCTCAGACATGGGCAGGGAAGGATATCCCGGCTGAGCCAGGCTGTACAAACACAGCTCTACGACAGGAAGGACTCCCAGCCCTGAGAGAGGAATTTCCCTTCCACACACACACACGCACACGCACACGCACACACACGCACGCACGCACACACACACACACACACACACACACACACACACACACACACACACACACACACACACACACACACACACACACACACACACACACACACACACGCACACACACACAAACATACAAAAGTGCACATGAGAAATATGATAGTCAAAACTATCGACTATAACAGTATTCTCTCTCTCTCTCTCGCTCCCTCTGCCTCTCTCCATCACCGCATTTTCTACATTCTACATGAGCAGCACACCAATCATTCTGCTACCAGGCCCATTACCATCAAAACCCCTCTCTCATACAGATGGCACCACTCTCCTGAAGTATCAATAGCCCAACTGTAATTATAGACACACATACACATACACACACACACACACACACACACACGTCGCCTCAGTAACAGTGTTGTCATGACAGCGGTGCTTGAAGCTGGATATGATGGCTTGCACCACACCAGCAACACCCGAATGGAATCACAGCAACAGTGTGTCCATCCCAAATGGCACCCTATTCCTTATATAGTGCACTATACGATATGGGCCCTGGTCAAAAGTAGTGCACTACATATGGAAAATAGGGTGCCATTTGAGACACAGACAGTTTTACCTTTCCAAGACAGACCTACCCGCCCGCTAGTGTGAATTTACAACAGGTACATGAATAGAAGGGGTTATGTTAAATAGTAGTAAGAATATGGATTCGCCAATGAGAGTACATCCTGGGGAATTGATTCTGGCACAGCTTTGATAGGAATTTATAATGACTGATACAGGAACACTCCGGAACACTGGCTGCTTTCTAAATAATTTAGAGCATAGAATTAGAATGAGTTCTACTCCGACCATTTCTATAAGAGAGAGAACCAACACTGAGTGTACAAAACATTAAGAACACCTGCTCTTTCCATGACATAGACTGACCAGGTGAATCCAGCTGAAAGCTATGATCCCTTATTGATGTCACTTCAAATCAGTGTATATGAAGGGGAGGAGACCGGTTCAAAAAGGATTTTTAAGCCTTGAGACAATTGAGACACGGATTATGTATGTTTAAAAAAAGATATATATTTCACCTTTATTTAACCAGGTAGGCCAGTAGAGAACAAGTTCTCCTTTACAACTAGAGAAAGAGGGCTCAGGGAAGAACCATATTAGTGCTATCAACATCATAATACTTGATCAAGGCTTACAATAACAGAGGAAAAAAATCAATGCCTGTGTGTGGAAAGGGACATCCCTCTCCCTCTATTACAAGCACATCTATTGCTCTCTTACTCTACCTGTTCCTTCTCCCTCTATCTCTTCCCTTCCTCATTACGTACCGAGATACGCAACTTTTCAGAGAAGTTAGGAACCGATATACACAGTCAGTTAGGAAAGCCAAGGCTAGCTTTTTCAAACAGAAATTTGCATCCTGTAGCACAAACTCAAAAAAGTTCTGGGACACTGTAAAGTCCATGGAGAATAAGAGCACCTCCTCCCAGCTGCCCACTGCACTGAGGCTAGGAAACACTGTCACCACAGATAAATCCACTATAACTGAGAATTTCAATAAGCATTGTTCTACGGCTGGCCATGCTTTCCATCTGGCTACCCCTACCCCGGTCAACAGCCGGGGTACAAATCAGCCGGGCTAGACAATTTGGACCCTCTCTTTCTAAAATTATCTGCCGAAATTGTTGCAACCCCTATAACTAGCCTGTTCAACCTCTCTTTCGTATCGTCTGAGATTCCCAAAGATTGGAAAGCTGCCGTGGTCATCCCCCTCTTCAAAGGGGGAGACACTCTAGACCCAAACTGCTACAGACCTATATCTATCCTACCCTGCCGTTCTAAGGTCTTCGAAAGCCAAGTTAACAAACAGATTACCGACCATTTCAAATCCCACTATACCTTCTCCGCTATGCAATCTGGTTTCAGAGCTGGTCATGGGTGCACCTCAGCCACGCTCAAGGTCTTAAACGATATCATAACCGCCATTGATAAGAGACAATACTGTGCAGCCGTATTCATCGACTTGGCCAAGGCTTTCGACTCTGTTAATCACCACATTCTTATCGGCAGACTCAAAAGCCTTGGTTTCTCAAATGACTGCCTCGCCTGGTTCACCAACTACTTCTCTGATAGAGTTCAGTGTGTCAAATCGGAGGGCCTGTTGTCTGGACCTCTGGCAGTCTCTATGGGGGTGCCACAGGGTTCAATTCTCGGGCCGACTCACTTCTCTGTATACATCAATGATGTCGCTCTTGCTGCTGGTGATTCTCTGATCCACCTCTACGCAGACGACACCATTCTGTATACTTCTGGCCCTTCTTAACTAACCTCCAGACGAGCTTCAATGCCATACAACTCTCATTCCGTGGCCTCCAACTGCTCTTAAATGCAAGTAAAACGAAATGCATGCTCTTTAACCGATCACTGCCCACACCTGCCCTGTTCTGACTTAGAATATGTGGACAACTACAACTACAAATAAACTACGAGTTTACAGCCAACTGGTAAGACTGTAAACTCTCCTTCCAGACTCACATTAAGCATTTCCAATCCAAAATTAAATCTAGAATTGGCTTCCTATTTCGCAACAAAGCATCCTTCTGTAAGGGGTGCGTAACTGTTGGCAGGGAAGTCAAACGCAGGAGAGCAGAACTTGGTGAATAGCCGGAGCAGGTTAATATATAAAACTAACGGCATACAAAACAACAAACACATGGGTACAAAACCCGTAGCGCACCAGTAACACATAGCACGAGTACTTACAAATAAACAATTCCCGACAAGGACATGGGGAAAACAGAGGGAAAATATACAACATGGAATTAGGGAATTGAAACCAGGTGTGTGTGAAAACAAGACAAAACAAATGAAAAATGGATCGGCGATGGCTAGAAGACCAGTGTCGTCGACCGCCGAACACCGCCCGAACAAGGAGAGGAACCGACTTCGTCAGAAGTCGTGACACCTTCACTCATGCTGCCAAACATACCCTCGGGAAAACTGACCACCCTACCGATCCTCAATTTCGGCGATGTCATTTACAAAATAGCCTCCAACACTCTACTCAACAAATTGGATGCAGTCTATCACAGTGCCATCCGTTTTGTCACCAAAGCCCCATATACTACCCACCACTGCGACCTGTACGCTCTTGTTGGCTGGCCCTTGCTTCATACTCGTCCCCAAACCCACTGGCTCCAGGTCATCTACAAGTCTTTGCTCGGTAAAGCGCCGCCTTTAGCTCACTGTTCACCATAGCAGCACCCACCCGTAGCACGCGCTCCAGCAGTTATCACCCCCAAAGCAAATTCCTACTTTGGCCGCCTTTCCTTCCAGTTCTCTGCTGCCAATGACTGGAACGAACTGCAAAAATCACTGAAGCCTGAGACTCATATTTCCCTCACTAACTTTAAGCACCAGCTGTCAGAGCAGCTCACAGATCACTGCACCTGTACATTGCCCACCTGTAAATAGCCCATCCAACTACCTCATCCCCATACTGTATTTATTTATTTAACTTGCTCCTTTGCACCCCAGTATCTCTACTTGCACATTCATCTTCTGCACATCTATTACTCCAGTGTTTAATTGCTATATTGTAATTACTTCGCCACCATGGCCTATTTATTGCCTTACCTCCCTTATCTTACCTCATTTGCACACACTGTAATTGGATTTTTTCTACTGAATTATTATATGTTTGTTTATTCCATGTGTAACTCGGTGTTGCTGTATGTGTCGAAATGCTTTGCTTTATCTTGGCCAGGTCACAGTTGTAAATGAGAACTTGTTCTCAACTAGCCTACCTGGTTAAATAAAGGTTAAATAAAAATGGTAAAACAATTAAATGCCTCTCTTTGTGACTTCTCTCGCACTACCTCCTTTACACATTGTTATCTGTCTCTCAAACAGAGGATGGATGGAATTGGAGGAGACACATACAGAGAGAAAAATACAAAGAGAGCAGCAATACATATACACTGCGTTTCAAATACACTGCGTTTGGGGTCACTTAGAAATGTCCTTGTTTTCCATGAAAACATACATGAAATTAGTTGCAAAATGAATAGGAAATATAGTCAAGATGTTGACATGGTTATAAACAATGATTTCTAATTGAAATAATAATTGTGTCCTTCAAACTTTGCTTTCGTCAAAGAATCCTCCATTTGCAGCAATTACAGCCTTGCAGACCTTTGGCATTCTAGTTGTCAATTTTTTGAGGTAATCTGAAGAGATTTCACCCCATGCTTCCTGAAGCACCTTCCACAAGTTGGATTGGCTTTATGGGCTCTTCTTACGTACCATACGGTCAAGCTGCTCCCACAACAGCTCAAAAGGGTTGAGATCGGGTGACTGTGCTGGCCACTCCATTATAGACAGAATACCAGCTGACTGCTTCTTCCCTAAATAGTTATTGCAAAGCTGGAGCTGTGCTTTGGGTCATTGTCCTGTTGTAGGAGGAAATTGGCTCTAATTAAGCGCTGTCCACAGGGTATGGCATGGAGTTGCAAAATGGAGTGATAGCCTTCCTTCTTTAAGATCAATTTTTACCCTGTACAAATCTCCCACTTTACCACCACCAAAGCACCCCAGACCATCACATTGCCTCCACCATGCTTGACAGATGGCGTCAAGCACTCCTCCAGCATCTTTTAATTTTTTCTGCATCTCACGAATGTTCTTCTTTGTGATCCGAACAACTCAAACTTAGATGTGTCTGTCCATAACACTTTTTTCCAATCTTCCTCTGTCCAGTGTCTGTGTTCCTTTGCCCATCTTAATCTTTTCTTTTTATTGGCCAGGCAGAGATTTGGCTTTTTCTTTGCAACTCAGCCTAGAAGGCCAGTATCCCGGAGTTGCCTCTTCACTGTTGACGTTGAGAATGGTGTTTTGTGGGTACTATGTAATGAAGCTGCCAGTTGAGGACATGTGAGGCATCTGTTTCTCAAACTAGACACGCTAATGTACTTATCCTCTTGCTCAGTTGTGCACCGGGGCCTCCCACTCCTCTTTCTATTCTGGTTAGAGACCGTTTGCGTTGTTCTGTGAAGGGAGTAGTACACAGCGTTGTACGAGATCTTCAGTTTCTTGGCAATTTCTCGCATGGAATAGCCTTCATTTCTCAGAACAAGAATAGACTGACGAGTTTCAGAAGAAAGCTCTTTGTTTCTGGCCATTTTGAGCGTGTAATCGAACCCACAAATGCTGATGCCCCAGGTACTCAACAAGTTTAAAGAAGGCCAGTTGTATTGCTTCTTTAATGAGCACAACAGTTTTCAGCTGTGCTAACATAATTGCAAAAGGGTTTTCTAATGGTCAATTAGCCTTTTAAATTATAAACATGGATTAGCTAATACAACGTGCCATTGGAACACAGGAGTGATGGTTGCTGATAATGGGCCTTTGCACGCCTATGTAGATATTCCATAAAAAAATCTGCCGTTTCCAGCTACAATAGTCAAGTACAACATTAGCAATGTCTACACTGTATTTCTGATCAAATTGATGTTATTTTAACCTCTCTGCGAGTAAGGCTAGTTTCCTGAATTTCCTCCAGTCTGACGTGCCCAAAGTAAACTGCTACTCAGGCCCAGAAGCTAGGATATGCATATAATTGGTAGAATTGGATAGAAAACACTCTGAAGTCTCTAAAACTGTTAAAATAATGTCTGTGAGTATAACAGAACTGGTATAGCAGGTGAAACCCCGAGGAAAATCAACCCGTAGAGATTTTTTTTGGAGCTCAGAATGACTTCCAATGCAATGCTATTGAAAGATCTAATTTCCGCCTCCCAGATTGCGGTACCTATGGTTTCCAGTAGATGCCAAAAGTCTTTATACAAGGTTTTAGGCTTGTTTTTTTTTTAAATGAAGAAGTATTTGTAGTCGTTCCAAGTTGAGCGCCAGGGCAAAAGTTGTCTTTTTGTGCGTGTAACCATGGGCGCTCTTCTTTCTTTTCCTTTGCTATTGAGCATTGTAATCTCCGTCTGAAATATTATCGTTTATTTAGATATTAGACAACCTGAGGATTAATAAAAAAACATAATTTGACTCGTTTGGACGAACTTTGCTGGTAACTTTTTGGAATCCTTTGTATGCATGTTGAAGGACTGGATTATTGAATTCAATGGCGCCAAATACACAGCGTTCTTGGGATATAAAGATGGACTTTATCGAACAAAACGACCATTTATTGTGTAGCTGGGACCCTTGGGATTGCAAACAGAGGAAGATCTTCAAAAGTAAGTGATTTATTTTGTCGCTATTTGTTATTTCGTGACGCCTGTGCTGGTTTGGAAAATATGCTAATGTGAGGCGATGTCCTCAGACAATCGAATGCTATGCTTTCGCCGTAAAGCCTTTTTGAAATCTGACAACGCAGTTCGATTACCAAGATTCTAAGCTAAAGAATCATGTATGACACTTGTATTTTCATGAATGTTTAATATTATGATTTTGTATTTGAATTTGGCGCGCTCCGATTTCACCGGATGTTGTCGAATTTGATCACGCTAGCGGGATCTCCACTCTAAGAAGTTTTAATGGACAAAAATGTAGCTTTTCTTTTAAAAAACAAAGACATTTCTAAGTGACCCCAAACTTTTGAACGGTAGTGTATACAGTTGAAGTCAGAAGTTTACATACACTTAGGTTGGAGTCATTAAAACTAATTTTTCAACCACTCCACACATTTCTTGTTGGTTAGGACATAAACTTTGTGCATGAGACAAGTAATTTTTCCAACAATTGTTTACAGACAGATTATTTCATTTATAATTCACTGTATCACAATTCCAGTGGGTCAGAAGTGTACATTCACTAAATTGACTGTGCCTTTAAACAGCTTGGAAGATTCCAGAAAATGACGTCATGGCTTTAGAAGCTTCTGATAGGCTAGTTGACATCATTTGAGTCAATGGAGGTGTACCTGTGGATGTATTTCAAGGCCTAACTTCAAACTCAGTGCCTCTTAGCTTGACATCATGGGAAAATCTAAAGAAATCAGCCAAGTCTGGTTCATCCTTGGGTCCAACCTAAGTGCATGTAAACTTCTGACTTCAAATGTATATATAGAGAGAGAGGGGGGGGGCATCGTGACCCTGTCCATATAATTACGCCTCTCTGTTCCTTTATGCTTTCCATCTTTTTGTTTTTCTTTCATTCAGGACATGATTAGTATGAGACTCTTCATCCCCCCATTCCACCCCTCCTCCTCTCTCTCTGTCTTTGAGTAACATTCTTAGCAGGTTAATTGGCTTGACAAAGGTATGTGATTCCAGGCTACTTCAAACGCTCTGAAACAACAGAGCCCTCGCGGCATGTTCTCTCCCTGACTCCCCCTCTCTCTCCCCTCATCTCCCCATCGAGTGCCCCTCGCCTCGCCTCCCCGGCCCACAGCGAGACGCCCCCTCCGGCTTCCGCAGGAAATTACCTTGTCTGGTCACTGGCTGCTAAAAATCCACACTTGTGTGATTTTTAGCAGCCAGTGTGAGGCACGGCGAGTGAGAAAGTAGGTATGGGGATGGGTGTGTGTGTGTGTGTGTGTGTGTGTGTGTGTGTGTGTGTGTGTGTGTGTGTGTGTGTGTGTGTGTGTGTGTGTGTGTGTGTGTGTGTGTGTGTGTGTGTGTGTGTGTGTGTGTGTGTGTGTGTGGTCATTGGATGGCCTCTCAAAAGTTCTCCAGTTTCTACTTTCTCAGTAAACTGGATTCAAGGTTGTGGAGAGAAAAAATCTGTCCATCCCAAAAAATATAGACAACTACTCGCAAGTACACACCCCAGACAGGTACACACTCTCTTTTCCCAGAGATGAGATGTCAGGTTGGTGAGTCAATCACCCACAGACCGACAGCAGAACAGAATGAGAGCAGTGTTCGTGTGTTAATAATGAGTAGTACGTGTGAAATGCTTGATAGTGTATGTGATGTAAACAGAGAGGTCTACTTTCTTGGGGACCTGAACATTGACTGGTTTTCATCAAGCTGTCCGCTCAAGAAGAAGCTTCTTACTGTAACCAGTGCCTGTAATCTGGTTCAGGTTATTAATCAACCTACCAGGATGTTTACAAACACTACAGGAACAAGATCATCCACATGTATTGATCATATTTTTACTAATACTGTAGAACTTTGTTCTAAAGCTGTATCTGTACCCATTGGATGCAGTGATCACAATATAGTGGCAATATCCAGGAAAGACAAAGTTCCAGGAGCTGGACCTAAAATAGTGTATAAGAGATCATACAAAAGATTTTGCTGCGACTCTTATGTGGATGATGTTAAAAATATTTGTTGGTCTGATATGATTAATGAGGAGCATCCAGACGCTGGACTTGATGAATTTATGAAATTGCTTCTTCCAATTATTGATAAACATGCACCTTTTAAGAAACTGACTGTTAGAACTGTTAAGGCTCCATGGATTGATGAGGAATTGAAAAACTGTATGGTTGAAAGAGATGGGGCAAAAGGAGTGGCTAATAAGTCTGGCTGCACATCTGACTGGCTTACTTACTGCAAATTGAGAAATGATGTGACTAAACTCACCAAAAAGAAAAAGAAACGTTATTACGAAGCCAAGATCAATGATATAAAGAATGATGGAAAAAAACTTTGGAGTACTTTAAATGAAATTAGGGGCAGAAAGACAAATTAAACTTCAAATTTCATCAAATCAGATGGCTTATTCATCACAAAACCATTTGATGTTGACACTTATTTTAATGATTATTTCATTAGACTTAGACAGGAAATGCCCACGACAAACATTGAGCAATTATATTCATGTATAAAAAAACTAAGAATGATAGAAAAGCAGTGCAAGTTTTGAATTTTGTAAAGTTAGTGTGGGAGAGGTGGAAAAATTATTGTTAACGATCAGGGTGTTTACAAACACTACAGGAACAAGATCATCCACAAACCTCCTGGCATTGACAACTTAGATGGAAAGCTACTGAGGATGGTAGCTGACTCTATAGTCACTCCTATCTGTCATATCTTTAATCTTAGCCTAGAGGAAAGTCTTTGTCCTCAGGCCTGGAGGGAAGACAAAGTAATTCCGCTCCCCAAGAGTGGTAAAGCGGCTTTTACTGGTTCTAACAGCAGACCTATAAGCTTTCTGCCAGCTCTTAACAAACTGTTGGGAGAAATTGTGTTTGACCAAATACAATGCTATTTCTCTGTAAACAGACTTTCAGCATGCTTATAGAGAAGGGAACTCAACATGTACTGCACTGACACAAATGACTGATGATTGGTTGAGAGAAATTGATAATAAGAAGATTGTGGGAGCTGTACTGTTAGATTTCAGTGCAGCCTTTGATATTATTGACCATAACCTGTTGTTGAAAAAACTTAAGTGCTATGGCTTTTCAACCTCTGCCATATTGTGGATTCAGAGCTATCTACCTAATAGAACTCAAAGGGTTTTGTTTAATGGAAGCTTCTCTAATGTCAAACATGTAAAGTGGGGTGTACCGCAGGGCAGCTCTCTATGCCCTCTACTCTTTTCTATTTTTACCAATGACCTGCCACTGGCATTAAACAAAGCATGTGTGTCCATGTATGCGGATGATTCAACCATATACACATCAGCAACCTGTCACGCCCTGACCGTAGAGATCCTTTTTATGTCTCTATTTTGGTTGGTCAGGGCGTGAGTTTGGGTGGGCATTCTATGTCTGGTGTTCTATGTTGTCTATTTGTTTGTGTTTGGCCGTGTGTGGTTCTCAATCAGAGGCAGCTGTCTATCGTTGTCTCTGATTGAGAACCATATTTAGGTAGCCTGTTTTCCCACTTTGAGTTGTGGGTGATTATTTTCTGTTTAGTGTTTGTCGTCATCTTTCAGAACTGTTCGTTTGTCGTGTTGTTGTTTTGTTAGTGTTCATATTTATTAAAGAAACGTATTTATGAATACTTACCACGCTGCACCTTGGTCCTCTTCTCCTTCTCCCGACGACAATCGTTACACAACCACAGCTTGTCACGTTCCTGACCTGTTTTCCTTTGTCTTGTATTTATTTTAGTTGGTCAGGGCGTGAGTTGGGTGGGTTTGTCTATGGTTGATTTTCTATGTTGGGATTTTTGTGTTCGGCCTGGTATGATTCTCAATCAGAGGCAGCTGTCAATCGTTGTCCCTGATTGAGAATCATACTTAGGCAGCCTGGGTTTCACGTGTGTTTTGTGGGTGTTTGTTTCCGCGTTTGTGTTTTTCACCACACGGTACTGTATCTGTTTTCTGCACTTCGTTTATTTGTTTTGTATTTTCAGTGTTCAGTTTTTCCGTTATAATAAATCATTCATCATGAACACTAACCACTCCGCGTATTGGTCCGATCCTTCTCGCCTCTCCTCGTCCGAGGAGGAGGAATATGACGATAGCCGTTACACAGCTAATGAAGTCACTGAAACCCTTAACAAAGAGTTGCAGTCTGTTGTGGATTGTGTGGTCAGTAATAAACTGGTCCTGAACCTCTCTAAAACTAAGAGCATTGTATTTGGTACAATTCATTCCTTAAGTGCTAGACCTCAGCTGAATCTGGTAATGAATGGTGAGGCTGTTGAACAAGTTGAGGAGACTAAATTACTTGGCGTCACCTTAGATTGTAAACTGTCATGGTCAAAACATATAGATTCTGTGGTTGCAAAGATAGGGAGAGGTCTGGCCGTAATAAAGAGATGCTCTGCTTTTTTGATACCACACTCCAAAAAGCAAGTCCTGCAGGCTCTAGTTTTGTCTAATCTTGATTATTGTCCAGTCGTGTGGTCCAGTGCTGCAAGGAAAGACCTAGTTAAGGTGCAGCTGGCCCAGAACAGAGTGGCACGTTTTGCTCGTAATTGTAATCAGAGGGCTAATATTAATTCTATGCATGCCAGTCTCTCTTGGCTAAGAGTTGAGGAGAGATTGACTGCATCACTTCTTTTTATAAGAAACAAAGTGTTGAAAATCCCAAATTGTTTGCATAGTGAACTTACACACAGCTCTGACACTGTCAGGTTCTGACCTTAGTTCCTTTGTTTTGTCTTTTGTTTTGTATGGTCAGGGCGTGAGTTGGGGTGGACAGTCTATGTTTGTATTTCTATGTTGTCTATTTCTATGTGTTTGGCCTGATATGGTTCTCAATCAGAGACAGGTGTTTTGCGTTGTCTCTGATTGGGAACCATATTTAGGTAGCCTGTTTTGTATTGTGGGTTCTGGGTTATTGTCTATGTTATGTTGCATGTTAGCACAGTGTTTATATAGCAGTCACGTTCGTCTTATTCGTTTTGTTTTGTAAGTTTGTTTAAGTGTTCTTCATTAAATATAGAAGAATGTATTCAAACCACGCTGCGCTTTGGTCCGCTTCTTGCGACGATCATGACAGACACACACACTTATCCCACCAGACATGCCACCAGGGGTCTTTTCATAGTCCCCAAATCCAGAACAAATTCAAGAAAGCATACAGTATTATATAGAGCCCTTATTGCATGGAACTTCCTTCAAACTCACATTGCTCAAATAAACAGCAAGCCTGGTTTAAGAAAAAACAGTTAAAGCAACACCTCACAGTACAACGCCTCTCCCCTTTTTGACCTAGATAGTTTGTGTGTATGCATTGATATGTGGGCCACGTGCTCCTTTTTAAAAAAGGTATGTAGTTCTGTCCTTGAGCTGTTCTTGTCTAATGATGTTCTGTATTATGTCATTCTGTATTACGTTTCCTGTTTTGTGTGGACCCCAGGAAGAGTAGTTACTGCTTTTGCAACAGCTAATGGGGATCCTAATAAAATACCAAATACCAAAGTTGGAGACTGTGGCTTCCAAGACGCCATAGAGAGATTAAAAAGAAGGAAAGGGACTTGGAAGATGACATAGAAAGGACAGGGAACTACAATTGGGACCTAGGGGTTTATCCAATTCACTACGTTGCACTCGCTGTGTCCCTGAACAGGATACCCCCAGGGAAACCGTTAATAGTGTGACTATTGTTCCCTGCTACATCTAATTCCCACCGCAAAAGAAGCTACAGTGAGCTCCAAAAGTATTGGGACAGTGACTTTTGTTTTGCTGTTTTTGGTTCTGTACTCTAGCACTTTGGATTTTGGATTTGAAATGATACAATAGCTTTGAGGTTAGGTTAAAGGGCAGATTGCCAGCTTTAATTTGAAGGTTTTTTCATCCATATCGGGTGAACTTACAACACTTTTTGGATATAGTCCACCCATTTAGGGGACCAAAAGTAATGGGACAAATTCACTTATATGTGTATTAAAGTAGTCAAATGTTTCGTATTTGGTCCCATATTCCTAGCACGCAATGATTACATCAAGTTTGTGACTCTACAAAATTAGTTTTGGAAGTGTTTTAGAAAATAATGTATTGTGTCCTTTTGGAGTCACTTTTTTTGTAAATAAGAATAGAATATGTTTCTAAACACTTCATGTGGATGCTACCACGATTACGGATAGTCATGAATGAATCGTGATTAATGATGAGAGAGAATGTAACAGAAACACAAATGTCATACCCCCCCCCCAAAAATGCTAACCTCCCCTGTTGTTGTAATGGTGAGATGTTAGTATGTCTTATGGGTATGAAATTTGTGCGTCCGTAACTCTCTCACTCATCAGTTCTCACGATTCATTCAGGACTGTCGTAGTCATTGTATCACTTCAAATGAATATGCTGGAGTACAGAGCCAACACAACAAAACATTTGTCACTGTGCCATTACTTTTGGAGCTCACTGTATGTGGTTTAACATCACCAGAGGGACAGAAGTGAGAGCAAGAGCAGTAACAAGCAAAGGAATGGGTTTCCATGGGGATAAAGAACAGAGAGAGAGAGAGGGAGTAGGAGAGAGACAGAGAGAGTAGGAGAGAGAGAGAGAGACAGAGAGAGAGGGAGAGGGAGACAGAGAGAGAGAGAGACTGGCAGAGAGACAGAGACAGAGAGAGAGAGTAGGAGAGAGAGAGTAGGAGAGAGAGAGTAGGAGAGAGAGAGAAGGAGAAAGTGTGTGGGAGTGTTGACAGATGAGTGACTTCGGAGGGGGTGGACACAGGGGATGGAGGATAGAGTAGTAAAGGTAGAGAAACAGAAAAATGGGGGGGGTGCTAGAGGGAGCTGGGTGAGGAGTCAATAGACTTCTGTAATTACACCTGCTCAACTACTTACAAAGCTGTGTGCCCACGCACTTCTTCAAACACAGCATACTCAGATGAACGCACGCACACGGACACACACACACACACAGTCCCTCCAGGAACTCCAAGGTGATTGTGTAAATCTGCTTTCCACTCCTAATATAGAAACTCCCGTTTCAATCCAATTTGCACACAAATGAAACCATTAAAAGGCTGCCTCCCTAGAGAGACTTGTGTCCTCCAGGTTATTAACTTATCTCTAAAAAACACAAGGCTCAATCCCTGACGGAATCCACTTTCTTTGTGTGTCATGATACACTGTGTGAGCATGGGTGCTAATTGACAGCATGCATGTCAGTCGATTTGTGCCTGCGCTCCTGTGCTGTGTGGCTATAGAAGCATATACCATAGGGGAGTATGAGAGGGCAAGAGAGGATTGTGTGTGTGTGTGTGTGCGTGCGTGCGTGCGTGCGTGCGTGCGTGCGTGCGTGCGTGCGTGCGTGCGTGCGTGCGTGCGTGCGTGCGTGCGTGTGTGTGTGTGTGTGTCCAATGTCAGCCCACAGGTGAGCGTGTATGGGAGAGTCAGCGACGGACAAAGGAGAGGAAAGCACAAAGGAGGAGTAGAGAAAAGCGAGTGAAAGAAGGAGCGACCCAAATGAAAGAACGTTCTAACTAAGCTCTCTGTCCTCCTCTCTCCTCTCATAACCCCTTGGTGACTGGGTCAGCCTGACTACCCACACAACGCCAATGCACAGGTAAACCCACGGTGTGTGTGTGTGTGCGTCCGAGCGTACTAGAACCAACCTAGAACACAGTAGAGTACTGGCTGAATGTCATGTGCGTAATTCCTCTACTTTGCGTGTTTGACAGCAGGGCCATTTTTAGTTTGATATATTTAGACGTTTTAACCACTAACTCTCGCGAACCCTTAGTTAACAAATAGTGGTCCTTCCTCAACAGTTCTGTGGAAATATGCCTCTTTGTTCGTTCTAGCGTGGCCATCTAGTGACAACCCTGAGAACCCTAGTTTGGGAATTATGAGACATATTTCAACTCTGACCTTTGACTGCTGACGGTTCCCTGGTGCTACAGCCCTCACAAGACTGGCCCACATTCACGAGGTTAGTCTTGTAAACAGTATGTGCGGCACGGAAGGTTTTTCACTCTACAACCCGAACATGCAACACAATACTGTACGAGCGTGTCTTTTTAAGTAACCTTCATGAACAAATAAGGCAAGTGGTTGGAAGCGAAGGACGAAAGAAAAGAAAGAGAGAGAGTGAAAAAAAATGTATTATTACAGATGATATGGTTACCGAAACACACACACACACCACACACACATACACGCACGCACGCACACAGTCAGCTGAACGTGAGTCCCGCCAGTTGAGAGCTCTCTCCCGCTGGCAGTGAACCTGACCTGGAATCAGATTTAGGGGCTTTAACACTTGAGGTCAGGATTATGAATGATTGGCCTAAGATTGACCTAAGATCAAGAGATGGGGGACCACAGCCCTTTCCGTTCTTTTTAATGGCGTTTGTTTAGTGCCTGTCACAAAGTCATTTGTCACAGGACTCTTAACAAAAGACTAAGCCCAAACCCTTCCTCTAAAGCTAGCCCAAGGCAACAACAGTACGATGGGAAAAGTTGTTGGAGTAGAAAGCAGAGCAGGACACTTAAACAGTTCAGTGTAAATCATACTGTAACATTGATGGTCAACGGGAGCCCGGAAGCTCAAGTCAGGCACAGCAGATCTAGAGTCATGATTCTTAACTGACTTGCCTAGTTAAATAAAGGTTTAAATACAAATAAAAATACATTTGAGAGGAACAAGACTTTAGAGAGATTATAATGCACCTTTGTCTAAGAGCTACCTGGCAACTCCTTCTGGTGTACCACCTATTCACTCCTTCCATTCATTCAGAAACAGTGTAAGTTTCCTCTGCCACATAGACAACAACAAAGAGACAAACCCCACAGCCCCCCCCCCCCTTCCGCCAATCAGATATCAGATTGGAAACAACAGCAGACCGTGCGACTTGAGAGACGACCTCACGGTTCTGAAATGCTTTGATGTTTTATATCTGAACGGAAACGCCTTCGCTAAAACGTCCCAGACCAGGCCGCTAGCTGTCCCTGGACTTGGGAGTCAAACTGCAGCCAAATACTTCAGTCCATATGATTAGACAGTGAGGGGCTGGGAGACACATGTGCGCACACACACACACACACACACACACACACGCATTTCCCTGAATAGAAGAGTGGAGAGAAAGAGCGAGGGCGGGAGATAAAGGGAGCTCACCTTTCCTCATAATGACTGTGCTCACCTGTTCATCCCCTCACCTGGGGCAGAGGGATCAGAATACTGCCTGAGCCCGACCCGTCTCCCCCCTATTTCCCCCGGCCTCTCCCCTACCTCCCAGAGATGGCCAGATAATGTGAGTCTTTCAGCCGCAGCTATCCCCATAGAAATTCTGGCCTGCCTCGGGGTGCCCCTATCCTCTCCCCTGCAGCCCAGCCCGCCCCACGGCCTGGTCCTGAAACTAATCCAGACAAGACTTTCTGCTGGGGAGAATTTTCTCACACTCATACCTGCCACTCACACGCCTCCCCGACATGGAGGAGAGTCACTGACACCGACAGTGTATAAAGACCCACTTCCACAGGCGAATGGACTGATACCGATTAACGGGAGGCGGATAAACGCGGAAGTGATGTGTGCGTGCGTGCGCGCGCATGTGTGTGTTCCAGATGCCTGAAGCCAGGACACAGACCTGTGCGCTCCAACACCAGACCAGCTGGTGAGCATGACCAGCCTTATTCCCAGTCCGCCTCTAAATCTCCACCAGGGCTTTGCACAATATTAAAAACATTATTACTAGGCAATATGAATATAATTACAACCATACCGTCAGCTCTCGCTCCCCATTATTATAATACTTTCATTATGAATAACCATTCAACCTCACGGAGGAGGTCCGAAACGAAGCATTCCAGACCTTAATCAAATATAGGCCGCTCGCATTGAGACATCGAACGTTGAAATAAACAAGCGCTCCCGTCTCAGGAAGGAAGACAATGTGGATCAGTCATCCTGAGTGTGCCAAGTCATTTAAAAGGGATACTCGCTGTGGCTCTGGCCCTGAAACGACTCGGGCAAACAGACATTGATTCTAGTAAAAAAAACGGGAAACTACTTCTAATGGGCGTGGATGAAGGGATGGAAGGAGGGAATGAAAGGATGGAAATGGGGGGGAGGAGTGAACTGCTCGTTGAGAACATTAGTGTCCCTCTCTACCACCAGCTAAAAGCTTTCACCCCCCTCCAGATGTCTTTCCAGTCCCCTTCCAAACCTCCCACCCCCCCCTCTCACCCCCCTAGCGAACATCTCAGGGCTTAGTAACAGTCAAATAGAACAACATATTTGTGAGCAGCAGCAATATACAAACCTATGTGAGCCAGAACCAACAGACTTGGACAGTCTTTAGTCAGGGGGCTTTTCTATCCCCCCTCAAGCCCTCCACTCAACCTCAAATTCCTCTTTCATTTTATTTGCTGTTTCTATTTTTCCCTCTTCCTGTATTGTTTGGGTCCTCCTTATGGGCGACAGAAGACGAGAGAGAGAGAGAATTGGATTATCGATGGGTCTAATGTGCGATTAATAGGCCTGCTCTTTAATGAATGCACGAGTCGTAGCCCCCAGCCTGGACTCCATATCTGATACAGACACATTCAAGTCGATACACGAAGTCAGACAGAGAGGAGCGATATCAGGGACTTTAACTGGGCAAAAACGCAACAGGGAAGAGTTAAGGAGGAGAGAGAGAGAAAGGGATGGATAAAGAGAGACAGGGGGAGAATGAGGGAGAGAGGAGAGAGAGGAGGGAGAAAGAGCATCACCTCAGCATCGCACCCAATGCCCGTGTTTAGACAAGTAGAAAACTGCTACTAGTTTGTGCAAATAGTAGCAAAGCCTCTTGACTGAATGCTAAGAGCTAGTGTCAACACTGTCGCAGGTCTCTGTGAGTGTTTGCCTACTTGAACCGCGACGTGTTACCATGGTAACCACATTGTAGCTACACTTCTGTACTCACCGGCCAGGCGTATTTGAAGGGAATGACAATGTGTCCTGTAGTGACATCCCCTCCTCCTCCTCCCCCTCCTCCGTCGTGACCTCGATGACGGAGGGACTGGGTGTTGCCTCCCAGGACGGTGGTACTGCCCACCCCGAAGGTGCAGGCTCCGGTGGGGACGACGCGGGCCTGGTACTCCTTGAGGCAGGCCTTGAAGAAGGTGTCACACTGGTCCCTGAGAGAGCAGCGCTGCCCCCCGGTGGCCTGGAGGTCACAGCACTCCCCACTCTGCAGCACACCTTGGGGGTTCTGGAAGTGACGGATCTGCAGCTCAAACATCCCCACTGCACACACAGCCTGGAGAGAGAGGGAGACAGGAGAGTTAGGATGAGTTATAACTCACACACACACACACACACACATCTACAGGAACAAAAACATATGGTTCCCGATGTCATATTTGTTGAAAAAACGTTAATGAATGTGATGAATACACCTGATCAATGGGTGGAGTATCGCATTTCATCCCAGTGCTTTCCAGCGATGGAAATATATGGATAGCATTCCCTCTCTCGTTCTCTCTCTCTCTCTCTCCCTGTCCCTCTCTCTCTCTCTCTCTGTATCATCTGCTTCATTAAGGTTAGGAAAAACAACTTTGATTCACACCCCTTCCTCCCCACAGCGGAAGAAAAATCGAATCCCTTCATCGCAATGGAGAGACACGCCCCCACTCCAGCAATCTCTCTCTCTCTCTCTCTCTCTCTCTCTCTCTCTCTCTCCCTCTCTCTCTCTCTCTCTCTCTCTCTCTCTCTCTCTCTCTCTCTCTCTCTCTCTCTCTCTCTCTCTCTCTCTCTCTCCATATCTGTCCATTTATCTCCCTCTATCTGTCTCCATCTTTCCCTCCTAGCTTATTTACCCTCCTCCCTCCCTCTCTCTCTTTATCTTCCTCTTTCACCTCTCCCCTCCCCTGTGTCATGCACTTCCTACACCTCTCCATCTAGCGCCTTCCTTTCTTTCTTCTCCTGTATCAGTACCCCTCCCTTCTTTTCTCTCCCTCTCTCCCCAGTGGGACTCAGACACTGGGAACCTGGCCCCGGTTTCTCTGTCCTCCTCCTCCCTTCCTCCTCTATCTGGGAACAAGCTGTAACTCTTGCCCTCTCTCTTTCTCTCTGTACCAGCACTTCTTCTCTGCAATTCTTCTTTCATCTCTCTTTCTCCCTCTTTCTCCCTCTCTCTGTCTCTCTCGTTCTCTGTCTCTCCCTTTCCCTTTTCCCAGAGCCTATAAAGCATATTCTTCTCAGCTGGTTGCAGAAGGGGACAGACAAGCTGGTAGAGCTAACAAGCCCCCCAGAGGGACAGGTGTGTGTTTGTGTGTGTTGGTGTGTTATATAGCAAGGAAATAATGGTTAGGATTTCTAACCACTAATAAAGCACAAACCACACACATCAAACACATGTCACATACACACAAGTCACACACACACACGTCACACACACACACGTCACACACAATGAAGTTATGCAATAACGAATAACGGTGTAATAGTCTTGACAACCTGACTAAAGCCAGTAAGAAGAATAGCTGGTAAGTCAGCCCATTGTGCTGTGGTATTCTGTCGCTCACCTGCCCCTGTACCTGGGCTAAGGGGCTAAACTCTCCTACATCAAACAGCCTGTGGAGATACAGGCCCACTCATCACTCTGTATCATCCTTTCTTCCTCTCTTCTTTCCCTCCCTCTCTCAGCCATTCCGGGCATACCTGGGTTTCAGCGCTCCATCTGACCGCTCCAAGCGCTCAGCCTCGAGCATCACCATGGAGAGCTGTGGTAATTAAGTCCCCAATGAACCCAAAAACAAGGTGAGACCAGGACCACAACCTGACCCTGGATGAACCCGGTTGGATTGTACACTGACTAACACTATTGTTAAAACCTCTTAGATGTAATGGCAAAATGTAGATTTCCGCCTAAATAGACATACCCAAAAGTAACTGCTATTCATGTGTAATTACATGATTCTGACGTGCCAAAACGTATTTTTAAGAAGACATCTGGGAGATGAGGAAATGATCAGAAGATAGATAATAGTTACATAGTTCAGAATACACAAGATCAAGCACACACAAAATAACCGTTTTTTCCCCTTCATTTTAAAGTAATCTTTCATTGACAAGCTTTAAGTGAATTATTTATGCCCAGGGCTGGATGCACATCAGACGGCTTCCACAAAATGTGAGCAATATCAGAGAAAAAAAATGGGATTGATCGACCTAACAACTAGAAATGGACAGATGTTTTAGTAAGGGGTGTCAGGTGTGGACACGGGACGTTTCCAAGTGTCCCTAAACCTCTCCAAAGTGGCATATGTCTGTAAATGAGATAATTCCAGTGCTATCACATATTTGCAATCCCTAAATGCTATTTGTTCAGTATAAAAACACAATTTCTACCATATCAACCTCACTCAAACATTGTGGTGTTATGAGGTATCCGGGGTACATTCAAGCGTCCTTTCAACCTCTCCAAAGTCTCCAAATGTGGTAATTACACTGTTTGTGCACGCACTGGATATGCCTAAAAAGTTATTGTTCACTATAAAAAAATACATTTCTACAACACCAACCTCTCTCAAACATTGTGGCGGTGTCGGTGGACATACAGGGGATATCCAAATGTTTTCAGCATATTTCTCATGCGCAAAGATATAGTCACTCGGTCGATGTTCGATATTCGTTGCCATTAAGTCACACATCATCAGGTAACATTGGAAACAGGCTAGATTTGTTCCTACCAACCTAACGATTAATGTCATACCACCTTTGTAGCTATAGCTCAAGCACAGAGCAAATGGAAGCTTACCGTATAAAAGGATGGCTGTTTGGTGAAAACGTTGAGTAAAATAAATAAATGTACTCTCGGGGATGGTGATCAAAAACGGTAGGTCACAGGTAGACAAATAAGACATCCTCATGATCTGTGGAGTCTTCCGGTGTGAATCAACGTATTAGGTCTTTATTTTGTTTATGCTTCACAAAGCTAACCCGAATATAGGTAACAGCCATCTTTAAATTAGGTCTTTGGCTCGGCCTGCCCTTATACATTTGTATGCCCATATATGGTAGTAAGTCACGCCAAAGATTCTAAGGCACAGATCAATAGCCAACATACTCAGCTTTCCGCAGACACCCTGATTTTGCAGATAGGGGCTACCGTTCTCATACCAGACTGAATTGAATAAAACAAAAAATCAAATAGGGGGTTTAAGAGGCTTTAAACACTTACCTTTTAATACTGTTAAATATGGCACTATCTTGACTGTTCTGTAATAACAGAGTAATATCAGGACAACATTATAAACTGTATCAAACAACATGAATATATCATCTTGAATGCTCTTATCTACATTGCACTGAATTTGACACATCCCCAGACCTCTACTGTTACATGTTATAGTATCTTCAATGCTGAAATGGATGCAGTATATCAACTCTCCTGTGCTAATCCTACATTATAAATGTCTCACAGCACAGTAGAAAGGTCTGCATCGTACTGCAGTAGGGGAAGAGAGTGTTATATTAGTGAAGAGCTTCAGAGCTGGGTGCAGAGATCCATGTGGATCTTTCTGTACATTCACATGCCCCAGTGCTACACGGCTGTGGCCGCTGGCCCAACACACACACCCCAGTCCACACACCCCAGTCCAGTCCACACACCCCAGTCCAGTACACACACACACACACACACACACACACACACACACACACACACACACACACACACACACACACACACACACACACACACACACGCTTCTCATTTCACATAAATGCACACACACACAGACACACACACATACACACACAGAACGTCCTGATCTTGCCCCTGCACTGAGGGCTGTGTCACTCCGCCAGTGGGGGGCCCTTTTAGGCCAACAACCATAGCCTGGGGGTGTGTCTGGGAGGGGAAGAGTAGAGAACACATTCAGCCAGCGCTCTACCTCCAGGCTTTCCCTCTTGGTCTGTGTGAACTTGAACTTGAATGTGACAGGCCTATGTCCAATTTGACTGAATGTGAATTGGTTTTCTATGTGGTCATAGTGGTTTGAGTGTGGTATTTTTGAATCAAACTCATTATTACATAGTTATTACAATTATAAGGTAGCCTATAAGGTAGTTCCTCGGCGTACACATCAGTGACAAACTGAAATGGTTCACCCACACAGACAGTGTGGTGAAAAAGGCGCAACGGCGCCTCTTCAACAGCAGGAAGCTGAAGAAATTTGGCTTGGCACCTAAAACCCTCATAAACTTTTACAGATGCACAATTGAGAGCATCCTGTTGGGCGGTATCACCAGCTGGTATGGCAACTGCACCTCCCGCAACCACAGGGCTCTCCAGCGGGTGGTGTAGTCTGCCCAACGCATCACCGGGGGCAAACTACCTGGCCTCCAGGACACCTTCAGCACCCGATGTCACAGGAAGGCCAAAAAGATCATCAAGGACAACAACCACACGAGCCACTGCCTGCACCCCGCTATCATCCAGAAGGCGAGGTCAATACAGGTGCATCAAAGCTGTGACCGAGAGACTGAAAATCAGCTTCTATCTCAAGGCCATCAGACTGTTAAATAGCCATCACTAGCACATTAGAGGCTGCTGCCTATATACATAGGCTTGAAATCACTGGCCACTTTAATAAATTAAACACTAGTCACTTTAATAATGTTTACATATTTTTCATTACTCATCTCATATGTATATACTGTATTCTATTCTACTGTGTCTTAGTCTATGCCGCTCTGATATTGCTCGTCCATATATTTATGTATTCTAAATTCCATTATTTTACTTAGATGTGTGTGTATTGTGTGTATTGTTGTGAAATTGTTAGATATTACTTTTTAGATATTACTGCACTGTTGGAGCTAAAAACACACGCATTTCGCTACACCCACAATAACATCTGCTAAACACGTGTATGTGGAGGCGAAAGAAATGCACACCTATTTAGGCGAAGTGCTGGCTAGCGGCGTAGAACACTTGAAAAATGAAAGGAGAAGCTCAGATGCAATAATTTAATAAGACGCTGGTAAGACCTGACAAGACCAGACGAACGGGTCAACACGTGTATGTGGCCAATAAAATTTGACTTGATTTTGATTTATACTATGCTGGACTATTCCTGGTCGTCTGCAGAGCTTTTACATACTGCAGAGAGAGGATGGACTACATTTATGTGAAGAAAGGAAGGGAGGCACTGACTGTAAGACACGTGAATAAACACACACACACACACATTACAAGCGCACCCATGCAACACACACACACACACACACACACACACACACACACACACACACACACACACACACACACACACACACACACACACACACACACACACACACAGGGACAGACTGACCAACAATTCCCGTGAATCCCCTTTCCCCTTGTGATCATGTTCATAATGTTCACAAGGTTGACTTGTGCGTGTACTGTAGTAGTAAACACATAGAAGACAGCCTTACTCCATCCACAGACACCATAACATTTGGCTTGTTATTTCCCATGAAGGATGTATTTTTACACCATTAGAGCCCACAGGAGACTGTGTTCAGAACATTTCCCTCTGCAGTTCTGGTTCAAACAATGGACTTCGTGGATGGGTCTTCTAGCATATTCTTCAACAGGAAAACAAATCAATTGCAGTGTAATAGTCTTAGAATCCCAATAACAAACATTGGTGTACTGAAAGGTCATGCTTGGTGAAGGTTTTATCATGTAGCCTATAGAAGAAAGGACACGCCCATGGAGCAACAAGTGGATGACCAGACAATTAAGACGCACAACAACAGGTGGGCACCGCGCCATTAGAAGCAATGGTAGACATATTGACAAGAGAAACAGGGAAGTAGAATGTGGGCAAAATTATTGACTATGTGGGAAGAAAACACCGACTGTAAAAGTCAGGGCAGGTTTAAACAACGGCCAAAAATAGCGCTTAATCGGTGCGGCTTACCTGCGGTTGCAGAGCGAGGGCGACGAGACAAATCACGGTCCACTGCTGTCTCCAGCGCCGATCTCTCCTCATCTCCGTCCTGGCGCTGCTCCTCGCACCTCCGCTGCAGCAATCAACCGGCTTTCGTCCGTGCGCTCTTTCTCTCTCCATCTCAACGTCACAGGATCGAGGACAAAAAAACGACGCAGTATCCCCTCTTCTCTATAATATCCCTTTCTCAGCTGTCTTTAAGCGTCAGTTCATCGTTTCGTACTAGGCTTGAGAGAAAGCATTATTGCCTTACTTGTATTGTTCCCCTTGGGGAGTTCCTCCTGCCTGCCCGCCCCTCCTCGACCCCTCTCCCCGGCTTCTCTCTCTCTTGGTGCGGTGTCCAGCGTGGGTCTCTCCTCAGAAGAAAAAAAACCACTCTCACTCCACCAGGTCGATCTTCCCTCCACCTGCCGTTAAGAGGCTTTGAATGTCAGACCTGCTGGCTCCCTGACTTGAGCTCTCATCCCAATTACACTCTCCCTCTGCGCAACGCACTCGCCCTTCAAACTAAACCCATACGCATACACCCTTTCCTTCTTTGCGCAACGGACTCGAATTGATACCCAAATGAAATAGGATCTCCCTCTCTTCCAGTCCAGACTCTACTCTCTCTTGTTTATCCACTGCATACTGCGTCCCTCACTCTTTCCGTAGGCTTTCCAACCCGGTGTGGTCACTTCGCTCAGGGCTACGGATCCGAATCACCCAGGTCCCGGGCAAGGCTCTGTGCGTATCGGCTGTGGGAAAGAACTCGGCGAAAAAGGATGCCAGCCAGTGACGAGAGGCTGTGTGTTTGTGTGCGCGCGTGTTGGAGGGGGGGCGGGGGGGGGGGGGGGGGGGGGGGGGGGGGGGGGGGGGGGGATGCGAGGAGGGTGTGTCCTCGGGCAGGGGATATCCGTCTTCTCTTTTTATGTGCACGCGGTCTGTGCGCTTGCACCCCTGGACGGTTCCCATGGGTTCCCATCGTTGCTGAAATGCCTGTCCTCTCCTTTCCGTCTCTCACCATCTCACAGAGAAATTAAACAAAGGAGTAGGTAGGTATTGATTAAAATGATACTGTTTTAATTACCCTTGTATGAAAAGTGTAACTGCATGAGCAGACTTTTGATAGCCTATTAAAAAAAAAAGGGCATATTGAACCTCTTTTCAAATCACTTCCCTCGCCTATTTGACCATGAAATTAGATATTGTGTAATTCAACTCGACTCTGTAATAGAATAATGGGCCTAACCCCCGTTTCGGGCCTCGGTTAATCCGGTATAGATCAAAGCGCCACGGTGCCAATTAAGGAGGCTATCGGCCACAGCCCGCACTGTCAGTAACTGGTCGGCAAACTGATATAGTTTCTATGGGACTACCTCAGCGCAATTAGGAGACCACTTATTATGGTAGTGGATAATGTATTTACTAACAGAATCCAATCAGGCCTATGTGCAAAACAAACCGGAGAGAGAAGAAAATACACTAAAGTTTGAGAGTGGCCAAACCGGTGGCTGAGCAAAATATGTGGTGTTTATGCTTTGCTATTCTTACACAGCCGGACCGCAGCTGACGATTGGACGTTTTAAATCGTTTGATTATGCGTGTACACGAAAGGACATGACATAACTTCTTCCAGCTCTGACCGTCTCGTGTCTCTGTGTGTGACTGCTTATGCGCATTTACAATTAAACCTGCCTGGACGACTACACACATTCCACGGGTTCATTATACCGTCAACTGTAGTTGCCATATAGCCATAACAAAAGTGAACAAATCATTTCTTCTAAAATACAAGTAAAAAAATAATAAAAAAATACAGCCTACTTACAATAAACTATGTCAAAACAACTCAAAATGTTATATGGTCACCTTCAATTTTGAGTTTATATCCAATTTAATTAAGCATTTCATGCATTAGTGCCTTGACTTTGTCCTCTGCTGTTACATTATAATTTAGGTTAATGTAAAGGTTTATTGATTCCCAAATAGACAATAATGTTCTTGATGATTACCAAGTGTCTTGCTACTACATTTTGGGTAAGATTCACAGTAATTTCACTAAACCTTGATAAAAAAGCAATGATCTTACTTTATGTATTATTATCTTATCTGCTTCATGCTTAACACTTATTTTTTTTAATTGTCCAAGACAACAAGTTTTTTTCCTTTCATTTGGGCTATTGGCTTCACCCCATAAGACATTACGTCCCACCGATGGACAATACACAACAGGCAGTCAAATTGTACTGTTTAAACATAACTAATGACACTTTCAGAAGTTTCTGACCACTGTAAAAATGCTTCAAAACATCCGTTCTAAATGGATCCGTAATGGATCCTCATTAAAGGATTTGAAGTGAAACCTACTCATTCCAATTGCAGGGACACAAAAGTGTCCTGCGGGAGTGGATCATTTGTGTGCCTGCTGCCTCCATCGGACGTGGTAGCCACTGCGAAATCTAACCCTGATTCCCCGTTACGCATGATCAGCACAGAAACTCCCATTTAAAGTTGATAAGGCACACATTCCAATGATAAGCCTGTGCCAAAAAGCGAGAGCACCCACGTCTGCATAGCCGCAGGAAGTAGGGGTGCTGAGAGATGCTGCAGTACCACCTAAAATAAATTATCTCTCACAAAAGTAGTGCACTGTGCCTTTGCTAGTCCTGTATTAGCGGACCAATATACTGCCCAACCAAGCAAATATATATATATATATAAACCATGCAAAAAGGCAGTAACTGCTCATAGCGTGGAACTGAGAAAAATGGCTTTTATTTACCTTGGTTTCACGGTAACCTTATGCAGTTACTGCAAACATGACCCCCATTTTCTCCAAAACACAATACAATAGAGGCAGGATACTTGTCCACATGATTAAACATGTATTTAATGTAGAAAAAATGACATTAACTAATTTTCGACCACATTAGCAGTCACTGCCTTTTTGCTTGGCAGGGCAGTATAGCTGTCTGCAGTGGACAATAAATAAATAAAAACAGTGATGGAGGACACCCAAGCTCACTTGTGGGCACCAAGTGGGAGGCCCCAACCCACCCACAGCTGAAGCCGCTCGGGAGGTGTTTTTTTTTTAGAGTTTTTGGAGTATACCGCACAACCCCCCCCCCCCCCCCCCCCCCCCCCCCCCAGGCATTGTTGCCTAGGCGTGCCATGCCCCGCACCTGAACGCAATCGGAGGACCATGAGACAGACGGGTTGACTGGGTCTTGCTCGGAATGAGGCCAGCCGGGTATATTGGAGAGCAAGGGGGAAGCTGATGGGGGCCCTCCAAAGGTGGATCACGTATGCCAATAG
Source organism: Salvelinus namaycush (assembly GCF_016432855.1). NCBI lineage: Eukaryota > Metazoa > Chordata > Actinopteri > Salmoniformes > Salmonidae > Salvelinus > Salvelinus namaycush. Next base: position 4,722,395 of record NC_052340.1, on the reverse strand, counting down.
GTCAGGAGGAGTGGCACTGGTAGGAAAGACAGAGAGGGACCAAGGGGATGGATGGTCTAATGCAGGCAGTGAGAACCAGGAATAGGAGCACCACAGCCAATATCTGCCTGCACCATCACTGGGGCCAGGTAAAATAACTAGACCCTCCCCGGAGGGCAGAGGCAGATCCAGAGGTCGCCGGAGCAATGTTCACCTGCCAAGAGTGAGAAACCAGGCGTGGGCGAATTAATACATAAATAATGCACTCATAACCACTTAAAAGGATAAAAATTGCAACAGAATACAGATTTATTTTATTAATTGGTTATGTCCCCTGGATTGACAGCTATTTCCTCTGGTGTGACACCAACTTCATTTCACACCAAGCAAACAAAGCTGTCACACTGTTGGAAATCTCAGGCTGTATGTGTCACGGCCGTTGTTCAAGGAAGACCAAAGTGCAGCGTGGTGAGCGTACATTTCCTTTTATTTTAAAATGTCGCCAACAAAACAAGAAACAAAATAAACGTCTGTGAAGCTTACTAGGGCTATAGTGCCACTAACAAAAGTCAACTTCCCACAATGACAAAAGAGGAAACGGCTGCCTAAGTATGATTCCCAATCAGAGACAACGATAGACAGCTGTCGCTGATTGAGAACCATACCCGGCCAACACATAGAAATACAAAAACATAGAAATCAGAACATAGAATGCCCACCCCAAATCACACCCTGACCAAACCAAATACAGACATAAAAAGGCTCTCTAAGGTCAGGGCGTGACAGTATGGTCCATTTTTGGGTCTTATTGTTAACAGTACAGCCACTCATTTGACAATACAGCTATCCACAACATGTTTGGACACACCTTCTCATTCAGGGGTTATTCTTTATTTTTACTATTTTCTTCATTGTAGAATAATAGGGAAGACATCAAAACTATGAAATAACACATATGGAATCATGTAGTCACCAAAAAAGTGTTAAACAAATCAAAATATATTTTATATTTGAGATTCTTCAAAGTAGCTACCCTTTGCCATGATGACAGCTTTGCACACTCTTGGCGTTCTCTCAAACAGCTTGGCCACTTTAATAAATGGAACACTTGTCACTTTAAAAATGTTTACATGTCTTGCATTACTCTTCTCATGTGTATATACTGTATTCTATACTATTCTACTATATCTAACAATGCTGAACACACCGCTCGAGTGCCGTACACAAGAGTTGCAAAAGTCGGAAGTTTACATACACTTAGATTGGAGTCATTAAAACTTGTTTTTCAACCACTCCACACATTTCTTGTTAACAAACTATAGTTTTGGCAAGTCGGTTAGGACATCTACTTTGTGCATGACACAAGTAATTTTTACAACAATTGTTTACAGACAGATTATCTCCCATAATTTCAGTGGGTCAGAAGTTTACATACACTAAGTTGACTGTGCCATTAAACAGCTTGGAAAATTCCAGAGAATTGTGTCATGGCTTTAGAAGCTTCTGATAGACTAATATATATAATTTGTCAATTGGAGGTGCACCCGTGGATGTATTTCAAGGCCTACCTTCAAACTCAGTGCCTCTTTGCATCATGAGAAAATCAAAAGAAATCAGCCAAGACCTCAGAAAAAAAATGGTAGACCTCAGAAAAAAAATGGTAGACCTCCACAAGCCATCTTTGGGAGCAATTTCCAAATGCCTGAAGGTACCACGTTCATCTGTACAAACAATAGTATGCACGTATAAACACCATGGGACCACGCAGCCGTCATACCGCTCAGGAAGGAGACGCGTTCTGTCTCCTAGAGATGGATGTACTTTGGTGCGAAAAGTGCAAATCAATCCCAGAACAACAGAAAAGGACCTTGTGAAGATGCTGGAGGAAACAGGTACAAAAGTATCTATATCCACAGTAAAAAAGAGTTCTATATCTCCATAACCTGAACGGCCGCTCAGCAAGGAAGAAGCCACTGCTCCAAAACCGCCATAAAAAAGCCAGACTACGGTTGGGGACAAAGATCATACTTTTTGGAGAAATGTCCTCTGGTCTGATGAAACAAAAATAGAACTGTTTGGCCATAATGACCATCGTTATGTTTGGAGGAAAAAGGGGGATGCTTGCAAGCCGAAGAACACCATCCCAACCGTGAAGCACGGGGGTGGCAGCATCATGTTGTGGGGGTGCTTTGCTGCAGGAGGGACTGGTGCACTTCACAAAATAGATGGCATCATGAGGGAGGAAAATTATGTGGATATGTTGAAGCAACATCTCAAGACATCAGTCAGGAACTTTAAGCTTGGTCGCAAATGGGACTTCCAAATGAACAATGACCCTAAGCATACTTCCAGAGTTGTGGCAAAATGGCTAAAGGACAACAAAGTCAAAGTATTGGAGTGGCCATCACAAAGCCCTCCCTCAATCCTATAGAAAGTTTGTGGGCAGAACTTAAAAAGTGTGTGCGAGCAAGAGGCCTACAAACCTGACTCATTATACCAGCTCTGTCAGGAAGAATGGGACAAAATTCACCCAACTTATTGTGGGAAGCTTGTGGAAGGCTACCCGAAACGTTTGACCGAAGTTAAACAATTTAAAGGCAATGCTACCAAATACGAATTGACCCACTGGGAATGTGATGAAAAAAATAAAAGCTGAAATAAATCATTATCATTATCTATTATTCTGACATTTCACGTTCTTAAAATTAAGTGGTGATCCTAACTGAACTAAGACAGGGAATTTTTTACTAGGATTAAATGTCAGGAATTGTGAAAAACTGAGTTTAAATGTATTTGGCTAACCTCCGACTTCAACTGTACATGTTATTCAATCATTGTACCCACACTGCTCACACACCTCAGCGAGCGTCTGCGTGGCCAGGCGCTAAAATAGAAATTGGTTCTATTTGTGACGCTCAATGCGCTGCGAGTCAGGCCTCTCCCATCTCCTCGTTGGTTTTTAGGAGCATATACCCATATGCCATCTCCTCGTTGGTTTTTAGGAGCATATACCCACATGGGTGAATGAAAGATGAACTTTGGTCCACACTCCGGTCGGTTGTAGTAATGCTGTAAAGTTGTTTGCCAACCGCCATATCAAGTCCAAAGAAGAAAAAGAAGCCTGGAGGAAGGAGGAGAGATGACGAGAAACAAATTTGGTTTATCGTTTTATCTGTGGATTAATTGTCGGAGTAGAGGACCTTGTGCATTTCAGGTAAAATAACAACCCAATGTTTATATATCAGGACAAATTAGCTTGCAACAGCAAGCTAGCTAAATTGCCATACATGTTTAACGGGATGGTTGAGCTAATGTAGGCTAATGCGATTAGCATGAGGTTGTAAGTAACAAGAAAATTTCCCAGGACATAGACATATCTGATATTGGCAGAAAGCTTAAATTCTTGTTCATCTAACTACACTGTCAAATTTACAGTAGCTATTACAGTGAAATAATACCTTGCTATTGTTTGAGGAAACTGCACAGTTTTGAACATGAAAAGTTATTAATAAACAAATTAGGCACATTTGGGCAGTCTTGATACAACATTTTGAACGGAAATGCAATGGTTCATTGGATCAGTCTAAAACTGTACACATACACTGATGCCATCTAGTGGCTAAAATCTAAATTGCAGCTGGGCTGGAATACTACATTATGGCCGTTCTCTTGCATTTCAAAGATGATGGTACAAAACAAATATAAAAGAACAGTGTTTATTTCTTTGTATTATCTTTTACCAGATCTTTTGTGTTATATTCGCCTACATTCCTTTCACATTTCCACAAACTTCAAAGTGTTTCCTTTCAAATGGTACCAAGAATATGCATATCCTTGCTTCAGGGACTGAGTTACAGGCAGTTAGATTTGGGTATGTCATTTTAGGCAAAAATGTATTCTTAAATGTTTAATGCTTTTTGTCCTGTCCCCAAATTGATATAATTGGTTCAGAGTTTGTTTTGATATTTCAACCTGCGTGTCCTGACCGCTTCTGGTGTGGGTGAACAAAATAAACATCCGATGGCGCGCGCGGACGCACTCACGTGTTAGTCTATGCCGCTCTGACATTGCACTTCCATATATTTATATATTCTTAATTCCATTCCTTACTTAGATTTGTGTGTATTGGGAACATGTTGTGAAATTGTTAGATATTACTTATTAGATATTGCTGCACTGTCGAAACTAGAAGCACAAGCATTTCTCTACACCCGCACCAACATCTGCTAAACACGTGTATGTGACCAATAAATTGGATTTGATTTGATTTGACCTGGAATGCTTTTCCAACAGTCTTGAAGGAGGTCCCACATATGCGGAGCAATTGTTGGCTGCTTTTCCTTCACTCTGCGGTCTAACTCATCCCAAACCATCTCAATTGGCGTTGAGGTTGGGTGATTGTGGATGCCAGGTCATCTGATGCAGCACCCCATCACTCTCCTTCTTGGTCAAATAGCCCTTACACAGCCTGGAGGTGTGTTTTGGCTCATTATCCTGTTGAAAAACAAATGATAGTCCTACTAAGCCAAACCAGATGGGATGGCGTATCGCTGCAGAATGCTGTGTTAGCCATGTTGGTTAAGTGTGCCTTGAATTCTAAATAAATCACTGACAGTGTCACCAGCATAGCGCCCCCACACCATCACACCTCCTCCTCCATGCATCATGGTGGGAACCACACATGCAGAGATCCTCTCTTCACCTACTCTGCGTCTCACAAAGACATGGCGGTTGGAACCAAAAATCTCAAATTTGGACTCAGTAGACCAAAGGACAGATTTCCACCGGTCTAATGTACATTGCTCGTGTTTCTTGGCCCGAGCAAGTCTCTTCTTATTATTGGTGTCCTTTAGTAGTGGTTTCTTTGCAGAAATTCGACCATGAAGGCCTGATCCACGCAGTCTCCTCTGAACAGTCGATGTTGAGATGTGTCTGTTACTTGAACCCTGTGAAGCATTTATTTGGGCTGTACTTTCTGAGGCTTGTAATTCAAATGACTTATCCTCTGCAGCAGAGGTAACTCAGGGTCTTCCTTTCCTGTGGCGTTTTTCATAAGAGCCAGTTTCATCACAGTGCTTGATGGTTTTTGTGACTGCACTTCAAGAAACTTTCAAAGTTCTTGACATTTTCAGGATTGACTGACCTTCATGTCTTAAAGTAATGATGGACTGTCATTTCTCTTTGATTATGTCAGCTGTTCTTGCCATAATATAGACTTGGTCTTTTACCAAATAGGGCTGTATTCTGTATACCATCCCTAATTTCACACATCACAACTGATTGGCTAAAACGCATTAAGAAGGAATGAAATTCCACAAATGAACTTTTAACAAGGCACACCTGTTAATTGAAATCCATTCCAGGTGACTACCTCATGAAGCTGGTTGAGAGAATGCCAAGAGTGTGCAAAGCTGTCATCAAGGCAAAGGGTGGCTATTTGAAGAATCGCAAATATAAAATATATTTTGATTTGTTTAACACTTTTTTGGTTACTACATGATTCCATATGTGTTATTTCTTAGTTTTGATGTCATCACTATTATTCTACAATGTATAAAATAGTGAAAATAAAGAAAAACCCTGGAATGAGTAGGTGTGTCCAAACTTTTGACTGGTACTGTACATTCAAAAAGCGTCACACCAAAGGACTAAGAAATGTACCCTTTTATGACAATGGCAGATAAGTGCTAAATATTTCTTATAAAGCTTACTACCTGTTCATGCCATGTGCTCCAGCCATGTGTTCTGTACTTCCTTTTTGCAAGAGAACCCTCCCCGGTGCAATGGTGCCCAAATGCTGACTTGCTGTTAAATCACAGAGTTGTGTCACACAACCAAGTGGACATTGCTTTTAGTGTCAAAATGTTGTCAATCAGAACTATTTGGAAATGACATGAATATACTCTCTTGAAATATAACTAAAAGAAATGGTGAAGGGAATGTCATTCATTTTTTTATTAATTTACTTATGTTCAATGTTCCAAAACCTTACCTGGGACAGTCACACCATTGGACAATTGTCAAGTTTGGTTAAAAATAGCTAGAAAACAAATAATGCATGAATTTACAAATGATCCAAGTAAAACAATTAAAACGCTTTTAGTATTATAGGCTATTGTAATTTTAGCCAATTTAATTAGTTATATTTGTGTTTGACATCATGGTAAAAAAAGGGGTGTCACGTCAACTACCCAAAGAATCCAGTTTCTTGTATGTGCATAAAGGTAACGTTGTATGTAGCCATCTTGACGTTGAATACATTTTATACAAATGGATGAGAAGTGTGGGTTGCGTCTTTTTGCATTTTGGCACTAGTTCCAGTAAATATTTTCCACTGTCCATCTAGTTCCTCTCCGCGCGTCCGTTGGAACCAAGACTACAGGACAATGTGTCCGCTTCATGCCTGAAATATAATGAGGCAATTTTAGTGACCCCAGTCCTCCCCCTCTCTTTCTCTCCCTTCTCTGTGAGAGCAGGGATGGACTTGTTGCTTACGCTGACGCCCCTGGCAACCAGTAGGCCTAGTATCTCCGTTGCCACGTGCTGCGCCGCGACCCGTGGACAGAACAGAGGGCTCTTGAGGCGCTCTGTGCTCATTAGCATAGAGCAGCAGTGACCCCGAGACATGTGCTGAATTTGAATCATTCTCCCTCCCTCCAGAATGAAGCGACCTGCAGGTTGATTCTGCATTATGTTGGTACCTGGTGAAGAGTGAAGGGCCTGTTGTTATCATCTACACTGCCAGCTGAATGTACAAAGTGACTTGGTCAATAATTGTTTTGAATACCCAACATTAGTGGTTGGGTGGTTGGTGCCATCTGATGGTGACCGTCTTAATGACACATACATAAGTAATGAGAGATCACCAAGGGGCCCCAAACTATCTACGACTTTAACCGCATAGTCGTTCTAACTGATGATGTTTTAGGACATTTGATGGGCACAAATGAAGGATGTATATATAGGGTCCATGCATCATTGGAGGCTGTTTTCGACAGGATCTAGGCTATCCTTATAATTGGTCTAGTTGTCGCTATGTGACCATTCAATAACCTCATAGGCTACTTCACGTCAAAGCAATAACAAATGTGAGCAATCACAGTAGCCAGTTTACTGTTAAGTGTCAAAGCATGAGAACGGCCAGAGTGCTTTGAAGACGGCTACAGCCACAGATAGATCTACTCTGGATAGTGAGTGATGGCCAACCAGTGCTATCCAATGACGCAGCAAGTCCTACAGAGATGAGCAGTAGGCTTCGTGTGAAAGACCCTTCAACAGGACAGGAGTAGCCTACAGTAAACACCCCTTAAACATAAAAAGGTGATTTACTTAATTCAGGGTTAGCCTAAACTGTTATTGTCTTTGGAATGCTATTGATGTTCTGATCTTAATATACGTAGATGTGCTCGGAGATGTCCCACGCAGATGGCGGATAAGTTGCCTCAGTTCCCCGGCTGAAAGATCCCAGTGTAGTGAATGGGGAGTGGCATGTCGCCAAGAGCATGGGACACTGACACACACACACACACACACACACACACACACACACACACACACACACACACACACACACATACACACGCACACACGCACACACACACACACACACACACCGCGCCCGATCGGCTAAGGTCAGCGCTTTCTCAAGGCAAAATAAGGGAGTGTGGAAAGGCTTGGGAAACTGCAGAAGAATAAGCATTTTGTGTACACTGAAGAGCTGACCTAAAGACAATTATTCAGGGAACAGTGGAAGTCGACAACAGTAGGCCCTTGTTTGCACTGGATACAGTTGATGGTACAGGCCTAAATTAACCCTTTCAAGCTTAATTCACAAGTCGCTCTGCTCTCCCTTCTTAAATCCATTTGGAGAGGGGAAGGTGCTCCTTCTTGACTAGCAATTACACTCCACTATCTTTTTAAGGGCCTGCTCTGGCTAAACCAGGGAAAAATCATGGGTCCACCAATTCTAACTCATGAATAAACAAACTTGGGTAACTGGTATGGTTCATAAACATAAATGTGTCATAAGCACAGGTTAAACAGTGAGGTTGATGTTGCCTTGGAATGACCTAAAATTTAACCACAAGCACTTAAGACGCTTCATGAACTATACACTTTTGAACAGCTACCGTTAAAGATAGAGAGCAGTGAAACGTTTATAGTTTTGTGGGAGCAACGCTGTCCTGGAAAGAAAACAAAGGATTTATTGACAGTAGCACATCAGTAAAAAGCCAGTGACCACCAGAGTGCTAAAAAGACCCCTAAAAGGCCTTGTCTGGCTAGCTCCCAGTGCTATGAAATTAATAGTGTTTAATTCGGGGTTCACCAATTATTATTATCTGAAATTTCCATTTTTTTGGCATGGTCAAATAACCAAAGCATAGATTGGTAACCTTTTTCTAATTCTGCACACAGAAACTAGAGGCTATGAGCAACTTGGTCAAAAAGAATGGAACCGAAAGGGACTATTAGCAATTCACTTTTTGACTATGTAACGCTGATGCTTAAAAGAATCATAAAGAATCATCTTCTCATGGACTGAAAGTTAGATTCACTCCAAATGTGGTCTTTGGACACAATAGTCCCTAAAGAGTTTGAAAAAAAGAATGTTGATGCATTCAAAGATGGCCACACTATAGCGTGATTGTGGAATAAGTGGGGCACTTTGTTCATTTCCATCTTCTGTAACCTCTTTTGACATCTATCCAACATAGATCTAGTATTGTCCCATAGAAAAAAATATTGTGGTTCTAAATGTTTTTCCTCATAATCCTGGACTATCGGACCAACATCTTATTACGTTTGCAATCGCAAACAAATAATCTGCTCAGACCCCAACTAAGGATTATCAAAAGTCACGCTATAAATTCTCGGACAACCTAAAAATTCATTGATGCCCTTCCAGACTCCATCCACCTACCCAAAGACATTGGAGGACAAAAATCAGTTAACCACCTAACCGAGGATCTAAACTTTGCCTTGCGTAATACCCTAGATGCAGTCGCACCTCTAAAAAAAAAACATTTGTCACAAGAAACAAACTCCCTGGTAAACAGAAAACACCCGAGCTCTAAAGCAAGCTTCCAGAAAATTGGAACTGAAATGGCGCTCCACCAAACTGGAAGTCTTACGACAAGCTTGGAAAGACAGTATCGTGCAATATCGAAAAGCCCTCACTGCTGCTCGATCAGCCAACATTTAGTTTTGATACTGTCGCAAAACTAACTGGAAAGAAGCATTCCCCAAGTGAGGATGGCCTTCACTTCAGCAGTGATGAGTTCATGAACTTTTTTGACGAAAAGATTATGATCATTAGAAAGCAAATGACAGACTCCTCTTTGAATATGCGTATTTCTCCAAAACTCAGTTGTCATGAGTCTGCACAGAACTGCCAGCACCTAGGATCAATGGAAACACTCAAGTGTTTTATATCCTGTATCTCTCCACACATTCACAAAAATAATCATGGCCTCTAAACCTTCCAGCTGCCTACTGGAACCTGTTCCAGCTAAACTACTGAAAGAGCTACATCCTGTGCTTTGCCCTCCTATGTTGAACATTATAAACGGCTCCCTGTCCTCCGGATGTGTACCAAACTCACTAAAAGTGGCAGTAATAAAGCCTATCCTGAAAAAGCCAAATTTTGACCTGGAAAATTAAAAAACTATTGTCCTACAGTACACTGAATCTCCCATTCCTCTCAAACATTTGAGAAAAAGCTGTTGCACAGCAACTCACTGCCTTCCTGAAGACTAATAATATATACGAGACACTCCAGTCTGGTTTTAGACCCCATCATAGTACTGATACCACACTCGTGAAGGTAGTAAATTACCTTCTTCTGGCATCAGACCAAGGCTGTGCATCTGTCCTACTTCTCTTAGACCTTCGTGCCGCTTTTGACACCATCGATCACCACATTCTTTTGGTGAGATTGGAGACCCTGATTGGTCTACACGGACAAGTTCTTGCCTGGTTTAGATCTTACCTGTCGGAAAAATATAAGTTTGTCTCTGTGGATGGTTTGTCCTCTGACAAATCAATGGTAAGTTTTGTTATTCGTCAAGGTTCAGTTTTAGGGCCACTATTGTTTTCACTATATATTCTATGTCAACTTTCACTGCTATGCAGGCGACACACAGCTGTACATTTCGATGAAACATGGTGAAGTCCCAAAATTGTCTACTTTAAAAGCCTGTGTTTCAGACATAAGGAAGCGGATGGCGACAAATGTTTTCATTTTAAACTCGGAGAAAACAGAGATGCTAGTTCTAGGGCCCAAGAAACAAAGAGATGTGTTGTTTGATCTGACAATTAATCTTGATGGTTGTACAGTCATCCCAAACAAAACTGTGAAGGACCTTGGCGTTGCTCTTGACCCTGATCTCTCTTTTGACGAACATCCCAAAAACATTTCAAGGGCATGCTTTTGTCACTTCTAGATTAGGCTACAGCAACGGTCTACTCTCCGGGCTACATGGATAAATCACTAAATAAACTTCAGTTAGTGCTAAATAAGGCTGCTAGAATCTTGACTAGAACCAAAAAAATGTGATCATTATACTCCAGAGCTACCCTCTCTACACTGGCTTCCTGTTAAAGCTAGGGCTGATTTCAAGATTTTACTGCTAACCTACAAAGCATTACATGACCTTGCTCCTACCTATGTACGCTATGATCACAAGACGCAGTCCTCCATATTGCTCCTAGAATTTCTATGCAAACAGCTGGAGGCAGGGCTTTCTCTTATAGAGTTACATTACTATGGAATGGTCTGCCTATCCACGTGAGAGACGCAGACTCGGGCTCGACCTTTAAGTCTTTACTGAAGACTCATCTCGAACCACCCTTGCTGTCTCTGCCTGGCCGGCTCCCATCTCTCCACTGGGATTCTCTGCCTCTGACCCTATTATGAGCGCTGAGTCACTGGCTTACTAGTGCTCTCCCATGCCATCCCTAGGAGGTGTGCGTCACGTCATGACAGGCTTTTTTCGCTATACTCGACTTGAGTGGGATGAGTCACTGACGTGATCTTCCTGTCTGGTTTTGCACCCCCTCAGGCTTGTGCGGCGAGGAAGATCTTTGTGGGCTATACTCAGCCTTGTCACAGGTAGTAAGTTGGTGGTCTGTTGATATCTCCGGTATCTACGCTGCAATAGTCTACGTGCTGGGGGCTAAGGTCAGTCTGTCCTATCTGGTGTAATTCTCCTGTCTTATCTGGTGTCCTGTGTGATCTTAAGTACTGTATGCTTCCTCTAATTCTCCTATCTCTCTCTCTCTCTCTCTCTCTCTCTCTCCCTCCCTCCCTCCCTCCCTCTAAGGGATTGGTCGAAAGATGGCTGAGTGAATGACAAATCAAAAATCAGATTTCACATGTCCATTGAAACCACTGTAAATCCACTTCCCAGTGCCCTATCAATTTGAAACTTGCAATCGCTATCATGGACATCCCTATGATCAACCACCCTGAATAAAGGTATTGATATAAAAAAAGGAATATATTAACAACTCATTCTTTGCATATGTAACGCTAATGCTCAGAATCATCTGCAATCATCTTCTCCTCATGAACCATAGATCAGATCCACTCCAGATGTTGTATTTAGACTCATTACATCAGTCTTTCATGGTTTAAAAATTTTTTTTTGCTGCATTCAAACATGGCTGTATACCCATAGATGCACATTAGCACATATGCTAATGCTAAAATAACTTTTTTATTTTTTATTCTCATGACCCATAAATCAGATTGACTCCAGATGTAGTATATAAACTGAATTGAGAACGATTAGTTGTTGCATTCAAATTTGGCCACGGTACACCACAAGGTAGTAGCACTATATAGGGCTATAAGGGGTGAACCGATGGACATGAGGCCATGACATTTGGGATGTAAACCTTATGTATATGTGTTTATAAGATTACCTGCCGCATTCAAAGATAACCAACCAACAGCACCGGACTAAACTTCCTCTGTGTTATCCTTGTAGAATTGAGATAAACACGGTCATGCTTTCACTGATTGCACATAAAGGAAGATAGTTCGTACGTGATAAAGTATTTGCTTTGTTATCCAACTGTTCTTCTGTCCTTTCTGTCATCCTGTGAACCCCACTCATTGCTTTCTTCTATCAAGACCTTTCAGATCAGCGGCCATTAAAGGCATAATACGACGTTTTGGCAGCTAAGCCCTTTTTTCTACATACCCAGAGTCAAATGAACTTGATGAGGACCACAATGGAAATAATTCTCTGGGCTTTATTGTGTTTTTATCCTCGATAATGTTTAAATGTATGTAATGTTGTCTCTGGCTGGAGCAGTCTACTGCTTTTAATTCTGTAATAAATTCCGTCAATCATGGATATCATTTTTATGTCACTGCGTGCAGTTTGTAGAAAGTTGAAGGTAGTTTCTGGAGCCAACGCTAATAGTGTTAGCGCAATACTGGAAGTCTACAAGAACAGCTAGCAATAGCTGTAGAAACGACCTTTAACTTCCTTCAAACATAAAAATGGTACCCATGAGTTCATCTGACTCTGGGTAAGTAAAAAAAAGGCTTAATGGCGAAGGTGCATAAAGATGGCAGCCCCCATGTATTTACCACAAATGCCTAATTTGCTAAGTTCGCCGTAGTGTACAATGCTCTCAGTTACTCTTTTTTTATATTGGCATTAGCACAGTATACATGGTCCCAATTCTAGCTCCAAGACAGCGGCAATTTGAAAAAATGAAAAGGTAGATTGTGCTGATTTATAGGCTCACAGCCCACCTACTCAGACACAATCAATGCTAAAGACATTCAAAGAGGAAACGTCTTAAATGAAATCTCCAAAACGTCTTTAAATGAAATGAGCACAAAGGGAAAATAGCATTGATGAAATGGGCTATCCAGGCATTGCTGTCTGATTCATGGTAGAAATTAGATGAAACTGCAGTGGCTGAGGCCAGAAAGGGCAGAGAGTGAGTCAGCAATGATGATTTACGTGGTAGCACAGAGCCATTTGATTATGACACAATGCTCCAGAAAGAAAGAAATCGCATTACTTTATAGGTTATAATAATCAAATGGAAACGTTATCCCAAAATGTTTTAATTGATTGCAGAATTATCAAGGGAATGGCACAAACTCAAGTTCTTGCAAAAGTGTAGACAAGAGGCCAAATCAAAGTTTAGACTACAGTCCCACCAGTCCGCCTACTGCAACATGTTGGGAAAAGCACAATATTTCTCACTGCATTAGTTAGTTAGACACATAGTTAGAGGACACAACATTGTATCTGTCCCATTATAGTGTCTGTGAGAGCATGGGCATCGACATTTTGATGTAGTCTATTTTCTTCTTCTACTACTTCTATGAGATGGTAAAACAAACTGAAAGGGTACATATTGCCAGCTGGAGTGGGTTGTTTGAACAGGTATAAAGCCAAGGTTGGCAATTTACTGCCACCTGCAGTTATGGAAGGTTTGCGCACAAGTATAATTCATTGGCTGATCCATAGAGATGGAGAGGCCTCATATCTGTGCCATTATAGTGTCTGTGCCAGCCTCAAAGGCGCTGCACATCCTATCTCCATTTTGAAGTAGTCCATTTTCTTCTTCAAAATTGGCTGACCCCTCCTGATGACCCAGTTGGACATGACTCCAACAGGGTCACCAGGAGGGATCAGCCAATGAAGTTGGAAGTCCCACCCAGTTGACTACATTAAAACGGTGGAAGACCTCAATGGCGCTGCCGCTGTTAATACAGTCTTTTTGGCCACTAGAGGCCTTGATCATTCTCTATAGGCTGATCCCTCCTGATAACCTGGATGAAATTATGTTATCCTTCCTTAACCCATAGGAAGTCCCACCCAGTTCACTACTTCAAAATGGTGAAAGACCTCAATGGCACTGCCCATGCTGAAACTGGCTTTTGGCACGGGAGTCCACTATCATTCAATGTGGTTACACTAGACACGCCATGGAAAACACTGATAAACACTGCCCTCATCAGGGTGTTAATCATCATTGCAGCCATAGTGGTGGTCTTGATACTGAAACACTGGTTCAGTGTAAGATGTTCATGAAGTTACAGTAGGCTGTTTGAATCACTATAGATATAATTACATCTTTGGTCTAGAGACATTGTGCAAGAACCCATATCTGGGGCCATATGAAACAAACATCTCAGAATAAGTGTGCTGAACTAAGACCAGGGGCTGTATCCACAAAGCATATTAGAGTAGGAGTGCTGATCTAGGATCTGTCCATATAATCATAGTCATGATCTAAAAGGCAAACCTCACCCCAGATCAGCACTCCTACCGAGATGCTTTTGTGGATAGCGGCCCAGGTCCCTCTTCTCCATGTAATATTCAATTGTGCTCGAGAAGGAAAGGCTTAAATCATAAATCAGTAGACAAGTTAATTGACAGTAGAAAAAAGATGCGCGCACCGATGGAGCCGGCAGACATTCGGTATGATTTTGAAGTCAGCTAGCAACAATGAGATGCTGCCATGTGGGGAATCGTAGGTGGCTCATTTCAGTTGGTTTGGAGGCGTTTATAATATACAAATTTGTTAGTTAACCAACAACGTATTTGAGAGAAGTGCTCATTGAACAAATGTATTTGTTTTCAATAAACATTAAGACAAAATATAGTTGTCAACAATCTAAGCCAACCCAGCCTGTTTTGCTCCATAGTTTTGTTTGCAATACAGCCCCTGGTGTCTCCCCAGACATAAAAGCAGAAAACACCCGCAGCATTAGTCATTATAAAAGGAAAATTTTAATCAAACAGAAAAGCTCCAGGTACAATGTCTGGGTGAAACAGACCCTGGGTGCAATGCTTTATAACAGACAAATCATAAAAATGTAAATATACTTACATACAAACACCAGATATTATCCTCAAAGAATGGGTGCAGAAACTGACTGAATTTAAATGTTTCTTAACCAGAGCTATGGATACACAAATGTCAGCTAACTGTCCTTTATGTTGGCACCAAATCACTATACCAATATATTCCTTACAAGTTATCGTTTGAGCCTACTGCCAGCATTGCAATCATCAAAACGCTGACCTGTCTGTGTCTGTACTCTAAACCTGGTAGGTACCCTACAATCAGACACAAGGCAATTCATCTCCAGTTATTCTGTGTGGACAAGTAACGCACTGCGCTTTCTTGGCAAAGGACAGGTTAGTAGTCAGCTCTGTGCTGGTAGTGTAAGGTGAGGAGGTCTCTCTGGTGTGTGTGTGTGTGTGAGATTGTAAACCATTTAAAAGCTCTCTGGTGTGTTATTTCTTGGCGAATGAGATCTTCATGGCGTTGGTCTGGGTGATCTTGAAGCCCTGTAGTGCCTCCCTGGCCGCTCCAGCCTGCACGTCATTATCAAACTCTACAAAGGCGATGTCGTGGCGACCAGGTACCAGACGCACCTCTTTGAACCCAGGGAACCTGAAGTGGGAAAACAGTCAACATCAGGACAGAACTTCAGGCAGACTTGTCAAAAAGACACACACATCAAGGGTCTATACTTGTCAAAATATTCAATCTCACCACACACAAACACTAGTAGATAACCACAATATTGGAAACTGAAAACAGAACAGATATGTTCCAATACGACAGAACATGGAAGAATAAACATTACATTTACACACAGCACCAAGGAGTATATGAGAAGGGGGGAATAAAATGAAGAGGTACTAACTGGTTGAAGAGCATAGACAGCATGAGCTCGTTGGTCTCCTCTGGGAGGTTGGTGAGGAAAAGGATGTGGTTGGGAGGGTTTTCTGCAACCTGGAGGTAAAGAAGATCACATTTATCAACATAATAAGTTAGTGAGATTATACAGTAAGACGAACATCAAGCAAACTCATGATTACAGCGTTCCACTAAACAGACCTGCTGTTTAGTTAATAAAAAAGGGCGCTGACAAGATATTACAAGATATAAACTAACACTGATAAACACACGTAATCCATACCTGGGCGTGGGGCATTTGCCCTGGCATCATCCCACCCGGAGGCATGGCACCAGGGGGCATTCCCCCAGGGCCCATCCCAGGAGGTGGCATCATGCCTGGCGGGGGCATGTAAGGGGGCTGCCCTGGCATTTGCATCATACGAGGAGCCCCGCTCATGGGTGGCATTCCCTTCAGAAGAACAAAAAGAATGTTCAATGAACTCAGCCGGATTATCAATTAGCGATACACGTGGAATAACACAATCTGCCATTTTAGATAGACTTGTCTTTAAGAAAACATGTTAAGCACAATGGCTAACAGTGGCTACAAAGGTGGTTCTGTCTCACAGTAGATCACTTACAGGCATGGGTGTTGGAACTCCAGGGCCCATAGGTACTACAGGGGTTCCTGGCACACCCTTCTTGGCCCCTGCAGCCTCTGGGCCCTTGACCTTGGCCCTCTTCTCCTTCTTACGGTCGCGCTCCACGTAGGTGCCCTTCATTTTAGCGATGATGTCAGAATCCCCTTTGGCGTACCCAATACGCTGTGATGAGAAAGCGGTACAGTTGACGACAGGACTATTTTAAAAAACAGGGCTGCATACTAGAGAATCTTCATTCTCTAGCTAAACATGTGTCAGGCAAAAGCTAGCTGATGTGTACCATGTGTATTGGCAGTAGCTCACCATAGGTTTGTCATAGAATGGGAACCCCTGCATGGAACGCAGGGCATTGGAGGCGCTGTTGACCTCCTTGAAGATGACAAAGGCCTGACCCCTCATCTTCAGGGAGCGGGCAACCAAAATGTCTAAGATTTGACCAAACTGAGAGAAAATGGCGTACAACGACTTCTTCAGTTCTGGGGGACAAAGGGTACAAACAATACATGTTTAGGCAAGGAGAAGTTGGCATGGTTGATGGGTAAACAAATAAACATGAGGGCAAAACAGTAACAAAAATGAAGGGGTAGCTAGATCTAACCATCTTTTTTAATCTTCTCGTTTAGGTTGTTGATGTATATGGTGTGGTTGAGACGCATATCCGGAGCAGCCATCTTCTGTGAAATAAAACAAATTGGTCATTTAGAACACATGTCAACTAACGATACTGTTAGCGCCTTATAACCTCCTTAAAGTAGCTAGCTAACTTACGTAGCTATATGTAGAATAAGTTGGTAGCTAACGTTAGCTAGTTTTAACCATTAACCAAGTGTTTTACAATTAAAAAGTAGACAGTTAACTAAAAAAAGATAACTAGCTAGCTACCATTTGCTAATGTTAGCTGCTGGCTAAGTTAGCTACTACAAATAAGTTAACGTTAGTTGGCAGACGCACGCCATCAATGTCCACTCATTTTTACAAACTGGTGACTTATCGAACTTGCATATTAGAAAAATTTAATAATTGAGACGTTGTATTTACCTTTCAGTACTGGGATGCACAATATAATCGGCCTCGAAAGAAATGAATGAAACTAGCTACACGAGAACCCGACAACCCACTTTATTATCTCTGCTGGAGCTTGCTACTAGCTAACGTAGTAGACGTATAAAGCCTTAATAGCTAACAAGCCAACTATTTTGATTGGCTGGTGTAATTTCCGGATCCTGTCCAGAATAGCTTTTCATTGGATTATTTTAGCCACCCCGTTAACATCATTGGATATGATGTGCTACATTTCAGACGCTCCCGCCTATTGCTGCTCGTTCACGAGAATCAACCTAAGCAAGATGCTACGCAGATGATCAAATCTGTAAACCATATTGATTTACTTTTACACATCCAAAGAAATAAGCTTTAACATATCCTTATGATATTATCATCGTGCAATCTACTGCGTTTGAGAGCCATCCGTATGTTTCAAACAGCTATTATTCGGTTCAAAAGATGAACTACTTTTACATTATTTTGTTATTGATAGCTAGCTAACTAAGTAGTTCTTCTGTTCTGTAACCTTACTGTAGAAAATGCCACATTGTAGCCGTTTTAAATGAAAGCCGTGTTTGTTACCAAACATGGCTTTATTCAGCTACCTAGCTAGCAGCTACTAGTCCTAACATGTAAAAACTTGAAAATAGCTCTCAGGTCTGCACTTGAAGTCGTGTCATTACTAAACTCAACTAAACCAGACATGCAATAAAGTCAATGTTAATCAAACTGCATGTCATATGCACATATTTCAGAAATGTTTTTTGCAACTTTAGTCATGATGTAACATACAGTGCATTCGGGAAGTATTCAGACCCCTTCCCTTTTTACACATATTACGTTACTCCTTATTCTAAAGTTAATTATTATTTTCTGTCATCAATCTACACACAATAACCCATAGTGACTAAGCAAAAAAAGTTTAAAAAAAAACAGAAATACCTTATTTACATAAGTATTCAGACCCTTTGCTATGAGACTCGAAATTGGGCTCAGGTGCATCCTGTTTCCATTGATCATCCTTGAGATGTTTCTACAACTTGATTGGAGTTCACCTGTGGTAAATTAAATAGATTGGACATGATTTGGGAAGGCACACACCTGCCTATATAATGTCCCACAGTTGACAGTACATGTCAGAGCAAAAACCAAGCCATGAGGTCGAAAGAATTGTCCCTAGAGCTCCGAGACAGGATTGTGTTGAGGCACAGATCTGGAAAGGGTACCAAAACATTTCTGCAGTATTGAAGGTCCCCAAGAACACAGTGGCCTCCATCATTTTAAAATGGAAGCAGTTTGGAACCAACAAGACTCTTCCTAAAGCTGCCCACCTGGCCAAACTGAGCATTCGGGGGAGAATGGCCTTGGTCAGGGAGGTGACCAAAAACCCAATGGTCACACTGACAGAGCGCCAGAGTTCCTCTGTGGGGTGAACCTTCCCTCTCTTCAGCACCCATCTCTTCAGCACTCCTCCAATCAGGCTTTTATGGTAGAGTGGCCAGACGGAAGCCACTTCTCAATAAAAGGCACATGACAGCACTCTTGCAGTTTGCAAAAGGCACCTAAAGGACTCTCAGACCATGAGAAACAAGGTTCTCTGGTCTGGTGAAACCAAGATTGAACTCCCTGGCACCATCCCTACGGTGAAGCATGGTGGTGGCAGCATCATGCTGTGGGGATGTTTTTCAGCGGCAGAGACTAGAAGACTAGTCAGGATTGAGGAAAATATAGTTTTTTTGTAAGGTTCACCTTCCAACACGACAATGCAGGAGTGAGTGTCCTTGAGTGGCCCAACCAGAGCCCTGACTTGAACCTGATCGAACACCTCTGGAGAGACCTGAAAATAGCTGTGCAGCAACGCTCCCCATCCAACCTGACTGTGTTTGAGAGGATCTGCAGAGAAGAATGGGAGAAACTCCCCAAATAGAGGTGTGCCAAACTTGTAGTGTCAACACCCAAGAAGACTCAGGACTGTAATTGCTGCCAAATGTGCTTCAAGAAAGTACTGAGTAAAGGGTCTGAATACTTTTTGGATGCACTGTATCTAGGCATTAGATGGAGACGCTCTGACAGTAAGTTAAGCAATAAGGAGCTCAATTAATAGGCCTCCTACACAGTAATGTTTAAAAAATGTATGTACACAAATTAAGCAAATTTCACTTAATCATTAATGCAACTTTATTCCATCAGTGGGTGATATGTGTTATTTCAATAGCTTCCTGTCATGGTGTGGAGCCCTTATCAATTCCCTTCTCTGTCTCTTATCACCCAGAATTGCACTGCAGTGACAGAGGGTATTTCAATGGAGCATCCACCTCCTTCACCACCAGGACCACCTACAGCTGCCTCGAGGCCAAGCAAGAAGAAGCTGTACCAGGCCATAGCGGCAGGAAAGACCCCTGCCGAGGGGGATCACGCAGAGGCCCGGTGCTGCTCAGTCAGAGGGAGAGCAGGTGAGGCGAACTGTCTACATAAAAATAAGTTATCAGACAAGCGTGCAGATTAAAGCTATTCAAGATCTGCAACATGGTGGTTGGAAAACCACTGGAAGAGTTCTGCAGGTAGCCTAACGGTTAAGAACTTTGGGCCAGTGACCGAAAAGTGGCTGGTTGGAATTCCAAAGCTGACTAGGTGAGAAAATATGTCTTATGTGCCCTTGAGCAAGGCACTTAATCTGTAATTGCTCCTGTAATTCACTCTCTCTGGAGAAGAACATCTGCTAAATGACTAAAATATCTACACAGTTCACACTTGTGGTGAGTGTGTAATTTTTTTTTTTTTTTTTAATCGTGCCTACAGATTATGGAATGGAATGGGGTCGTCAGTCGCAAAATGGGTAACACTCTCCACCTTTATAGTCAGTGCACTGGGGTGGGGGTGTTCTGCACCTGGGCGTTCAGTTAAGAACAGTTTCTGTCCATGAAAGCAGCACTGTGGTGATCATGTGGGAGTTGCCACTACAAATAGAACACACATGCAAGAAAAGAGATGACGCTGAGCTATCCCATCAAGACCAAGCTACAGACTACTGTGATATATCCATTGTTCAATAACTCATTTGTCACCAGGTGGCAGTAAGAAAGTCTGTTTTGTGGTGTGGCTGACTGTTTACTGGTTGACGTAGTTTCAGGAAAGACCTGCAGTGGATGCTGTTCAACAACTATGTGCCTTCCCTCATCCAAGGCGGCCCACATTAAGTCACGTAAAGCTTTTGAAAATGGAGCCTTCCTCCATTGAAGTAATCACTGATCTAATACGTGTGAATTCATATTTCTTCCCTAAGCTGATGTCTTTTGTTGGTAGTTTTGTCATTAAATGTGATGTTATACTTCCTGAGGTACATACCCCTGTCTGAGGTGTGTGTGTTTTTACGTGTAGATGGGGTCTGGTGGATCTATGGATGGCAGATCACCTGCCACAGCCCCCTCAGTGTTTCCATAGAGACCATAGTCCAGACAGTGATGGACAGGGGCTACACAGTACAAGGGGAGATGTTCTCAGGTAATGCTTTAGCCATCTATGCTGCATACACTGAACAACAGCAGAGCTGTACTGTATTAGTGAGACTAGTGTGTGTGCTTTATCCGGGGTTACAGCACCCTGGCTTCCCCCGTCTGCACTCACCTCTCCCAAGGTTCTGTTCACATGGTCCCCAGCTGCTGACTCGGCATTCTGGGACCTCAAGCACCGCTTCACCACTGCTCCCATATTAGTTAATCCTGACCTGTCTCGTCAGTTTGTGGTGGAGGCCGATGCTTCGGATGTCGGAGTGGGGGCTGTCCTGTCCCAGGATTTTGCCCTGGACCTCAAGTTACATCCCTGTGGCTTCTCCCGTCGCCTAAATGCCAGGAGAGGAACTACGGTGTGGGGAATTGTGAGCTTCTCGCGGTGAAGATGGTGTTAGAGGAGTGGAGACACTGGTTGGAGGGGGCGGAACATCCGTTCATTGTGTGGACGGACCACAAGAACATGCTGAGCGCTTGTTGGCTGCTTTTCCTTCACTCTGTGGTCCAACTCATCCCAAACCATCTCAATTAGGTTGAGGTTGGGTGATTGTGGAGGCCAGGTCATCTGATGCAGCACTCCATCACTCTGCTTCTTGGACAAATAGCCCTTACACAGGCTGGAGTTGTGTTTTGGGTCATTGTCCTGTTGAAAAATGAATGATCGTCCCACTAAGCGCAAACCAGATGGGATGGTGTATTGCTGCAGAATGCTGTGGTAGCCAGTCTGGTTAAGTGTGCCTTGAATTCTAAATAAATCACTTACAGTGTCATCAACAAAGCACCATCACACCTCCTCCTCCATGCTTCATGGTGGGAACCACACAGGCAGAGATCATCCGTTCACCTACTCTGCGTCTCACAAAGACACGGCGGTTGGAACCAAAAATCTCAAATTTGGACTCATCAGACCAAAGGGCAGATTTCCACCGGTCCAATGTCCATTGCTCGTGTTTCTTGGCCCAACAAGTTTCTTCTTCTTAGTGTTCTTTAGTAGTGGTTTCTTGACCATGAAGGCCTGATTCACGCAGTCTCCTCTGAACAGTTGATGTTGAGATGTCTGTTACTTGAACTCTGTGAAGCATTTATTTGGGCTGCAATTTGAGATGCAGTTAACTCTAATGAACTTATCCTCTGCAGCAGAGGTAACTCTGGGTCTACCTTTCCTGTGGCGTCCTCATGAGAGCCAGTTTCAACATAGTGCTTGATGGTTTTTGCGACTGCACTTGAAGAAATTTTCTGGATTGACTGAGCTTTGTCTTAAAGTAATGGACTGTTGTTTCTCTTTGCTTATTTGAGCTTATTTGCCATAATATGGACTTGGTCTTTTACCAAATAGGGCTATCTTCAGTATACCACCCCTACCTTGTCACAACACTGACAAGTGTTGACAAGGTTGATTGGCGCTGATTGGCTCAGCGCATTAAGTTAAGAAATTCCACAAATTAACTTTTAACAAGGCACACCTGTTAATTGAAATGCATTCCAGGTGACTACCTCATGAAGCTGGTTGAGAGAATGCCAAGTGTGCAAAGCTGTCAAGGCAAAGGGTGGCTATTTGAAGAATCGCAAATATAAAATATATTTTCATTTGTTTAACACTTTTTTGGTTACTACATGAATCCATGTGTTATTTCATAGTTTTGATGTCTTCACTATTAGTCTACAATGTAAATATAAACACTTGAATGAGTAGATGTGTCCAAACTTGACTGGTACTGTTGTAGGGCAGTGTAAAAACATTTATCAATATGATTCATACTTCTGATGTTTGGTGTTGAATGAGACGACACAGGGCTTCAGATTAGAAAGGACTTGAGCTCTTAGTTCCAGTTTATTGCAATCAATGGTATTCTAGAAAAAGAGAGCAGGGACCCGTCTCAATCCTTTGAACATTTGTATTTGCGTCCCCCAGCAACCGTACAGCACAGAGGAAAGGCTTATCCAAACTATATAAAATCTTAGGCTTTCCCAACCTTACAGTCCAGCTCACAGCCACACACAAACAGTCTGAAAGCCAGTAACTGTCCGGTTAAGAAGAGGATACATGGTACGTAAGATATAATACTTTGTAAACAATACATTATTCCAGAATGTGTTTTTATGGTGTGGAATATTTGAGATGTCAACAGTAGAAACATAATTCCAGTTCCATGATGTCAATGCTGACAGTCACACACAGAGCTCCTCCATTTTCTAGACGTAGAAATCTGCACACACACCATAAATACACAAACAGTATCTTAACTGTTTAAGGATATGTAGGAAGACTTGGATGGGAATATTGGCTGACAGATCTACAAATCCAGTGACACAAGTCTGACTTGTGGATGAACGTGTCATAACATACAGTAGCTCATTCATTCCAGTTTCAGGTGACTTGTTCAAATAGTCATTTCAGTTGTCAGGCCAATCGTTACCCAGTCCAGAAAAATGTATGAACCGAACTGAAGGAATAAATGGTCACAACTATGCAGATTGATCAACTTCCATTCACCAGAAAATGGTTTGCTTATAAAAACCTGGGACACCAGAGTGAATCCATATTCAGAGACAGAGGCAGGGCTAGCTTTGTTCAATGGCTTTTGGGAGGAACCCATTTGTGCAATACAGTCTAGTTCGCCATCACCACCAAGTCATGTGCCCCACTAGGAGAGAAAATAAAGAAAAAAAACATTAAAGATCCATTAGTCCAGTGGTTCCCAACCATTTGTGGTTACTTTAGCACCAGCTGAATTTTGCTCTCCAGAGTACCCCTGAAGTACCCCCTCATGTACTTTTTACCAGTAAGCCTATGGTCTCATTAAATATTCTCAAGTACCGCCCTGTGGATCGACCAAGTACCCCCAGAGGTCCTAGTAACCCTGGTTGGGAACCACTGTTAGTTTATCTGCTGGGTCAACTCTGCCAATCAACAGCCTCCAGTTTTCACCATCCTACTTACAAAAAAAATACAAAAGTTACAGACTTTGGGTCAACTCTCCAGCAAACTTTGGAATGATATATATAAAAAAAATAATCTGCCTCCAATCCCAAAATCTAGGCACAGAAAAAGTACAAAGTGTAAAGAGGCTACTCGTGAAGGCAAACAGATGAAATAAAACTGTATTTACATTAAAAGGCTAAGTACCAGATAAAGGTTACATATACCGTTTTTTCCCCCAGTGTTTCTAGTGTTGACAAATATATAAAATAGTTTAAAAAGCATAAAGTCAAGTGGTCCATAATGAAAATAAAATGTTCTCCATTGGCCACTTGAGGATATATCCCATTGGAAAAGTACAGTACATTATCATCATACTTGTGATCATATGAAGGAAGAGTAGTGTGTCTGTGTGTACGTGCTGCAGTGATAGTTGACGTCATAGCTCTTATAATGAGAGAAGTTGATGAGGGATGACACACCGCTAGTCGTGTGGACAGGTTTCCTCACTCTGACTAAAGAGTGTCCACCATGTTCTGTGTGCTCCTCCGTTTGCCTCTCTTTCACTGTCATCCTTCTTTCCTTTCCCCTCCATCTCACCAGTCTCACATTCTAGTTTGGGTAATGACCAGTTCCATTTGTTCTTCCCCACTTTCATTCTCCATCTGAGAGTGAGAGTGTTCTCTCCATCCTCCTCCTCTCTCTTCCAGGCCATCCCTTTGTACTCTCTCACACGGCCCGCTCTTTCTCAGTGGCTGGGGGGGAGCATGGTACTGAGAATGTCTATGAGGTTGTCCAGACCCCACAGGTAGCCATCCTCGCAGTTGCCCTCGATCCAGGGGGTCCGGTGGTCCAAGGTGAGGGGGGCAGGCAGGGGCACCGTTTTCCCAAAGTCTATCATCCACACACGGGCCTGGCCTGACGCATCGTGCACAAACAGCAGGGAGCTGCCCACCACCTGGGAGAAAACCGGACATTTGAGTTCAGTCTGTCAGTGAGAGTGTTTGTTTGTGATTTAAAGCTGCACTATGCAGAAATCGCTCCGCCATGTCCTGGTTACTAAAATTCTAATAGTTCGCCTAATTTGGAAGACATTTCAGTTGAATGAGTTCAGTTGTACAACTAACTAGGTATCCGCCTTTCCCTTAATTTCAGTTTGTGAGACAAAACAAGCATGTATAGTGTAGAGAATCATTGTAGCATCTAAACCACTGAAATATATTGTCTATAACCAAAAATATTGTATTTTAAGCTGGTGTACAAAACTGAAAGTAAAAACGAAATTTAAGAATGGGACGCATCGAAAGAGTGCACATAGAACAGATCTACCGCTTCTTAGACTTGCTTTCAATGAGGATGACAGATCTATAACTATTTCAATTTGGTCAGGCAGCCCAAAAAGTAACATATTGCAGGTTTAATAAGAAATTTGAATCATGTTCATATCAATCACATTTGATCATAATCCAGCAAACAGGTTTGTTGAGGGAAAGTACTCATGCCAAACTTTACTATAAATATTGTCTTAATTTACCACTAGTAAGTAAAGCAGACTACTATGGGTACAGAGAAGTGGGATGTAGTATAGGGTGTGAGTGAGTTTGTGTGGGTTACCTCATGTGTTCTGAAGAACTGTGACTTCTCCAGCACAGATCGCAGCTCCTCCAGACGCTGCAGGTAGACTTTCTACCAGAGAGAGAACGGGAGACAAACAGTCAAACAGACAGTCAATCTGAAGGGACTGAGTAGGTCCCCCTAGAACTCAAGTTCTCTTATGTGCCACCCGACTAAATGTCCCTCTAGAAACACGTACCAGGATCTGAATGTTCCCATCAACAAAGTCTCCCAGAGCCTGCATGACCTGCTCCCGGTGTTTGGTCTTCTTAAAGTTGGTGTTGCACGTCCCATCCGCTCTCTGCACATCACAAATAACACAAGAGTAATTGATGCAGTGAAATTATTATTTGTTTTTTAATGAAGTAAGCTTTATGTGACATTTGAGTGCTGACCCATCACACCCATTTCCTTGTCTCATTATTGTTAAGTTATTTTGCCCATAAATTTGAAACACTAAAAATAATTTAGACCCCGTGTTGAACCCAGTGTGCCCCCTGACCTTGATGCCCTCGATGCGGAAGCCCAGGGTGGCAGTGGAGCTGAGGGTCTCTCTCCACTGCATGTATCTGGGCTTCAGGATGCCTTGTTGGGCCCTCTCCTGATCCGTAGGGGCCCCAGGGTCCACGGCCACCATCTTCTCATACATGTCCCTGCGGAGCCGTGGACGCTCCCTGGCCTTCAGTAGCTCCTCCTCCAGGTAAGTCCTGATAGGACAGGGAAGACCGGGTTAGTGAGCCAGTTCATCATCTAACAGCTGAGTTATCTAACAATAGTAATCTCCTCTCCAGCATTGGTCCTGGAGAGCCTCAGGGCATGCAGGATTTAGTTTTGCTCTGATGAAGGTCGACTGAAAGGTGGCTCAGCTCAATTTTGCATCCAGCACCTTCACTAAAATCGGTTTTGGGTGTGTGGTAGATTTTGCCTATTATTTTCCAGCTCAGTACACCTATCTCTTCCCCGGTCTCTCACCTGCTGCCCATCTTGCAATCCATGATGGAGGGAGAGTCAAAGTCAGCCAGGAGGTCGTCCATTAGGTTGTAGTCCTGTTCGTCCCTCTGCACCACGCCGTAGTAGCCAGGGACATAGGGCCGCAGAATGTCCCCCATCAGCTTCAACAGGCACAGCTGCTCACACTCACAGTAGCGCTTCAACAAACGCCCATACTCCCCCGCCTGGAAGTTACCTACGAGACAGAGGGAGGGGACAAGTGAGTGACAGAGGAGAAGAAAGTGAGAAATACTGAGAGAGAGAACAAGTACAGAGAGAGAGAGAGAGAGAAACAGAGAAAGAGAGAGAAGGAGAGAGAGAGAGGGAGCTAGTGAGACAGAGTGTGAAAGGGAGTGGTGTATACCTGCGTGCCCGGCGAGCTGCACCCAGGGATAGCGCTTGTTAAAGGACACGAAGGGAGACCAGTGCACCATAGTTTTCAGCTTCTGCCATTGCTTGGTCTGGAAGGAGAGAAGCAACAAATGGGTTACACACCACCAGTCAGCTAAACTAGTGTTTACATATGGTCATCCCGACTCATTCTTACTTGGCCACAGCAGAAAACTGGATAGAAATGTTGTTTCGCTTATCAGTGGGTCATAAGACCATTTGAGGTTGATGAAAATAGTTTGAAAACCAATGATCTAAAAGACACACACACACGACGGGAGGCACAGAGTGAGAGTGAGGTCCCAGCTCGCTTGAGCCAAGGCCAGGTACACAACATTTCTCACAGCCCCCATTCACCAAACATTGACCAGAAACGTCACACTGGTTCCACAATAACAAAAATATAACATTCCTGGCCTACACAGGAACACCATGTGCGAGTTTGATTGAGTAAGTGTGTGAGTCTGCGGACATGTGTGTAGTTAGTTTATCTTTATTGGGAAAAACACAGCAAGGTCACTATGCAAGAGAGTTTGACGCAAGCAAGCAGAGAGGAGAACACACAGCAAGGTCACTATGCAAGAGAGTTTGACGCAAGCAAGCAGAGAGGAGAACACACAGCATCGATTGCACACACACCACTGATTAGGAAATGATACTGTATGTGTGTGGGAAGTCACAGGAAGGAGACCGAGAGAGAAAGGGACAGAGAGACAAGGAGAGTGCAAAGGTAGGGCAAAGACAAAACATTTGAGAAAAAGAGACAAGAGAAGAGGAAGGCAGAGGTCATCATAGAGGTAATTGAGTGGAAGGACAAGGTGCCATAAACCCATATTTTATGATCATTTACAACCCTCAGACTGCTAAAGAATGCATGCCCCACTACACTACAGACCAGTACAACCAACCAACCCCAGCCAATGTTTGTCTGTCTGCCTCCTCCGCACCCACACATTCTTTACACTGGACTGCTGAAATGTTGTGCTGAATACAGAGCGAGAAAAGAGTAGAAAAACAGGCCAGAGGCCGTATTCATTAAATATCTGAGTAGCAGTGCTGATCTAGGATCTGTCCATATAATCTTATTCATTATTATCGGAGACGCTTTGTGGATACGGCCCCTGAAGTTGTACTGAATACATGGTAAAGAACAGAGACAGCACAGGCTAGTAGTCTGAGTCCCGGGGCTGGTCAATGCCAACAGAGACTTCCGAGCTCTAAAGCTCTTTACCAGCTTAACCCAAACATAAGCCAAACATTACCTCAGAGCAGATGACACATTCACACTCACAAGAGCGGGATTCAAACACACAAAAGTGTACAGTCACCCACACACACACACCTGCCAGATTGAAAACATTGAAAATAAAGACAAAGCCCAGAAGGAAAAGTGCAAAGAGGCAGAGGTCAATGTGACAGGTGAACGATGAGCTAGCTCCAAGGTGGCACAACACTAATCTGCAGGGGGAATTCAGCTAAGTCAATCACTATCATTCTCTCTCTCTGTCCCTCTCGGAGCTGAGCATTGGGTGCTGGGTGTCACTACAGGGGGTCCGGAGAGGAACGGGTAATCAAAGCAGAGCTATACCCCTCCTAAATGGCTCTTTTCTCCTCTTTCACTCCTCTCTCATCCACTCGTTTATCTCCCACTCGCTCTCTCTCCAGCAGCTCAGGCCAGACAGCTTAATGAATGGCCCAGGGGGGTCAGATGTAACTCAGTCCCCTCTATTCGATTTCACCGCCTCCTCCCATCTCCATTATTACCTGACCTGAATGACCCTGGAGAGGAGAATCTGCTCTTCTCTCTTTACTTCTCCTTTTCCCTTCCTAAACGTATTACTCCCTCTCTCCTGCCTTCATTCACTGCTTCCCGCTGTTGTTGTTATCCTAATCCCGCTCCATTTCTCCCGCTCCTCCACTATAAAACAGCAGGGCTCTGTCCCTCTGCCCCCTCCCTCCAGCCTTACCCCTCTCTTTTCTTCCCTTCATCCTACACTACATTCTTGGAATGCGTCTTGACTCCTGTCATAATGACAGCAGCCATAAAACACACACATCAGTAGTGACATTCAGGACGTCAGTGTTGTCCGCAAGAGGAACACGAAAACCTCTGTTCTGACCACGAGGTCAAAAACTAAAAGGTCGTGAAGCTGTGACCCTACTGACCTACAGCCCTAGTGTCTATTCTGACAACAGCCGTCATCATAAATCTCCCTGGCTTACCACCGCCTTAGGCCAGATAGAGACAATGCAAACGTCAACTCGGAGAACCTTATTAAAACACCCACGACATAACAGCTTTTCATAATAAAGACAGATCCTAGGTGTTAAACCTGGTCAAATAAAGATACAATCAAATCTTGTTGGACTTTAATGGACCCAATACACACCTGACCCAGCCTACAGACACACAAAGACAACTCTCCTTCTACCTGTCCATACTAGCTAATGCCAAAGCAGATAGATAATCCTTCTACAGACGGACAGAATCCAACACCTGTCCAGACCTGCCTCAACTAGAGAGGACAGGGTTTGTAACAGCACTTCCACACATACCTGTGTGGATCAGCACAGAGAGAGGAGATACTGTGTACCTGCCCACCTCATACCTAATCCTAGAGAGAAACACGGCCTTACATACTGGATGTACACCAGGGGAGCATTCAGCAGGACGCAACGTTTTGGAACGTTCAGTTAGCAATGCGCTATGTAGAACAAACATGCCTCTCTGACAAGTAGAATAAGGAATCACGTTGGCTCTATTTGTGGCATTTCTATCTGCAACGTTACGTTCAATGTGGCCCTACATCTCAGCCCACAAGGACAGGGACAGTCTTCACCTGTCCACACCTAAGGTTATTATATCTATGACTATAGAAGACTATTGTTATCTGACTTCAACTCCTCGCTATACTAAAGCAATAAGGCCTGAGGGGGTGTGGTATACGGCCAATACGCATAACGTAAAGCAGATGGCATATACCACAAACCCCCGAGGTGCCTTATTGCTATTATAGACTGGTTACCAATGTAATTAGAAGAGTAAAAATAAAATGTTTTGTCATACCCGAGGTATACGAGCTGATATACCACGGCTTTCAGCCAATCATCATTCAGGGCTCGAACCACACAGTTTATATTGTATTGTATGCAAGCCTGTCCTCACCTGTTGACATCCGTCTCCAATCTCAGCTCTTCCCAACAGTATATCTAATCTAGTATGTCTAATCTGTTTGTCTCATCTCTTACCTGGCAGACCGGCACTGACACAGGCACACACAGACACAGAGGGGAGGTGAGAGTGTAGCCAGTCCCACACACTCCGCACCGTCAGTACAGGTTCTCCAAACGAGACCTCCACGAGCATCCGGCACTCCATCGGACTGTCCCTCAGTTAGCCTAGAGGGGTTAGCATTTAGCCTTGCCCCTCTCTGTATATCCCTGTTAGCCTAGCATGAGCATTTGGCCCTACATATGACTGTTAGAAGGGCTGTGGCTAAATGCTACAGAGGCTATCTGTCCCTCAGTTAGCCCTGCAGCATTAGCAGTCAGTCAATGCAATTGCCTGGCTTTGTTAACTTGT
This sequence comes from Salvelinus namaycush, assembly GCF_016432855.1. Taxonomy (NCBI): domain Eukaryota; kingdom Metazoa; phylum Chordata; class Actinopteri; order Salmoniformes; family Salmonidae; genus Salvelinus; species Salvelinus namaycush. The sequence continues at coordinate 4,692,038 of NC_052340.1, read as the reverse complement.
GTTTTCTGGTAAACATCCCCTCTCGTATAAGGTTACATTATAATCCCTCTCTGCCTTCTCTTTAACGCCAACTGATCTCTGTCCTCTCTGCAGCATTTTGTCCCTCCTCTCTTACAGTATCACTGTCTCCCTACCTGGTGTTACTTCTCCCTCCCAGGTCTCGTGCTCGCTCGTTAACTCGTCACTCTCCCTCACACTAGTCTGTCACTTAGCGCTACATTTTCCCTCTCCAAGTTTGATGACCTCTGCCTCCCTTTCATCAATTTTCCCTCTCCATGTTTCTTTCCCCACCACACCAACTGTCTTTCTGATATCAGGGTCTCTCTCTAATCCCCCCCTCCCCATCAGCCTGTCCTGAGCCGGTGTCCTCAGGAAGACAGAGTCACCAGTGACAGACTCGTCTGTAATACCCAGAGAGAAAGGGCCTCTTTACTCTGCACTACTTTGATGACACATACTAGTCCCAGGAAATCTACTACTGTAGTGTAAACAGACAGATCGATTCAAAATCTCTCTATGAGAGATGTCTCCCACACTAGCTCCGGAGGAAGTGTGGGAGACATCTACCCCACATACCCCCCTGAGTAGTATAGTGTAAAGACAATGGCTCTCCCACACCACATGTCCCTAAATTAAATACCTTAATACCAGCAGACAGCATTTTGTTCCCCTTCTGTTAACTAAACTGAAAATTGTGGGGCAAAGACAACTTTCAAGTGTGTGAGTATGATGCAAAAGACATCGACCTAATGTAGCCAATTCTGTTTTGTGGGAGTCATCATGCTGGAGTCAAAGTGAATTACTAGATTGGATATTCAGAGGAAAACATTTCTAAATACCCCTAAGCACTAACCCCACTTTTGCTCGCTTTCTTTAAAAAAAAATTGATTCTATGGAACCCAGGACTCAGTGGCATTTGTTAGAGTGGGCTATCCTGACTAAATAAAGAACATTTAAATCCACTAGAGTACTCCCCTATAGCTCCCTCTATACCCTTCCCCCGCTGGCCTGTTTCTCTTTGTCCCTCAGAGGAACTCCTCAGACATATGTAAGCCCAGAGAGAAAAACACAGGCATGTGGCTGTTGTAAATCGCTTTTGATTTATAAAGGGGGTGCGCCCCGTTTTCCTGCTCACAACACCAGCTGTAGTCTTTAAAAGACATCCTCCAGCGACTTTTTTAAAAAGATTTTACTTTAACTGTTAAAGCAATATCCCAAGTATAAATACAGTAAAGTACACACACTAAAGCGTCAAATAAAATATCTTGAGCAAAATAGTGTTTTGTAGACCGCTGCAAACTTCAAGGAGTTGGTCTGATGGGAATCTGTGATAGTCACGGCCTTCCCCCTTGCTTGAGGAACAACAGAGAAGCATTAGAGAACAAGAGGAAAGGCTCTCTCTCCATTTGTGGCCATGTCATGACTTACTTGGACCACCTATTGAGATGTGCCTTTTGTTAAGTAAATCTTGGGATATCGCGTATCAACAGTAAAAGTTGAGTAAAAGGACATCTTACTCTTAGGTGTGATGCTGCTCTTTTTCCAGGCCTTGTTTACATGTAAACCACATCCCCTCTGCTCTCGGTGGCATGCGCAGCACAGCTCAACCACAGCCCAGTTAACACACAAAAAGTGTCTGACACGAATGTGTTTTTTTTATTGCTGTTGTGGACACTTACAAATATGAGTCTTTGTGTGCGTACGCATGTTCGAGTGTGGCAACTTTGCCATCGCGAGTTGCATAATGCGAGTTTATCGACGAGTTGTTCTTGTGTATGTGGAGTATGTGCTGTACACGGGCGTGTGTTGTGGGATATATTGTAGAGTGTGTGTAGGGAGGGTACTTTATCACTCCTCCATTTATCTATATTTTCCTCTGCCTTCTGTTCCACTGCCTGTGTATCAGGGGAAAACCTTGTGCTGTGCTGCAAGGCTAAACATAGGGGGGGGGGGGGGAAGATATTGTCAGAGAAATGAAGGGATGATGCAGGCAGAAAGAGACTTTATGAAAATATGTCAAAAGTAATGTGTAATATATAAGACGTTACATTCAAAATACAGACCAGAGAGAGAGAGAGAGAGAGAGAGAGAGAGAGAGAGAGAGAGAGAGAGAGAGAGAGAGAGAGAGAGAGAGAGAGAGAGAGAGAGAGAGAGAGAGAGAGAGAGAGAGAGAGAGAGAGAGAGAGAGAGAGAGAGAGAGAGAGAGAGAGAGAGAGAGAGAGAGAGAGAGAGAGAGAGAGAGAGAGAGAGAGAGAGAGAGAGAGAGAGAGAGAGAGAGAGAGAGAGAGAGAGAGAGAGAGAGAGAGAGAGAGAGAGAGAGAGAGAGAGAGATGGCAATGATGTCGCCTAGCAACGCAACTGCCTGCAGCCCAATTTTCCATGACACTCTGAGATGGCATCTGAGTGTGTAGTGTCTGAGTGTGTGCCTTCAACTCTAGAATATGCAGTGTGAGCAGGCAAGTATCTACGATGTACGTCACTGAGCACATAGTGTAGCAACTGGTTTGGCCACACTTTGAAAGCGTACAGTTAGCCAATAACAACCAAGGCCCTAATACTATCACAACCAACACTCGCCCCAGTGCTGCCGTATCACACCAGCTAGATCCAAAATGGACATCCTGTACACTCACTATGTTCCAGATATTCAATCATAACAGTAGTGTGGGTGGGATCTATAACATGGGAACTGCTGACATACCCTCTCATCCAGACTAAATTCATACATTAACAAGGATGACACACGCGTGCAGATATGGAAATTTCTGGACTCGCAGAAGATAAAGCAAATTAGAGAAAGCAAATGAGGGAGGAAAAGAGAGCGACAAAGTAGGTAGAAAGAGAGCTGTGGCTAAGTATCGGAATTGAGTTACATTATTTTTAAGGCTCACTCTCTCCACACATTGACTCACACACACATCATAGAAACCCACTGGAGCACACACACAATGTGAGAGTGAGTCACTCACACCAATGTCATCTAAATAGGTCAGCCATTATGTGTTATTTGGAAGACCATCTCCCTTTCAGAGACATGAAGAAATTAGTTCTGAACATATGTTCTCCTGAAGTAGTTTCTCTCATAAGCACATTGATTACAACGACTACACACTCAGAGAGAGCAAGTATGTGCGTGTTGGTGATATGTAACATGTACACATTCCAGTATTTCCACACAGTGGTGACTTCCAGGATTCACACCATTCCTGTTCAGGAAGAGAGCTTTGCCTGCGTTTCAATTGGTCAATTTCTAGGAAAGACATCCTGTTTTTGAGCTCATGTCATTCCAAGCATTTCTTGGTCAGGGCGCATTCAAAGGCCTCTGACTGGGGAGGGAAACATGAATGTGCCACTGTACAAGGTTAGAGCTGGAACACGCACGGGTCAAAAAAAGAACGTCTTGGGGTTGAGCAAATGACGCCGTGTTTATCAAGACGAGCTCATTAGTGACAATCTCGGCTAAGGGTCATAGTGGTTGGAGTCATGGGTAAAGAGTCACTTAGGAGTGAAAGGGCCTTCATTGGTGAACCTATTTATTGGCTTTGGTGTAGTATGTAAGCGACGCCACAGGTTCACCTAGCTCAGCTGATTTCCACCATGTTGTTTACACCCAACTGATCCTTTCTGATCTATGTGTAAATACAATTGCGCTCCAAACTCCTTCAGGCTAAATATTCACCACACACCCTGTGGTAGGAGCACAGGGGATTGGTGTGTGTGTGTGTGTGTGTGTGTGTGTGTGTGTGTGTGTGAGAGAGAGACGTGTGAGATTCAGATATGTTATCTAGGAGTAGATCTAACACACACTGACAGAGAATTGTGAATTCCTCCGTCTCCAGCGTGTGTGTGTGTGTGTGTGTGTGTGTGTGTGTGTGTGTGTGTGTGTGTGTGTGTGTGTGTGTGTGTGTGTGTGTTTGACATGCAGTCTGTAAGTCAACAATGGAGTTGTGGTACTGGAACATGCATTATCAGTGAATGCCTGCTCTGCGCATTAGGGCATCATTTCAAATCATAGTGCATCTCTTCTGCATAAATGAAAAAAGACTATGCCTTATATCAATAGCATGGGCGCATACAGTAGGCTACAAATGTACCATGGAAGTGTGTGTGTAGAGAAAGTAGTCTAACATAAAGCATGAGCTGGTGTAGACCCAGAGAAATTATTTTGTTTAGAGGTGCTGACTAACACCATATAAAACTGCAAGCTATAAAAATAGAGTTTATATATATATACTCCCAGTAATTGATTGGGTAAACCAACAACATTTTACCCTGAAGGAGGAACAGTGATGCTGAAATGTTGGTGGTTTACCCAATCAATTACTGGGAGTTTATATATAGGTGCTATGCTCTTTATTTATTAGTGTGCAGAAAGTAAACAATAAGGCTGTGTGTTTAAGTATGTGCCCATCCATGACACTTCTAGCCAACATTTAGCACCGATTATAGCCAAAGAGTTTAACATAATACTAATGGGTGTTTTTGTATGCAACCTCATACAGAAGATAAACCTCTAGTCAGCAGACCACCAGATTTTATGCACAAACAAATTAAGGATGGCACACTCACCCCCATTCCTTCGTCTGGACTGCCCAGCATGTTGCAAATGACTGGGGACAGGCTGGACTCGATGTCGCTGCCGGTGAAGTCATCCTCGGACTCCTCAAACGACGAGGCGGAGGATACGCAGCCGGCGGAGGACGAGTTGGAGAGCTTTCGGTGAAAGCGCATTAGCGCCGGGGAGCCTCCCCAGCCACTGTCCGAGCAGGGGGACTCATCATCGGCGTTTGGATCCAGGGATGATCCACCGACTCCGAGTTCCATGGTCCTTGGGTCTAGTGTTTCCTGAGTCCGACTGGGGCTTGGATCTCTGGTTATAATAAGCTTTGGGATAGTACCAGGGAAACGTTGGCTACCTAGTGGACTTTGGACCTGTCCGTGTGGCTGTTTTGGAGAGTTAGTCGAGGGGTCCTCCTGGTTCCCCGACTCAACGGAACAACCGCATTGTTCATTTTTCCTGACAGCTTCGGGCTCACAAGAAGCAGTGAGAAAGTTAGATTTAGGAATTTCTAACTCTGTGTGTGGTATCTCATACCTTATCGGTTCTGACACGCCACTTGTCAGAGGCTCGTCCAAACGCAAGCTCAGTGATGCCAGGGTCAGTTTTAAATTCTCCTCTCCAGATATGCGCCAATGGACTGAACCATCCGGTGGTACAGCCCCCGGTATCGCCCTGACCTCGGAGGCAACCCCACCCTGTTTATCAAATCCGAATGGCTTGTTTTCCATGGCCCAAGCCGGGGCATTCCAGACATGATCCTCCCCAGTTGTTTCTGGGCTGCTGCGCTGCGTAACCACGCAGCGGGTTCTTTCGAATCCTCTGGCCAGCGTATCCAAGCCTGTCGCATCGAAGGAAGAGTCGGCCGCTCCCTTGCTCACAGCGTCACTGTCGAGAGCCTGAATCTTTTCATAATGAATTCGAGATGGGTATTCGGCGACCGGGGTGGTGTAGTCCACTACCGCCGACTCGGTCTGGCCTCTCAACAACTTTCCTCGCCCGTGACCACGAAGGGTTTCCGAATCTCCAGATCCGATTACAAGCCCCACCTCCGGTTGACCTGTCCCTGGCGAAGGCAACTGCTTCGTTTTCATCAGATTCCTGTAAAACCAGTCACCCCTTCGCTCCTCACGGGTAAATCTGCGGATAGGGAGCCGTTTGGCTGTCTCAGTTGGTTTCCAGTACGAGAGACCAGAACGCGTTTGACCCATTCTATACACGGTAGTAGCAGCGCACAAGTCGCACCTTCCGAGATGTTTCCAATTTGAAACAATTCTCACTGTGCTACAAAGTAACACATGAGTCACGTGCTCCACTCATTGTTGCCAATGATAAATGACAATTATAGGAAAATGTTGATCAAAATGTTTGAATATTCCATATCTGCAAGAAAAAACAAAACAGTTTTAGAATATTTTGCCAAAACACTTCACGTAAGTTACTGTACTGCTTTCCATTTGGTCTTATCTACGTCATATTGCAATAAACAACTTCAAACAATCTCATAAAAAAGGTACAAGGTACACACTTTTGCTTTCGTTAAAAGAGATGAGTGAAATTGATGTTCGGTGTGAAGGGTGAACACATCAATATGGTACGAAAACAGGAAAAATGTAGTTTTTTTGAGGCCAATGACTTGAGCTATATTGCTTTGCTCATGTTTTTGCATTTAGTATGGATGTGGCGGCAGGTAGCCTAGTGGTCAGAGCGGCGGGCCAGTAACCGTTAAGGTTGCTGGATCAAATCCCTGAGATGACATGGTAAAGAGAATCTGTCGTTCTGCTCCTGAACAAGGCAGTTAACTGTTCCCCGGTAGGCCCTCATTGTAAATAAGAATTTGTTCTTAACTGACTTGCCCCATTAGCTGCTGCTAAGGCAGTAGCTACTCTTCCTGGGGTCCAGCAAAATTAAGGCAGTTACACAATTTACAGTACATTCACAACACATTGTGTGTGCCCTCAGGTCCCTACTCTACAACCACATAACACAAAATATGTGTGTATAGTGCACATGTTATTGTGTGTTAGTATTTTTATTTTATTTAACTAGGCAAGTCAGTTAAGAACAAGTTTTTATTTACAATGACCCGGGCCAAACCCGGACGACACTGGGCCAATTGTGCGCCGCCCTATGGGACTCCCAATCACAGCCGGATGTGATACAGCCTGGAACCAGGGACTGTAGTGACGCCTCTTGCACTGAGATGCAGTGCCTTAGGCACAGAGTGGTGCAGCGGTCTATGTTTGTGTTGCTTCACAGTACCCGCTGTTCCATATGGTGTATTTGTATCTGTTTTTTAAAATATCATTTTACTGCTTGCATGAGTTACTTGATGTGGAATAGAGTTCCATGTAGTCATGGCTCTATGTAGTACTGTGCGCCTCCCATAGTCTGTTCTGGACTTGGGGACTGTGAGGAGACCTCTGGTGGCATGTCTTGTGGGGTATGCATGGCTGTCTGAGCTGTGTGCCAGTAGTTCAAACAGACAGCTCGGTGTTTTAAACATGTCAATACCTCTCACAAATACAAGTAGTGATGAAGTAAATCTCTCCTCCTCTTTGAGGCAGGAGATTTACATGCATATTATTAATGTTAGCTCTGTTTACATCTAAGGGCCAGCCGTGCTGTCCTGTTCTGAGCCAATTGCAATTTTCCCAAGTCCCTCTTTGTGGCACCTGACCACACGACTGAACAGTAGTCCAGGTGCGACAACTAGGGCCTGTAGGATCTGTCTTGTTGATAGTGCTGTTAAGAAGGCAGAACTGCACTTTATTATGGACAGACTTCTCCCCATCTTAGCTACTGTTGTATCAATGTGTTTTGACCATGACAGTTTACAACCGAGGGTTACTCCAAGCAGTTAAGTCACCTCAACCTGCTCAATTTCCACATTATTCATTACAAGATTTAGTTGAGGTTTAGTGAATGATTTGTCTAAAATACAATGCAGAGTTTTTGAAATGTTTAGGACTAACTTATTCCTTGCCACCCATTCTGAAACTAACTGCAGCTCTTTGTTAAGTGCTGCAGTAATCTTAGTCGCTGTAGTAGCTGACGTGTATAGTGTTGAGTTATCCACATACAGTCTTGGGGGGACTTTGCAATTAATTGCAATTCATCTGATCACTCTTCATAACATTCTGGAGTATATGCAAATTGCCATCATACAAACTGAGGCAGCAGACTTTGTGAAAATGAATATTTGTGTCTGTACATAGACACACTGGCTTTACTCAGTCAGTAGCATGTCATTAGTAAAGTTTGAAAAAACTAAGGGCCTAGACAGCTGCCCTGGAGAATTTCTGATTCTAACTGGATTATGTTGGATAGGCTTCCATTAAAGAACACCCTCTGTGTTCTGTTAGACAGGTCTGCCAGATAAAACTCAGGAGGGACGACCAGGGATGTTCTCTTGATAAGTGCGTGAACTGGACCATTTTCCTGTCATGCTAGCCATTCAAAATGTATCGAGTACTTTTGAGTTTCAGGGAAAATGTATTGAGTAAAAAGTACATTATTTTCTTTAGGAATGTAGTGAAGTAAAAGTTGACTTAAGTAATACTTTGTAAAGTACTTAAGTAAAAATACTTTTCACCACTGCCTATAAGCATGCTGAAAGTCTGTTGTCAATTTGTTTACTGTAAAATAGCATTGTATCTGGTCAAACTATTTTTTCCAAAGGTTTGCTAAGAGCTGGCAGCAAGCTTTTAGGTCTGCCGTACTAAGGGTTGGTAACAGGCTGATTGGTCGGCTATTTGAGCCAGTAAAGGGTGGCTTTATTATTTATAGGTAGGGGAATGAATGCTTGATCTGAAAATGTGGTCGGAGGATTCATATGGAGGGTGTGACACAATTGCGTAGCCTTCGGAGGCATGCAGAGGCCAACTCAAGCTCCGTACCGCATCGCCATGTGCCTCAAATTTTGTAACAATGTGGAGGGCTTTGTAAAGCTCCACATTGACATAATTGGTTGATGGTAGGTGGAGGTGTGAGGTCCTGTATAAACAAACTCACTTCCTTAACTATTTGAGCTGCTCTGCGAAGTGCTAAAAGTACGTTTGCTCTGATTTCTGCGGAGGCCGCATCGCAGTAAATGCTGTACTGCCAATGCAGGCATCGGATTAACCATGCCAAGCCTTTTATCGAGGTAACTTTGGTCAACTCGAGTTCAACTCAGGATAACCAGTACCGCAAAAGTGGGGCATGAGAGTGTCGAATTGTCGAAGACATCAAAACTATGAAATAACACATGGATTCATGTAGTAACCAAAAGTGTTAAACAAATCAAAATATATTTCAGATTCTTTAAAGTAGCCACTCTTTGCCTTGATGACACCTTTGCACACTCTTGGCATTCTCTCAACCAGCTTCACGCCGAATGCTTTTCCAACAGTCTTGAAGGAGCTCCCACATATGCTGAGCACTTGTTGGCTGCTTTTCCTTCACTCTGCAGTCCAACTCATCCCAAACTATCTCAATTGGGTTGAGGTCAGGTGATTGTGGAGACCAGGTCATCTGATGCAGCACTCTATCACTCTCCTTGGTCAAATAGCCCTTACACAGCTTGGAGGTGTGTTTTGGGTCATCGTTCTGTTGGGGAAAAAATTATATCCCATCTAGTTTACGCTTAGTGGAACTGGCATATCGCTGTAGAATGCTGTGGTAGCCATGCTGGTCAAGTGTGCCTTGAATTATAAAGAAATGACACTGACCGTGTCACCAACAAAGCACCACCACACCTCCTCCTCCATGCTTCACGGTGGGAACCACACATGCAGAGATCATCCTTTCACCTACTCTGCGTCTCACAAAGACACAACGGTTGGAATCAAAAATCTCAAATTTGAACTCATCAGACCAAAGGACAGATTTCCACCGGTCTAAGGTCCATTGTTTGTGTTTCTTGGCCCAAGCAAGTCCCTCCTTATTGGTGTCCTTTAGTAGTGGGTTCTTTGCAGTAATTCGACCATGAAGGCCTGATTCACGCAGTCTCCTCTGAACAGTTGACGTTGAGATGTCTGTTACTTGAATTCCATGAAGCATTTATTTGGGCTGCAATCTGAGGCTGGTAACTCCTTTGCAGCAGAGGTAACTCTGGGTCTTCCTTTCCTGTGGCGGTCCTCATGAGAGCCAGTTTCATCATAGTGCTTGATGGTTTTTGCGACTTCACTTGAAGAAACGTTAAAAGTTCTTGAAATTTTCTGGATTGATTGAGCTTCAGAGTGTTATTTTATTGTCCCCAGCACAAGGTGTACCTGTGTAATGATCATGCTGTTTAATCACCTTCTTGATATGCCACGCCTGTCAGGTGTAGGATGTAAACACATTTGTGCACAACATTGAGAAATAAGCTTTTTGTGAATATAGAACATTTGTGGGATCTTTTATTTCAGCTCATGAACCCAACACTTTGCATGTTGTGTTCAGTATAGTATCTCTGCCTAGAGGATCTCCTGGAATACAAGCTAAATTGGCTTTAGCAAAGCCACAGGAGCCAGGCCCAAGTTGATGTGACTTCACTTCATCTAGATTGATCTATCTAACGACTTTCGTAAGCAGCATCAGGAACCTAATTAGGCAACAACTGTAGCTAATATCACCTTCTACCAAAGATGGAAAAGGAAGCGAGACATCCCACTGTTTCAAATGGTAGTCAATGAACTAAGCCGAACTATCGCATTCGTTTTTAATGGGAGAGCCACCCTGTTAAGTAGACCAGAACTTACCATTTTTTACAATTGTAAACGGCCTGAGTGAACTATCTTAAGTTATCCACCATCTTTGCTTCTACAATGCTGCCCACATTTCTGCTGCCCTCCAGTAGCCTAATGTAGGAAGCGTAAAATAACGTAGTGTCTCTCTATCTGGTCCTGACTTGAACATTTTAGGCAGGTTCTCTTCTGCACTGTTCAACCAATCCAGTAAATTTGGAGCAGGAGTTAAGTTGGATTGTTGCCTTGTTGATGTCCAAAAGTGGAAGTCACATCACAGGCTCTCTTTCGATTTCACATGAAAACCGGATGCATCCGGTTTTGTGGCCCTTCAGTGTTGCAATGTTACAATACATAGCATAATAAAGCTGGAAACCATTAGTCTGTTAAGGAGGATCTGAGGGGGTTTCATGTATTTTCTTTAACATGAAAAGCTTCTAAGTGGAAGTTAATAAGATGAAACAGCGATGCTGACAGGCAAAGAAGACATGTCAATTTCCCCTAGCATCAACTCAGCAGAGAGAGTGAAGTAGTTGTGTTACAATTACTTGACCTAAGTTTGCTTCACACCGAATCCCCTACAGTAGGGATGGATAATTTTGATGAACTCATCCGTTGCCCATCCCTACAGAATAGAGAGAATCTAGGACACTGGAAGGAGGTCCGTTTCTAGTTTGTGATTCTGAATTTGACGTTGCAACACCGATGTGTCTTTTACCACACATTGCAATGGGGAAATGTTATATGACTAAAGCTCATATTTAGTGTGTAGTGATCAACACAATGTTCAGCATATTTAGAGTTTCTGTAAAACACCATTTCCAGTGTTCCGTTTGTGACACTCAAGATGCGGATTGATGGCCACTAGACTTGATGCTAAAGTTATGGATTATACTCATATCTGTTGATAGCGATAGACGCCAGACTGGAGGTTCAAGGACACACTGATTATTCACTGTTGTATTGATAACATTTTGTGAACATTGATTCTGTAAGCAGTTGACAAAGTCACTGCCTTTTTGTTGACTTCCCACAAGCCTCTCGGGCTGGTGTATGATTAATGGATCGACTGTGTGTTGCAATGTGACCTGCTGACCCAGGTTCCACAATAGAAAAGGGACCTGCGTTTTTCCACATGTAGATTTGAATAGTCCTATGCATCATGCCAATACTGTACACTGACTCATAATCATGCGGTCTGACTATATTGTCCAGACAGAATGAGAGCAGCATGACAGAAACCCTGTCAAGTCAGAAAGGAGTGCTTAGGCACAGGAAATGAGATGGGAAGGGAAATAATGGAAAGATTTGCTCATGCAACCTCCACACACACACACACTCACAAACCACACACACACACACACACACTGATCTGGGCATAATGAATAAGTGGCAGTGAATCACACAAGGATGACAACAACACTGTGCTGCGTTGACACACCCCTCACAGATAGGGATGTTGCAATGTCCTTTTAGGGAAACTGGTCATTCCATATTGCTGCGTGTGGAGAACACTCCAGAGATTAACACACATCACTGATGGTGAGATAAATTTAGCAACCAAACAGCCACCACAAAATAACCCAGTATGGTCATAAAGATGAATGATAAACACAACCAGTTAGCCTAATGTAACAGGTTGAAGGTTGTAGCCACTACGCCACCTTGTTTAACAAGGTGAGGTCCTCGGATAAATACATATACTACTAAACATTTACCAAACACAGGTTCTGCACACATCAGGGGTGGAGCATGGAAATGATAAGACATATTGCACATATCAAACATGATCTTCAGCGCTATCGCTCAAAACAACAATAGTTAGATTCTATAAAAATGTGAAAATTGCATAGTTGAGGAAGGAATGCTCAGGAAGACCGAGAGAGGATCTGGAGGGAGATGGGCACTACTACTCTCTTCACTGCCTCAGCATATGACACCTTCTGTACTACTCTGATCTTGGCAACCTCAACCTGCCTTTCTCTCACCGGACATTTCTGATGTCCACTACCATGGGTTAAAACACACTTATTCGATCGATACTACACCTTCCTTTGTCTCATGCCCTCTTACACACTTCTCACATCTAGAAATATCCCTCTTACACACTGCTGCAACATGACACCTAAAACACCGTAATGGGTTTGGGACCAAAGCTCTATATGGGATAACTGACACATCCTAACTTGACCTTGTCAGGTTGATTCTGCATCAAAACTCAGGACAGACAGTGTCTTCTCTGTTTTACCACGCTCTCCACCGGGTCTGCGTCACACCAAAAGGCGGGTGTCAGACACCGGGAATCTTCCATTTCAGTTGATCCTCCTTAACACCACCCCAGTTATCACTCCTTTCAACTGGGTCCTGCTCCGGAGAGCAAAGCAAGTCCGTTTTTTTGGCACGTGATGCTGAGCACCCGCTCCCTCTGGAGGGAAGAAACAAAGAATCATCACGAGTCCACTTCGAGTTACTTTCACCGAGTCAACAGTCCCCAACCTCTCCATCACCCAACCTGACACCACATATGGATCAGCCAGATGGAAAGGATCCATTCTCTCCAAAAATCTCCCTCCCACTGGGCCAAAAAGCATCTTTATCATCATCGGGATGAGGCTCGAACTCCGGTCTTCACCTCACCTGCCACCGCAGGTAATTCATCCCCACTCTCGTCAGGTTAAACTTCTGAGCTACCGAGTACATCATTTTTTGGGGGTACTTAATCCTCCACACCACACCGCTTCCCTCTACTCCTTTTCCTTCTTCCTCTCTTTCCAAAAATGTCCACATCTCCACGCTCTTTCTGCTCCTTCAGCCACTGTTGTAGCAAACTGTTCAAATAGTTATTGCGGCCATGTCGCGTCAACACAAAAAGCTCTATCACCGGGCATTTATACTCAAAACCCCACCCCACACTCACAGGCAGCACCTGGAACTAATTACAATTAAGTGACGCATGTCACTCTAAGATATACACACTATGATGATCACAGTAAATGTTCTAAGATACATATAGGTTACAGTAATTGAAACACATGAAATCCATGGTCAACTGGTATACTGATGAGCAGAGAGCCAAAGTTTAGAGCTGATGTTATCACCCCAGAGATCAATAGGGGATAGAATAGGCTACAAAGCACCATGAAAAAACAACTACTTCTCCAAAGAGTGTCAGACCTTCTCCATAAACTGAAACGAAAACTTACCATCAGTCAAGTGTTTGCCAATAACCTGTTTGTTGTATAAAAGTGTATAGCCTGGTTGTGTGATGCCAAACCAATGATGCTTCTCCTTGCTTGTTAGGCTGGGAACAAGAGTCTCAGTGTGATATCTACTGTATTTGTATCTGGGTGTGGAATGGATGTCAATGTGGCTTATCTGTTTGCTTTGTGTGTGCAATATGGTGAGGTAAGAGCATGTGGTTAAAGTGATAGAGGAAGCACATGTCAAAATACTTGTTCACTGAACATGGAGTGCTTAAGTTGCTCTTCTTCTATGGTATTATGGCGGTCCGCAAACATATGTTAGAGGTGCATGCTGTCACCCACTGTACAGGGTAGTATACGAGATTTAGAAAAATGTATACTAATATTGTTCTCAAATAATTAACAAAAGACAAAGAAACAAAAGCCAAAATCAATATACTTCTTCAGTCAAATTCAAACGTCAACTCCGAGCCCTATAGGCTCTGGGGCCTGAAAAGGAAGAGCGTCTTCGGACAGTATTCCTTGCAATGTTTCGGCTGTGAAGTCCTGGAGACCCAATAACTTTTCAGCCGTAAATACAATTATGGACAGTTTCGTGGACTTCTTGTTGGTTTAGGCAGTACAATTAATCACGTGTAATAAATGTCACAAAATCCATCTTCACGATCAGCATATCAGTTTACCTCAACTGTCAAACGACACTGAATCTCCACAGGCTGCGGGGCATCCACTGCCATATCTTCAGTTTCACTAGCTCCTATTTTGCGTACCTCCCTTTAGGAGACCTGCTGTACAGCCCTGACCCTTGCCAGTTCAAACTTCTTTACCCTAACCGGGCACTCCGGGGAATTGGGAATCCTCCGATTCTTCATTCCTTCGACACACACTTGATATGCGGCCATACCTTTTGCAATTCCGGCAAAACACGGCTTGGACATGAAAGCGCTCACGTCATTTCTCACAAATCCCAGCTTCACATGTGAAGGGAGATACTCTTCCTCAAACATCAATAATACCAACAGGCTTCCCCATCTTTTTCCATCCACTGCACGGTTCAGACAGCGTGCTCCAACTACTCCTGATATGTTCCTTCGTAAACCACAAGGCCTCAAAATCCAATGCGACATGAGAGATTACACCTTTTTAACGGTGCTCTGCTCCAAAAATCGAAACTCTCCACTTCATGTGACGATAGTTTGTAGAGCCTTAATGCCCTTTCCTTCTGCTCTTTTGGCACACAAGAAATTAAAACAAAACCACTTCCGGTCTCTCTGACCAACTCCAACTTTCCTAATGCATCCTTTACCATCCTTGCTACTTCAAAATGGATCTCCCAAAAAAAGCACGATTGTTAGTGAATCGTACTCCAACCAAAAACCTATGCTCATTTACAACTTTAGCCCCTCCTTGTTCCATTTTCCTTTATCACAGTCGTCCATCAGATTCAATATTCCTCCCCTCCAGAAACTGTCATCCTTCTCGTCCTCTAGTTGTATCTAGCTAGCATCTCCATTCTGTCTGGCCATGCTGGATCCATCTTCCTTCCGGTCCCCAAGGCTCGAGTCCTTCCGTTTAAGTTGCTCACTTCACGCCACACATTTTATGACATGGAAAGAAAAGACACACCCTCAACAGATAAAGCCAAGGCCACTCTCATAATAAACTTTTATAGACAAATAATAGCCAACGATAGGCCCTGTGTGTGATTCAGTTCAAGCAAATACATATTATAGTGAGTAATATTCATGTTATAAACTGAACACTGCAACAACTCACTGAATAAGCTTCTAAAAGCAGAGGCATTCATGTTTTCCTGTGTAGGCTAGAGTACTGTATTTCATTCAGGGCTCGAAAGAAACTTTTTAAATTGGTAGCACTGGTGCTCTCCACTTTAAAAAGTTCGGAGCACATAACATGATTTATACTGAACAAAAATATAAATGCAACATTCAACAATTTCAAAGATTTTACTGAGTTACAGTTCATATAAGGAATTTAGTCAATATAAATCAATTAATTAGGCCCAAATCTATGTATTTCACATGACTGGGCAGAGGTGCAGCCATGGGTGGGCCTGGGAGGGCATAGGCCCACCCAATTGGAATCTATGCCCACCCACTGGGGTACCAGGGCCCAGCTAATCAGAATTCGTTTTTCCCCACAAAAGGGCTTTATTACAGACAGAAATACTCCTCAGTACGCCCTCAGACGATGCCGCAGGAGAAGAAGCCGGATGTGGAGGTCCTGGGCTGGTTACACATGGCGGTTTTAAGGCCGGTTAGACGTACTGTCAAATTCTCTAAAATGATGTTGGAGGTGACTAATGGTAGAGAAATGAACATTAAATTATCTGGCAACAGCTCTGGTGGACATTCCTGGAGTCAGCATGCCAATTGCACGTTCTCTTGAGACATCTGTGGCATTGTGTTATGTGACAAAACTGTACATTTTAAAGTGGCATTTTATTATCCCCATTACAATGTACACCTGTGTAGTGAGCTCCAGGTCATCTACAAGACCCTGCTAGGTAAAGTCCCCCCTTATCTCAGCTCGCTGGTCACCATAGCAGCACCCACCTGTAGCACGCGCTCCAGCAGGTATATCTCTCTGGTCACCCCCAAAACCAATTCTTCCTTTGGCTGCCTCTCCTTCCAGTTCGCTGCTGCCAATGACTGGAACGAACTACAAAAATCTCTGAAACTGGAAACACTTATCTCCCTCACTAGCTTTAAGCACCAGCTGTCAGAGAAGCTCACAGATTACTGCACCTGTACATAGCCCATCTATAATTTAGCCCAAACAACTATCTCTCCCCCTACTGTATTTATTTATTTATTTTGCTCCTTTGCACCCCATTATTTATATTTCTACTTTGCACATTCTTCTACTGCAAATCTACCATTCCAGTGTTTTACTTGCTATATTGTATTTACTTCGCCACCATGGCCTTTTTTTTTTGCCTTTACCTCCCTTATCTCACCTCATTTGCTCACATTGTATATAGACTTATTTTTATTTTTCTACTGTATTATTGACTGTATGTTTGTTTTACTCCATGTGTAACTCTGTGTTGTTGTATGTGTCGAACAGCTTTGCTTTATCTTGGCCAGGTCGCAATTGTAAATGAGAACTTGTTCCCAACTTGCCTACCTGGTTAAATAAAGGCGAAAAAAAATTGGCTTCTTGACATGCCACACCTGTCAGGTGGACAGATTATCTTGGCAAAGGAGAAATGCTAACTGACAGGGATGTAAACAAATTTGTGCACAGAATTTGAGAGACATACGCTTTTTGTGTGTATGGAAAATGTCTGAGATCTTTTATTTCAGATTATGAAACATGGGACCAACACTTTACATGTTGCGTTTATATTTTTGTTCAGTGTAGATGGCTTTGTCTGGTGCTACATTTGGATTTTTGTGGATGAACTAGCACACGTTTGTCCGCCTTGCCAATGTGAGTCACTGTTAAATTTGGCAAAGTGGATTTGTCGATCCCCCAAAGTTTGACTCCTCAGACATGCCGTAGTCCAGGAAGTAATGTTTCACAACGAACCGGCGTGCCGTACGGTGACTTTCACGGGTTGACTGACATCCAGTGGGGGTTGTGTAAACGGAGCTAAACCCGTCCTGTCTACCACCAAAATGCGACTTCTAAAAGCAGGACTAACCTTAGGTCAGACACATTTAAGGAAACCAGGAACACTAACATTAAAAAAGGTAAGAAAATACCCCAAGATGTTGAGAATAGGACAGGTGAGAAGGGATGGAAATGGACACGCTAGGTTAGCTATCTAACCACTGGCTGTCCTGTCTTGCGTTGTATAACGTTAGCTAATAATATAGAAACGTATCTGAAAGATGTCTCTTTTTTTCCTTTTATAGGTGTTGATGAACAGTTGTCGGTCATGCTCCTCTGGTATCGTCCCCAATGAAAGAATCCGCAACATCGGAATCTCGGCGCACATCGACTCGGGGAAGACCACACTCACGGAGCGGGTCCTCTTCTACACAGGCAGGATAGCAGAGATCCATGAGGTGAGTTATTCACGATCATAATCTGGCTCTGATTTATTGCAGTAGCTAGTTGAAGTGTGTGTGTGTTTGCGCCTGCCTGCCTGCGTGTTTTAGAGAGAGACACAGGCAGACTAAAACAATTATGTGTTTTTATTTTTTTACATACTGTATACACACTGTGGTTCCCTCTAACTCTATAGGTAAAGGGAAAGGATGGTGTCGGGGCCACCATGGACTCGATGGAGCTGGAGAGGCAGAGAGGCATCACCATCCAGTCAGCTGCCACATACACCATCTATAAGGATTACAACATCAACATCATCGACACCCCAGGTATGGCGGTACCTGGCAGAAAGATTTGCGTTAGTGGCAACACAGATCTTATGACCAGGTTCTTTCTTTTTTGACGGATATACCATAGGTCACAGATCGATGCTAGTGTAGCCAACAGCTGTTAAATTTAGGATGTATTTGTGCTTTTAACTTTAACCCCAGTTTCCTCCTCTCTGTCCTGTCTAGGCCATGTGGACTTCACCATCGAGGTGGAGCGAGCCCTGCGTGTTTTGGACGGGGCGATCCTGGTCCTATGTGCAGTTGGAGGGGTCCAGTGCCAGACCCTGACCGTGAACAGACAGATGAAACGCTACAACGTTCCCTTCCTCACCTTCATCAACAAGCTGGACCGCATGGGAGCCAACCCCAACCGCGCCCTGCAGGCCATGAGGTCAGCAGATATACAGATACTGTGGAGTAGACGGATAGACTCATCTGGTTTTCCATGAGCTCTGTTCTGAGTCCGACGGTGTTCCCTCTTTCAGGACCAAGCTGAACCACAACGCAGCCTTTGTGAACATCCCCATCGGTCTGGAGGGGAACATGAAGGGCATCATAGATCTCGTAGAGGAGCGCAGCATGTACTTCGAGGGCCCATTCGGGTAAGAGAACGGAGAATGTGTGATAATGGCAGGCATTTAGAGATGACTTACATCTCAGACCTGAAACATTTCCATAGCTGGAAACCCTCTAACTGGAAGAAAAAAAAATATGAAAAAAAGACTAATCCTCCTGTCCTCTGTGGTTCCTGCAGACAGAATATTCGGTTAGATGAGATCCCGGCGGAGTTCCGTGTGGAGGCTGCAGACAGGAGACAGGAGCTGGTGGAGTGTGTGGCTAACGCTGACGAGACCCTGGGAGAGATGTTCCTGGAGGAGAGGATCCCCACCGTGCCAGAACTAAAGGTTTGTGTGTGTGTGTCTGTTCATTATGTCTTGGGACATTGCAACAAATGATGTAATTTGATCTTCCGCATCAGTCATATTTTCTGCTATGACCTGTGAACTCTGCCCCCTGGGCCCTGACCTCTCCCGTCTCTCCTACCACAGACAGCCATACGCAGGGCCACAGTGCAGCGGCTCTTCAGCCCGGTGCTGGTGGGAACTGCACTGAAGAACAAGGGGGTCCAGCCTCTATTGAACGCAGTGCTGGATTATCTGCCCAACCCCACAGAGATCAACAACTACGCCCTCTTCAACGATGAGTGAGTGTGACCTGGGTGCCTAGACAGTGACTCCATTCAATATGACACAGCCGTCTTTGAATGAATTGATATGCCAAAATCAGGTCAGAGCTCGGGGACAAACTTGAACAATGCATGCGTAGCTTGACGTTTTGTGCCATTGATCTATTGATGTCAATGGAAGATCTCACATTGTCCTTGTGTTGTTTCCTCTGTGTCAGGGAGTCCAGTGACAGTACTAAGATCCTGATGGATCCCACCAGAGATGCCTCGCAGCCGTTCGTTGGCCTGGCCTTCAAACTGGAGGTGAACACATCACAGCGCACAAACACTGTGTGGCAAACCATGTTCAACAAGTAATCTGGCACATTTACTGTATACACTTTATCTGTATGATAAACCATATAGGGATTGTGGACTTTCTCTCCTTTCTTCCCCTTACTCTGTTCTAGGCGGGTCGGTTTGGTCAGCTGACGTACGTGCGTGTGTACCAGGGCTGTCTGAAGAAGACCGAGTACATCATCAATACACGCACTGGCAAGAAGGTCCGTGTGCAGAGGCTAGTGCGTCTCCATGCCGACCAGATGGAGGTGAGACCCAGGAAGTGAATGTAAATCGAATAGACCAACGGTTTCAGTGCTGTGAAAAGCACAGCACTGTGATTGCTTAGAACGGTAATGTTCCGTATTTGTTTTTCCGTTTGTTTCTACCACACAGAACCTATGACCCAGATTCCCCTACCTGACTTATCCTAGTGATAACATCTCATGATTACAAACAACTTTATCTGTACATTTTTATAACCGAAACAATCTTAATTTGGTGTCGTCAAACTGTTTGGTCAGGATGTGGAGGAGGTGTATGCAGGGGACATCTGTGCCCTTTTTGGGATCGATTGTGCCAGCGGAGACACCTTCACCTCCCGGACCAGCGCCAACCTCTCCATGGTACATCCCTATGGCCATTCTCCAGACTAGATAAGCAACCATTCAGCACTCACTAATGTGTATTTAAAGATGCGATCTGTTGTGCACTGCATGTGTGTGCATAATGTTATGACCTTGGGCATCATTCAACATGTGTTTCCCCCACAGGAGTCCATCCACATTCCAGAGGCTGTCATCTCCATGTCTATGAAGCCGTCCAACAAGGTGGGCCCTCTCATATTCTATGTAGTATGAGGAGTCTAAATGACCATATAAGGCTTGATACTATTTCAGTAGAGTATATGAGCATGTATTATCAGTAATTAGCGTCGCTCTATAATAAACTCTCTTCCTGTGGATCAGAATGACATGGATAAGTTCTCTAAAGGCATCAACCGCTTCACCCGAGAAGACCCCACGTTCAGGGTCCACTTTGACACAGAAAGCAAGGAGACTATCATCTCTGGTATGGGAGAGCTGCACCTGGAGATCTACTCACAGGTACAAGTCTAGTGCTCGGGCTCTCCGGAGATCTGAAGATCCTTCTGTCCGCAGTGTTTTTGTTTCGTCCTGTTTTTACAGTGGCTTAAGTTGTCTTGGATGTATTAGACTTCCAAACATCTAGAATCTTTAATGGCATTTCAGTGCAGTAAATCAAGCTGACCTTACTTTCTCGCTGTCTTTCTGTAGAGGATGGAGAGGGAGTATAACTGCCCCTGTGCGATGGGAAAACCAAAGGTAGCCTTCAGGGAGAGCGTGACCAGTGCGGTACCGTAAGTACCACTCCTAACAGACACACAAGCGCCAACGATGTCCAAACGATCCACTCTCAGAAGCATTCAATTGTTTACAGTGATGGCTTTATTCAAGGCCGGTCCAGGACGTTCTGCTGCCAAGACAAAAATCTGCCCCACCCCCAATATGTTTGGTATTGGGTCAATTCTTTTCTCAGCTAAAAGTCGGAGGAACAGAACATAATAGCAGCCCAATTAATAGGCCTATGCTACAAATTAAACAATTTAACACATCTGGTTAGTAGGCGATATAATCAGTTCAATGTCAATAACATAGCCTAATATTTTCAATCTGATTACATTGACAAAATCGCCAATGCCCTGCACGTTCTGCCGCCCTAGGTGAGACACAAATAATTACATCTTAGACATCCTTATGAATCTAAGCATGGCACTTTCAAAGGTTACCCAGACAGAGGCTCTGCTGATGCAGAAAACTGTAAGCTTCAACTGCTTGCTACTCGTCCGTTGTATAACCCAACAATAGAAGTGCTTCCCTAAAAGCTGCCTGGGTTTAAACAAACATCTTCTCTTTTCAGAAAGAGACAGGCTCAATTAGTAGGGACAGAATAGCTAAGTCAATTCTTTTTTTATCTCCTCGACTATTATAGCCTGCAGTTTAGCTTCAGATTGTCATAGAGAAGAATCAATATATCCCCATAGGTAGCCTAGTGGTTAGAGCGTTGGGCCAGTAACTGAAAGGTTGCTGGATCGAATCCCCGAGCTGACAAGGTAAGAAAATCTGTCGTTCTGCCCCTGAACAAGGCAGTTAACTGTTCCCCGGTAGGCCGTCATTGTAAATAAGATTTTGTTATTAACTGACTTACCTAGTGAAATACAGGTTACATTTTTTTAAATTAAGTTAAATAAATATGCATCTTTCGCAGGCATTTTAAAGCTTGTTTGTAACAAAATGCATCACCGAGTTAAGCATTTTTATAGAACGCTTGATATAATCTGGATACGTTTTTTGTATTTATTTCAAAATATAAAGCAAACAATAGAGATCCTTTATGCCCTTTTCTTTAACAAAGGGTATGTGATAACCCCAGTCAATTGGAGCCTTGGTTTTAGTCAAACACACCAAGCCCTTCCCAGACACGGAGGTATTTAATCAGTGCATGCGACAGTATTGGAGTATTTGACCAACATCTATGGATAGGATAATTGTGTCTGTCAAACAGTTAGGCTTACCACTTATTTTTTGGAAGATGAAGAAATAAGCTCAAATTATCTCTGTAATTCTATGTTTATGCACATAAACATTTTTGGTGGCCGCAAATATAGGAGGTTCCTTACCAGGCAGAAGGGAATTTTACTTTAACCCCTGCATCAGAGAGTTACGTTGTCGCTATCACTATGCAACCTACTACCTATAGTAGGAAAACAAGTTTCTTATTAATAATATTCCACCTGTTATCACACATGGCATGACCCCATAATTGTTACAATTACAATTAAAATGACACTTATGAACCATATATTTTAATATTCCTGTAGAACTGTAAAACAGAGTAAGATCATTTGAGCTTTGGAAACAAGTGCTTTCATAAATGCATGGCAGGCCTCGTTTCGCTGGAGCAGTGTCAAATAAGCTTTATGTCAATGACCCAGCCTTCACGAATGTAGTTTATTTACATATCGAATTTGATTGTCCAACTTCAGCTTTTATTTATTTCGTCTCCACCTAGAGTGGCCTCTTTCCTTTGCTGTGGTGCTGCATTGCAGTCAGCGATGTGCTCTCTCGGTAGCTGTCCATGGTCCTGAAATCAAAGCATCTGAGTTTGCTTGAACACCAGCCTGATCTCCAGCTCCTTCCACCTCTGGACTGTCTAGGGGACTTCTCATGCGAGCTGAGGAGGTGGCACTGATTTTTCCAGTCCCCAGTTCCTTCCCTGACTAGAGCAGATTTGCACTCGTGTAAAAAAAAGTTGGCATCAAAAACAGAAGGCTGCATCGTTTTGCTTAGAATAGACAAGCCTTGGTCTCTCCCCGTTCGCCATCCTCCTATTGTAGTGGGCCACCGATACCTTTCGTTGCCCCTCATCTCTTGGGAAATTCCCCTCCTTATCCTGATGTGGCCCAGCCTGCACTAACATATCCCGTAAAGATCCATTCATATATTTTGGCCTCTCACCGGGATCTTTTATGTTTTTTGCCTAGGAGTCGGATTTAGCAGCAGCACCACCACTGTCGTCAGGGACAGGGAGCGACGAATCTGGGTCCAAGATAGTAGGGTCTTCGCCGGCATTGTTTGAAGGTGTGACCACCTGTTCTTGTCCAGCCAGAGAGCTGTCATCATCGGGGGAAGTGCATGGCTCGGACTCCTCCGGTTTGCCCTCTTCGCTGCTAGAATCAGCGAACGGGGGCTCATCGTTCTCGGCGAATGAATGGATTGTCCTCGTAGGCTTGTCATTCTCCACACTGATAAATTTCACCAGCGAATTTCTTTGGTTTAGAGTGCCACTTTTCTCATTTTTTTTTTCTTTATATTTGCTTCCTGATAGTTTGTCTCTTAGACATGGTAGCAAATTGTTTCAAATCTCTATAGATTACTTTTGGCTAAAATTATATCCACTAGTAGTAGCTAGCTAACATTAACAGGCTAGTTTAGGCTACTGCCTTAATCACTAATCGTCTTCGTCACACACAAACGTAAAAAAAATACAATCATTTATTTGGTAGATTAATTTTTATTAATGTTTCACAATTGGATAATCCCATATAAAACACACACATCACCATAGCTACGAAGGATAGTGGGAGTGAACTTCGGGAGAAGCGGGAATGGGGTAAGGGCGGGAACTGCAGCAATGCTATGAGCTGATGGCCGGGGTGCCGCGGGTGGTGAAGTAGCCAATCGGGTGCCGCGGGCGGTGTAGTAGCCAATCAGAGGCGACGGAGGGCGGGAACTGCAGCAACGCTATGAACTGATGGCTAGGGTGCCGCGGGCGGTGTAGTAGCCAATCAGAGGCGCCGGAGGGCGGGAACTGCAGCTACGTTATGAACTGATGGCCGGGGTGCCGCGGGCGGTGTAGTAGCCAATCAATTGTCAAAATGTCGCCTCAAATTCAAGTGCCGCCATAGGAGGCGGCCTAATCTTTCCTAATGGAAGGGCCGGCCCTGGCTTTATTGGACCCCTTCACTTCATCAATAGAGTATATTAACAGAAAAAGCTTATAACATGTTTGTAAATCTTACCAAGAGTCTTACAAGCTTACACCGTAAAAGCAGTGCATTCGCACTGTGCACGTGTGCCCTATCCTCTCCTCTGAAGCAGTAGTGGTGAAGGTAAACATTACTAAAGCTAAGACAAGTATGATGTGTAAAACAGCTTTTCAAAGCAGGTAGAAAGTGGCTTTTACCCTTCATTCAAGTCCTAAGAAAGATGTGCTATACTTTTCTTTGCAGCACTTGAATAAGGCTGAGGAGTATTTTGCCGTGTGTGTATCTCAGTTGGTGGTGTTTGGAGGAGCCTCACAGTCGTGGCACTTTGGCTGCAGCTCACTCTGCAGGACTTTAACACCCTGTTCTGGGGACCAGGTGACTAGCAGCTTCCAGTGGATGATCTCCTGCACACACGCAAGAATGTTCCTATATAATAATAAGCATGACGTCCGAGTTATGTTAAGACAGGTGGCAGAATGTTTTTAGTTACCTGGGAAATCATTTCATGCAGCAGGACATGGTAGTTGAACCTCAGCTGGTCCTTCTCAGTCTCCTGTTAAGGGACAAACAGAACCAGGAACCAAGTGTGAGAAGGATGGACAGAAAGGGTGGGGAGTTAGGGGTCAATTTGGAATTGGGCAGATGTCTCCATGGTTACACTGAGTTACTGTCCGACTACATTGCAGACGCATGCCAGATCATACCACGCCTGGATAGGTATTTAACATATCAGCTAACCACATGGTATAGCAATCTGATGCCCGACTGCACAGTCGATGGCGTGGCACGTAACCACTGGTTGACGCAATGCAACGCCTGCGTATCTAGTCGGGCGGGAACTCGACCTCTCTTGGCTGCTCACCAGCTGTGTGAAGTTGGCCACCTGGGCCATGTTGTAAAGCGTGCTCTCATTGGACTCCCTCAGCATGATGAAACTAGAGGCCACACCCCCAAGGTGCCAGAAGGGCTTCATGTTGGGCTCCATGTGACCGTAGCTGTCTGTCAAAGAGACCACAAACACATAATGGTCAGAAAGACCACAAATGGACCACAGTCTGAACAAAAATTGCCATTTCAGTGGTTGTCATGTTTGGACATTATGCCAAGGCTGACTGAGTTGTGTGTGTATTTGTGGCTTTATACCTACCTGGTATATCGGTTCCTGACACCATGTTATTGCTGGCTCTGTGTTGCTGGTAGAAGGCCTCTTCCTGAGCCGTGGTGTTGCTTTGAAGCAATCCCTCACACGAGGCCTGGACCTGGGGAGCACTCTGTCCCTCTCCCCCTGGAAAGAGGAGCTCTGCAGAGCACTGCCCCGAAACCTTTTTATAGGTGAGGGGTTGAGGTGGGGAGGACAAAATGAAGAATAGGAAAGGAATGGTGTTGCAGTATTTTAGGAGAAGAGAGGAAGATACAGGAGAGGGAAAATAGGTTGTCTATCTAACACAGGCATATTTATCACGGTGGCAGTGTAGCAATAGTTACAGAACACACCATGTATTTATTCAGTGCTGTTATCTGTGCAATAGTGAGTCACTCAGAGAATGTGAGTCAGATCTTACGTTACTGATAGTTTCCTGCATGGTAAGCTCCAGTTGATACTTCCTCATCTCTGCCACATCCTGACAGCCAAGGAGAGAGAGAGAGAGAGCAGAAGTGAACCACTTAATTAAAACAGTCATCAAAATAAGCCCTATAATCAATAGGAAACCTTAAGGCACATAAATATGATATACCCAAGTCTGTTAATGTGCCGGCTGTTGATAACTGACTTTTTATCCGCACTGACCTCCCATATCCATCCCTTTCTTCAAGGATCCTTCCTTGCTTTGTAATATTAACTGCCCCCCCCCCCAACTCCTCAAAGTATGCTGATCCTCCATTTCCACTCTTACCTCTGCGCTGCCGCTGTGTACTTTGCTGAGAAATATCCACCTGTAGGGTGAGCCGTAGCGGGTGTTCAGGTAGTGTTGGACCACCGTGGCTGCCCGGCGGGCAGGGTAGTGACTTGGGTTCAGCACGCCAGTCGTCATCACTTCCTCCACCACCACCTCCCTCACCTAAGCCACACCGGAGAGTAGAGAGGGGAATGAGAGCGAACAGGAGGAATGAGAGAGAGCAAGGAGGGTTGGGACAGTGTCTGCTCTGATGGGACTTTAACCTCTGTGGGTGCAGGAAGTCTTGTCCTGCCCTAGTTCTAGATAAGGAGACGACCGAGGGGGAGAATATAGAGAAACATAGTGAGTAAGGGGAGGGTAGAAAGTGTCAGAGGAAGAGGGAGGAAACTGTTCTTGCCTGTGCCTGGAAAGTCCGAGACTCCCTGCCTGTTTAGAGGCTGTTGCTGGCAGATACTCAGACCGCTGAAAGAGCAGCCACACGCAGGGGTAGAAACTTCCTGCTTCCTCCCAAGCCAGGAATTCAGTTAGGACCGCCCATTTTTAAAGAGACAGGCCACACATTTCCCCCCTCTCTCTACTATAACATAAAAGCATGGCAAATGACCATACAGCTACTTTGTTTGTAAGTATTGATTGTTTGGGCAACTATAGCAGTTATTTACCTAGCAATGCTTTAATGAAAATCCTCTGAATTAATTACTGATTTTGACTATGTGCTTGTCTCTGCAGGTTTGACTTCACCCATAAGAAGCAGTCTGGTGGTTCTGGGCAGTACGGTAAAGTGATAGGAGTTCTGGAACCTCTGGACCAAGAGAACTACACAAAAGTGGAGTTTGAAGACCAGACTGTCGGAACCAACATCCCCAAACAGTTTGTGCCGGCTGTTGAGAAGGTATGCATGTCTGAAAATCACCTAGGCCCTTGAGTAAGTGTAATTCTGAGGGGGGGAAAATATATATATATTTTTTAAATCCTGTTGCTTTATTCAGGTAGAAATTATAGTAGAACTCTTATCTCATACCCCAAGGGTGGGCAAACTTTTTGGCTCAAGGGCCACATCGGGATTTCGAAATTGAGGGCTGCACATATTAGATTAGTTTGTCAAAATCAATGTGTGCTACAAGAATTGCACACAGTTGAAAATATATAGATCCATTATCCTTTCTAAACTTTTTAATTTTTTTACTCAAACCTCCCGTGGGCTGGATTGAACGGGCCTGCATGCCATAGTTTGCCCACCGCTGTCAGTCATTCTCCATCTCCTCACTCATCACTCTGTCCTGCAGGGATTCAGAGAGGCCTGTGAGAAAGGCCCTCTGACTGGTCACAAGATCTCAGGTGTCAAGTTCCTATTGGAAGACGGAGCGAATCACATGGTGGACTCGAATGAGATCTCCTTCATCCGTGCAGGGGAAGGTGCTCTTAAACAAGGTGGGTGTCAACCAACCAGAATACACGCCTGTTGTTCTCCCTCTATACTTGTTCCATGCTTCTCAGCTTTTTGACAAACCTACTGAATGTCTCCTCTCTCGGTAGCCATGGAGAAGGCTAACGTTGCCGTGCTGGAGCCAATCATGTCAGTAGAAATTGTGGCGCCCGATGAGTTCCAAGGGACAGTCATCGCCGGGGTCAACCGTCGCCATGGCGTCATCAGTGGGCAGGATGGGGCGGAGGGCTACTTTACGCTGTATGCTGATGTGAGTTCAGCTCTGTCCTACTCATACTTCCTATGCCTTTTTTCTTTCTGCAAAGACAGGATAGGTTAAACGTCTGTCCAGTCACTGTGTATTTGATGGTTAATCTCCATTTCCTCTCCCCAGATTCCACTGAATGACATGTTTGGTTATGCCACAGAGCTCCGGTCCTGTACAGAGGTAAGGCACTGGCTGCTCTAGTCGGATGTCAAGACGTCAATTAGTCATAAAAAATAAAGGATATGCCATACATTTTCAATGATATTGAGTTTGTATTTCCATTCCCCCCCGCCCCGCCCCCCCCCAGTTAATTTCTTTGGACCAAAGTAATTAGTCTATAATCCTTTCTGGAGAACTGATGTGTGGGTATATGTGTGTTGTGTCCAGGGGAAAGGAGAGTACACCATGGATTACAGCAGATACCAGCCCTGTCTGCCTGGCACTCAGGAGGAGCTCATCAACAAATACCTGGAGTCAACAGGACAGCTGCCTGCCAAGAAGGAGAAGGGGAAGTGGAAGAACTGAGCGTGGACCACACACACACAATCACTGAATTGTAAACACATTGCAGTACTGCAATGGAATGCTTGACAAACACAAACCGCGCTCAACCAACTGTAAACATACTGGGCCCTGCCTTACCAAGGTGGGTGTTTTATATCGTATGTTCATTCAAAATGCTACAAATGGTCAGACAGATGACCAAGTGAATTCCCTTGATTCACCCTCGTTTTCCGTCATACTCTCATCCTAAAGTATCTATTTTATTGCGGAGTTTATTTCCATTCGGCCTCTGCTCTCCAGCAAACAGTCTTGTCCCACAGCCAAGCAGTTATTATGAAGACTTGAGGCGAGCTCAAAGTTTGGACTTCAACTTGAGCATGTATATTACCTGGTTTTGTACTATGTACAGCATGTTGTTATAATGATGATGATGATTAAATAAGATTGATCTAATACAGTGGTTCCCAAAGTTTTTATAGTCCCATACACCTTCAAACATTCAACCTCCAGCTGCATACCCCCTCTAGCACCAGCGTCAGCGCACTCTCAAATGTTGTTTTTTTTGCCATCATTGTAAGCCTGCCACACAAACACTATACGATACATGTATTATTAAACATAAGAATGAGTGTGAGTTGTCACAACCTGGCATGTGAGAAATAGCTCTTATAGGACCAGGGCACAAATAATCAATAATTTTGCTATCTTAAATAAAACTTTATTGTTCATCGAAAATTGTGAATAACTCATCACAGGTTAATGAGAAGGGTGTGCTTGAAAGGAAGCACATAACTCTGCAATGTTGGGTTGTATTGGAGAGTGTCTCAGTCTTAAATCATTTCCCACACACAGTCTGTGTCTGTATTTAGTTCTCATACTAGTGAGGGCCGAGAATCCACTCTCACATAGGTACGTGGTTGCAAAGGGCATCAGCGTCTTAACAGCGCGATTTGCCAAGGCAGGATACTCTGAGCGCAGCCCAATCCAGAAATCTGGCAGTGGCTTCTGATTTAAATGACATTTTCACAGAACCAGAACCGCTTGTTGCAATTTCAATGAGGCTCTCTTGTTCAGATATCGGTAACTGGACTGGAGGCAGGGCATGAAAGGCATAACGAATCCAGTTGTTTGTGTCATCCGTTACAGGAAAGTACCTGCGTAATTGCGCACCCAACACACTCAGGTGCTTCGCTATATCACAGTTGACATCATCTGTAAGCTTGAGTTCATTTGCACACAAAAAAATCATGCAATGATGGAAATACCTGTGTTGTCCTTGTTAATGCAGACTGAGAAGAGCTCCAACTTCTTAATCATAGCCTCAATTTTGTCCCCCACATTGATTATAGTTGCAGAAAGTCCCTGTAATCCTAGATTCAGATCATTCAGGTGAGAAAAAACATCACCCAGATAGGCCAGTCGTGTGAGAAACTCGCCATCATGCAAGTGGTCAGACAAGTGAAAATCATGGTCAGTAAAGAAAACTATAAGCTCCTCTCAATTCAAAAAACTTGCCCATATCATTGCATAGTGCAGAAAATACACGAGTTCAGGGACCTTGCTTTAAAAGTGAACCATTTTCACTGTAGTGTCCAGAACGTTTTTAAAGCTGTCAGGCATTCCTTTGGCAGCAAGAGCCTCTAGGTGGATGCTGCAGTGTACCCAAGTGGCTTCGGGAGCAACCGCTTGTACACGCGTTACCACTCCACTATGTCTCCCTGTTGTGGCTTTTGCGCCATCAGTAGATACCAACACATCTTGACCACCAAAGTCCATTTGATGTCACAAAGCTGTCCAGTACTTTAAAAAATATCCTCTCCTGGTTTCCAGAAGAGCTGTAATGCATAGAATTCACTGGCTTTTATGCGAAGCAGTAATTGTTTCAAAACATCTCCTGCCATGTCACTGATGCGTCGTGAAACGGTGTTGTTTGATGAAGGCATTGTCTTAATAGTTTTTTGGGCCTTTCCCCCAGCATTATCCCAGCCATATCCGCGGCAGCAGGAAGAATGAAGTTCTCCACAATAGTATGGGGCTTGCCTGTCCTAGCCACTCGGTAGCTCACCATATAAAACGCTTCTAGCCTCTTCTTATTAATGGTATTTGTTGCTTTTATACACCTCTTACTACCCGAAAGTCATCTTAATTCTCGCTCAAAAAACTCCTGTGGCTTATTTTTTCAAATGGGCATGTTTTGTTTCTAAATGTCTGCGCAAGAGAAGGTTTCATCGAGTTGTGAGATAGTACTTTTGCACATATAACACACTGTGGCTGAGCAAAGGCAATACTCCCAATATAAGTGAACCCCAAATCAATGTAGTTCTCATCATATTTGCGCCTCTTCGATGGTCCAACATCCCTGTCTGTTGTTCGGTGCTTTCACGGGTAAGGGGGCAGTAGCTCTTCGGCTGCATCAGATTCACAACTGTCAGTGTCCATGCTAGCTGGGCTAACAACAAATGTAGAATTACTGATGCTCGCATTGGTTGTGCTCGTGGAAGCAGAACAACTTGTGTAGTACTGCTGGTAGTAGCTGCTATGTGTGTCTATGGACGCGGGCCTTACTTTTTTTTTAACCATTTATCAATTTTCGCGCAAACGGAATGAGCAACAGCTACGTTTGGCTACATACGGAGCGTTAGTGGAATTCCTGCGAGAGAGTAACGGTAATGTGATTGGATGTTAATTATTTGACTAGGCTTCCTGTATTTGACATTGTGTTGTTATTTCGCTGAACACTAGATGGTTTAATTTTATTTTTGGCAGTGAAACGAGGCTACTCAGGTGAGGGGGGAGGGTTATTCACCCAAATGTGTAGCCCCGTTGGAAAAAAATAAACGGACTGTTTGAAAATGTGAGGATTTTTTTTTTTAACGAAAATAAAAAAATATGTATTTTATTTTTAATATGTGAATCACATTTTTTATCTAATACAACCGTTTCACCAGGGTGTCATTGTTCCTTAATTTACTTAGCAGATGGTTGTGTGGTTGATGTTAGAATTTTGTTGCCTGAATTTGATATAATCTGGATGACAGGAAAGCACAACTTGGTTGTGAAATACCTAATATGTATCACAACAAGAAGCTGGACAAGGTTAAGTCAAAGCAGTATTTTCATGCAAAACAAACTGGAAACTCATTCTGCATGTTATGTAGGCCTATACTGAATACTGATGTGCCTCCTCTGAGTAGTGGATTCTAGGGGTTTGTAGCTCACTCACCTCTGTAGTTGTCTGTGTGTCCTCGCTCAGAGGAACACTGTTTGGGTGTTGATCAGACCCCACTGGTGGTCCTGACCCAGTTCTGACAGTCACTGTCGAGTTCCCATGGACCAGGGTCGGAACAACCAGAAGGATAAGCAGCGTCCAGTCCATACTCCACACTGTAAGATCTGAAAACTAATGCCAGAGAGGATTGAGGAGTCCTCCTAAGGAATGCAAACTGATCCAGTTCAGGGTTATGCAAGAGGAAGGATATGGAGTGAAAGGAAACAGACTGTCCAGACTCAGCTGCCTGTTCTGTTTACTCGGTCTTAATCAAAACAAACTGCTCTTCTGCAATTCTGAGTCTCATATAGGCCTACACATTTAACACAGAGTAGAGCTGTCCTCCGGAAAAGTTATTTCTTTAAAGGTGCAGTTCAGTAAGAAATGTGATATTCCAGTTTAAAGATATTTCCACGCTGAAGTTGTGAAAATAATGCTATTTTAAAGTAAGAGCTTTTTGAAGAGAACTCCTCGGGCCTCATATCAATATTGAATAGAAACTATTCAAAAATACTACTTAAACGGAATTTAGAATGGTCATACCCATAGAAAATGTGTGATTTATCAAACAACCCAACAAGCGTCATAAGCACACCAGTAGGAGGTAACCATTGATAAATACCAATTGTTCTCAGCCTCAGTGCTAGTGCACGACCTTGGCTGTTTGCATTTAGGAACGCTCCTAATTAATATATGGTCAAAGCCATCCATTCAAAGCCTGTGGGGAATATACAACGCCATACCATGAAACACAAAGGTGCAACCTATAAAAGCTAATACATGTATTTTATTTCAGACTGAAATAGAATGGGCTAGTGTCAGAGATTGAGTACAACTAAAAGGTTTTATTTGGCTCGCTCAGTTGTGGCTTGACCAGTACAAAAAAAAAACATCTACAAAGAGAGGACCATTAGGACAACTCAAGTTGCTTTAGCAATGGCAAATATACTTGAGTAGGCAACACTCACCAATAAGCCATCCATCCTCAACCGCTCCCACCTGTAGGCGTATAGGCCAACAATGCTGTTGTGCGTTCCACCTAGCCACCTTATTCAGCAGCGTCTTTTGGGCATCACATGCACATAAAGAGTGGAAGCCTTTTCTGTTTACATATAAATCGTTTTAAGATGGTGATTGTATGGGTTTGTGGGTGCCTTCTGTTGCTCCGTTCGTATTTGGGAACCCATTGATGGCATGATGGCAAAGAAACCCCTCTTGACTTCAACCTGTTGTGCGATGGTGTATGGAAATTGTATGCGTTGCTGTTCATTGGACCGAGGTAAAAACAGATTTAAGTTGGATATTCGACGGATATTCGCCTGTAGATTTCCTTACGTCCACAACAGCAGTTAGGGACTGTCAACATAGTGACAAATCAAATGTTTCAAATTTCAATAGCTCTTTAACCATTACTCCTAAAACTTTCAGAACTGGTTCTAGTTAACCCAATGGCATAAACACACATTGCACACACTTTTCTTTTGGTTGGTTTACATCTCACGCTATTTTAAATAATTTATTAAACATTTTGAAATTCAATAGTGCCTTGGTCATGTGACCCACACACCTCAAACAAGGTTCCTAATGTACACTCAGTGGGCCTACACATTGGACACCCTTTTGTTTGACCATTTGCATCTCATCAGACTTTTCAAATTTCAATAGCTCCATAGTCTTATGACCTACAACCCTCAAACTACTTTCAGAATATCCACTGAGTAGCCTTATATGTAGCACAACCTTTGTTTGTCCATTTTCATCTCACACGATTTTACATTAATTTTCAATGTTTTTCAATGTTTCTAAATTCAATAGCTCCTTGGTCATGTGACCTACAACCCACAAACTACTTTCAGAACATCCGGTCACTAGACTTATATATTGCACACCCATTTGTTTGTCCATTTTCATCTCAAAGAATCTCACATACATTTTTCAAACTTTCACAATTCAATAGCACCTTGGTCAAGTGACCTACAACCCTCAAACTGCTGTCAGAATATCCACTGAGTAGCCTTATATGTAGCACAACCCTTTGTTTGTCCATTTTCATCTCACACAATTTTACATAAATGTTCAATGTTTTTCAATTTTTCTAATTTCAATAGGTCCTTGGTGAAGTGACCTACTGGACTCAAACAAGGTTCAGAATGTCCATTGACTACTCTTCTATATTGCACACCCTTTGGTTTGTCCATTTTCATCTCACACATTTTTACATTAATTGTTCAAACTTTCTAATGTCAATAGCTCCTTGGTCATGTGACCTACTGGACTCAAACCAGGTTCAGAATGTACACTCAGTGGGCCTACACATTGCACACCCTTTAGTTTGTCCGTTTTCATCTCACACGATTTTGCATGAATTTTGTAAACGTTAAAATGGCAATAGCTCCTTGGTCATGTGACCTACTGGACTCAAACAAGGTTCCAAATATACACTCAGTGGGCCTACATATTGCACACCCTTTAGTTTGTCCATTTTCATCTCACTCGATTTTACATGATTTTTTTTAAATGTTAAATTTCAATAGCTCCTTGGTCATGTGACCTACTGACCTCATCCAAGGTTCAGAATGTCCACTGACTACCTTCCTATATTGCACACCCTTTTGTTTGTCCTTTTCATTGCAGGTGATTTTACATTAATAATTGTTCAACATTTTAATAGCTCCTTGGTCATGTGATCTACTGACCTCAAACAAGGTTCAGAATGTCCACTGACTACCCTTCTATATTGCACACTCTTTAGTTTGTCCATTTTCATCTCACGCGGGTTTACATACATTTTTTAACTTTTTTCATCTCAATAGTTCCCTGGTCATGTGATCTACTGACCTCAAACAAGGTTCAGAATATCCACTGACTAGCCTTATACATGGCACACCTTTTTGTTTGTCCATTTTCATCTAACACGATTTTACATTAATTGCCTGCTCTGTTCCCCTGAAGGACAGTGTCAAACACACCTATTCACTTGGGCCTTCTGCCTGGGGCCTTCCTGACCTCCAAGCAGGACCCCATTGACCTGGTGACCTCTGACTCCAGGCCTCTAGGCCTACACTCCCTGCCCACCTGCCTGCCCTCTGGGCCTGTGAGTGTATAGCTTAGTCCCTGGAACTACAGACCTCCAGGCCTCCACACCTGCTCTCCCCACCCAGTCAACACCCCTCTCACTGGGAATCACCCATCACCGCGTCCCTGCCGTGAATCAGCCATTTCCATAACTTTGCCCACCGGGCAATCCAGGGCACCCACACTTAAGCACCCCTCCCCGGACACTAAGACGTCTATATTCCCGCTGTCGGGAACCACGTGCACCTGGTAACTCGAAACAGTCTCTGTACACCTGGTGACCCACCTGCTTTTTTTCACTCAGAGACTAAGTCGGGCTCCCGAGTGGCACAGCTGTCTATGATACTGCATCTCAATGCAAGAGGCGTCCCTGCAGTACCTGGTTCGAATCCAGGCTGCATCACTTCCGGCTGTGATTGGGAGTCCCATAGGGTGGCGCACAATTGGCCCAGCATCGTCCGGGTTTGGCCGGGGTAGGCCGTCATTGTAAATAAGAATTTGTTCTTAACTGACTTGGCTAGTTAAATAAAAAGTCCCCATTCCAACCTCCATGGCCCCCGTGTCCGGTCGCCTCGGCTCGGACTCTGAGTAACCCCCGCCTTGATGGAGGCCTCCTTGTGTACCTGGTGACCCTTCGACTTCCACAGCAAGTCCCAACCTGACTCACAGTCCCACCAGAGGACGGGCCGGGCGGATGGGCGACCACCTAGCCTCCTACCTATCCAGAGCCCCATGTCAATGTCTTACGCCTTCTACCTGCCTGCCTGGGCTCTCTCACACTCTGTGTCTGGCCTCTGGCCCCTGGCCCTTCTGCGTGCACCTGGTAACCCTTAAGTAAAGAAGGAGGATGTTGGAGGAAGATGCGTCCCCAACAAAAGCTTGGATCGAGGGCTGGCTGTCAATAAATCGTAGCAAGTGAGCTGCTCTGCTACGTATGAAAACCTGACCCAAAATCAGGTCGTCTATGAATGATTTAGCACCAGGTTCCCCAGAAGCATGCGGTGCGCATCAGGAGAGGGGCGGCAACTCATCCGGCCGCACCCCAACCTCGTCACGAACAGCTCTACTCACCTGCCAAAAGAGGCAGACTATCCCGGGCCAACCGAAGATCCGTGGTGCTACGGTATCGTTACGTTTAGGGGGGATTCTGACAGAGGTGTTCAGTCAAAATCCCACAGATAGTAGCTTCGCACATATACCAAATGTGCTTGGGTGGTTTGAGTGTGACTGTGACAGGTGGCTTTGAATTTCATCAAGTTGACATTCAGTGATCCGTGCCCAGTGGGAACCTAGGCTTCATCTGTCCGTTTTACGGGTCCGCAGCAAATCAATGGGCTTGGATGGTACTACCAACATCAGATGTAGGCCTCCCTCCCCAGACAAGCTGGAGATACCTCCAGATTCATGCAATGCCCTATCACTGCGGGGCCAATGGGTTTACTCTCCGCCTCGAGTCTCATGAGTGTTGGTGTCCTGTCAAGGTCAGGATTAGTTTACACTTCATTGAATTTCTTCACTTTGACATTCAGAGCACTGGACAGAAATCACATCGCGTCAACACTCACCTCAGGCCTTTGCGATGCTTTGTTTTAATTAAACAGTCGGATTCCCTTGGTCCGCACCAGTTCTAAGTCAGCTGCTATCGCCGTAGCTGGGGAGATCCGTGAGAAGGGCCCGGCGCACATCCAGAGTCGCCGTCACCAACCACCGGACCCAACCACCCCACCGGTCTGCCTTCGGCCCGCCAACGGACACCACCCCGACGTACCCCCGCACGCAGTCACTTGTGAGACCACGCACGAGAGACCGTGAGATGGGCCGCACAACAAACATCCTACGGTGGCGAGAGGAGGGCAACGGAGGGACTGCTCCCCCAACTGCGGCTCGAGCCCCTCTTTGCACCCCAGCCCGACCGACCCAGCCCTTAGAGCCATTATTTATCCTGAAGTTACGGATCTGACTTGCCCACTGAGTGTACATACCTTGTTTGAGGTCAGTAGGTTACATGACCAAGGAGCTATTGAAATTCTAAAGTTTACAAAATTCATGTAAAACCGTGTGAGATGAAAATGGACAAACTAAGGGATGTGCAATGTGTAGGCCTACTGAGTGTACATTCTGAACCTTGTTTAAGGTCAGTAGGTCACATGACCAAGGAGGTATTGAAATTTTAAATTTTGAAAAAATCATGTAACATGAGTGAGATGAAAACGGACAAACTAAAGGGTGTGCTCCCTAACTAATTCAACTAGGAATACAAAATGCTGCTCACATTTCCACATGTTTATTAGCTTTGGAAAGTGAATTAATGTCCAAATGGTGAAAATAAGACCTGTGCAATGTTCAGCGCAATTTTTCTAACATCATGACACTTATTTGGAGTCTGTGGCACAAGTGGTTTGAAAGCTATTGAGGTTTGAAAGCGCAAATATCCATTGAATATCCAACTTGAAACTGTCTTTACATCGGTAAACATTGGCTCATCAAGGACTGTGTGATGTCAATTGGAAAGCTCCGGGTTGCCAAACACCCGAGGGTGGATAGCACTTGGATGTGCACCGGAATGGCATGCGTTTGCCTTTTTAAAGTAGGTCTTAAATCCTCACAAAAATAAAATAAGATAGCCTCATCAGATATCGTTTCCCAAAACCTATCTGTACTTCCTGCTGAAAAAGTCCCACCTGTCTCTAAAAACACACTCTGCGAAATTCAGCGTGTGCCAGCCACCATATCTTCCAACAGCAATATCAGCCATCTCTCATTCGATTCCCCATTATCTCAGTCTTTTATATTATTTCAACAATGGTTTCACTTTCACACCTACCTCTAATTTAAAAAAGAAATCCTGTACTTTACATGGATTATCGTAACAAACGCAGTGATGTCGTCAAATTATAGAGCATGTCAAAATATGTTGCATGAATTTACAATGGAAATACAATCCCTACAGACAAATAATTGCAGTCAAAATGCAGTATAACTGCAGTATGCTGCAAATACTGCGTCCAAAATAACACTTTTTTTAATGCTGTAATTTTACAGTGTAACTGTTAGAGTGCAGTTCAACTGCAGTACACTGCAGTTATTCTGCAATTACTGCTGTCCAAAATACCACAGTGGCTGCAGTTACTGCACGTTTACTAGTTTCAAAACTGCAATATTTTTTGTAAGGATGAAATCGAAAAATTATTACTCTCACAATTTCACAAATGTTCAACATATATGTTCCCCATTCTACGCTTAACAAGCAATTCCCTTATTCCATATATTCCACCAGTTGTCACTGTGCATACGCATGGACGTGGCTGTGCGTAAATTTACATACACTCTCAAGCAAACGTACATGTTGATAATGCCACGTTCATGTTCTAGTCCGAACTAGGAAACTCTGACATTTCCGACGTGCTAACTGGTTGTAGTTATACACGTACCGCATTTAACCAGTTAGCAAGTCGGACATATTAGAGTTTCCTAGTTCCAACTATCATCTGAACACGTGGCATAAATCTCACACTTTGCGTGGGAATGATCCCATGCATGGTTTATGCAGATTTGTGCCTACATATGATTGATAAATGAGGCCCATGGAATTTCAGCCCGTTCAGGTGGGATGGTTTTTGGGCCACAGCATGACGATCTGATTGGATTATTCTGACAAATGACCGCTCATCTTTTATTTGCATATGTATCATCCTACTTTGAAGGGATGAGCTGGGTAGTCTCTATAGCGCGTGTCAAACTCATTCCACGATGGGCTGAGTATCTGCGGGTTTTCGCATCCTTTGTACTTGATTGATGAATCAAGGTCACTAATTAGTAAGGAACTCCCCACACCTGGTTGTCTAGGGCTTAATTGAAATGAGAAAAAAAACAGAAACCTACAGACACTAGAGCTGTGTTCGAATACTCATACTAACAGCACTAACTGTACTATTTGTGACGTGAATTGATTATATAGTATGCTTATTGGTCATAGTATGATATAGTTAGTATGCCAAAAGTTTACGGATGTTGTACTAAATTGGCCAAAATATTAAATATACACGCAGAGGACACTATTTCAGTACTTTAGGGGCGTGGCTTCACATCGTTTCCAGATTTGAAGAAAATGTCGGAAAATATGCAGTCGAAGTACAACGAGAGGGAGTACAAATTCATTGCCTTAATTAATTTTGACAAATGTTAAACTGTAGAGCAATGTAATAAAGTAATGACTTTTCAAATAAGTTACCTTACACGTTATTATGGCTGATAATTTGATAGCTACTCTGTCCTTACGAACCACATAGCGTGTCATTACAGCAGTAACTTTGTTAGGATTTGTGTTTATTGCACTATAACCCAATGCTATATCACATGTGATATAATATTAGCAACTGTTAGCCTGGGCGCCTGGGTGTCTGTGTGTGTGTGCTGGAAGTAACAGTTAGCCCCAGATAAGTGTGCTGGGAAGCTGTGGTTAGCCTTGAATGAGAACAGTGTGCTTTGTATGCAGGTGCAAATAGCTCAGACAATGTTGCAGAGCTGTCTGAGCTCAGTCTCTGGGGTGAGGGAGCGTAATCTACACAGCAACAGCGCCGGGACACCAAAAAGCGCCAAGAGGCTGGGACTAGCCTGAGCGCCGGCGATAGGCTGAGCAAAGTTTAAACCACGCTCAGCCTCCACTGTGATAGGCCAACAGACAGGTTGGAACTAGTCTGTCACAGTATAAGAACAGCTGTTTACTTACATCCTGCCAGTTCTCTGTTCTGCCCTGCGAGGTGATACAGAGAACCCGTATATACGAAAATTGCATTTACCATTTATCGCTTGAGTTTAATAAAAATACTTAAAGTATATTCGGTGACTCTGAACCACATTTTGTCCTGATACCAGATTTGAATTGACGCAAATCCCTTATATACCGGTATGTTGTTAGCTAGCTACTTAACGTTAGTTGACTACTTATACATCAAACTTGCCAGTATATTAACTATAGGCTATCTAACTAACTACCCAATGTTTATTGACATTATTATTCCCGTCAATCTTAGCTTAGCTAAATAGTATAGTCGTTGTGCGTTCTCAATGGACATTCGGGTGCTTTTGTAAATTCGCTCTGGCTATCTACTCCGATTTCAGAGGCCTCTCATCTGAGTGTAACGTAAACTCACCCCATTCCGTACAAATGTGCGTAACCACGACATTCAAACGAGGCTGCAATGAAAACGAATGGGACTGTAGTGACTGTGTTGGCATCAAAATCCGGTGTGTGAACTACGTTTCGATTCAGCGTTGATTGACATGGTAATGGTCTAACAGTATTGGAGAATATGTTACAGTATGTTAGTATGGGTATTCGAACACAGTTTTGGCCTTCCATGGAATGAGTTTGACACCCCTGCTCTAGAGTCTAAAGACAATCCTATCTGCCAATCAGGTGTGTATGTAAATATATTTACATTTGTGTCAGCAAGCCCATAAGATTAGACTGAGAATTTCAATGGCAAAAGGAGGTTCAGGGGAATCATGTCATTGGGTTTCTATAGTAACAACTCAATTACACCTAAGGTGTGTTCAAATACCCATACTGTATACTACATAATTAATGAGTATATACTACATACTATATACTATTAGTTTATTTTAGTATACTCTAAACGAACGGTATCCTTTCAGTTGAGTTTACTAGCGCTTCGCCTGTCTACCAGAAGTTGATGCTGTTGCTATGCAACCTCTTGCTAGCTTGTTAGCATAACAAATTACTAGCTAGACATTTTACGACTTTGAGCGTGTTCGTACATTCAATCTGGAGTGCCCTTTGGGCGTTAGTAAATTCAGAGTGTTGTCACTTTGTCCGTTTGTAAATTCAGAGCGCATGCTGGACGCTCTGGCCGAGGAGTAGGGTTAATCCGAGCGTTCTGACCTCACAACGGCAGTCAAGCACCCAAGCTAACTGGCTAATGTTGGCTAGCTTGCTAGCTACTTCCACCTCACTCTGACCATTTTACTCGCCCTAGCAGAGATGGTGGTTTTCATGTTATCTAGAGCATTGGTGACTAACTGTGCTGCTGGCAACAATTTATAATTTGTTTTCCGACGTTTACTGACACCGGCCATATTCAACTCTGGGTGTTGAGCGTTCGTAAATTAATCGGAGTAGATAGCCAGAGCGAATTAACAATGACCATTGAGAACGCACAACGACTATACCATTTAGCTAAGAATGACACATAGTTAATATACTGGCAAATGCGATGTATTAGTAGCCAACAAACGTTAGCTAGCTAGCTAACATACCAATACATACAGCTGTAATGATGTGCTGCGGTTCATAAGGATAGCGTAGCTAACAAATTGACAGCCAACATAAAGTGTAATTTATTTGAAATGCGGCTGCATTTTTTCTGCCATTTTCTTAAAATCTGAAAAAGTTGTGAATCCACACCCATTTTCTGATTAATTGCATTATGGGCCCTAAAAACACGAAAACAGTGTACACTGCTTGTATACTTCATATTTTGGTGCATTTAGTACGACATCCTGGAACTTTTGTCATACTAACTATATCCATACTATGACCAATAAGAATACTACATACTGAATTTACATCACAAATAGTACAGTTAGTGCGGTTAGTATGAGTATTCAAACACAGCTCTGGTGTAAGGGGTCAGGTGTGATGAATATCTGCAGTGAGCCGGTAACAGCCTTTTGGTTACTCATCTGCAACCTAATTTGGGTCCAGACTTCCTTGGCAGAATCTCAAATGTATATTGAGGATCTGCGAAGAGATTAATATTGAAACGAATGTGCTTGTATTTGCAGGTAATCGAGGAGAGGAGCAAACTCCTCAGTTTGCCTATTACCAAGTTGACACTCTCCTAAATATGGCAACCACTTATGGTTTCTGGGTTACGAGTCGAGGAAAGGACGGACTTTACACAATTTAAAATCTCCCCAAGACAGGCCTTTGTTTAATGTGTGTGATGGAATATTCAATGTGAGAGCGCACAATTTATTGATGGAAAAATGATTCATGAACATAAACTTCTCATATTTATTTTTATCCACTTCCACTTCTTTTCTGAGAACTGCCTGTTGAGATATAAGATATAAACAGGGGGTTTTGAAGTTAAAAGATTGAGGGCGATACAGTATGGTGATGGGTGTTGCATGTCCATGCATACATGCACACCATGAGGTGTCAGAAGGAGAAAGATCCCTGCTGAAACCCCCACCCCAGCATAGGCCAGCATACAGTGCCTTCAGAAAGTATTCATACCCGTTGACTTATTCCACTTTTTTTTTTGCAGCCTGAATTCAAAATGGAAACAATTAAAATGTTCTCACCCATCTACACACAACACCCCATAGTGACGAAGTGAAAACATGCTTTTAGAATTTGTTGCAAATGTAATAAAAATTAAATACAGAAATATATAATTTAGCCTACATAAGTATTCACACCCCTGAGTCAGTACATGTTAGAATTCCCTTTGGCAGCGATAACAGTTGTGATGTGAGCAGTGGCAATTTTAGCATGTAAATCTTGATGGGGCAAAAAAAATAAACAAGTGGGATGCATGCCAGCAAAGCCACAACACAACACTAAACAATACATTCATTGCACTGTAACGGTGACAAACGGTGCCCACAAATGGCCTACATAACGCTGTCCCAACATCTTACCACTGCTACATCTGGCTATCAGTGGAGCCTTGTCTGGCAGCGAAACAGTTCATTCAGCCTCATTTACTGCCTTTTAAAAAGAACATAGCTGATATGGCTGACTTGCTTGAACAAATGTGGTTTCTAATGACAATTGAGATGTACAAAGTCTGGTATAAGGGGACGACAAGCGGATTAGAGGCAATCCGTGATTTCGATTAAGAAATTAATGAACAAGCTTGGTCCGACGTAGTCAATTCAACTATTTGTTTGGCACTTTTGACATGTACAGTGACAGAATTCAGAACATGGGCCATTCTTACAGTGTTCTCCCTGTACACCAAGTCAAAACCATAGGATAAATAAAAAGGGCATATAAGCAGACAATGAAAGCTCTTACAATATTCAATGACTATATTTCTCTAAAACAGGTTATAGGCTATATGTGCACCACCAAGTCAGAAAAGTAGGCAAAATTAAGAGGGGTAAATAGACCACATTTTTAGGGTGAGGCACATGGGCTACTAACATCTTACTACACAACATACACTTAGTATTACTTTCTTAGCTACAGAATACATATCTCCCTGGTATATTACATTTTTGCAGCAGCATACAAGACATTTTTGGACTCACCTTGTTGTACTTTGCTCACTTGAACAGGAAGATGGCACGGCAGTCCTTCGTGGGCAAATTTTGTCATCCAAGTCTGGCATTCTCTGGATTTAGGGTGCTTTCAAAACAGCTGGGAACTCGGAAAAAAACAAGGTCGAATCATGATGACGTCATTGATCTTCAGGTTGTAGCTCTAGAAAGAGGGCTGATTTACAATTTCCGAGTTGGGTGACCGTTCAAAACGTATTTTCCCAGTCGGCGCTCGTTTATTCCTGATTTCCCAGTTGTCTTGAACTCACTGAAGTCAAGTTTTTGCAGTTCCGAGTTAACAGTTGTTTTGAGCACGGCACAAATCATGCTTCAGTGACAGCATGGCCAATGCTGAATGTTTATAATTTTAAATTTGGAAAAGAGCCCCTTAATCCCAGATTTGGGACCACACAGTCACTCCACTGAATAGTGATTGCTTTGCAATGCTTGCAGTTAACATTAGCCACTGTCACTGATTCCTTCCAAACCACTCATTGTTGAATTTGCGATTTTCAACTTGTTGTGTAATGTTGATGTCCAATAGCTGATGAGCATCGATGCGTTTTATCAAAAATGTCTCTTCAGTATTTCTCTTCATATGACAAGAATTAAAAAGGATTTGCCAGTAGATTGTCGACTTGATTCATGATGATGACTGCTAGCTAAGATTTTGAAAGTATGATGTTGACATGATCAGTCCAATCAAAGCTACTGTAGATATAACGTGATTTGACGTCATTTTATCTGTGGCCAATGACCTTGAGCCTTCTTGGATGGGCACTTCTAATGTAACTCTATGGTAGCACCCAGAGGGCTAGAATTTTCTAGCTCTCCCCTTAGACTTGACGGCGACGTAGTGCCCTCATGAGTGACAAAACACTGAGCCAATCATGGCGCAATGCTTCGTATTTTTTGCTGGTTTGCCCCACCACAGAAAGCACTGAACTAGGCTGAAACACCTGCATTTTGAAGCCACCTTACTCAAGAAAACAAAAAATAGACCATGTTTG
The DNA here is from genome assembly GCF_016432855.1 of Salvelinus namaycush. Taxonomy (NCBI): domain Eukaryota; kingdom Metazoa; phylum Chordata; class Actinopteri; order Salmoniformes; family Salmonidae; genus Salvelinus; species Salvelinus namaycush. The sequence goes on along the minus strand of NC_052340.1, from coordinate 4,648,402 downwards.
TATTCGGCTTTATTAACTCAATGATGTATATATTTTTATATTGTTTGCAAACTGATAAGTGAAACATATTAATGCTAAAATAACATGCAAAACAGGCAAGGCCAAAAAAATGTGGGGGCCTGAATGCTGGGTCGCCACTGGATGTGAGTCTTTCTGGGTAAGTCTCTAAGAGCTTCGCACACCTGGATTGTACAATATTTGCACATTATTATTTTCTAAAATTCTTCAAGCTCTGTCAAGTAGGTTGTTTATCACTGTTATTAAATTATTGCATCTGAGCTCTTAGTGTGCAGCTCTCCTTTTCTTTTTTTAAACTGTAACTAGGCCACTCAGCAACATTCAATATCGTCTTGGTAAGAAACTTGTGTTTTAGGTTATTGTCCTGCTGAAAGGCGAATTTGTCCCCCAGTGTCTGTTTTCCTCTATGATTTTGCCTGTACTTAGCTATATTTTGTTTCCTTTTATCCTAAAAAAAACTCCCTAGTTCTTGCCAATAACAAGCATACCGATAACATGATGCAGCCACCATCATGCTTGAAAATATGAAGTGGTACTCAATGATGTGATGCGTTGGATTTGCCCCAAACATAACTCTTTGTATTCAGGACATAAAGTTAATTTCTTAGCCACATTTTTTTCTGTTTTACTTTAGTGCCTTATTGCAAACAGGATGCATGTTTTGAAATTAAGTTAGTATTGTGGAGTATTCTACAATGTTGTTGATCCATCCTCTCACAGCCATTAAACTCGTACTGTTTTGGCCTCATGGTGAAGTCCCTGAGCTGTTTCCTTCCTCTCCAGCAAGTTAGGAAGGACGCCTGTATCGTTGTAGAGACTGGGTGTATTAAGACCCTCTAAAGTGTAATTAATAACTTCACCATGCTCAAAGGGACATTTCATTTCTGCCCATCTACCAAATAGGTGCCCTTCTCCACTAAGTATTGGAAAAGCTCCCTGGTCTTTGTGGTTGAATTCATGTTTGAAATTCACTGTTCAGCTGAGGGACCTTACAGATAATTGTATGTGTGGGGTACAGAGATGAGGGACTCATTCAAAAATCATGTTAAACACTATTTTCATATACAGAGTCCATGCAACTTTTTGTGACTTGTTAAGCACATTTTTACTCCTGAACTTATTTAGGCTTACCATAACGAAGGGGTTGAATACTTATTGACTGAAGACATTTCAGCTTTTAATTTTTTATTCATTTATAAAAATGTCTGAAAACATAATTCCACTTTCACATTATGAGGTATTGTGTGTAGACCAGTGACACAAAATCTAAATGTAATCAATTTTAAATTCAGGCTGTAACACAAAAAACTGTGGTAAAAGTAAAGGGGTGTGAATGCTTTCTGAAGGCACTGTATGCTAGTGCTGGTTTTGCTGGTGACCAGCGTTTGTTGTTCTGGACGATTTGATGCTGGGGTTTACAGGTATGCTGGTGACCAGCAAAACCAGCATCAAAGTGCTTAATTATTACTGATGAGTCAAAGGTTTTGTATAATTGCAGTGAGTCGTTTTGAAAGTAGTGCTCACGAGTCAAAAATGGGTCGCCGAAAATGTTGCACAATTGTGTACAGATCTGGCCTGCTGGCTTGCAAAGTGATGTTTAATTCCTATTGGAATCCAGCCAGATTGGGGATATCCAACATTTGTAACTTTTATTCATACACAATCTGCATTCAGAATGACTGCCTGGGTTAAAAATATGAATAAATGAGACTACCTACACCGTCTGAACTGGAACAACCACTTCAGTAACAGGTGAAAAAAATCCCCAAAATTGGATTTGTTTAGAAACATTTATGTTATGTATCTTTGTGTAACATAAGACTCATTAATCAATCAATGTGCATGCAAAAACACAGATATTGAAACCAACAATTCCCCAAAAAATCAAACTGCAATAGAGCATGCTGGGAAATATAATAATGATGGTGTGGTTTTGCTGGTCAAACCAGCTCAAGGTTATTATAGTAAACTAAAAATGAAACTAAAACTAATCATGAAAAAAACAATTTATTCAAATAAAATTAAATAATTAACAAACTCATTTGAAAAACAAAAACTATACTGAAACTATTATCTTTGATTCCAAAATAAAATATAAAACCATTAATTATATTCAGATTTAGTAAAAAAAAACAAGTGGCTAAAATCTAATGGAGTTTTTAAGCTTCTGAATCTGGTGGGTCACATTGAGATTAATTTTATAATTTAAAGGTAGATTTTCTTTTAGCAGCACCGCAGATATTGAGATGAGCTTGATGCAAGACTTGGCTCTTATACAATCACACAGTATCTGTTCATGTGCACGGGTGCGCTTCACACCACTACAACGTGGTAGCTACGGGACCAAAACAGTGGAGAAGTTTAGCCTCGCCCTTCTACATTCATTTTTTTTTTTTTTATTATTATTATAATTTTTTTTTTCGTGGTATCCAATTGTTAGTAGTTACTATCTTGTCTCATCGCTACAACTCCCATACGGGCTCGGGAGAGACGAAGGTCGAAAGCCATGCGTCCTCCGAAACACAACCCAACCAAGCCGTACTGCTTCTTAACACAGCTCGCATCCAACCCGGAAGCCAGCCGCACCAATGTGTCGGAGGAAACACCGTGCACCTGGCGACCTTGGTTAGCGCGCACTGCGCCCGGCCCGCCACAGGAGTCTCTGGTGCGCGATGAGACAAGGATATCCCTACCGGCCAAACCCTCCCTAACCCGGACGACGCTAGGCCAATTGTGCGTCGCCCCACGGACCTCCCGGTCGCGGCCGGCTGCGACAGAGCCTGGACGCGAACCCAGAGTCTCTGGTGGCACAGCTAGCCCTTCTACATTCCTAGTTGTTGAGGAAATTGACCTACTACGTCATCTCGCTGAGTCTACCTTTTAACCTAACCTATGACCTGACCCATCACATTATGCATCATTGCCCCACATTGGCAAGAGGTGACATCCCAAAAAACGAACTATACAACACATGTCTCCTAGCCTCCCACAGACTACTTTCTGTCCCTAACACAAAACCGAAGTAATATAAAAAATATATAAATATTTTTATAAAACTTACTCAAAGAAGTGGGGATTCCTTAAAGTGTTGGTTGTCATTCAACGAGAGACGACTAGTTTACATGCACAATTTTTTTACTTGAGAAATACTGCACCAAACATCTTAGATGTAAAATTGCACAACTAACACCTCCCTGGCAAAACCATAAAAATTACAGATTTCTTGATTTATCTTAGATTCATTCATACTATTTTGGACTATACTGGCTGTTGTTGCTACAGCATCTCAAGTGGGACAGACAGCAATATCACAGTTCTATTTTTCCCCCCTTGTTTTTCTAGCAAAGGTCTTTTTAAGGGAGTATGCGATTCAGAGTTCTGCTAGGAGCAAACTGAACCTAGTACGCGGGCGCCTTTAGGGTCATGTAAAAAAAAGGGTTAGTTGACAAAGTCACAAACGATGCACAGTCTTCAATGGGGCAGAAGTTTGTGTGTTGTGATTAATTCTGAATGGCCAGATGGCTAGCAAGAAACTTCCATGTGGGGTATCGTAGATGGCTCATTTCAGCTAGTTTTATCTTGTTCTTGATACCATGTTGTTTTGACTGATGTCACATCTTTGCTAATATGGCAAAAAAAATGCTAGCTGGCTAACCAACAACTGTAATGATGTATTTGAGACAAGTGCTCATTGTTCAACTGTATATTTGGAGACTAAATATAGTTTACATGTCAACAATCTAAGGGCGCGTTCGTAAATTCACCCTGGCTATCTATGCCGATTTCAGATCGCTCTTGTCTGAGTGTGCCAGAGCGCAGAATAACTGATGAATTTACGAACGCTCAACACCCATCGAATGTGGCTGGTGTCAGTCAGTAAACAACTGCAAAAAAGCTTAAATTGTTGCCAGCAGCACAGTTAGTCACCAACCCTCTGGATAACATGAAAACAGCATAACCAGCTCTGCTAGGCCAAGTACAATGGTTCTCTCATTTATGTCTGGAAGTAACTAGCTAGCTAACTTTAGCCCATTAGCTTGGGTGCTTGACTGCCATTGGTAGGTCAGAACGCTCGGATCAACCAGTTTCCAGTGTACGCTCTCACAATGAGTGAAACGCTCTTAATTTACAAACGTCCAGAGCGAATTTACGAATGCACCCTAAGCCAACCCTGTCTATTTTGCCACATAGTTGCGCACGTCAACCAACCTGTCTATAACGTCATTGAAATGTATTAATGAACATTGAAACTACCCCCCAAAAAATTATAAAAAAATAAAAAAAATGACCACAAAATTGAATAATACACTTTAATCAAAGATCTTTTTAATCAAATTTTATACTGGAATGTTATGATTCCCTCTTTCTTTACAGTTAAATGTCCCATCTAGCCATCTTCAAAACCCATTATCCAACCAACCGCATTGAAATTCCAGGAATACAAACAAAACATAAAAACAAAAATGAAACCACTACATGTTGTTCTTATGATGAAATGGACTTTTAAAAGGAGAGCATTCACTCATCATGGGAGTAAATGACTGACTGGAGTCATGAGAGGGAGGTGGTGTCACTGGCAGCAGAATCACCCTTGCAATAGGACCAAAGCATTCCTTCTATTGATGTTGGTTTGATGACTGAAGGCAGAAGACAGAACTGATATGGACCACAGTATACTGATCGGATCTCCCTTTTTAACAACAGAAGTTTGTAAATAGTATTGAGCTTTCAATTGATTACTTTTAAAGAACTCCTATAGCCACAAATGCGGTGGTTAGCCTTGTGAATTGGCTGTTTTCATGGTTTGTCTTTGTCTGGTTTTCAATAACTATGCCTATGTTGGGAAGAGATGAACAGTTCGTACTTGAGATGAGTAGAATTTTGAAAAGGGGGAAAGAAAATGCCAAAAACCATTTACAGTGCTGATGTTTACTGCATTTCTAGGTATGTTTACAGAACCCAAAAGGACAAGTTAAAACGCAATGAGAGAACAGGTTAATGTCAACTGCTAGAGGACTAGCTGGACAGATCTACGCAACCATATTGGATGCTTACTCTTTTCAATCTTAAGTTTCTTAATACCACAGTCAACACCTGAAGCTATATATTGAGATCAACCAGTCTAATGAAAAAAACAAAACCTGCCTTTAGTGGGTAAACAGGCGGCATTAAAATTGGTTTCTGGTGAACCTGTAGTTATGATTAAAAAACAAACATGAAAGACCACTTGAGTAGTCCTGCTTTCTTAAATCTGGTCCAATGTTTAATGTTCAATGTATAAAAGACTAAATGGCTCTGCTAGAGGATGCATTATTCTTTGGGGTTGGGGATGACTAATTTCTCAACCTCAAAAGTAGGGCGATGAACCAGCTGAATACTGACCAGCTCCTCAGCCACCAGGGTCATGTTCATTAGGCACCAAACGGAAGAAAACTGACTGAATCAGGGAGGGACTACCTGGACTTGTAGAATTAGAAAGGCTCACTTTAGTTTTCCGCAAACGAGAAAGGATACGTTCTTGTTGCAAAACGGTGGGATTTTTTCTCTCCCTGTCGTGCGTCCTAACGAACACGTCCCTGATGCTTGTTTGTAGCTAGTACCGTCCCCCCCACCACCACCACCACCTAATCAAGAGCACCACCCATCTCCCTCCTCTGCTGCCAATTGTCATGGTTTGACTTCCCGCCTCTTCTCGGCAGACAACAGCATGTTTCGCTGCCTGTTAAATTTAATTATATATATACACACACACACAGTAGATTTTTCTCTCTCATACAAACATAAATACACCAATACTGCGCTCCACCGCCAGAGGGGCTTTAGAAGAGTTGAGTCCTGTTGATGTGTAGTCTCAAATGTTACACAGGCGGGCAAGTATTTATTTTGTCTTCTCCGGAGTTTGACGTAGATTTTTTACAGGATCTCGTATTTGTCGACGAGGAACGAAGTTTCTAAAGAGAATTTTACTGGTGCGTCTCCTTCTACGTGAGTCACTTTGGCAACCTGAGGGAATAGGAGAAAAAGGTAATGTGATGAGTGAAATGCAGGGATAGCAATGTCAGCAAGAGCATTGTGTTCCATCAATGACTGTAGGCCTAAATGTGCATAGTTAGTAAGCGTCAATGTAAAAAGGGGGAACTTGCCTGTATGTCGCAGTAATTGCGTATGGATACGAAGGACACGTTGACAGGGAAGAAGTCGTTGGGTTGCCCGGCGATACTGAACTCCAGGCTGCCGCTTTTGTTTTTGGCATCTATGACGGGTAGGCTCCACTCTAGAACATTCCGTCTGCTGTCGTGCTTATACTCTCCATCCACATCTCCTACCACAGGTGCCCCAACTCCAGACCTACAACCAGGAAATACACCCATGTACTATGAACAACGCAACCATCAACTTTGGGCTGTCTCTTTTGAGCTGTCTCTAACTCTCAATGATCGGCTATGAAAAGCCAACTGACATTTACTCCTGAGGTGCTGACCTGTTGCACCCTCTACAACCACTGTGATTATTATTATCTGACCCTGCTGGTCATCTATGAACATTTGAACATCATAGCCATGTTCTGTTATAATCTCCACCCGGGAACAGCCAGAAGAGGACTGGCCACCCCTCAAGAGCCTGGTTCCTCTCTAGGTTTCGGCCTTTCTAGGGAGTTTTTCCTAGCCACCGTGCTTCTACACCTGCATTGCTTGCCGTTTGGGGTTTTAGGCTGGGTTTCTGTACAGCACTTTGACATCGGCTGATGTAAAAAGGGCTTTATAAATACATGTGATTGATTGGTTTACCGGACACAAATGAAGCATAGTCTTAGACTAAAGAACACCTCAATGGAGGAACTATAATGCACATGCTTCTTAGTCCAGGGCTTAAATCTGTCTCTGGGAAACCAGACAATAGAAAACCCAGCAAGGTTGTTATACAGTCGCAACACAATAAAATACAATTAACATTTTATCACCCATGTACTCACGGTATAGGGATAGCAATAACTACATCGTTGAGTTCAAGGCTCTCCTCCTGCAGTTCATATTCAATGTTCACGTCGCAGCCAGTAGCACTCTCTGAAGGCCAGCAGTTTACTACAGACAAAACAAAGGTGCGATGACATTTAAAAATGTACTATAGTTAGCATAAAAATAAATCATACTACAATAACTGCAGATCACAGATGGTGCCGGCAGGATGACAGGTTGAATGAGACTCACTGGTTAGAGGTATGAGGGCCTCATCTGTGCTTTGGAGTCTCCACTTCAGCACCCCCACATCGTTGTTGAGGGGGAAAGACTTCTCAGGGTTCTTCAGACCAATCACAGAGTCTGAAGTGAAGAGCTTCTTATCCACATTGGGATGTGTCTAAATACCAGGGGAGATGCAATCAATTTCAACACAGTGGACATACATTATATATCTGATATGGGATGAATTGTTGCATCAATCTAATACATTGGGCCGTGTTCAGTAGGAGCACACAGGGAGAAACATTTTAAAATGGAATGGTGCTGGGGTTACTAGTCAAATAAGAACACTGGATTTTTCACAACCTTGTAACCTAATGAACACAACCCATGAGCCTTTACAAAAGGTCATGGGTCAGTCTGGATTGGAACAACTCACCTGCAGTTGTACTCCCTTCTTGTCATAGTTGTTGACCATAAGGCGGATGCGGCCGACCTTGTCGTCGGTCACTCTCAGGGTGATCATGCCCAGGAGCTCCATGTTCTGTAGACCTCCGTCACGTCCACAGGTCAGACTGATCTTCTCCTCAACTCTCATGTGGACACTGAGGAAAACATACATACACAGGTGTCATTAAGGTTAAGATTGAGGTTTTATCGTCACACACGGGAATTATGTCAATAGTAAAGCACAGACATTGATTGCAAGATAAAGACTGATGCACAGCCTTGGCTTACTATCAAAAATGAACATTTGAAGAACAGGAACAATGTACCTCTCCACATTAACTGGTGGCGGTAGGACATTGGATGCAAGCGAAGGCATTTTCCCTGTGTTGGACATGATGGTTTCCCCCTCCCCCCTGAGCTTGTCCACAAAGTTGTCCACCTCTTTCCCCCTGGCGCCCAGCTTGAGGGCTTTGCTGGATCCGGTTGGCCTGTGGGAGACACATGATTGTCAGTACCAGCCTCTATCTGTGGCCCAGAGTTTTTCCTGGTCAGGTCACTTTCAGGGTGGGAAATTAACACCCGCCAAATGCGGGTAGAATGGCATTGGTGGGCAAGAACGTATTTCACCGGCCACGTTGACGGATGGTTACACACAGCATTTGGTAACAGTTTTTTTCCAATCTAAAGCCAAAATGTAGAAGGTCGAATTCACGAAAGGCTACTAAAGTGTGACTTTATTCTCATGTTTCTTGTCTAGTTACATAGTTTTGTTCACATGCTAGGTTGTTTTCAATATTAGTTTGAGTTTGCTGCAACTGTCTGCTGCTAGTGCAGAGATTCTCAATCATCTCTGACAGAGTGCCGTTGCCATAGTAATGGCCCACCCCTTACAGGGGCAGCTGAACATGTCTCACCGAATGAATCAAATATTTCAGGTTACATTGTTTGAGCATGGAACACTCCAAAATCACTCATAATTTAAATTGTGCTCCTCAATTTATTTATGTTCTCATAAATATAAATTTACGTACTCCTTGTAAAAAAATGCCAGTGTTAAGAGGCCTGAACTAATAATAATAATAAGAAATAAGTCGTATCACTTAGCATTTTGTACAGGGCAGGCACTTTGTTGATTCTTAAAATGTTTAATTGTAGAACTGTTTATCTGTTTTACTATTCTAACTAAAGGATTGATTTTAACATATTGGATAAAAGACTTGGGTCACAAAAAATAAATTAAATGGAACAATATACCACATTACTTCTTTATAGTAATACATTTCTTGTTTTAGAAACATTACAAAGCATACTCATCCGTCATGTGATTTTTTGTGTAATTATGCCCAAAAAATATTTGGTCTGGTAAAAAAAAGAAACTGAGTGGCTAGTAGATTCTCATCTACCTGCCAGTGGCTGTTGGACCAAAAAGTTAATTTCCAACCCTGGTCATGTTATCAGGAAAAACTCTGGGGCCTATCTGCCAATCACAATTATACACACAATCAAATTCAACACCTAAATTCCATAATTTGCGTACCTGACTGAGACGGGAGCCATCTTGGGTTTCTCGGGTTCGATGATGGTGTCTGTGATGATCGACCCCGAGGACATGCTGCTCATCCCGGTGCTGCCAAACCCGCCGAAGGCCGGCACCTTCTTCCCAGAGCGCTCGGCATCTCGCCTGATCTGCTGCAGCTCTTTGGCCTTTCGCCGCATCTCTGCCTTGGCCTCTCGCTCCTGGGTCTGTGGGGCCGAGCAGATGAGGAGGAACGTTCAAATCATGGCTACTATAAGCTAAAGCCACACACAAACGCCCTCTGGATGTTATGGGCACTTTAGCTACAAGTGTCTCACCTCTCTGACTGCCCGGAACACCTTCTCCTCATGAGAGTCCATCTCGGTGAAGGTGCGGATCTGGGCTAGGTTGACATTCTCCCTGTAGCCCAGGGCCACGATCTCATCGAAGGCGAATATCAGGTCGAAACAGTGGTCTGAGATCTCCCCTTCCTCCAGCACACGGCAGTACTCCGGGATCTGAAAAGAGAAAAAACACAATTGAACTCTTCAATATCAAACCAACAGTAATACGTTTATAGTGGGATATGATCCCATTTGAAGTTATTGGTGGGATGGATGAATTCTGAACTCGTAAGCAGCAGTGGGCTGTTATAGCATTGGGTAATCCCCTGTGCTGCTCACAGCCTGTCGTGTGTGTGTGTGGGTCCTAAGTACTATGACCGCAAAATGAACAATTTCCATTGTCTCTGTGTAATGGATAAATAAAGATGTATTGGATCGGATCATACCACGCGCGAGAAGAGCCGTAGTGTCTCCAGGTCTTCCAGGATGTTGCTGTTCTTGGTGGTGACCAGCACCATGTAGAGCTTCTCCAACGGCTGGTAGACGTAGCGCACGCTCTCCGTCTCCACAAACGTGTGCTGCTTGCCCATGCCCATGAGCTTGGGGAAGGCGGCCAGAAGGCCCTCGACACGCGTTCGGGTCATCTCCACAAACTGCCGTGACACGATTGCTTTGCCTGCCTTGGTGCACACCGCCGCTGCCAAAAGCACCTGCAGGGAGGACAGAGAGAATCGCAAACATACGTTCATAAGTGGGATGTCTTCATTAATGATGGCAGAGTGATAGACAGGGTAACCATAAGTGGTACAAATCTGTTGGCCAAGCAAGGTAGTTATGTGCCAATTTACTCAGATTCCGACACTACCAATACTTTTGTTTACACTGAACTGACTGGGTTCAGAAACCAATCATGGTTACATTAAGACACCGTGGAGCCGGCACGAGATATGGGTCGGAAAACGTGGGGTTAGGATATGTCACTGCTCTGGCTCCTAGCTAGCATGAGGACAAAAGGACAGTTTTCAGGGAAAAATTGCAGTATTTAAATTTTCTCAATGTATCAGTGTGGAAAGGTACAATTTGGAGTACAGTGGCATATTCCATCCCTACATTGAGGTACGTTTTCCAACCAATATCTCACGCCAGCTCCATGGTGTCATAATGTAACCATGATTGTGTTCTGACCCCCAGTGCAGCTCAGTGTAAACATGTATAAAGATAGGGTCGGAATATGCTGGCTACAATTTACTACAGGTGACAAAATAAAGTATTTTTCAGTCACTTACCATCCCAGAATACCAGGACCAAGGCAACGCATTGATCCAAGCGACTTCATTTACTAGATTACCGAGTGCAAATCAATGACAATGTCATACAGCCACGATCCATTGGTTGACATTTATTGATAACTAGCTAGCTAACTAGCCTAGCAAGGCCAAGTATTTAACGTTACCAGCAAACCGTAGCAGACAACCTGTACAATGCAAAGATCTATCTAGATTGTTAAATTGTAGCTAGCTATCTAGTTAGCTGGGCAAACTTACTTATTAACGTTAGTTAGCCAGCTAGCGTTAGCTAACACTAAGAACTAGCTGATATTTGTAGTACGTTAGCTAGTTAACGTTAACTTAACTACATAATGTCGTTACATTAAATAGCTGCTAAATAATTGTAGCATTAACGTTATATAGTTAACTTAGCTAATAAAGTTGACTGGCTAACGTTACCTTTGTGGTTGTCTGGCAAGTGAAGTTTGATTTGCTTTTCATTTCATTGTGCCAAGGGGCTAACGTTAGCAAGCTAATGTTTGTTATGATCAAACTAAAGCGGAAAAGAAGATAAAGCCTTGACATGTGACACTGTGCTCACCATTTTTAGTTTCTCTTCAGGAAAACGATCTTCAATCCCCGATGGTGTTTGCTCAGTCGAGTTCCAGTATATGGAAAGCGCCTTTAGAAAGAAAATATAGTTGAATAGCTAGTTAAGCTGTGTGTTGCTATTGCTTCAATATGGCAGCCGGGCAGAGCCACGTCTCCAACCAGATGAGTTGCTTCCTTGATAAACCACTAGCCCGTCAAAAGTTGCGCGCTGTGTGCTTGAAACATAGAGATAGATAGAGGACTCTTCTTTGAGATTTGGTTGACGGATCGCATCCAACTTTTAGGCGCATACACTGCCACCTACTGTACTGATGTGTGAGGCCATTCACGGCCTACCTACATTAATTAAATTATTTGATGTGGCAATACAAAGTTGGGGGAAAGGAAAATTGCCCTACCAACTATTAGCACTATCTAAAAAACACCAACCCATTTCACTATTTAACCATATCTAGTCTTACTCCAGACCAATAGTCTGAGAGGACATAACACTACCACTCAACATCCCCTGCAGCTGTTCTGCAGCTGTAAATCCTTGTAATCCCAAGTACTTCTCTGCCACCACAACCTCTATTTTCTGTGACTTTCAATCGATGTCTGCAGTACAATTGACAACCATCGCTATAAAATGCCAAAAAGCCCACCTTAATGAAGCACATATTATTCCCATTGCTCTCTCTTTTGGTCTCTGCCTACTCACAGGAATGCTCTCAGGATCCCTCACCCTGTACCCATCTTCCTCTACGACTCTTTTCACTGTTTCGGCATACAACACTTTCTGTACTACTCTAACCATGGCAACTTCAATCTGCCTTTCTCTCACAGGACACCACTGATCTCCAGCCCCATGGGCACCCACAACTAACACACATAACTTTCTCCACCAATACCACACATTCCTTCGTCTCATGCTCGCCGGCACACTTCTCACACCTAGGCATCTCCCTCCTACACACTGCTGCAACATGCCCATAAACTGTATCAAACTGTATCAAAAACTCAGCATGACAGACAATGTCTTCTCCGCTTCCCCATGCTCTCCACTGGATCTATATCTCACCAAATGGCGGGCGTCACAGACATCAGGAATCTTCAATTGATCCTCCTCAACACTTAATGTAACCCTCATTATCACTCCTTTCAACAGCATCCTGCTCTGAAGAGCAAATCAAGTCAAATGTTTGTCCCTAACTGCGTTTTCCGAGGCGCCCACTCCCTCTGGGCGGACGAAACACAATAAATCATCACGAGTCCACTCCAAGTTACCTTCACCAACCATTTCTCCACCCAACCTGACACCACATATGGATCAGCCAAAATGCAAGGATCCATTCTCTCTATAAATCTCACTCCCACTGGACCAGAATCAACCTTATCATCCTCGGGACGAAGCCCGAACTCCGCGGTTCTCACCGCAGATACTTCATCCTCTCTCTCGCCAGGTTCCATCTCTGAACTACTGGAGCACATATCCCTTTTTTTTGCACTTGACGCCAACCTCCCACACCACACCACTTCCCTCTACACTTAACTCCTTAAAGCAGTCATCACTGCACCTGCCACCACAGTTAATTCAGCCATGCCTTTCTAAAGTCTTCGAAAGCCAAGTTAATAAGCAGATCACTGACCATTTCGAATCCCACCGTACCTTCTCCGCTGTGCAATCCGGTTTCCGAGCTGGTCACGGGTGTACCTCAGCCACGCTCAAGGTACTAAACGATATCATAACCGCCATCGATAAAAGATTGTACTGTGCAGCCGTCTTCATCGACCTGGCCAAGGCTTTCGACTCTGTCAATCACCGTATTCTTACCGGCAGACTCAACAGCCTTGGTTTCTCAAATGACTGCCTCGCCTGGTTCACCAACTACTTCTCAGATAGAGTGCAGTGTGTCAAATCAGAGGGGCTGTTGTCCGGACCTCTGGCAGTCTCTATGGGGCTACCACAGGGTTCAATTCTCGGGCCGACTCTTTTCTCTGTATATATATCAACGATGTTGCTCTTGCTGCGGGTGATTCCCTGATCCACCTCTACGCAGACGACACCATTCTGTATACATCTGGCCCTTCTTTGGACACTGTGTTAACAAACCTCCAAACGAGCTTCAATGCCATACAACACACCTTCTGTGGCCTCCAACTGCTCTTAAACGCTAGTAAAACTAAATGCATACTTTTCAACCGTTTGCTGCCCGCACCTGCCCGCCCGACTAGCATCACTACTCTGGACGGTTCTGACCTAGAATATGTGGACAACTACAAATACCTAGGTGTTTGGCTAGACTGTAAACTCTCCTTCCAGACTCACTCTTTTGCACACCAGTATCTCTACTTGCACATCATCATCTGCTCATTTATCACTCCAGTGTTAATCTGCTGAATTGTAATTCTTCGCTACTATGGCCTATTTATTGCCTACCTCCTCATGCCTTTTGCACACACTAGATATAGACTTTATTTTTTTCCCCTACTGTGTCATTGTAACGGTCCTGACCTGTTTTATGTTGTTTTTGTATGTGTTTATGGTCAGGGCGTGTGTTTTGGGTGGGCAGTCTATGTTATCTGTTTCTATGTTGGTTTTGGTTGCCTGGTATGGCTCTTAATTAGAGGCAGGTGTTTTGCGTTCTCCTCTAATTAAGAGTCATATTTAGGTAGGCGTTGTCACAGTGTTCGTTGTGGGTGATTGTCTCCTGTTTCGTCGATGTATGTACCTTACGGGACTGTTTGGCTGTTCGTTTCGTTTTGATGTAGTCTGTTCCTGTCCGTGAGTTTTACGTTAGTTAAGTAAGTTCAAGTTCAGGTTTTCGTCTACGTCGTTTTCTTGTTTTGTAAATTTGTAAGTGTTTGTTTTCGTGTTGCCATCGTTGTAAATAAAGAGATGGCTTATTTCCCAAATGCTGCGTATTGGTCCACTGATCCTTCTCTCCTCTCCTCGTCCGAGGATGAGGAGAACGACAGCCCTTACAGAATCACCCACCAAACTAGGACCAAGCGGCAAGGGAAAACTCAACGGAGTAAGGGACAGGAAAAGAAGGAGCAATGGACATGGGACGATATATTGGACGGAAAGGGTTGCTACACATGGGAGGAGATCCTGGCTGGTAGGGATCGCCTCCCATGGGAACAGCTGGAGGCACTGAGGAGAGCAGAGGCTACCGGAGATTATGAGGGAACGCGTCTGGCACGGAAGCCAAAAAAGCCCGTGAGTAACACCCAAAAATTTCTTGGGGGGGGGCTAAGAGGTAGTGGGCCAAGGGCAGGTAGGAGACCTGCGCCCACTTCCCAGGCTTACCGTGGAGAGCGGGAGTACGGGCAGGCGCCGTGTTACGCAGTAGAGCGCACGGTGTCTCCTGTACGAGTGCATAGCCCAGTGCGGGTTATTCCACCTCCCCGCACTGGCAGGGCTAGATTGGGTATTGAGCCAGGTGTCATGAGGCCGGCTCAACGCGTCTGGTCTCCAGTGCGTCTCCTCGGGCCGGCATACATGGCACCTGCCTTACGCATGGTTTCCCCGGTTCGCCTACATAGGCCGGTGCGGGTTATTCCACCTCCCCGCACTGGTCGGGCAACCGGGAGTATTCAACCAGGTAAGGTTGGGCAGGCTCAATGCTCAAGAGTGCCAGTACGCCTCCACGGTCCGGTATTTCCGGCGCCACCTCCCCGCCCCAGCCTAGTACCTACAGTGCCTACACTACGCACTAGGCTACCAGTGCGTCTCCTGAGCCCTGTTCCTCCTCCACGCACTCTCCCTGTAGTGCGTGTATCCAGTTCGGTGCCTCCAGTTCCGGCACCACGCACTAAGCCTCCTGTGCGTCTCCAGAGCCCTGTACACACTGTATCTTCTCCCCCTACTAAGCCTGATGTGCTTGTCCTCAGCCCGGTGTCACCAGTGCCGGTACCTCGCATCAGTTATAGAGTGGGCTTTGAGAGTACAGTGTGCCCTGTCCCTGCTCCCCGCACTAGTAGGAAGGTGCTTATCCTTAGCCCGGTGCCTCCAGTTCCGGCACCACGCACCAGGTCTACAGTGCGCCTTATCCGGCCAGAGCCATCCGTCTCCTCAGCGCCATCTGAGCCATCCGTCTCCCCAGCGCCATCTGAGCCATCCGTCTCCCCAGCGCCGTCTGAGCCATCCGTCTCCCCAGCGCCGTCTGAGCCATCCGTCTGCCATGAGCCTGCAAAGCCGCCCGTCTGCCATGAGCCTGCAAAGCCGCCCGTCTGCCATGAGCCTACAGAGCCGTCCGCCAGACAGGAGCCGCTAGAGCCGCCCGCCAGACAGGAGCCGCTAGAGCCGCCCGCCAGACAGGATCTGCCAGAGCCGCCAACCAGACAGGATCTGCCAGAGCCGCCAACCAGACAGGATCTGCCAGAGCCGCCAACCAGACAGGATCTGCCAGAGCCGCCAACCAGACAGGATCTGCCAGAGCCGCCAACCAGACAGGATCTGCCAGAGCCGCCAACCAGACAGGATCTGCCAGAGCCGCCAGCGAGCCATGAGCAGCCAGAGCCGTCAGCCTGCCATGAGCGTCGAGAGCCGTCAGCCTGCCATGAGCGTCGAGAGCCGTCAGCCTGCCATGAGCGTCGAGAGCCGTCAGCCTGCCATGAGCGTCGAGAGCCGTCAGCCTGCCATGAGCGTCGAGAGCCGTCAGCCTGCCATGAGCGTCGAGAGCCGTCAGCCTGCCATGAGCGTCGAGAGCCGTCAGCCTGCCATGAGCGTCGAGAGCCGTCAGCCTGCCATGAGCGTCGAGAGCCGTCAGCCTGCCATGAGCGTCGAGAGCCGTCAGCCTGCCATGAGCGTCGAGAGCCGTCAGCCTGCCATGAGCGTCGAGAGCCGTCAGCCTGCCATGAGCGTCGAGAGCCGTCAGCCAGCCATGAGCGTCGAGAGCCGTCAGCCAGCCATGAGCGTCGAGAGCCGTCAGCCAGCCATGAGCGTCAAGAGCCGTTCAGTCAGGATCTGCCTGAGTATATCAGCCGGGACCTGCCCCTTGTCCCGGTGCTGCCCCTTATCCCGGTGCTGCCCCTTGTCCCGGTGCTGCCCCTTGTCCCGGTGCTGCCCCTTATCCCGGTGCTGCCCCTTATCCCGGTGCTGGTCCTTATCCCGGTGCTGGTCTTTATCCTGGTGCTGCCCCTTATCCTGGTGCTGCCCCTTATCCCGGTGCTGCCTCTTGTCCCGGTGCTGCCTCTTGTCCCGGTGCTGCCCCTTGTCCCGGTGCTGCCCCTTGTCCCGGTGCTGCCCCTTGTCCCGGTGCTGCCCCTTCTCCCGGTGCTGGCCGTTCATTTAGGGGATGTTAGTTTGAGGGTGGTCATTGGGAAGGGAAGACAGAAGCGGGGAGTGACTATGGTGGTGTGGGGACAGCGTCCAGAGCCGGAGCCACCACCGTGGTCAACTGCCCACCCAGACCCTCCCCTGGACTTTGTGCTGGTGCGCCCGGCGTTCGCACCTTGAGGGGGGGGTTCTGTAACGGTCCTGACCTGTTTTATGTTGTTTTTGTATGTGTTTATGGTCAGGGCGTGTGTTTTGGGTGGGCAGTCTATGTTATCTGTTTCTATGTTGGTTTTGGTTGCCTGGTATGGCTCTTAATTAGAGGCAGGTGTTTTGCGTTCTCCTCTAATTAAGAGTCATATTTAGGTAGGCGTTGTCACAGTGTTCGTTGTGGGTGATTGTCTCCTGTTTCGTCGATGTATGTACCTTACGGGACTGTTTGGCTGTTCGTTTCGTTTTGATGTAGTCTGTTCCTGTCCGTGAGTTTTACGTTAGTTAAGTAAGTTCAAGTTCAGGTTTTCGTCTACGTCGTTTTCTTGTTTTGTAAATTTGTAAGTGTTTGTTTTCGTGTTGCCATCGTTGTAAATAAAGAGATGGCTTATTTCCCAAATGCTGCGTATTGGTCCACTGATCCTTCTCTCCTCTCCTCGTCCGAGGATGAGGAGAACGACAGCCCTTACAGTCATTGTCTTGTTTATTGTGTTATTGGCTCGTTTATTGTTTATTCATTGTGTAACTGTGTTGTTGTCTGTGTCACACTGCTTTGCTTTATCTTGGTCATGTCGCCGTTGTAAATGAGAACTTGTTCTCAACTAGCCTACCTGGTTAAATAAAGGTGAAATAAAAAATTATAAAAATAATAATAATTAAACATCTCCAATCCAATATTAAATCTAGAATCTTCCTATTCGCAACAAAGCCTCATTCACTCACGCCGCCAAACATACCCTAGAAAAACTGACTATCCCACGATCCTCGACTTCGGCTATGTCATTTACGAAATAGCCTCCAACACTCTACTCAGCAAACTGGATGCAGTCTATCACAGTGCCATCCGTTTTGTCACCAAAGCCCCATATACCACCCACCACTGCGACCTGTATGCTCTAATCGGCTGGCCCTCGCTACATATTCGTCGCCAGACCCACTGGCTCCAGGTCATTTATAAGTCTTTGCTAGGTAAAGCTCCGCCTTATCTCAGCTCACTGGTCACGATAACAACACCCACCCGTAGCACGCGCTCCAGCAGGTATATCTCACTGGTCATCCCCAAAGCCAACACCTCTTTGGCCGCCTGTCCTTCCAGTTCTCTGCTGCCAAAGACCGTAACGAATTGCCAAAAATCGCTGAAGCTGGAGACTTATATTTCCCTCACTAACTTTAACCATCAGCTATCCGAGCAGCTAACCGATCGCTACAGCTGTACATAGCCCATCTGTAAATAGCCCATCCAATCTACCTACCTCATCCCCATATTGTTTTTATTTACTTTTCTGCACACCAGTATTTCTACTTGCACATCTATCCCTCCAGTGTTAATTTGCTATATTGTAATTACTTGCTACTATGGCCTATTTATTGCCTTACCTCCTCACGCCATTTGCACACACTGTATATAGACTTTATTTTTTTCTATTGTTATTGACTGTACGCTTCTTTATTCCATGTGTAACTCTGTGTTGTTGTTTGTGTCGCACTGCTTTGCTTTATCTTGGCCAGGTCACAGTTGTAAATGAGAACTTGTTCTCAACTAGCCTACCTGGTTAAATAAAGGTGAAATACAATAAAATAAAAATCCTCACTCTCGCCACATTCAATTTCCTCCTCAAGCTCTTCCAAAAGTTCTATGAGATCCTCCATTCCATACTCACTCAAAACATATTCCACTTTCTCCTTTTCAACCATCTTCTCCTTCACCAGATCTTCTAGAAGTCTTGTGCAGTCCCCCATTCCATATTTGTTCATAACATGTTCACTTTCTTCCTCGTTTTCTTGTCTGCCATCTATCCCTCCCTGCCTCTTAGTTAAAGGACTCATCTTTGTATCTGTGCCCTTATAGCATCTGTGATAGCATGGAAAGGGAATACCTAGTCAGTTGCATTCAACCGAAATGGGTCTTCCACATTTAACCCGACCACTCTGAATTGGAGAGGTGCGAGGGGCTGCCTTAATCGACGTCCAGGGCAGTGCTATTGAGGCTATCTCCATTTTAAAGTAGTCAATGTTCTTCTTCTTTAGTGGCTGATTGCCCTCAATTTATAGGAATCACCATTCAGTTGACTACTTTTAAATGGTGAAAGCCCTCAATGGCAAAGTCCATGCTAAAACGGGTAATATCCATGATGAGTCCTCTATCTATCTCTATGGCTTGAACAAGTTCTGGTACAGAGAAAAAAAACTAGACATTGGCTAGGTAGATACTCTGACATTTAGGAGAAGAGGATCAGGCTTGGCCCTTCATTTATAGCTCAATGACAAGGGTCTAGTAGCTAGAAGACAGTGGTCAGCTGCGCACATGTTACTTAAAAATTGTCAATGTACAAAAAATGCCATTGTTACTAAGTTAGCTCATTTTGCTAGTGAAATATACTTTAAATCGATAAAACACAATAATAAAATCAACAAATTGGGCTGTTTTCAAAAGGTTACTGTGTGACCAAGAACACATTTGCAAGTAGCTTTTTTAGATGTTCGTGAACGCAGCCAAAGCACACGGAAGTGAAATTACATTCCGTGGAGTGACGTCAGAAGGGCACCGGCAGTCAGCAGAATTTACCCTAGTTACAAATGCCCTTTTCATCCCTGATTACAAGGAATTATCTATAGTCTCATGGGTTGAACGTCGGGAATAACTGTCACTGACAAAGACAATACTCGCTGATCATTACTGCAACACTGAGATGTCGGGAGAGACGAGTTCACAGGTGAGAGACTTGGCTAGTTAGCTAGCACTCTGCATATCATAACGTTCATACCTCATTGATAACATTTGGCGGAGTGAGGCATGCGCCATTTTTACAGCCAACCCGGACCGCGCTGATTGGTTTACTCACGCGCCCTCCTGCACATCGGAGCTCTACCATTGGAGGATACATCTCATATATCAAATAATTGACATTACAAATAACGTCTGCCTCGACAGTCACCATCAGCTGCTACACCCATTGAACATGTAGATTATAAACTAATGTTATGTTTTAGTTTTCCCTTTCTAATGGCAGATTGACCGTTCCCGTAGTAAAAATGATGTGTGTTAATTCCTTAAACTAGCCCTACGTAACAGCATAATATGATGTTGATGCCTGTCAGAGCTTCTATGGCTGCTGTACAATGCCTGCAACCAATGTTGCCTGTGTAGTAGCCCCGAGATTGCCGCGCAGAAATATCAACCCACAGCGAGAACGAGATTGAACTTCACTCAATTTTCTAAAGAGCAATGGTCGATCTCTAAGGCATTCATATTCGATCACAGTGGCGGATTTAGGTATAGGCGACATGGGCGGCCGCCCAGGGCGGCACGGGGAAAAAAATCGGAATGGTGACATTTGCGCGATCGGTTTTCTATCGCTCATTTACACGTCAATGATATCATGTCACCATGTGGGACTGTGGGTCAATTAACCTTGTCGGAGTGGGCGCCCTGATTCTAGTTTGTGAGCTAGGCAGGCGACTGCCTGGAATCTATCAAATAGCGCACCTCTAACTTTGTACAGTACTAATGCAATTAGTAAAATCAGTCACACTACGAAATGCTAACAAATAAACCACAATTCATTCATAATACTGTGAATATATAGTTTCACAGACATAAAGCCTTGTGTTCTTTTTTTTTCTTCTCCCGTCTGGGCTACTGGCGGTAGTTGTACACGATTCAGCTGCCCCTGCGCGACGGGTTGGCGAACTGTTGCCATTTTGAACCATTTCACATGACTGAAGGTACAAACGCTGCCTTCCGGGAGGACCCAGAGAGTAAATCATGTGCACTATAGGTTTACTGGTGGCCAATCGGATGGCTCAGATCACCTTGTCCTGCATTAATGTAGCAGGCACAATAAATCTACAGCCAAATTGATGCTGAGATTTCAAAACGTTTAAAACCATGACTAGAGAGACTGTCAACGAATACAGCAAAGAGCTGCTGTTTTTATGAGTGAGTTCATGTTTAAGTTCTTAGCACTGACAACACTTTGTATTCAATACTTTTATAAGCAATTTCCACTCAGCGCTGCAACAAGCACTGCATCGGTAATGAATGATTAGGAAAGTGGATCTATAGGCTTGCGTTGTTGTTATTATTAGCGACTTGGGTCTTTTTTAATATCGAGGAATAAATCACTTTCTCTGTTCATGGAAGTAGCAACATGAATTTGTGCATGAAGCAGAAATAATGTGGTGCAACTCGAGTTTCGCCATCAGCTGGTAGACGGTGTCCCTTTTTGGTCAGTGTCAGTGGAGGAAAGGGAGAGCATAGGGCTGTTGAGGCTGACCCTCAGTCTACTACTCTCGCCTTCCATTGAGACTGGAGGTCGACTGATTATGATTTTTCAACGCCGATACCTATTATTGGAGGACCAAAAAAAGCCAATACCGATTAATCGGCCGATTTTTATATGTATATATATATATGTAATGAAACAGCAGGGAGCAGGTCTCGAACCCTCGACCTCCTAGCCCGAGGTCCGGCGCGCTATCGACTGTGCCGCAAAAGCATGCTCGAGCGGCAGAGTCGATTTCCGCGCTTATAAACACAGGGTCGTTACACTACTCCCTCCTTTCAAAGAGCGCGTCCTCGCGCTAGCTTGCGACTTTACGTCTTACAGGAACGCGCTCACCGGCCAAGCACACGCACTGTCGTGGATGCGAGGTCCGATCACTTCTGACACCAATGTAATGAAACAGCAGGGAGCAGGTCTCGAACCCTCGACCTCCTAGCCCGAGGTCCGGCGCGCTATCGACTGTGCCGCAAAAGCATGCTCGAGCGGCAGAGTCGATTTCCGCGCTTATAAACACAGGGTCGTTACAATATATATATATTTGTAATAATGACAATTACAACAATACTGAATGAACAATGAACACTTTTATTTTAACTTAATTTAATACATAAATAAAATCTATTTAGTCTCAAATAAATAATGAAACATGTTCAATTTGGTTTAAATAATGAAAAAACACAGTGTTGGAGAAGAAAGTAAAAGTGCAATATGTGCCATGTAAAAAAAGCTAACATTTAAGTTCCTTGCTCATGTAACAGTATAGCTTCCGTCCCTCTCCTCGCCCCTACCTGGGCTCGAACCAGGGACCCTCTGCACACATCGACAACAGCCACCCTCAAAGCGTCGTTACCCATCGCTCCACAAATCCACGGCCCTTGCAGAGCAAGGGGAACAACTACTTCAAGGTCTCAGAACGAGTGAGGTCACCAATTGAAACGCTATTAGCACCCCGGTAACTAGCTAGCCATTTCACATCGGTTACACTCAGAACATGAGAACATATGAAAGCTGGTGGTTCCATTTAACAAGAGTATTCAATATTCCCAGTTAAGAAGTTTTAGGTTGTAGTTATTATAGGAATTATAACGCGTCGACTATTTCTTTCTATACCATTTGTATTTTATATACCTTTGACTATTGGATGTTCTTATAGGCACTTTAGTATTGCCAGCCTAATCTCGGGAGTTGATAGGCATAAACAGTGCAATGCTTGAAGCATTGCTAAGAGTTGCTGGCAAACGCAGTAAAGTGCTGTTTGAATGAATGCTTACGAGCCTGCTGCTGCCTACCACCGCTCAGTCAGACTGCTTTATCAAATATCAAATCATAGACTTAATTATAATAAACAGACAGAAATACGAGTCTTTGGTCATTAATATGGTCAAATCCGGAAACTATCATTTTGAAAACAACGTTTATTCTTTCAGTGAAATACGGAACCGTTCCGTATCTTATCAAACGGGTGGCAACCCTAAGTCTAAATGTTGCTGTTACATTGCACAACCTTCAATGTTATGTCATAAATATGTAAAATTCTGGCAAATTAATTACGGTCTTTGTTAGGAAGAAATGGTCTTCACACAGTTCGCAACGAGCCAGGCGGCCAAAACTGCTGCATCTTGCACTGAACGCAAGAGAAGTGACACAATTTCCCTAGTTAATATTGCCTGCTAACATGCATTTCTTTTAACTAAATATGCAGGTTTAAAAAAATATATACTTCTGTGTATTGATTTTAAGGAAATCATTGATGTTTATGGTTAGGTACATTTGTGCAACGATTGTTCTTTTTTGCAAATGTGCTTTTGTTAAATCATCACCCGTTTGGCAAAGTTGAAGTAGGCGGTGATTCGATGATAAATTAACAGGCACTGCTTTGATTATATGCAACGCAGGACAAGCTAGTAATAGTAATATTATCAACCATGTGTAGTTAACTAGTGATTATGTTTATTTTAATTTTACCAGGCAAGTCAGTTAAGAACAAATTCTTATTTTCAATGACGGCCTAGATGGGTTAACTGCAGATTTGTACCTTGTCAGCTCAGGGATTCGAACTTGCAACCTTTCGGTTACTAGTCCAACGCTCTAACCACTAGGCTACGCTGCCGCTCCCATGTTAAGATTGATTGTTTTTTTATAAGATAAGTTTAATGCTAGCTAGCAACTTACCTTGGCTCCTTGCAGCCACAAGGTCCTTTTGATGCTGCACTCGCGTAACGGGTGGTCAGCCTGCCACACAGTCTCTTCGTGGATTACAATGTAATCGGCCATAATCGGCATCCAAAAAGGCAGATTATCGATTGTTATGAAAACTTGAAATCGGTTGAGACTGACCATCAGATGCTCACTCAGTTGTGCCTCACAAGTAATACAACAACGGATCTATTACCGGTGTGATCATATAGCCTACCTCAAATTTTGAAGTATAATTTTAAGAAATGGCCTGAACAACAATGCATTGGCAGGGAAATTTAAGCACAGCCAATATGCAGTGAAAATGTATTGGGCCATATAGCTTACCGCACAAACCTCATTGCTACAGAACTGTTTTTAATTGGTTAATGTTGCACAGGCGTATGTTTTTTACACAGAAAGTGATCTTGATTCAGAAAAGGTTGTTGACCACTGTTCAAGAGTTTTCCCTGTTAACACTATCAACGTTTCCCTTCACTGTGGCAATTGGGATCAAATCAACGCAATGTTAGCCACTTTCAATGCAACATACCGAAACAAAATGAACTATGCAAGAGATTTTGTTGTAGGCAGAATGCATAGGATTCTGTTAAATTGACACACACTACTCAGCCCAAATTCTACACAGACCGGTATGGCATAAACAATTAGAGCTGCAGTAGGCCTATATGCAAATAGACCATTGCCATATATGGATCTGTGCCATTTACTTTGAACTGGACTGTGTTTACAGCATGAGCGGTTCTGAGTAGATGCCTTGTTTTGAGATCAAAGCGAGAGCTGCGTGTAGCCACATGTGCACATTTTGTTCATATCCTTTGCTAGTTAGTGAGTTATTAGCCCGGTTATAGATAATTTGTAGTCAGCAATAGGGGAGTGATTGCTTCCTTCAAAAGCACAAAACGTGTACATTTACAGACATCTTTGAAAAGCGAGTCAGGTAGAGAGCTTTTTTTTTGTCATAAAGGGGCAGTGTTGTATTTTGAGACAGGCTTGAATAAGCTAAGTAGCCAATAGGCAGAGGGTAGCTTAATTGGTCTGATCCCCTGTAATAATGGTATGGGAATAATACTGCATTTTATTTTGTAAGGTGGTTTCTTGCATCAAACAATACAACATTTTCAGTCACCTCCTTGTCTGAAGGGCAAGTGGATAAACAGGTTAATGTCAAGACCTGCATGTTTTTTTTTTAAGTCTCATGGAATGTAGGTCTACATTGAACATCACACATTGGTTGCTACTGTAGGCTGAATGATAGAACAGTTATTTCCATGTTAAAATGTTATGGGATGCATTTTCTCCATTGTTTTTGATAGTAGGCCACTCTGGCAGGCCTACATTATGATCAAATAGCCACAGTAGCCTACATGGCCACTGTTAAAACTGTAACTTAAGGCAGGTACAGCCTCAGTGTTCACAGTAAACGCGTGCTGGAAGTTGCACAGAATTTTCACAACAAGAAGACCTGAAATTTGCTCAGTGCCTAATTTGTTTTTGAGGGAACTTTGCCTACAACATCCAGTGCGTCAACTCTTGCCTTGTCCTATAAAACCTAAAGGTTGTCAGCTTTTAATGGGATCAGATTTAAACAGAAAAATCTATCCTTTTTATATCGGTGCTTTCCAGATACAGTTGAAGTCGGAAGTTTACGTACACTTAGGTTGGAGTCATTAAAACTCGTTTTTCAATCCACTCCACAGATTATTTCACCTATAATTCACTGTATCACAATTCCAGTGGGTCAGAAGTTTACATACACTAAGTTGACTGTGCCTTTAAACAGCTTGGAAAATTCCAGGAAATGATGTCATGGCTTTAGAAGAGTCTGATAGGCTAATTGACATCATTTGAGTCAATTGGAGGTGTACCTGTGGATGTATTTCAAGGCCTACCTTCAAACTCAGTGCTTCTTTGCTTGACATCATGGGGAAATCAAAAAAAGAAATCAGCCAAGCGACGCACAATTGGCCTAGCGTCGTCCGGGTTAGGGAGGGTTTGGCCGGTAGGGTTATCCTTGTCTCATCGCGCACCAGCGACTCCTGTGGCGGGCCGGGTGCAGTGCGCGCTAACCAAGGTAGCCAGGTGCACGGTGTTTCCGCCGACACATTGGTGCGGCTGGCTTCCGGGTTGGAGGCGCGCTGTGTTAAGAAGCAGTGCGGCTTGGTTGGGTTGTGTTTCGGAGGACGCATGGCTTTCGACCTTCGTCTCTCCCGAGCCCGTACGGGAGTTGTAGCGATGAGACAAGATAGTAATTACTAACAATTGGATACCACGAAATTGGGGAGAAAAGGGGGTAAAAAAAAGAAAGAAAATAGAAATCAGCCAAGACCTCAGAAAAAAAATTGTAGACCTCCACAAGTCTGGTTCATCCTTGGGAGCAATTTCCAAACACCTGAAGGTACCACGGTCATCTGTTCAAATAATAGTATGCAAGTATACACACCATGGGACCACGCAGCCGTCATACCGCTCAGGAAGGAGACGCGTTCTGTCTCCTAGAGATTAACGTACTTTGGTGCGAAAAGTGCAAATCAATCCCAGAACAACAGCAAAGGACCTTATGAAGATGCTGGAGGAAACAGGTGCAAAAGTATCTATATCCATAGTAAAACAAGTCCTATATTGACATAACCTTAAAGGCTGCTCAGCAAGGAAGAAGTCACTGCTCCAAAACCGCCATAAAAAAGCCAGACTACGGTTTGAAACTGCACATGGGGACAAAGATCGAACTTTTTGGAGAAATGCCCTCTGGTCTGATGAAACAAAAAATAACTGTTTAGCCATAATGACCAAATCAAAAATCAAAGTTTATTTGTCACGTGCGCCGAATACAGCAGGTGTACCTTACAGTGAAATGCTTACTTACAAGCTCTAACCAACAGTGCAATTTCTAAGTTAAAAAAGGTATTAGTTGAACAATAGATAAGTAAAGAAATAAAAACGACAGTAAAAAAGACAGTGAAAAATAACAATAGCGTGGCTATATACAATAGCGAGGCTACAACAGTAGCGAGGCTATATACAGGCACCGGTTAGTCGGGCTGACTGAGGTAGTATGTACATGTAGGTATGGTTAAAGTGACTATGCATATATGATAAACAGAGAGTAGCAGTAGCGTAAAAGAGGGGTTGGCGGGTGGTGGGTTGCGGGACACAATGCAGATAGTCCGGGTAGACAATGTGTGAGGGCACCGGTTGGTCAGGCTAAATTAGGTAGTATGTACATGAATGTATAATTAAAGTGACAATGCATATATGATAAACAGATAGTAGCAGCAGCGTAAAAGCTGGGTTGGGGGGGGGCACACAATGCAAATAGTTTGGGTAGCCATTTGATGACCTGTTCGGGAGTCTTATGGCTTGGGGGTAAAAACTGTTGAGAAGCTTTTTTGTCCTAGACTTGGCACTCCGGTACTGCTTGCCATGCGGTAGTAGAGAGAACAGTCTATGACTGACCATCGTTATGTTACGAGGAAAAAGAGGGAGGCTTGTAAGCCGAAGAACACCATCCCAACCGTGAAGCACGGGGGTGGCAGCATCATGTTGTGGGGGTGCTTTGCTGCAGGAGGGACTGGTGTACTTCACAAAATAGATGGCATCATGAGGAAGTAAAATTATGTGGATATATTGAAGCAACGTCTCAAGACATCAGTCAGGAAGTTAAAGCTTGGTCGCAAATGGGTCTTCCAAATGGATAATGATCCCAAGCATACTTCCAAAGTTGTGGTGAAATGGCTTAAGGGCAACAAAGTCAAGGTATTGGAGTGGCCATCACAAAGCCCTGACCTCAATCCCATAGAACATTTTTGTGGGCAGAACTGAAAAAGTGTGTGCGAGCAAGGAGGCCTACAATTCTGACTCAGTTACACCAGCTCTGTCAGGAGGAATGGGCCAAAATTCACCCAACTTATTGTTGGAAGCTTGTGGAAGGTTACCCGAAACGTTTGACCCAAGTTAAACAATTTAAAGGCAATGCTACCAAATACTAATTGAGTGTATGTAAACTTCTGACCCACTGGGAATGTGATGAAAGAACTAAAAGCCGAAATAATGAATTCTCTCTACTATTATTCTGACATTTCACATTCTTAAAATAAAGTGGTGATCCTAACTGACTTAAGACAGGGAATTTTTACTAGGATTAAATGTCAGGAATTGTGGAAAAACTGAGTTTAAATGTATTTGGCTAAGGTGTATGTAAACTTCCGACTTCAACTGTACATACATGTCTATTTCATGACCATTTGGAAAATGCCTATACAAATGATCTTACAAAAGCCCATCGCTAACCCTCACTGCTCATAATAACTGACACAAAGAATCGACACGCTTGACTTATCAGCTAGGACCAGGGAAATGGGGGTGTAGGAGGTTGAGGCATGGTTCAGTATCTCTAGTGCTAGGCTATATGACTTGCCACTGCTCCCCACATAGACACAGCAGGCTTTCACAGCTCTACAGACGACACAAAGTGCTGCTCTGCGTGTATAAGCTAAGGTTTACTGAGAACTATGGAGGGACCTTATAAGTACGTCAGGGTAAGAGGAAAGCAATTCAAGCAGAGTTTATGTTTATTTTATGATATGAAGCAGTTATATGTGGCGTACAGTGGAAGGAGTTGGGACAATACGAAGGGAATAACTGCCATGAACTGCAACTACATGTAGAAGTTTAAAAACTCTATTGGAAAAATGGCTGTTGCAATGTATTGCTTGTGTTTTTCCAACAGGAGGGTAATGGGAAAGTTAGCCGGGTCATAAGAATTGGAACCCGAAAGAGCCAGGTAAGATACCTTTGGTGGTTGAGCGGAACTAAATTGCATGTCATTTTAGATTTCGGGTAATGCCATTTTTCACTTTTAACAATTTTTCCCGGTGTCAGTGAAACTACTGTGGAGTTAAACTTTGGAATGACAAAACAGCTTTTGAATAGGGTAACGCAGAGCGTGGCAACTCTTTATCAGATAAGCTTCCCTTCTCTGTTCCCTCAGATACAGCAGTCAGGGATGTCTGCTCCTCCTGCAACAGAGATAGTCCGTTCACTGCTCCAATACCGTCTAGCCTTTTAGTACAGCTTGTTGTGTTCACGTCCCAGTGATTTGATAACGCACGGCTGAACATTTGCTTCTTGAATAGCCTATGATATTCAGTGTTATCCAAGTAGTCAACTAGCTAGAAACCAACCATCCAAAATGCACGCACACAAGTTGTCATCCGAATTGAATTGATTTCTGTTCATTTGTTGACCTCAGCTGGCTCGTATTCAGACGGACAGCGTTGCAGAGAAGCTGAAGGGACTGTACCCTAATGTCCACTTAGAAATAGGTGAGTCCAGATGAACGGCAATACACTCTTAGAAAAAAAGGTGCTATCTAGAACCTATAAGGGTTCTTCGGCTGTCCCCATAGGAGAACCCTTTGAAGAACCCTTTTTGCTTCCAGGTAGAACCCTTTTGGTTCCGGGTAGAACCCTTTTGGGTTCCATGTACAGAGGATTTTACTTGGTACCCTAAAGAGTTCTACTTGGAACCCAACATGGTTTTACCTGGAACCAAAAAGGGTTCTCCTATGTCGACAGCTGGGGATAAAACCTTTGGAACCCTTTTTTCCCGAAGAGTGTAGGAAAAAAAGTTTGTTTACAGTGTATATAGTTAACTGCCAAAATAATGGAAAGATTTGAGTAAATGAAGGACACAAAATACATTGAAAGCAGGTGCCTCCACACAGATGTATTTCCTGAGTTAATTAAGCAATTAACATCCCATCATGCTTAGGGCAGGCCATTATTTAGGCAATTATTTTGGCTACCATGGCTATTTCCCCATAGGATGACAAGGGCATGAGTGGTCACTGCATGGTTTGATGAGCATGAAAATGATGTAAACCATATGCCATGGCCGTCTCACTCACCAGATCTCATCCTAATCTAAGAGTTATGGGAGATTCTGGAGCGGCACTTGAGACAGCGTTTTCCACCACCGTCAACAAAACCCCAAATGGTGGAATAATAGGTGTTGCATCCCTCCAATAGAGTTCCAGACACTTGTAGAATCTATGCCAAGGTGCATTGAAGCTGTTCTGGCTCGTGCTGGCCCAACGCCCTATGAAGACATTTTATGTTGATGTTTCCTTTATTTTGGCAGTTACATGTATGTTCTGTTACTTGTCGTGCTGTAATCTTCCTTTGACTATGGAGATGCATCACAATAAGATGTGTACAATACAGTAATTAAACGACTATATCACTTTGTATATGTCCTTGTCTTTTTGTGTCAGTTGGCATGACAACTACAGGGGACAAAATCCTTGACATAGCGTTATCAAAGGTAAATCTGTTTATAAACTAAAGCGTGCCTCATCAGAACTAAATTATTGCCCAAATTGTTCATTTTACTTGACTCAGTAGTGTGTGAAAAACACTAAGTTCAGAGCTAAAAATGTAATGGGGTTAACACTTAGTAACCTATATGCTTTCTAAATGCAGATTGGAGAGAAGAGCCTTTTCACCAAAGAACTGGAGACTGCTCTGGAGAGGAACGAGTAAGTCTAATTTTGTATTCTGGATCCACACAACCAACTCCTCATTTTCAAAGTTAAAGAAAAACTATAGAAAATGTTTCAAATGAATAAAGAAAAGTTGTTGATGTATTGATTGCGTATGTCTTCACCTTTGATAGTCATCACAGCTGTAAATCATTTTTAATAACATTCTACCAACTTTGCACAACTCTTAGGGCAACATTTATTCATAGTTTTTTGTCAAAATGGCTCAAGCTCAGTAAGTTTGGGTGGGAGTCATTGATGGACAGCAATATTCAAACCTTGTCTCTGATTTGCAAGCAAATTCATGTCAGGACTGAGGCTCGACCACTCATGAACAATCGACACCTCTTGAAAAGCTGTTCACTAGGCACTGTACATTCAAACTGTAGGCTACATTACTATTAGCCTTAATGTGGAAATCCACTACTGTCGAGGTACTTTCTTTATTACAATGTAATGGCATACATTTTGAGTAGCTTCAAAATGTCATTCATGTCTTCAAGACTTTGATTTGTGCAGGTGTTTAATGTCCAGTTTTTTTTTAACCTCAGTCTTTGCTCTGAAGTGTTGCAAAACAAATGACTCTGTTGTGCTGTGTCTCCTATAGAGTAGACTTGGTGGTCCACTCTTTGAAAGACTTGCCCACGACTCTGCCTCCTGGCTTTACCATAGGAGCAGTGCTAAAGTAAGTCGACACAATAGTGCCTCTGTAAGGATCCACAGGGAAATCAAACGCACTGTCCTCATTCATCTGGGCCCCTTTTTTGTTGGTGTTCAAACCTACTGATTTGGTGTGAAACACTATCAGTTTTCCTCACATATTGTAATATATTTAAAGATCTTTCTTTCAATGTTGTTAGAGGTTCCTACACACAGATTTTATTACAAATATAGATTTGAAATGATGATCTAGCTAGCCTAGCTATGTGTATATACATTTAGTTTGAATACTCCAAGCGCGCCATTGTGTGTACCTTTTTGAACATCTACTATTGAAGTAGGATTCTCTTCACCACTACTGTGGAATGAAGTAGCCTCCGATATTTTCATGGTAAATCGTTTTTTTCCCCTTCCTGTTCTTTTAAGGCGCGAGAACCCCCATGACGCAGTGGTCTTGCATCCCAAAAACATGGGGAAATCACTTGACACCCTGCCCGACAAGAGGTACGAAACAGTTGAATTTTATGACATTGTTTGAAGATTCTTTTCCTATCGGTTTTAAAGAAGGAGTGGCTTGACATTGATATCGATGGTTTTTTTTCATAGTGTGATAGGCACAAGTTCCCTACGCCGGGCTGCTCAGCTAAAGAAAAGATTCCCCCACCTGGAGTTTAAAGATATTGTATCCTTTCTCTCAGTGCTACGTTCACTCACTGCCACTCTCACAGTATAGCGAAGGATTAAAACAGGATCTTCATTTCAAATCTGATGCACATCATATCAGTAATGAGCACCATCTATAGAGGGTTGTGAGTTTGTTTCCTTAGTGCGTTTTTTCCCAGCGAGGAAACCTCAACACGAGGTTGAAGAAGCTGGATGAAAAGGACGACTTCTCGGCCATTATACTGGCTGCAGCTGGACTCCGTCGCATGGGCTGGGATAGCCGAGTCAGCCAGGTACAGTTGAAGTCAAAAATGTACATACACCTTAGCCAAATACATTTCAACTCAGTTTTTCACAATTCCTGACATTCAATCCTAGTAAAAATTCCCTGTCTTAGGTCAGTTAGGATCACCACTTTTTTTTAAGAATGTGAAATGTCAGAATAATAGTAGAGAGAAGGATTTATTTGAGCTTTTATTTCTTTCATCACATTCCCAGTGGGTCAGAAGTTTACATACACTCAGTTAGTATTTTGTAGCATTGCCTTTAAATTGTTTAACTTGGGTCAAACGTTTCGGGTAGCCTTCCACAAGCTTCCAACAATAAGTTGGGTGAATTTTGGCCCATTCCTCCTGACAGAGCTGGTGTAACTGAGTCAGGTTTATAGGCCTCCTTGCTCGCACACGCTTTTTCAATTCTGCCCACAAATGTTCTTTACGATTGAGATCAGGGCTTTGTGATGGCCACCCCAATACCTTGACTTTGTTGTCCTTAAGCCATTTTGCCACAACTTTGGAAGTATGCTTGGGGTCATTGTTCATTTGGAAGACCCATTTACGACCAAGCTTTAACTTCCTGATTGATGTCTTGAGATGTTGCTTCAATATATCCACATAATTTTACCTCCTCATGATGCCATCTATTTTGTGAAGTGCACCAGTCCCTCCTGCAGCAAAGCACCCCCACAACATGATGCTGCCACCCCTGTGCTTCATGGTTGGGATGGTGTTCTTCGGCTTGCAAGCCTCCCCCTTTTTCCTCCAAACATAACGATGGTCATTATGGCCAAACAGTTCTATTTTTGTTTCATCAGATCAGAGGACATTTTTCCAAAAAGTACGATCTTTGTCCCCATATGCAGTTGCAAACCGTAGTCTGGCTTTTTTATGGCGGTTTTGGAGCATTGGCTTCTGCCTTGCTGAGCGGCCTTTCAGGTTATGCCGATTTAGGACTCGTTTTACTGTGGATATAAATACTTTTGTACCTGTTTCCTCCAGCATCTTCACAAGGTCCTTTGCTGTTGTTCTGGGATTGATTTGCACTTTTCGCACCAAAGTACCTTAATCTCTAGGAGACAGAACGCGTCTCCTTCCTGAGCGGTATGGCGGCTGCGTGGTCCCATGGTGTTTATACTTGCGTAATATTGTTTATACAGATGAACGTGGTACCTTCAGGCCTTTGGAAATTGCTCCCAAGGATGATCCAGACTTGTGGAGGTCTACACCTCCAATTGACTCAAATGATGTTAATTAGCCTATCAGAAGCTTCTAAAGCCATAACATTGTTTTCTGGAATTTTCCAAGCTGTTTAAAGGCACAGTCAACTTAGTGTATGTAAACTTCTGACCCACTGGAATTGTGATACAGTGAATTATAAGTCATATAATCTGTCTGTAAACAATTGTTGGAAAAATTACTTGTCATGCACAAAGTAGATGTCCTAACCGACTTGCCAAAACTATAGTTTGTTAACAAGAAATTTGTGGAGTGGTTGAAAAATGAGTTTTAATGACTCAAACCTAAGTGTATGTAAACTTCCGACTTCAACTGTAGCTACCTCCAACACTCCACATCACAACACCTTGTCCATACCATAGAGATAAATCATGATTCATCTTAATTAATCAAGATTCAATTGTATGTGGTTTTTAGACTATGTAAGCCTATATATAGCCTATAACTAGGGCACTGAGATTTTCCACGCGGTCACATGGTCATGGAAAACCTCCTGCCCTACATAATGTATCCGCCTACCTAAAATATTGGGCAGTTACCTTTAATTTGTGTCTTTGCATTTGCAGATCCTGGGCCCTGAGGACTGTATGTATGCTGTTGGACAAGTAGGTAGATGTATTTTATGAAGGAGAAATGGGCAACTTAACTCTTTAACTCTCATACCTGCGGTCCTTATTCCATTGTGTAATAACAAAAAAAACGCCTAACTGTAGTTAAAACTGAATATTTTACCCTGAAAGTCTCTGTATATGTGAGAATTAGAATTTTCAGCGTGGTCTTAACAGACTGAGGGTCCATTGCTTGGCTGTGTTCCAGGGGGCTCTTGCCATCGAGGTGCGGGCCAGAGACAAGGACATCCTGGAGATGGTGTCGGTTCTACACGACCCCAACACGGTCCTGCGCTGTATAGCAGAGCGAGCCTTCCTCAGACGACTGGCAAGTCTCACTCTGTCTCCTAGATGTTTTATTATAGTGTGTCCAGTGTATCTGTGAATTGTTGGCTGCTAGTGCATTGTCAATACTTCTTAATATAAATACTCATAAAGGACCAGTTTCCCAGACACAGATTAGCCTAGGCCTAGTCCTGGACTAAAAAGCATGCTCAATGGAGAATCACCATTCAAAGGGCTTTTTAGTCTAGGACGAGGCTTAATCTATGTCTGTGAAACCGGCCATTTAAGGTACAATTGCAAGTGAAAGAAGAAGAATTTACATAAAAAAATGAAAGTAATGTTAGGCTTTATAACTATGTCACATAAACAGTACTTAAAGGGGCAATCCGGAGTTGAAACAATCACAAAGCGTTTACCCCACCTCTATTTTGGTAAAAAGCTGAGGGATGGGCCTGGAGAAATGTAACCACTCACAAATTTGCAGACAGAGCTATTAATGCAAGGACTGACCATCCACAATATAAAAATTATAGTTTTCAGCTTGTTTGGAGGCAATAGTGTTTTTTTTTTTTACAGTACATCAGTACAACACTGGGGCCGAGCACCCTGCCATTCAGGACTTCTATACCAGGCGGTGTCATAGGAAGGCCCTAAAAATTCATGCATCCAGCCACCCAAGTCATAAACTGTTCATTCTGCTACCGCTCGGCAAACGGTACCAATGCACCGTCTGGAACCATCAGGACCCTGAACAGCTTCTACCCCCAAGCCAAAAGATTGCTAAATACACTGAACAGAAATATAAACACTATGTAAAGTGTTGGTCCCATGTGTCATGAGCTGAAATAAAAAATCGCAGACATTTTCCATACGCACAAAAAAGCTTATTTCTCTCCATTTTTTGGAACAAATTTGTTTACATCCCTGTTAGTGAGCATTTCTCATTTGCCAAGATAATTCATCCACCTGACAGGTGTGGCATATCAAGAAGCATTAAACAGCAGGATCATTACACAGGTGCACCTTGTGCTGCGGACAATAAAAGGCCACTTTAAAATGTGCAGTTTTGACCTCGACAACGTGACACTTCCGTCTTCTTCACCTGCGGGATCGTCTGAGGATGATGGGAGGGGGAGTATTTCTGTCTGTAATAAAGCCCTTTTGTGGGGAAAAACTCATTCTGATTGGCTGGGCTTGACTCCTCAGTGGGTGGGCATGGCTGCCAAGTGGGTGGGCCTATGCCCTGCAAGGTCCACCCATGGCTGCACCCCTGCCCAGTCATGTAAAATACATGTATTAGGGCCTAATGAATTTATTTCAATTGACTGATATCCTTATATAAACTGTAACTCAGTAAAATCTTTGAAATTGTTGCATGTTACGTTTATATTTTTGTTCAGTATAGTTAGTCCAGGTAGCTATTGGTTAACTATTTAATTATCTGCAGCTTTTGCTACTGTTTATTATCTATCCTGCTGACTAATCACTTTATTCCCACTTTATTTATTTATGTACATATCTACCTCAATTACTTCGTACCCCTGCACATCGACTCGGTACTTGTACCCCGTGTATATAGCCAAGTTATCATTACTCATTGTGTATTCATTATATCCTTTTATTATTACGTGTTTTTATTTCTCTATTTCCTTTTTTCTCTGCATTGCTGAGAAGGGCCCGTAATTAAGCATTTCACTGTTAGTCTTCACTTGTTGTTTACGAAGCATGTGAGAAATACCATTTGATTTGATTAGATTCATTTAGAAAATGGATGCAGCAACTGCAGATTACCCCCTTTTAACCAAATGTCTATATTTCCTTGCACGTCTTATTATATTTGACACTCCACTTGTAATCACTTTCGCTTCTTGTAGGAGGGGGGTTGCAGTGTACCTGTTGCTGTCCACACTGAAGTCAAGGACTCTCAGGTAAGGGCTTATGACATTTGCTAAAGTGTGAGTGTGTGCGTCGATGCATATCCATGGTTACGTGCATGCGTGCCGTTTGTAACTGCTGTGTTCTATTTACCAAAGCTCTACCTGACGGGAGCAGTGTACAGCCTGGATGGTTCAGACAGTCTCAAGGAGACCATGCAGACCAGCATTGCTTCAGACAATAAGGTCAGACTAATGATTTCTCACCCCCCCAGTCAACTCTTCCAATTAAACATATCAGCTCATCAAGGGGCTCCCTTCTCAGAGCATATTTCTTTGGTTTATTTAATCTGTCTTTCCTCTGTGGTAGGTGGAAGAGCAAGTGGATGAGCGGGTCCAGCGTGTTGGCGTAACAGCGAACAACATGCCAGGCCCGGCCCAGGATGCTTCTGAGAAGCTAGGTCTAGACTTGGCCAATCTACTGCTGAGTAAAGGGGCGAAGGAGATCCTTACCGTGGCCAGGCAACTTAACGATGCGCGATAAACTCACTTTGTGCCCCCAGCTGGGTCTGGAGGTGTAACCTGCACTCACCGGTACTCATGATATAGAATAGCACTGTCAGCACCACCAGACGCGGGTTTGAATAGTATTTGTTTTCGTTCAGTTTGATTGAGCCTGCTTGGAGCGCCAGAACATTAACGCACAGGTAACTGCCAAAATAATGGAAACGCTTGACTAAATGAAGAATGCAAAGTATATTAAGACGGGTGCTTCCACAGAGGTTTGGTTCCTGAGTTAATTAAGCAATTAGGATCCCATCATGCTTAGGGTCATGTATAAAAATGCTGGACAGGCCATAGGATCACAATTCCCTCATTCACAGGGCATGAATGTTCACTCAATGGTTTGATGAGCCTGAAAACAGTGTAAGCCAAATGACATGGCTGTCTCAGTCACCAGATCTCAACCCAATTGAACACTTATGGGAGATTCTGAAGCGGAGCCTGAGACAGAGTTTTCCATCAACAAAACACCAAATTATGGAATTACTCGTGGAATAATGGCGTTGCATCCTGCTAATAGAGGCACATTGAAGTTGTTCTGGCTCGTAGTGGCCCAACACCGTATTGAGACACTTTGTGTTTGTGTTCCCTTTATTTTGGCAGTTACCTGTACACACATTGAGGGGCTCCATTCCTCAGTGGGGATCATGCTACCTCTGTCATCAACAGAGCTCTGATAATCTTGTTTGATGAATGACGTGTGTGTGACACATTAGCGTTGTCTGTTAAACAGACCCAGAACATGCAAGCTACAGTGACAAACTCTAGCGTAGGAGTACTATCAGACCAAGTCCAAGGCCATCTGTCTATAACACCAGAGCGTCTATTATTATTACTACGTGGCGTGTGTATATTTTTCTATTTCTCACGATCGATGTCAAGACAATAAGGAAAAAAACTGCATTTAAAATGCAGATGATAAACAGAACACTGGATGCAGTACAAAAACTAAACTCAATGTTGGATACTTGTGGCATTTTCCTTTCACTGTGTTCACAAGTTTAATGTGTTGAGAGGATTTTTATTGCTTTCTCGTTTTGCTATACCAATTTTAAGAATATAAAGCAGCGTAAAATAACACCCAACAAATGTCATCTGCATACTTCAAAACGGCCTGTATTCATAAAGCGTCTCAGAGTAGGAGAGCTGACCAGGTACTCCCCGGCCATGTAATCTTATTCATTATGGCAAAACTGATCCTAGATCAGCACTCCTATTCTGAGAAGCTTTATGAATACTGGCACCGGTTTGGTATGATCCAGCCTACTCCTCAGCAACTTCAGAATTCAACAAGTATTCCATAACCATACCACTAGATATGGCTCCAATGGTAACTATATGAGTTGTGTATTATGAAAGAAATAGAGAAAATCATTGAATGTAATGTCGTAAGCTACCTTTTAGATAGTTTGTGGGTTTTGTTAACAAACCTTATGCTGTCAGATACTATCTTTTTTGTGCCTTACTCTAGTTCTGTCTATGTGGCTGCTGTGTGTACAGCTTTGCTTCCAACCTAATACAACCTTATTACCTTGAATTACACGTATGCCTTTTCCATTTTACCCCTAGAGCCTGCACAGGTTTTCCTGAGTGTCGCCCCATTGTGACCTCTCCAACTTATATTTAGCAGAATGCATTATGTAACATTATGTGGTGTTATGTTTGACTATCAATACTTCAAAGGTGATTGTGCCATATTTCTGTTTGGCAGCTTTCTGCTTTCCGCTGCAGTGCTCAGACGTTTTAAGAAGATGCTGGTCAAATGATACTTGCTATACCATCTATTTATTTATTATTGCAGCAATCATCATGACAGAATGTGGAAATGTAATGCAATCTGGAAGCGTCATGCTTTGCTTTGTCACTTTCATGAATTCTGTGTCATTAAAAAGGAGCCAGCCTCAAATAAAGCCACAAGTTACTCTAGTATTTTATTTGATTCGTAGTTTATTATTCAACCAATGTTTGGTAGAGCACCAGTGTTTTCATTTTCTTCGTTCTTCTCGGTCTTAAAGGGGCAATCTGCAGGTGCTTCATCCATTTTGGGATTTCTGAATTAATTAAATGTTCCCATTGATTCTTGAAGAATATATCTTATAAATGCCTCATGAGCTTAGTTCAACTGTCGTACCCCATCAGAACCCAAATAAGCTTTTTTCACTCCAATGTTTGTAAACAAAGTAAATATAAACAAACATGCTGTAGCGGGGTGCGTAATTGGCGGCAGAGAAGGCAGGCGTAGGAGAGCAGAACTGGGTAATAACCAGAGATTTATTAAGCAAAACCAACGGCAACCAGAACAACAGGATAAATGGGCACAAAATAACCCGTTGTGCGCTCACGGGGAACGTGCACAAGCACTACAATAAACAATCCCACACAAAGACATGGGGGGAACAGAGGGTTAAATACACAACAAGTAAATGAGGGAAATTGAAACCAGGACAAAACAAATGGAAAATGAAAAGTGGATCAATGATGGCTAGAAGACCGCCGAGCGCCGCCCGAACAAGGAGAGGACCCAACTTCGGCGGAAGTCGTGACACATGCCTCAATATGGTTAAAATTATAATTGTAATATCATGGTTGGTCAGTCCTTGCATCCATAGCTCTGTCTATGGATTTGAGTGCTTTTTACTGAAACAGGTGGGGAGAACACATAGTTATTGTTTCAACAGCTTTAAAGGGAAAGTTCAGTATTTTACAAATTAATGTTAGATGGTTGGTTCCTCACCCTGAACGCGACATGGCCTAGGAGAAACTAATCCATGTTTCAGTTTTCTTTAAATAGCCACTACAAATTTCAGCTAACTTAGGCCTCCGAAGTGGGAATTCCACAGAAGTGGTCAGGGCTACCACAGCAGGTTCATCCCATCTGTCCATCAGACAATGGAAATGCTTGTTCATATTGGCAGTTTGAAGTGACTCAAATCATATATAGCTCAGGACCTTAGACTGGTGCAAAGGTTAACCTTCCAACATTGCTTACATCTGCTATGACAGGCTCATTGTCCACCCTCCCTCCCAGAAGCCTGGAAGGGATGAGAGCCTAGCCTATGGGTTCATAGCCTCAACCCTGCAGCACACACACACACACACACACACACACACCAATTGATTAATGGACTGCTGAATGTAAAAATGTTTATCTTGCTTTGTTTGCTCTTCTCAGTATTATGTCTATCTCTGATAAGCTACCCAGGAAAGGGTTGAAAACAGCCCGTATTAATATATGTAGCTTTAGAAATAAGGTTCATGAAATCAATAATTTGCTAACATCAGATAACATGAATATATTAGCCAATTCTGAGACTCACTTAGATCATTCATTTGAAGATACAGCAGTAGCAATACAGGGATATAACATCTATAGGAGAGACAGAAATGCTTATGGGGGAGGTGTTGCTGTATATATTCAGAGCCGTGTCCCTGTAATGCTTAGAGAAGATCTTATGTCAAGTATTATTGAAGAGTTGTGGTCGCAGGTTCACTTGGCACATCTGAAGCCTTTTCTTTGGGATGTTGCTATAGGCCACCAAGTGCTAAAAGTCAGAATCTAAATAATATGATAATATGTGTGAAATGCTTGATAGCATATGTGATGTAAACAGAGAGGTCTACTTTCTTTGGGACCTGAACATTGACTGGTTTTCATCAAGCTGTCCGCTCAAGAGGAAGCTTTTACTGTAACCAGTGCCTGTAATCTGGTTCAGGTTATTAATCAACCTACCAGGGTGTTTACAAACACTACAGGAACAAGAACATCAATCACTTTTTTACTAATATTGTGGAACTTTGTTCTAAAGCTGTATCCGTACCCATTGGATGCAGTGATCACAGTATTGTGGCTATATCCAGGAAAGCCAAAGTTCCAGGTGCTGGGCCTAAAATAGTGTATAAGAGATCATACAAAAGATTTTGCTGAGGAGCATCCAGACGCTGCACTTGATGAATTTATGAAATTGCTTCTTCCAATTATTGATAAACATGCACCTGTTAAGAAACTGACTGTTAGAACTGTTAAGGCTCCATGGATTGATGAGGAATTGAAAAAGTGTATGGTTGAAAGAGATGGGGCAAAAGGAGTGGCTAATAAGTCTGGCTGCACATCTGACTGGCTGACTTCCTGCAAATTGAGAAATGATGTGACTAAACTCAACAAAAGAAGAAGAAACTGTATTATGAAGCCAAGATCTTTGATATAAAGAATGATGGAAAAAAACTTTGGAGTAATTTAAATTAAATTAGGGGCAGAAAGACAAATTAAACTCCATCTTTCATCGAATCAGATGGCTTATTCATCACAAAACCATTTGATGTTGCCAATTATTTGAATGATTATTTCATTGACAAAGTGGGCAAACTTAGGAAGGAAATGCCCACGGCAAACATTGAGCAATTATATTCATGCATAAAGAAAAGCATTGCAAGTTTGAATTTTGTAAAGTTAGTGTGGGAGAGGTGGATTTTTTGTTTGTTATCGATCAATAATGACAAACCTCCTGGCATTGACACCTTATGATGGAAAGCTACTGAGGATGGTAGCTAACTCTATAACCACTCCTATCTGTCATATCTTTAATCTGAGCCTAGAGGAAAGTCTTTGTCCTCAGGCCTGGAGGGAAGCCAAAGTAGTTCCGCTACCCAAGAGTGGTAAATCGGCCTTTACTGCTTCTAACAGCAGACCTATAAGCTTGCTGCCAGCTCTTAGGAATCTGTTGGAAAAATTGTGTTTGACCAAATACAATGCTATTTCTCTGTAAACAAATTAACAACAGACTTTCAGCATGCTTATAGAGAAGGGCACTCAACATGTACTGCACTGACACAAATGACTGATGATTGGTTGAAAGAAATTGACAATAAGAAGATTGTGGGAGCTGTGCTGTTAGATTTCAGTGCAGCCTTTGATATTATTGACCATAACCTGTTGTTGAAAAAACGTATATGTTATGGCTTTTCAACCTCTGCCATATTGTGGATTCAGAGCTATCTATCTAATAGAACTCAAAGGGTTTTCTTTAATGGAAGCTTCTCTAATGTCAAACATGTAAAGTGGGGTGTACCGCAGGGCAGCTCTCTAGGCCTTCTACTCTTTTCTATTTTTACCATTGACCTGCCACTGGCATTAAACAAAGCATGTGTTTCCATGTATGCTGATGATTCAACCATATATGCATCAGCAACCACAGCTAATGAAGTCTCTGAAACCCCTAACAAAGAGTTGCAGTCTGTTTTGGATTGGGTGGCCAGTAATAAACTGGTCCTGAACATCTCTAAAACTAAGAGCATTGTATTTGGTACAAATCATTCCTTAAGTTCTAGACCTCGGCTGAATCTGGTAATGAATGGTGTGGCTGTTGAACAAGTTGAGGAGACTAAATTACTTTGCGTTACCTTCGATTGTAAACTGTCATGGTCAAAGCATATAGATTCAATGGTTGTAAAGATGGGGAGAGGTCTCGCCATAATAAAGAGATGCTCTGCTTTTTTGACACCACACTCAAAAGCAAGTTCTGCAGGCTCTAGTTTTGTCTAATCTTGATTATTGTCCAGTTGTGTGGTCCAGTGTTGCAAGGAAAGACCTAGTTAAGCTGCAGCTGGCCCAGAACAGAGTGACACATTTTGCTCTTCATTGTAATCAGAGGGCTGATATAAATACTATGCATGCCAGACTCTCTTGGCTAAGAGTTGAGGAGAAACTGACTGCATCACTTCTTTTTATAAGAAACATGAATGTGTTGAAAATCCCAAATTGTTTGCATAGTCAACTTACACACAGCTCTGACACACACTTATCCCACCAGATATGCCACCAGGGGTCTTTTCACAGTCCCCAAATCCAGAACAAATTCAAGAAAGCGTACAGTATTATATAGAGCCCTTATTTCATGGAACTTCCTTCCATCTCATATTGCTCAAATAAACAGCAAACCTGGTTTCAAAAAACAGGTAAAGCAACACCTCACGGCACTATGCCTCTCCCCTATTTGGCCTAGATAGTTTGTGTGTATGCATTGATATGTATACAGTGAAGAGGCGACTCCGGGATGCTGGCCTTCTAGGCAGAGTTCCTCTGTCCAGTGTCTGTGTTCTTTTGCCCATCTTAATCTTTTCTTTTTGTTGGCCAGTCTGAGATATGGATTTTTCTTTGCAACTCTGCCTAGAAGGTCAGCATCCCGGCGTTGCCTCTTCACTGTTGACGTTGAGACTGGTGTTTTGCGGGTACTATTTAATGAAGCTGCCAGTTGAGGACTTGTCAGACGTCTGTTTCTCAAACTAGACACTAATGTATTTGTCCTCTGGGTTAGTTGTGCACTGGGTCCTCCCACTCCTCTCTCTATTCTGGTTAGAGACAGTTTGCGCTGTTCTGTGAAGGGAGTAGTACACAGCGCTGTACGAGATCTTCAGTTTCTTGGCAATTTCTCGCATGGAATAGCCTTCATTTCTCAGAACAAGAATAGACTGACGAGTTTCAGAAGAAAGTTCTTTGTTTCTGGTAATTTTGAGCCTGTAATCGAACCCACAAATGCTGATGCTCCAGATACTCACCTAGTCTGAAGAAGGCCAGTTTTATTGCTTCTTTAATCTGCACAACAGTTTTCAGCTGTGCTAACATAATTGCAAAGGGTTTTCTAATGATCAATTAGCCTTTCAAAATGATAAACTTGGATTAGCTAACACAACGTGCCATTGGAACACAGGAGTGATGGTTGCTGATAATGGGCCTCTGTACGCCTCTGTAGATATCCATTCAAAATCTGCCGTTTACAGCTACAATAGTCATTTACAACATTAACAATGTCTACACTGTATTTCTGATCAAGGACATTTCTAAGTGACCCCAAACTTTTGAACGGTAGTGTATATATGTTAAAACGGCCAGCTTCAGTCAGCTGATTCAAGCCATCCATTCTGGTTAGTTCTATTCGGGCAGCTTATTCTCCCATTCAGAGGACCCCCGCTTTTGTTAGTGTCTTATTGGTCAAGGTCATGCCAAATACTTATCACAACATCTCCTTCAGCCTATCAGTGGCCTTTATTCCCGGGACTTCAGTTTCAGTTAGTTACCCCAACACGCTGTGTGGTCAGAAACGTGCTTTTTGTCACACCCTGATCTGGTTCACTTGTCCTTGTGATTGTCTCCACCCCCTCCAGGTGTCGCTTATTATCCCCGGTGTATATATCCTTCTGTTTCCTGTCTCTCTGTGCCAGTTCGTCTTGTTTGCCAAGTCAACCAGCGGTTTTCCTTGCTCCTATTTTTCCTAGTCTCTGTTTGCTTCTAGTCCTCCTTGTTTCAACCCTTGCCTGTTCTGTCTCCGAACCCGCCTGCCTGACCACTCTGCCTGTTCTGACTACCAGCCTGCCTATCCCCTTGTATTGTTTTGGACTCGGATCTGGTTTCTGACCCCTGCCTGGCCTGACCTCAAGACTGCCTATTGTCTGGTACTGTTTGGACTCTGACCTGGTTTATGAACTCTCGCCTGTCCCCAACCTGCCTTTGCCTACTCCCTTTGTTATAATAAATATCGGAGCTCTACCATCTGCCTCCTGTGTCTGCATTTGGGTCTTGCTTTGTGCCCTTATAGCTTTCCCCATCCTGATGAGCACTTCCACAGTTTACCCTCCTGCTGAACTTTTCTTTGTGCGGACTGAATCCCTGTATGGCTGTTTAATTGTGCGTGCAACTAAACAACCATAGTCAATGTCAGTTCTCACTGGACATAATTCTCAGTAATCTGAACCAGGAGTGGTCAACCAAATGTGTGTGTGTGAATGTGGACATCTTCTTACAATAAACTCCCCTTAACCTGGACATCCACCTTATCTTTGTTCTGACCGGACATTCTGTAGCGGTTGCTACCGGCCTTAAGCCAGCACTTAAGGTTTATTTATTATATTCATGGTCCTTCGATTCTCTACAACCCTACCCCTATTTTTAAATATATATATACTATTTAGCAGATGCTTTATCCAAAGCAACTTACAGTCATGTGTATGTGAATTTTTCCTTGTGGGAGCCCCCAGCAGGAATTGAACCATACAAGCATACTGAAGCATCGCCATGACGTTCTAATGGGAATTAATGTGGTATTAGTAAATATATTACAGCCTTCATTACATTGTAGACAATATACCTACCAGGCAGCAGTACCAGAAGGAATATGGATATGAGAGCCACCAAATGTCTACAAAGCCCTCTCACATTTCCATTATCAGATTTTGCGCCAGTGTTTGCAACTGGCAAACACTAAGGCCTGCATCATCTTTTTCTTCAGGATCAGCTCGAAATGTAGGCTATGCCTATGCTTCTACTCTCTGGTATTTTTCAACTCTATTTGACCTG
This sequence comes from Salvelinus namaycush, assembly GCF_016432855.1. Taxonomy (NCBI): domain Eukaryota; kingdom Metazoa; phylum Chordata; class Actinopteri; order Salmoniformes; family Salmonidae; genus Salvelinus; species Salvelinus namaycush. Next base: position 4,604,008 of record NC_052340.1, on the reverse strand, counting down.
TAGACATTCAAACAGAGTGGGTGCACAGGAAATGACACGGGGAAATTACTATGATTGATAAGATTGTGCGGTATATTATAGCCCTTTTATGAACTCCCAAACGTAATATTTAGTTTGTGCAATATCTTTTTTTTTTATGTGTAGCCAAGGTCAGAGGAAAAATATGTTAGGTTGTATGTTCAGTGAAATATTGCTTTAAGTACCAAGTGCATTTTGTAATGCTATTAGTACATTTCTTTCGATCAGTTGATTATTCATCTAAATGGTTTATCAGAAATGCAACAGGAATGTTTATCCCCTAATGAATCTGTACCCTATCCCATGTTGTTCCTATTGCGTTTACTGTCAGGAACTGCTATACACAGTCAATTATTCATAGTTGATCATTTAACAATTGGGTAACAGCGCAGCTTGTTCTTTTTTCAAATAAAAATATTTGGTCTATCTTAATACCTGGCCATTTGGTAACACTCTATTTTGCATGGGTATATGTCCTGAATAATTATGGGCAGAAAATAACTAACCATAGAAATGAAATGACCATATACTGTATAAGTTAATTTATCAAGATATTTGACCAGAAGTCCCTACAAGAATAGTAAACAAACAAAAATTTGACCAACTGGGGACATTTTGTTAGCCCGCACAAGGTCAAATGCTATTTCTAGAGGGTTTAAGGGTTAGGGTTAGAGTTAGTGTTAGGGTTAGAATTACGTTAAGGGTTAGGGTTAGGAGCTAGGGTTAGTTTTAGGGTTAGGAGCTAGGTTTAGGGTTAAAGATTAGGTTTTTGGGATAAGGTTAGGGTTAAGGTTCGGGTTAGAGTAAGAGTATGGGTTAGGGTTAGGTTTAGGGGTTAGGGAAAATAGGAATTTGAATGGGACTGAATTGTGTGTCCCCACAAGGTTAACTGAACAAGACTGTGTATGTGTGTTTGTGTGTGTGTTTTCCTACCTTATCAGGAACCCAATGTCCTAACAGTTCACCCAAATGTTCTGACAGTCAGGACTTTTTTCATGTCCTGGATTTGTTTGAATGTTATTTTAAGCTTAAGGGTTAGGTTTTGGGGTGGGGTTAGGGTTTTGGTGGTTAAGGTTAGTGTTAGGGAAAATAGGATTTTTAATGGTCAAACATTTTTACCCAGAAAAAATAAAACAAAGCTGTGTGTGTGTGTACAAGTATACATGTACAAGTATTAGCACATGCTATTTAATTACCAGAAAATCTACTAAGTTTAAATACCGAGAAAAATTGCGAAACAGGCCGTTCATAAATTCTTTTCTTAATCATGTTGCTCAATTAATTATCGACACAGAGTGCGAACTCAAGACCCACAGAAGACACCCGGAGTAGGCTATAGCGTTGTCGAATCATACAAACTTTGTAACCGCAGTCAAACGAATGTCAAATTACCAAAGTTGCTCAACTTGCTAGATAACCTCCAACGAATAACAGAATATCTCCTATTCGAGTTGCTGATTACACAGATAGCAGATCAGCTCATGAATAGCGGGGAGATGAATAGAGGACATGTTTTTAAATATCAAGGTACAGTAGCTTAACCGGGACCAACTCTGTAAAAACAAAATCGATATCTATGCTCAAACCGTTTGTTGATCGATCATACATTCTCTACGGAAGCTCTCACATGTGCAGCAAAACGAGACAGCGCAGAGGACAGCGCAGAGAAGCCAGAGGAATGTTATAGCGGTATTTTGACATGAGTAGGCGAGAGACGTGCTTTGATAATGCAACCTATGGATTACCGAATACAGTTAGTAATTTGGGGTTTCAGTGGGATATGAACGATAGGAAAAATAGCCTAGGCTCTATACAAGGCTATATAAAGATACTACCTGAGTCAGTAGATAAATAATGCAATAATCTAGACTAAAACAAGTGTATGCTAAATGTTTCCTTTTCAGTGATACGTAGATGAGCAAACGAATAAATGAGCTACCACTTCCACTTGTCCAGCCAGAGATCAATTAACCAAATATACAGCCAGAGATTCAGTAAAGCAAAAGCACATTGATTATCAGACAAGTCACAGGGTTTTGGTCGGGAGTAGCCTAGGACAGGCTACTACACGAGTGAAGCGCAAAATCCACTTGTAGGCCTATAATATGCTAGCAAAATGTTTTGATCAGCTAATATATGACCAAACTAAATAAAGATGACCATTAGCACTTCCCCAGCCTAATTATTGCCAAATATCCAAACGGAGATTCAGTGAAAACCAAATATCTGACATTGATTGATTTATCTATAAGAGTCAATCACGCTTGTCGAAAAGCAGCGCGATGGCGCTGTCCCAATCAAAACCGTGCTGAAATGATAATAGGTGACCAAACACATAGGCCTATATAAACAATAATTAGGCAAAAGGCTCCCATGCGACAACATGTTTGGATAATGTGCCGTTTTATTTTTTGCCAATCTGCTGCTGCGTATGTTGTGTAATTGCATTAGTGCGACATTGGGGGAAAATGTTGTATTTTCCTGGGTTTTGTCATTACATTTTTTCGGGAAATGTATGGACCCGGAAGTAGTCCCGGGACAGTCCCGGGATCCTGGTGTTAATCCCTAGCACATACCACTATTGCTGTAATTCTGTTTCCCTTGTAAATATAAATCAGTGAACACACAAATTGTACTCCATAGCTACATGTACTTTACTAACCTATTACACAGTAATTACACACAGAATGTAATGTTACAATAGTTCTGGTATAGGCTGAGGGATGTAAACTGTAGCCGGGCATTCTTTGCTGTTCCAAATGTTCTTTTAAAACAACAATAACAGTATTATGTCAGGGTGAAACTCTTTCTATTTCAATTCTAAAAACGGGCTTAACATTACATTCTTAGAAAAAAAGGAGCTATCTAGAACCAAAAAGGGTTATTGGGCTGTTCATATAGGAGAACCCTTTGAAGAACCCCTTTTGTTCCAGGTAGAACCCATTTGGTTCCAGGTAGAACCCTTCTGGGTTCCATGTAAAAACCTTTCCACAGAGGGTTCTACCTGGAACCCAAAATAGTTCTACCTGGAACCAAAAATGGTTCCCCTATGGGAATAGCTGGATAACCCTTTTGGAACCCTTTTTTCTAATAGTGTACTGCAAATGATTGGAATCGTTATTCCTTTCATGACAAAAATAATCAATTGCTTTACAGCACTTTTTCAAATAAAACAGTATCAGTCAGGGGCTTCTGAATGTTCACCATTTTGTAAAATTCAGGATGATGCAGTCATTTGGTTCTGGGATGTAACAGCCAATACCTGTGAAAACAAGGTCCAAATAGGTCATTTTGTGTTTTACAGTAGATGCACAATTTGTGTGATAAATAGATTGTTGTAAATAACACTTGCTTTTGCCCTTAATTCTGTAGAAAGAGAGAGAGATATTCTAAATCATGACTCACCCACATCAGGTCTGATCACAGGTCCATTCGTCCCAGTCTGAACAAGGAGCTCCCAATAAGTGTGCTCAGCATTGTCCCCGGCTACACCATTCACACTCTCCAGGAAAGGACCATAGTTTGGGTCCTCTGTGTAGGTAAACCTGGAAGAACAATGCTCACTGACTACTGACACAATATAAAATAACTGACACCCTTTATCCATTGCAACAGCAAGAAAACCACCATTACTTTTTCACATTGGAAACAGGAAAATCCTGTATCACTCAATGCCATGCAAAAATTGACACATAGAACTACAGAACATTATCTGTAAATTAGAATAGAAAACGATTTCTCAAACTGTAACGTCTGTATTGCATATATGATCTATTCTAGAAATCAATCAGACAATGGAATCTACATTTCTACTCACTTGAAGTCTGCATTGGTCTGCTGCAGTCTCCTCATGGCACCGAGTAGGATCCCTCTGAACACAATGTCAGCACTGTAGGTTTCATTGGGTGCATTGGAGATGCTGTTGACTATCGTCAACTTGATAGGGTTTGGTCCATATGCCTCTGTAATAAAATTGTAATTTAAAATCTCAACTATACTTTATAAGTTATAAAGATAACGTTACAAAGAGGTAAAGTAAGTAAATATATTCCACATTACTTTCAGTCAGGATCCCAGGAACCAGCAACAGCAGAGCTGCGGAGAGAAAAGATGCCATGGTTAAACCCATCATGTATTCAGTTGGAAGATCAGTTGGAAGTGTAGGCCTACAGTACTGCATTCACTCACTGCTTCTTATACACTATTCCTAGACTTGTAGCCACTCATTTATAGTCTGGTTACAGTCTGTTTAGCTGTCATTCCACTCCTTGCCACTCATTGTCATGCTGAACATATGACGCAGAGTACAAGGAGTGGAATGTTAACAGACTGGTACCCAGGCTAACTCTTTTAGGGACCTTTTGGAATTTATGGAACGGTGTACACAGAGGAATTTGGGGGGATGTCGATCATCATGCTCTTTCAATTTAAGTCCGGTGGAGGTTTAGTATTTTTTAATTCAGTACAGTGGAAGGTCATGCAATTTATAATAGACAGTCTCCACTGATAAATAGGTGAGCTTTTCGAGCTGCGTGCCCAGTGGCTGGGAGCGCAGCCTGCAGGTTGACGTTTTCATCATGAATTATGTTCTAGAAGCAGCTTTGCAGAGTTTAGCTAATGAATGATTGGCTAATGTGCATACGCTTCTAAGTTAGGCTACACATATTTAGCCTGTCTGTCTTCACCGTTCTTAAGCCCAATTACGCACTTGGCCTCCCCGCTGCCTCTCTGCTATTCCTCTTAGGTCTTGTGCAGTCCCAGAAGTCCCAAAAGCTAAACTGCAATAGCTTGTTGGACACTTACACTATAATGACCAGAAGTATGTGGACACCTGCTTGTCGAACATCGCATTCCAAAATCATGGGCATTCATTTGGAGTTGGTCCTCCAACATTCTCCACTCTTCTGGGAAGGTTTTTCACTCGATGTTGGAACATTGCTGCGGGGACTTGCTTTCATTTAGCCACAAGATGTCAGTGAGGACAGGCACTGATGTTGGGCGATTAGGCCTGGCTCATAGTTGGCTTTCCAATTACTCCCAAAGGTGTTTAATGGTGTTGAGGTCAGGGTTCTATGTAGGCCAGTCAAGTTCTTCCACACTGATCTGGCCTTTGCTTTGTGCACGGGGGCATTGTCATGCTGAAACAGGAAAGGGGCCTTCCCCAAACTGTTGCCACAAAGTTGGAAGCACTGTAACGGCAGTCTACTTCGTCCTCCTCCTCAGACGAGGAGAGGCGAGAAGGATCAGAGGACCAATGTGCAGCGTGGTAATTTGACATAATGAATTTAATTAGACAAAACAAAAACACTATACAAACTGACAAAACACACTAACCGTCACAGTCCCGTGTAGCACCAACACTGACACAGGAACAATCACCCACAAACAAACAGTGAGAACAACCTACCTTAATATGGTTCTCAATCAGAGGAAACGTCAAACACCTGCCTCTAATTGAGAACCATATCAGGCCACACATTAACCCCAACATAGAAACACAACACATAGAATACCCACCCCAACTCACGCCCTGACCAACTAAACACATACAAAACAACAGAAAACAGGTCAGGAACGTGACAAGCACAGAATCGTCTAGAATTTCATTGAATGCTGTAGCATTAAGATTTCCCTTCACTGAGGGGCCTAGCCCGAACCATGAAAAACAGCCCCAGACCATTATTCCTCTTCCACCAAACTCTACAGTTGGCACTACAAATTAGGGCAGTTAGTGTTCTCTTGGCATCTGCCAAACCCAGATTTGTCCGTCGGACTGCCAGATGGTGAAGCGTGATTCCAATGGCGACGAGCTTTACATCACTCCAGCTGACTCTTGGCATTGCGCATGGTGATCTTAGGCTTGTGTGTGGCTACTCGGCCATTGAAACCCATTTCATGAAGCTCCCGACGAACAGATACTGTGCTGACGTTGCTTCCAGAGGCAATTTGGAACTCGGTAGTGAGTGTTGCAACTGCAGACCAGACGATTTTTACGAGCTACGCACTCCAGCACTTGGCGGTCCTGTTCTGTGAGCTTGTGTGGCCTACCACTTCGCGGCTGAGACGTGGCTGCTCCTATACATTTCCACTTCACAATAACAGCACTTACAGTTGACCGGGGCAGCTCTAGCGGGGCAGAAACTTGATGAACTGACTTGTTGGAAATATGGCATCCTATGACGGTGCCACGTTGAAAGTCCCTGAGCTCTTCAGTAAGGCCATTCTACTGACAATGTTTGTCTATGGAGATTGCATGGCTGTGTGCTCGATTTTATACACCTGTCAGCAACGGGTGTGACTGAAATAGACAAATCCACTCATTTGAAGGAGTATCCACATACTTTTCTATATATATTGTGTATTTTGAGCATTTTCTTTAGAAATTGCATATTCAAGGAGAGATGCAAGCATAATATGGCTTTCTGAATGTCAAATAGGTCTACAGCATCCAAAATAATTGGTGAGGAGTTTGAAAGGAGAGAGAGAGCATGCAATGGTTTGATCACATTGGCTGGTGATGATAAATTGATGATAAGATCAACCATTCGAAAAATGGAGATCGCAAACCACTTGAGCAAAGATGCATGCAGATGCAATGATTAACTTTTACATGCTGACACAAAGATGTGCAGGCCACATGGCATTTGTTCTTGAATTGCTATATTTATCACTTCAAATCAAATCAAAGTTTACTTGTCACGTGCGCCGAAGACAACAGGTGTAGACCTTACAGTGAAATGCTTACTTACAGGCTCTAACCAATAGTGCAAAAAAGGTATTAGGTGAACAATAGGTAAGTAAAGAAATAAAAACAACAGTAAAAAGACTGTTGACATCTGTTTGGGCGGTATGCAAATTGGAGTGGGTCTAGGGTTTCTGGGATAATGGTGTTGATGTGAGCCATTACCAGCCTTCCAAAGCACTTCATGGCTACGGACATGAGTGCTACGGGTCTGTAGTCATTTAGGAAAGTTGCATTTGTGTTCTAGGGCACAGGGACTATGGTGGTCTGCTTGAAACATGTTGGTATTACAGGCTCAATCAGGGACATGTTGTTTGGTCAGCACATGCCCGGAGCACACGTCCTGGTAATCCGTCTGGCCCCGCAGCCTTGTGTATGTTGACCTGTTTAAAGGTCAACATAAAGGTTTAAAGTGTCACTTTCATTACAGTTAATGTACATTTCAGTATTACTTGCCATTAATACAATGTCTACAGACCACCATGAAAGCACTGATTGGTCTGGAAACACTGTATAGGCTAGCGTGCAGTAGAATGCATTGATTAGTTGATTGATAGGCCTACATGTGTAGGCTACTGAAGATCGATTAACGATAACCTGTCCTGTCAACTAGTGTGGATGCTCACCACCAGTGTATTATATACTCTAATCCCACTGGGCACACACTGGGCACACACTGGTTGAATACATGTTGTTTCAACATCATTTCAATTAAATTATGTTGAACCAATGTGGAATAGAGCCCCACAGTGGAGGTGTCATAATACCCATTAAACCTAGCAGTCAAACAGGAAATGGTTCCAATCGTTTTTTCACCATTCATTTATCTCCTATGGGATTTTAGAAACACTTAAAATAAGGGCTGTGTTTCATGTAGGCTTACCCTGGCGTGACGTAAATCTCTCAGACAAGGTGGGTTTTATCAATATATTCGGCTCTATTTAATCTCAGATTCTGAAAATGCCAATTAGCATCAAAGTAGACATCATGCAAGACTACAAATCGATGCAAGCTCCTCCACGTCATCTCTAGCTGACACCTTTGCTAACAGGTATTGGGTAAATTTTAAACTTTCACAAGACAGTTCACAGAATTGTCCATTTAAAGAAATCAAAAAAATTTATGAATTACTTAATTTAGCTAATATTAGATAGTTAATCCTGAGATTCTTACCTTTCCTCAATTCGGCAGTCTTGTCAGATAATCATGGCATTCGTAGTTCTTTATGATAGCCACATTAGCAGCTAATTTGCATTTTATTTTTGGGGGGTAAATATTGATAAAGTCACCTTGTCCGAGAGATTTACGTGGTTATCAAAACTTCACGCCAGGGTAAGCCCTTATTTGAAGTGTTTCTAAAAACACCTATGGGAAAATGAATGGTGGAAAAACGATTGGAGTAATTTCCCTGTTTGACTGCTAGGTTTTATGGGTATTATGAGTCATACTGTGGTACTCTAGATGTTGAATTGACATCTGTGCCCAGTGGGATAGTTCTGTGAAGTTTATCATTAGTTATCGTCCTTGGTGTGGATGGCCCTAAAGGGCATGCAAAACTGTGCAAGTCAAGGGGCAATTTTCAGACAGGCTATATGTACAAATTTGGAATACAATTGCAAAAGAGGAATGTGACAGAGGGACCATTTTTTGCCCAATGAAGGTAGGACAAAGGCTAAATAGCACTACATCAACGAAGACATGCTCCCATTCTATAGTCTGTGTGTATAACAAGTTATCAGGGTTGCGAACAGAGATCAGATTGATGGCATATGAGCCGAACACATAATAATTCACACAGCTGCTTGGAAAGCTGATCGCTGTAACCATATAGTAATGTGTTAGGCTACAGCGATTGACCTTAAGCACTGCCCTTTTGCCTGGGGCAAGTGAACTGAGCAGTTGGACAAGTTGAGCCTGCTCTGAGTTTGCCAGAGAGGATTTAGTTTTTCCTCAAAACTGCAAATAATTCCAGTAGGCCTAGCCTAAAACTGATCTATCTGGTTCTGGAGTTGCTTACCAACTGCGGTTGCTTACCAAGATGACATTGAATGTTCTTGAGTGGCCTAGTTACAGTTTTGACTTATATCGGCTTGAAAATCCAAGGCAAGACTTAAAATGGGAGTCTAGCAATGATCAACAACCAATTTGACAGAGCTTGAAGAATTTAAAAAATAATAATGTAAAAAAGATTGTACAATCCAGGTGTGCAAAGCTCTTACAGACTTAACCGGAAAGGCTCACAGCTGTAATCACTGCCAAAGATGATTCTGACATGTATTGACTCAGGGTTGTGAATACTTATGTAAATTAGATATTTCCGTAAAAACACGTTTTCACTTTGTCAATATGGGGTAGATGGGTGTGTATATGGGTGAGAAAAAAAATCTATTTAATCCATTTTGAAATCAGGCTGTAACACAACAAAATGTGGAATAAGTGAAGGGGTATGAATACTTTCTGAATTCAATGTAGTGAAATGAATTGAATGTAGGCCTAATATCATTGTACCTTGTACATACTTTATAGCATTTGTTAAAAAAACGTAAGACGTCAGATAACGTCGTTTTGTGCCTTACCTTAGTTTCTGTCAGCTTCGCATACAACTTAGCCTCATCGTCAACCAGGCTTCCCTAAAAACGGGAAGCCTGGGGAAGTTCCATGGCAGAAATCAGATAAAGAGAGAACGGTGCAATTGCGGCCCGCTTTTCGGGACATTCCTGCATGTGGGTGTTCCTGCATGTTTGTTCCTGCATGTGGGCATACTTCTATTGGTCCATTTTAAGCTAGGACTCCGGAAGAACAGGTGGTAGGCAGTAAGTGGCGGTAATGCTCCATGACGTTGGATGCCAACCACTGATAAACTCCACAGAAGAAGAGGCAGGGTGACAACACTAGCTAGCTAGGACAACAGTAGACCGTGTCCTTCGCCCCCTCCTGTCGGGCACTGTTATCCTGCAGTTCTGTTAACGACAGTGATGGCAGATGTTCAGCAGGTGTTAGCGAAGGACACTAGCTAACTAGGACTCCAGTACACAGCAGGTGTGATGAATAGCTAGCTAGCACACAGGTAGACAGTGTACTTCGCCCCCGCCTGTCGGTCACTGTTTTCCCGCAGCTCTGTTAACGATTTCAAGGGCAGGTGTTCGGCAGGTGGTAGCGAAGGACGACTGAGTGCTAACTAACTAGCTAGCTTGGACTCCCGTAGGCTGGACACATACAGAAGACACATACAGTATACAGAAGATAGCCCAAGTCCATATTATGGCAAGAACAGCTCAAATAAGCAAAGAGAAATGACAGTCCATCATTACTTTAAGACATGAAGGTCAGTCAATACGGAACATTTCGAGAACTTTGAAAGTTTCTTCAAATGCAGTCGCAAAAACCATCAAGTGCTATGATGAAACTGGCTCTCATGAGGACCGCCACATGAATGGAAGACCCAGAGTTACCTCTGCTGCAGAGGATAAGTTCATTAGAGTTACCAGCCTCAGAAATTGAAGCCCAAATAAATGCTTCACAGAGTTCAAGTAACAGACACATCTCAACATCAACTGTTCAGAGGAGACCGTGTGAATCAGGCATTCTTGGTCGAATTGCTGCAACAAAACCACTACTAAAGGACACCAATAACAAGAAGAGACTTGCTTGGGCCAAGAAACACGAGCAATGGACATTAGATCAGTGGAAATTTGTCCTTTGGTCTGGAGTCCAAATTGGAGATTTTTGGTTCCAACCGCCGTGTCTTTGTGAGACGCGGTGTGGGTGAACGGATGATCTCTGCATGTGTATTTCCCACCGTAAAGCATGGAGGAGGATGTGTTATGGTGTGGGGGTGCTTTGCTGGTGACACTGTGATTTATTTAGAATTCAAGGCACACTTAACTAGCATGGCTACCACAGGCTACCACAGATGGGATGGCGATACGCCATCCCATCTGGTTTGGGCTTAGTGGGACTATCATAAGTTTTTCAACAGGACAATGACCCAATACACCTCCAGGCAGTGTAAAGGCTATTTTACCAAGAAGGAGAGTGATGGAGTGCTGCATCAGATGACCTGGCCTCCACAATCCCCCGGCCTCAAACAAATTGAGATGGTTTGGGATGAGTCGGACCAAAGAGTGAAGGAAAAGCAGCCAACAAGTGCTCAGCATGTGAGAACTCCTTCAAGACGTTGGAAAAGCATTCCAGATGAAGCTGGTTGAGAGAATGCCAAGAGTGTGCAAAGCTGTCATAGAGGCAAACGGTTGCTATTTGAAGAATCTCAAATATAAAATATATTTTGATTTGTTTAACACTTTTTAGTTACTACATGATTCCATATGTGTTATGTCATAGTTTTTATGTCTTTACTATTATTCTACAATGTAGAACATAGTAAAAATAAAGGAAAACCCTTGAATAAGTAGGTGTTTTAAAACTTTTGACCGGTACCATTTTAATTTTAATAATGAGAATCTCCACTTTCTAATTATGTAAGGTTAGGCAGTGTATTCCGTTGTCATCAAATGCTAGCCACAAAATACATTTTGCCCATGGAACGCTGAGCTCCCCCCATTGTTTTCCTATGGAGAGGCATGCTGGTATATTTAGAAAAATATCTCGCAATGTGTACATTTAGATTTTTTCAAGTCGGACACCATGAGAATCTCCTCTTTCTAATTATGTAAGGCTGGGCAGTGTATTCCGTTGTCATCAAACGGTAGACCAAAAATAGAAGTTCCTACTTCCTCGTTATGCAGACATAAGCAGACATAAGCACACTTGGCACCATTGAGGTGCGGATGTTTACTTTCTACACAAGTTGTTATTTTTCAGTCTTGTCCTAAGAACCAGTTGTTGTGGTAAAAAAAAAGGATACATTTGTTGGTGCCATTTAGGCGAAATGGAATTCTAAGTGTCACTCCAGTCAAAACAGGCTCTGCGAACGTTCGATTCCATTCATTTGCTATGGGCTAGTGTTCCAGCTTAAAACTTCTTCAGGGCAGGGGGCAGCATTTTCACTTTTGGATAAATAGCATGCCAAAATTCAACTGCCTGCTACTCATCCCCAGAATATAAAATATGCATATCATTAGTAGATTTGGATAGAAAACACTCTGAAGTTTCTAAAACTGTTTGAATCATGTCTGTGAGAATAACAGAACTTATGTAGCAGGCAAAACCCCGAGGACAAACCATTCAGAATTTTGATTTTTTTTGAGGTCACTGTCTTTTCAATGAGTTTTCTTAGAGACACCAGATTTCTAATGGACTTGTTTGCAGTTCCTACCGCTTTCACTGGATGTCACCAGTCCTTGGAAATCGGTTGAGGTTATTCCTTTGTGTAATGAAGAAGTAAGGCAATCGTAAATGAGGGGCACATGAAGTAAATTGTTTGAGAGAGGCACGTTACCAAAAATGTTGCGTCAGTTTGTTTTATTTTTGTATTGAACACAGATCATCCCGTATTCAAATTGATTGATTATTAACCTTTAAAAATACCTAACGTTGTATTACAAAAGTAGTTTGAAATGTTTTGGTAAAGTTTACATGTAACTTTTGATATATTTTGTAGTGACGTTTCGCAAGTTGGAAGCTGTGTTTTTCTGGATGAAACGCACCAAATAAATTGACATTTTGGATATATATCGACGGAATTAATTGAACAAAAGGACCATTTGTGATGTTTATGGGACATATTGGAGTGCCAACAAAAGAATTTCGTCAAAGGTAAGGCATGATTTATATTTTATTTCTGCGTTTTGTGTCGTGCCTGCAGTGTTGAAATATGCTACTCTCTTTGTTTACTGTTGTGCTATCATCAGATAATAGCATCTTATGCTTTTGCCGAAAAGCCTTTTTGAAATCTGACATGTTGGCTGGATTCACAATGAGTGTAGCTTTAATTTGGAATTTTACATGTGTGATTTAATGAAAGTTAGATTTTTATATCATTTTATTTGAATATGGCGCGCTGTATTTACCCTGGCTATTGGCCAGGTCCCACCTGCCCCAGAGAGGTTTAACCAACGTTATTTTGCCATTTTTCCACCATGGGTGAATTTTGACTCGTTCTATTGTCCAGCCTAACTCCGGTATACAGCAGGCGGTATAGGTAGCTAGCTAGCTAACGATAGCTAGGACACCGGTAGACGGTACCCTTCAGCCACGCCTGTCGGGCATTTCCTTCCTGCAGTTCTGTTAACGACGCAGAGGGCGGGAGCGATAGTGAGGCGCGGATTGACTCATAACCAGCCCTCCCCCGGAGCGGACGGGTTTAGGGTTATTAAATATTGTGTGGAAGAAGGGTGGGTTGAATAAAGAGAAAACAATACCTTAAAATATGCATTAAATGTATATTTCTTGTGCAATTTATATCTATAGGCTACATTGATTTAAAAATATATATTTTAGGCTATCTTGCATTAGTGCATAAGCCAAAATATTAGGGCCTAACTGTATGCATGCCAAATGGCCTACACGCCAAATGCTTTTGGGAACAGGCAGAAAAAGTTCACGTCAATCCGCAGAGGCAAACAGGACAATTGTCGGAGTTTATTTCAATAAGAGAATAGCTGCGAAAGGAGAGTTGAAAATAATGATAACGAAGGGCCAGAAAAGTAATGTTTGGGAAAAATGTGTTAAAGTGGAAAAAGAGGATGATAACAATGTGATGATTGTGAGGCTCTATATAAATTCGACAGTCACAAGACGGGGACTTCAAATAGGCCTATGGCACGTCAAGTGAACTGTAGCCTACTGTTCAGATGGGATACATGGAAACTGAAATCTGGGACATCGACTGTAGCCTACTGCCCTACAAAGGCAAAACGTAGTACCTATGAATTTGGTCAGAAATCTCTGATCAGTTGTAATGGCCAGGTATATTATCTGATTAATGTGGTATTTATTTTCCTTACACAATAACAAGCCAGTTGATCAGAATATATAATGGAGTATCAGAAATTGCTGTCTATCCAAAAAGAAAAAGACTGAAGTCAGATCTGGAACAAAAAAAACCAAACATAGGCTTAGATTTTCACTTTATCACATAATATAGTCGGGCGTTGTGGATGGGTTATTAGCAGTTGCAGGACAGGTGAACAAACAGCTGACCCACGGCACCACTCAGGAGCAGAGGACACTGTGTGCTAGCTCACTAGGAACAGATCAACATTTACTGGGGGGGTACTGGTTCAATTCAAGGTGTCACCCCCCCCCCCCCATGTAAAAACTATTTGCACATGACCCTCCCCTTGTACTGTAAAATAAATCGAACACCCTCCCCCTCATAGAATTATGTGGACATCTACTTTGCTTTTGTGGCACAGTTATGCCACACAGGGCTATGAGCCAGAAGGTTTAGGGTTCGCCAACCTCCACAGACGAGCACACTCTCCCTGCCTGCTTCATTACTCACTATCAGAGCCGGTTGCAGAATATGATCAGATAGGGGGAATCTGATTTTCAACAATTTCATGACATATTTATAATTATATCAAATATATGCAACGGAATTTTCCACCAACAGGTTTCTGTGCCAATGCACCACACAACCAATAAACAAAACCTTTTCAACACCACAATAAATATTATATGTCAATCCTGACAAACAGGAAACACATCCCTCTCTACCTTGTAGGCATTACCCAGTATCGGAGGCTTTGCTTGACAATCTCTGAATGTCATTAAACTTTGTGGTGTTTTGTAACAGATGTCTCTTTCATTTTGTCCATTTGTGCCTCTGCACAGTTTGGATTGATTGATTTATTGATTTTATTTGTCAGTAAAAAAATACATACACTGCCTTCGGAAGGTATTCAGACCCCTTGACTTTTTCCACATTTTGTTGCGTTACAGCCTTGTTCTAAATGGATTAAATTAAATTAAATCCTCAGCAATCTACACACAATACCCCATAATGACAAAGTGAAAACAGGTTTCTAGAAATTGTTGAAAATTTATGAAAAATTTAAAACAGAAATACCTTATTTACATAAGTATTCATACCCTTTGCTATGAGACTCAAAATTGAGCTCAGGTGCATCCTGTTTCCATTGATCATCCTGTGGTAAATTCAATTGATTGGGCATGATTTGGAAAGGCACACACCTGTCTATATAAGGTCCCACAGTTGACAGTGCATGTCAGAGCAAAAACCAAGCCATGAGGTTGAAGGAATTGTCTGTAGAGTGCTGAGACAGGATTGTGTCAAGGCTCATAAAAGGTATTTAATGTATGTCTCATCAGGCTCAGGTAGCGTCAGTTTCAAAGCTCTAATAAAATCCAGACATATTAATATGCTTTAGAATGACACTTCCAGGTTGGGCAGGAAATGCTGGGTTACCTGGGAGAAGTGATTCTCAGGATGGAACATTTGTAAAATACTGGTAAAATATTCAACCCTAGTCTGTAGCTTATTCTTTTAGATGTTTGTGGCTGCTGGTGAACCATGATGTGCAGGCATAATCAAAGAGACACTGGACTAGCGCACTTGTCTTTAGGGTGTCTATAGGTTTCCATCCAATTGGCGACAGATTTTCATGCGCATATTCAAAAATCTGTTGAGGTGGACAACATGACCGGGAATATTTTAATTTACCAGACATTAGAGAACTTTAACGGACATCCATATCAGTGGCCGTCGGTGCCGTTTAAGATGAGGGAGGAAGACTATTTTTCTTCATAAGCATGGCCTTATTTCTATTACAGTATATTGGATGACTGTCATTCATATTCCATTCAACCAGTTCAATGTAACATCAATAGGTTTAGGCTACTACATGATCCTCAAATTTTCCCTTTACCCATCATAAGGTTGTTACAACCTAGAATATGCATGAAAGTTTACAACGTTAGGTGCACACAGGTCGAGAGAAATTTGAGGTGACCGTTACACATGGGCAGACAGTGACACATTCAATACTGCATTGCACACTGTTGCCTGAATCTAGCTGATCTAGGGTGTAATCATTAGTCCAACAGTTGCAAACGAGTCTTCTATTGGACAAATTCAGGCATGTTTATCCTAGTTTAATTCCGTTTGCTTCCGTATAAGAATTTTTTTTCAACAGAATCGTCGGAATGAATACACCTCTGATCACAGGTAAACACAGTTCACTTTCATTGCAGCCATGAAGCCACAGGGCTCTTCTCGCAGGCTCTATTGCCCTATGTGAACTGTAGGTAGTGATTTTTGACCTGGTTACATGTACAGTACATTGAACAACACAGTGCACTTTTGTAATTTTTGGTTATTTCTGTGTAACAAAAAACCTATGAAGAAGTTGGCTCTTTTACAATGAGAAAGAATGTTGTTTTTCCTGATTTGTGAGTGTGGTTGAGGGGAATTCCTCCGTATGACATGAATAACAATGGGGCTTCTATTACAGTATTATGTTTTTGTGAATATTTTGAACAAAAGGACAACAAGGAAGGTTGATAGTCATTGACTCAACTTTTCAAAGATTTCTGAATTATTGTTATCCATTCTCACATTCCTTTATGTTGTCTGAAACTGAAGGTTTAATGTATCCATTGTTCACAGGCCTTAGCCTTTTCGGGGCCATAAGAGAGTTTTGGTTCGGGGCCCCAACCCCACTTCGGGACCTTAGCTGTTGGGTTAGTCACTGCAAAACATTTTTTACTTTGGTAGAGCTCTTTGAAAAAAAGGTGCTATCTAGAATATTAAAGCTCAGACACACTAGTAGGAGTGACAAATGTTTGCCTGCCTCTGAATAGTGTCGGCAGTTAATCTCTTTCGTGTTTACACAGCAAAGACCTTGAAGTTGTCCGCTACTCAGCCTTGTTAAAACACTTCAAACCAGAATGTGGCAGTAGGTCTAGCGTTGTTTGGCAATGCATGTCCATGTGTGTTGCACAGATTCCTATGTTAGCTAGGATGCTCTAGCTGCGCTAAGGTTGTTAATTTGTAGAAAGCGCTTGTTGATACTAGCCAGATGGCCACAGCTAGATAACTACCTAGCAAGATGATGAAGAAACCATTTAATTCACTCTCCATAATCCCATACGGCCAGTGCCAGTCCATAGCCAAATTATTAGCTAGCTAGCTAATGTCAGCATATTCGCTAGCTAGCACAACATACTTTTGTATATACTCTGTATGTGGACACCCCTTCAAATTAGTAGATTCGGCTATTTCAGCCACACCTATTGCTGACAGGTGTATAAAATCGATCACACAGCCATGCTGGCAGTAAAATGGCCTTACTGAAGAGCTCAGTGACTTTCAACATGGCACCGTCATATTATGCCACCTTTCCAACAAGGCAGTTTGTCAAATTTCTGCCCTGCTAGAGCTGCCCCGGTCACACATTGGTGCTGCTGGCTTCCGGGTTAAGCAAGAATTGTGTCAAGAAGCAGTGCGGCTTGGCAGGGTTGTATTTCGGGAGGACGCGTGCCTCTTCAACTTTGCCTCTCCCGAGTTTGTATGGGAGTTGCAGTGATGGGACAAGACTGAAACTACCAATTGGAGGTCACGAAATTGGGAGAAAAAGGGGTAAAAAAATACAAAAAATAATAATAAAAACACACATCCCTCCCCAAAGCAATAAAATATAATTCCCACATAAATGCATACACATAAAGAATAGCCAGACACAATACATAAAACCATCACGAGCTAACAATACAATAGGCCTAGCTAACCAACATGACATGAGTAGAGCAATATAATACTATGTACAGATAGACATATACTGTAGTTATCAGAACCCTCCTCGCCTGCCACTACTTTGGCAGCTTAGGGGTGCCCTGTCTCATGACTTTGATTTCAAACTTTCAAACTTTGTTGTCACTGATGGGTTCAGTTTTGACGACGAGTCCAACATGCCATTTGTTTCTGTGGACCTGAGTGTCCTTCAGTAAGAAGACATCTTGCAGGTTAGGTTTGTCGACTTTCCATTTTCTAGATGACTGGAGTGTCACAAGGTATTCTTCTCAGCGTTGATGAAGCTGGGTGTAGACGGACTCAATCACCTCTGTGTACTGCTGTTGTACTCATGCAGGAGAACATGCCGGCCCAGCTTTTACTCTCTGCGCTGCCTCCTCTGGTCTGGCGAGAGGTGATGTTCCAGGGTCTGATGACGTCCAGTCCAACATGAGTGAACAGTGAATCTGAGGTAAGTCTATCCGCAGGTAAGTCTGACATCTTTTGCTCTTCCAGTTTTCCTTGGAGTTTCCTGCAGGTTACACACTTATAGACCACACTGGATACCAACCTTTTACTTCCAACAATCCACAATCCAGCTGACCGGACTGCACCTTCAGTGAAGTGATGACCCTGGTGTGCAACTTGCTCGTGGTAGTATCTTACCAACAGAGTGGTGATGTGGTGGTTCTTGGGGATGATGAGGTGGTGTTTCTCTTCCCACATCATATCAGCTGCAGATGTGCGGCCTCCGATTCTCATCAACCTGTCTTCATCAATGATTGGGTTCAACTTCTTGAACGGACTGTGTTTGGCGAGGCACTTCATTTCTTCTTCGAAGACTTCTTGCTGTATGCATCTAATGATGGTGGTTTTGGCTTGTGCAAGATGGTTGCTCTTGCACTTGTCACTGCCCTGGAGAAGGATTTGGCCAGGTGTATGAGCTTTGCTGTTGCTCAGGTGAGCGACTTCCAGCTGGAAAATCGTTCAATCCTGTGAGCCAAGCTGGCCTCCAGTAGCTTTGGTAGTGAAGGTTGTGACTTGCTGCCGGATTTCTGTATCTGTGTCTGGTACAACAAGTTCAAAGATCTTTGACTGAGTAGACATTTCTGTCTCTGTTCTTGTCAGGAAGGCTGGACCCAAGAACCAGTAAGTGAGCTTGAGGGAAGCTGCTGGCACAGGCCTACTTCCATACTGACGTGGTGCCACTGTTCTGGGTGTGTGGACTTTCTTATACGTGTAACTCTGTTTGACACATAGATGTAGAATCTTCTAGATGCGTTGTGAATATATCACAGCACAATATTGCTATCTGTGTAGAACTTCACTGCATGAATCTCAATGTCCATTTCATTTTTGTTCAGGTCTGCCATCTCAACCGCTAAAGCCAGCGGCACAAAGCTCTAGGCATGGATCAGTGTGAGCAGGTTGTGGAGCAAGTTTGGGTTTTCTCATGATGAACCCAATGTGACTTTGTCCCTCGAAGTCGACCACTCTGAGGTATGATACAGCTGATATGGCCATAGTGGCTGCATCTGAGAAAGCGCAAAGTTCTCTCTGCTGCGTGAAGGACAAGGAGACAGGGACATAGGGTTGTTCGAGAGTTGTTCGAGTTCCATCAATGCACCTTTCCACAGCTTCCACTGAGTTACTCTTCTGGGAGTGGTGTGTCCCAATAACATTGTTCATGTTCAGTAGAGAATTTGCTCGTTAGAGCCTTGCCTTGCATAGTGATAGGTGCTACAAACCCTAGGTGTGTCGTACAGGACACCTCTTCTTGTGAACAGCTTCTCTACTCAGAAGGTGAAGCAATCTGTTTCCAGATTCCAACTGAGTCCTAGACTTCGCGGCAGGTAGCCTAGTGGTTAGAGCGTTGGGCCAGTAACCGAAAGGTTGCTAGATTGAATCCCCACGCTGACAAGGTAAAAATCTGTCATTCTGCCCCTGAACAAGGCAGTTAACCCACTGTTCCCCAGTAGGCCGTCATTGTAAATAAGAATTTGTTCTTAACTGACTTGTCTAGTTAAATGAAAAAAATACTCCTAGATCCAGGTCCTTGAGGTCTTTTGCGCGATCCTCTGGGGGAAATTCTTCTATGACTTTGCTGCTGTTGGAGACTATCTTGTGCAGCCTCATGCTAGACTCTGCTAACATTTATCTTGTTCCTTTCAGGATGTCGATAGCTTCTTCATCGCTGGAGAATGAGGTAAGTCAACGTCTACGTAGAAGTTTCTCATGAGAAACTGTTTGGCATCTGTGCCATGCTCTTCACCCTCCTGGGCTGCTCATCTCAGGCCGTAGATGGCTACAGCTGGTGAGGGGCTGTTGCCGAACACATGCACCTTCATTCTGTGATATCTTTGAGGTCGTCTTCATACCACAGGAACCTTAGGTAGTCACGGTGGTCTTCGTGGGAAAAAGACACAGTAGAACATCTGTGACTTCAATGTTTTTTTCGGAATCGGATGAGGACTCCGAGGAGTGTTATTCAGTCATGGTCCACTGAGGAGGACATCGTTGAGGGAGACAACCTCATGCTTGGCACTGGAGTCATATACTACTCGTATCTGACCTGGCTTCTGGAGATGATACACACTAAATATAGGTAAGTACCAGCGCTCTTGTTTTCCCTCCAATGGTGGTGCTTTTTCAGCTTGAACGTTGTCATAAATCTTCTGCCTGAAGTCGCGGAAGCGTTCTTAAATGTTTGGCTTTCTCTCCAGAGTAAGTCACAGCGAAGTGAGTCGCTTCACTGCTTGTCATCTGTTGTTGTGGAGGTGACACTGAGTTGAACGGGAAGGTATGTGAGCTACACAGCTGTTCGACTCGTCCATGAAGACTTCCCTGTCCATGATTTAGAGGAAGATGTCATCTTTGACAGATGGGGCTGGCTTGTCATCGCCTTGTGTTCTTTCGAATACTTTACACCTGAGGTCGTCCATATCTGTGGTTGGGATGGCGGCCTCCATGCAGCCCTGAGGTCCCTGGCGCAGTGTTGTGTTATCCCATCTCTCCTTGATCTGGATGCTGTTAGCGCAGGGGCTAAGGAATGATGTGCGTCCATAGTGCAGCACGTTTTTTTGTTGTTGTAGCGCTCCATCCAGATATAACTCACCGATGACCCAGCCTATGTCTAGACATTGCGTGTAGGGTGCATTGTCCGGTCCATTGTACTGTTCTCTGACTTTGCGCACTCCCAGTATATCTTCCAAAGCAGGAGGAGGATTGCTGCGTCTAAGTCGAGTGCTGGAATCTTGTCTGCACCTGGCTTCAGATGAGGGTGATGAAGTGCAACTTCAGGTGAGGGGAATCTCTGATCTGTCTTCTGGCATCATGTCACATTCTATGAGAGTGGGGAGAGTGAGCTGTCTTGCCGTCCAGTAACTCGACGATGTAGTTGCTTGCTCTCCTCCCAGATGTCTCCACAACTCCTGAACATGCATTCAGAGTGTATGGAGCGGAACCGCTTCTAAAATCAACGAGGTCGAAGAACTCAGTTCTTGCTAAAGACTTTTTACTTTGTTCGTCTAAGAGAGCGTACATTCTAACTGCCTTCTCTCTGTGGCCTGCGGGATACACTTTGACTAAGCATATCTTGACGCATGATCTAGAGCTGACTGCATCTCCACAGATCTCAGTGCACTTCGAGTTTACTGCACGTATTGCACTCTCCTTTTGCGGCAAGCCATGATTTTCTTTGGTAGCGAAGTTCTCCATCGGGCTGGCCCCGGATGTAGCGTGGGCGGATGTCTATCACTGTTGCAATCTTTGCACTGCAACGCTTTTCCACAATATTTTGCGAGATGACTGGTTGAAACTGTAACACGTGGCTGTCCTCGAGATACGACTTACGCTCATCTAGTGTCTTGCTCCTGAAGCTGCAGAATCTTCTCAGAGGATGAGGCTTGTTGTGCAGAGGACAACTTTCTTCCCTGAGAGACTAGCCTGGTTGGCTTCAGACTCAGACGAGACTTCTGTCTTCCTTATGGACACTGGTGTTCTGTGTTCTTTGTTATGCTTCGCGGGTGGAGTTGGAGCCGCCTGTGTTCAAGAAGGGGAAGCTTGGATCGCTGCGCGTCTTTGCTTGCTTAGGATGAACTGTAGGACTGACAGGTAGGTCTCTGCTTGACTTTTTCACATCGGTGGTCTGGTTCTGTATTGTGGAGTCTGACTGTATCAAAGTTGATCGCTGCTAACTGGACCTTTGACGGTCTCAATGGCTTTGTGTTATGAGGTGGTTGAGCAGTGTACGTGGTTGCACGTGACTTGTGCATACTCACGGGTGCGTTGCGTTACGCTGAGAGGTGTGCCATCTGGGTTTCTAACAAACAGCGTGTCTCTCTGTTTAAATAATCGGCAGCTACTTCGAAAACCTCAGCTTCAGCTATGGCTGCTGTGGCAGCTTTCTCCTACTTGAGAATATGTAAGTGTGCCTTTACCTCAGCTTTTCTTCTAGCTACTTCAGCTGTAACCCTATGATGCTCTTTTATGCAGCCCTGTTCTCTTATCATGTCAGCTTCCCTTGTTGCATAGGAAGCCAGTGCATGTGCAGCCTCTGCTTTTGCAGGAGCCCTGGTGGCTGCAGCACTAGCTGATGACAGGTTAGAGTGGCTTGAATGTCTAAAACTAATGCGCTTCGATCTGTCTTCAGGACTAACTGATGTCAGATCAGATTTATTAGTCTCTAGAGCTTGGCACCGTGACCTGGTCCCCAGAGTGTTGTATGTGCTGTCCTCTGAGTCTGAATGCTGAAGGATGTCTGTTACCTTGATCATCTTGTTGTTGCATAATGAGCTGGGTTAACTCTGTGGAGTCTGATGGCTAAAGAGGTTGGATTGAGACGTGTAGAAGGGATCCACTCTTCCTTTGGCTGGTCCCGTAAGTGTAGTCAGTCTTTTTATTGTTATGCCCTCACGATATGTGTATATTTGATACTTTGCAATACAGCTGACAAGTCCCAATAAAGATCCCGGAGGCAGGATTACGGTTTTTAATCTTTAGTTACATGTGACTTTTTGTAAAACTGTAAAGTACAGAATAAAGCAAATATTGTTTCAAAATGATCTGCACACATTCACACAAATGCATACACGTAAAGAATAGCCTGACCCCATACACTAACTATAACAAGCTAACAGTACAATAGGCCTAGCTTGCCAACATAACATTGCAGAAAGGAGGAACATGTACCTCACTAGAAAATTGCCACAAAATGACTAAAACAGCAATACGTGTACTATGTATACATACAACATAATTACAACGGTATCATATTGTAACATAAAGATACCTAGGCACGCACAGTAGCCAGATACAGTACATTATAAAGTAAAGGAAGCTAAGTTGCGTGTCAAAGATAGTTAACACCCAATGTATTTTCTATGGCAATTAGTTAGCGCACATTAGTTTAGCATCATCGTGACCCTAAAGGCTAGGTAAAAACGTACGTATTCTATAAAGTATAACTTGAATTAATGAAAGCATGTAATAATGACTCAAAAACAAAAGGTGCCTACTTAAAGACGGATCTTTATCCAAAGCCTAGTAAGTAAGAAAGATGAAGCTCATCTGTATGTTGCCATTCTTCAGATTGCTTGTACTGGGAATGCACTCTGAACAGGAAGTAAGCTGATTTAAAGCTAGAGTATCCAAGTTTGCCAGAGTAGCGCAACAGAGCACTAATACTATGTACAGATAAATGTATGTCTATCAAAACACGGACCAAAAAGGCAATTTTTGAATGTTGACTTCATTGTATATTCCTCCAGCAGCAATTTTTGGGGGGTTGTTGATAGAATTCAAGCTATATTAGATCAAATCCAGACAGGAACTTATTTTAAGAGATTACCTAAATCACACATTCAATAAATTTGACAGACATAGCAATAAAAAAGGCAAATTCAAGGAGCCTCCAATGAGGCTGAAAAATATGAAAAAATGAAAAAATAATTTACAGGACACCTGGAGATTATGCACAACTACAAAAGACTACTCCTTTTTTTCTCAAAGTAAAACAAACTATTCAAGAATTGAATACAACAATTTACTGGCTCAAAAGTTAAATATGAGTTAGTCATTTCTTTCTTTAGTTTAAATTTCTATCTTAAAATAAGCCCATAAAAAATCTTTACAAGTTTTAGAAGAAAATACATATTTCAAATTTAAGCAGGAATAAGATCTTTAACTTTTGAAGAAAGCCAACGACAGGTTAAACTCAAATTAGGCATACTACTTAAAACCTTTTCTCAATAGGGGGTGCTGTTTGGACTTTGTAATAATTTCGTTCCCAAATTAAACTGCCTCGTACTCAATTCTTGCTCGTACAATATGCATATTATTATTACTATTGGATAGAAAACACTCTCTAGTTTCTAAAACCGTTTGAATTATATCTCTGAGTGAAACAGAACTCATTCTGCAGCACACTTCCTGTCATGAAGTGAGATTTCTGAAATCGAGGTCTCTGTTCTAGGGTCAGTTTATAAATTCCCATGTAAGCTATGGGGCTACATGCACTGCATACGCCTTCCCCTAGGTGTCAGTAAGCGGTGAGAATTTGAATGGAGTGGATTGCACCATCTGGGGCACTATAAAAGCTCTTGGAACGGAAGGTCCGACCTTTTCAACGGGGGGCCTGACGCAGGAGGGTGCACTGTTAATTCGTATTT
Organism: Salvelinus namaycush; assembly: GCF_016432855.1. Lineage (NCBI taxonomy): Eukaryota > Metazoa > Chordata > Actinopteri > Salmoniformes > Salmonidae > Salvelinus > Salvelinus namaycush. The sequence goes on along the minus strand of NC_052340.1, from coordinate 4,579,926 downwards.
ATGTTGAAAAATGTAAAAAAATAATTCCGCCATGAATTTCGGTGCGGTCTCGCTTTAGCGCACGCTGTATGTAGTAGTAACGTTAATTTAAAAAATCTAACACAGCGGTTGCATTAAGAACTAATGTATCTTTCATTTGCTGTCCAACCTGTATTTTTTAGTCAAGTTTATGATTAGTTATCGATTAGATTAAGTGCCTCTTCAAGATGGCGCCGGACAGATTGCTTGAACTTTGCCTACTAATCACATTGTATAACCACGATTTGTGCCGCTACATATGCACATTTTCGAACAAACCCTATATGCATTGTGTAATATGATGTTACAGGACTGTCATCTGAAGAAGTTTATGAAGGTTAGTCAAAAATTATATCTTTTGCTTGTTTGTTACGATTGCTAACCTTTGCTGCTGGTAAATGGCTTGTGTTTCTGGCTATTGTGGTAAGCTAATATAATGCTATATTGTGTTTTTGCTGTAAAACACTTAACAAATCTGAAATATTGGCTGGATTCACAAGATCTTTGTCTTTCATTTGCTGTACGCTGTGTATTTTTCAGAAATGTTTTATGATGAGTATTTAGGTAATTCACGTTGCTCTCTGTAGTTATTCTAGTCGCTTTGGTGAGAGTTGTGATGGTGGCTGCAATGGTAAACTATGATTTATACCTGAAATATGCACATTTTTCTAACAAAACATATGCTATACAATAAATATGTTATCAGACTGTCATCTGATGAAGTTGTTTCTTGGTTAGTGGCTATTTATATCTTTATTTGGTCGAATTTGTGATAGCTACCTATGCAGGAAAAAAATGGTGGAGTAAAAAAAGTGGTGTCTTTTGCTAACGTGGTTAGCTAATAGATTTACATATTGTGTCTTCCCTGTAAAACATTTTAAAAATCAGAAATGATGGCTGGATTCACAAGATGTGTATCTTTCATCTGGTGTCTTACACTTGTGATTTAATGATATTTAGATGCTAGTATTTACTTGTGACGCTATGCTAGGCTATGCTAGTCAGCTTTTTTACTGATGGGGGTGCTCCCGGATCCGGGATTGTGTGGAAGTAGAAGTTAATACCAAAGAAACCTGGTAAACATTACACAACCCTCACAAAATCAATACACTTGAAACCAGTTGTAATTTTTTAAGATAAAGATACAAGTTAGTTAATTAGAAATCACAACGGGATTAACAACAATTTTAAAAAACTTATGAAAATCTATAGAAATCATAATTAAACAACAGTTGGACTGATCATTCAGCCTCAATCGCAACCCTGAAAAAATTATCAACAGACCAAAAGAATCAGGTAAAATAGAGATCACCCAAAAATAGACCGCGTTAAAACATTCACGCAGAGAAAAGCACCAGGAATGGCTGTTATAGCAGCAAAGGGGTACAACCCATATTAATGCCCATGATTATGTAATGAGATATTCAACGAGCAGGTGTCCACATACTTTTGGTCATGTAGTGTATCACTCAATTCACTACTTCCTAGTTCCATGTATCAAAGTTATTTCAGTTATATTAAAATCTGTAGAGTCCCCTGATGATTACAGACCCATAACTTTAATAATTTGCAACAACACAATAATATAAAAGCTTATGCAAAATAATTGCAATAGTCTTAATAAATATCAAACAGGGTTCATTAAAAATAGACAAACAAATACAAGAACAATTTATAATAGAATACGCAAAAAAAGATATAGACTTAACAATAATGGCTGTTAATGCCAAAAAGGCTTTTGACTGTCTTGAATGGCCTTTTCGAATAAAAACGTTGAAAGCCTTGAACTTTCCAGCTGAAATAATACATTTAATACAAATGGTATATAAATATCCTCAAGCAAAAATATAAACAAATACGTTTTCTTAAGAAATTGCATTAGAAATGGCACAAGACAGGGATTGCCCCACTCCCTATCCTGTTTGCACTGACAATTTAACCGCTTAGAAAGAATTAGACAGAACCCAAACTTAACAGGTATCAGTATTTGTTTACCAAACTAAACGTAAAAATACACAATGTATTTGCCGACGATCTCCTGATATACCTGACCAATATTGAAAACTCAATTTTCAAAAATATTTTCTGAAAACTCTAAAATTTCAGGATATAAAACTTGGAAAAAAACGGAAGTAATGGCAATAGGAAAATGAAAAATAATAACTCTTGATCTAAACAATCCTTTAAGTGGAACATTATAAAATATAAAATACTTAGGATGCTTAAGTAACAACAAATAATAAAGAAAACTTTATCCCATTACTCAACAATATGAAAGCAGATCTATTTAAATGGAAGAATATTCCCAAAAATCTTACAGGTAGAATTTACCTCTTCAGAATGGCATGGCTCCCAAAGTTTTCATATTTATTCTCGGTAATACCAATTACCCCACTGAAGACATTCTTTAAAAATGTATACTCGGGCCATAAGACTTTATATGGGCAAATAAAACTCATAGAATAAAAATGAATGTTTTACATCTCTTTAAGTCTGAGGGTGGTTTTACTTCCCAGACTTGGAATTGTACCAACTCGCCACCCAAGACTTTTACTGTGTGTGTGTGTGTGTGTGTGTGTGTGTGTGTGTGTGTGTGGTAAAAGGATATTTCTGAAATTATTGTGTGTACAGCAGTGAAGGCTCGTCAGAGGGGGAAGGGGAGGACCATCCTCAGTGAAATGTCATAAAAATGTAAATAGTGAAACCTTAAAGTTATCCTTTTTAGATGAAACTATACTACATATTCATATGTCCCCAAATAATTGCTTGATGAAAGGCTCCCAGTTAACCAAATTCTTGCATGCCCTGCTTTTGTTTAGCTGAACGATCAATGTTCTTCAGGTCACTGCACTCACCTTTCGACCAAGGCTGGCCTTACCTGCTTTTTGGAAAGTCAGCCTTGGTCGAAAGGTGAGTGCAGTGACCTGAAGAAAATCGATCGTTCAGCTACACAAAAGCAGGGCATGCAAGAATTTGCTTTTAGGAGGACACGACGAGAGGGAAAGTTCCATTAACAAGGACAACTACAAGGAGCTTGCAGAGGTAATTGCACGTTATGATGCTTTACTTGCTGAACATGTGGAACTTTCAACGGTCTTTTCTGGGATGTTGAAAACAATTCAGAATGATTTGATAGCTTCCATCGCCTCCATTAAAAGATATTGTGAAAGGCTATACCCATTCACTAACACGGTCCTAAGCGGGATAGCACAAAATGAGATGCAGACTTCAACAAAAAGAAGGAAACTGTATTGGGTGTTCTTTCAACTCTCCCCAGGGCAGTACAAACAAAGGCCCGTGTAAGGGCTATCTAATAAAAAAAAAAGTACCAGTTGGTACTAAATGCAAAACCAACAGCTTGAGCCGAACCTATAACGGAATCATGGTGCTGTGGAATTTGCCGTAACCTCCGGCTCGTAATCATTCTGCCTCTCCTCTGCCCTTCAGTCAGGTCCTTAAAGATTACGTTTCAACATTGCCTTGTCCCAAGAATTCTCACTTCTTAGAAAATACTGAATCCCTAAATGAATCCCTAAATATATTTTAGGGATTCACTCATGCCCCTTTTCATGATGGCGCTAACGTTAGCCACATGAGTGAATGCTAGCTAGCAACCAGCGCCCGGTTTCCCGATAGCAATGGAACTTAGCCTTACGAGTTTTTTAACAATGCATCTTTGCTACAATGGCTGATGGAACATGCGTTTCCCAAACCACCACGCAGAGAGAACGGTGGCTAAGTGCGTCGGTTGGAAGATGTGGATCGAATAAAAAGGAGCACTGCTCTCAGATCAGCTTTCTCCATTCAAATATTTCCTTAACATTACAATTATTTCACAATAATGAAGACGGATCAGCTCCTAGTGAAAGAACCACCTACGGCTGCAAATTGAGGCAGCTTATTCTAATGCTTACCCAATAAAAATGCAGTAAATCACCGATTTGGCACATAATTGCAAACATGTTCAACTAAACATTATGAAATATATTGAGACAAATGACTGACAGTAGCATAGAAGTCAATTGAATATGATTGAAAACACCTATAGCCTAATCTTTATTTTAACACAGTCATCTCAGTTTTCATTTGAAACATTTTTATATGTAGCTTGTTTTGTATAAATTGCAAAGACATTGGCAACTTCGTATTTGTAGTCAACTTTGTTCTAAAGTTAATGGCTGTCACAGGGTTTTCACTAGATAGCACAATCACAAATTCAAAATTGGCTACATCGTAAAAATGGATTAAAACAAATGTGCCATTTGCTCTTATTTGAAGGTTAGGGTTAGGCATAAGGTTAGTAGTGTGGTTAAGATTAGGGTTAAGGTCAAGTTTAAAATAAAATTTTAAGAAGAGAAATTGTAGAAATAGGCATGGTTTATGGCCGTGGTAACTAGTGACGACCCTGTCGCAGATAAACGACTCAACCATGTGATTCCATGTATAGTGGAGATCTTCTGTGTATTAAGTGGGCAAGAAAGCATCTAACAAAGTTAACGATGGTTTTGGGAAACAGCTTGGCTATTTGACTATGCCCCAACGAAAGTTCTAACAATGAATTTAGCCTTAAAATGTCTTTGGGAAACCGGGCTCAGGACATTAAGCTAGCCCAAACCAACAACACAAACAGACTATAAAACTACAAATAGTGAGTCGAGTTACAGACCATACTACACGAGTTAAGGATCCGCCCCTTTTTTTCAATTTTTGCCTAAAATGACATACCCAAATCTAACTGCCTGTAGCTCAGACACTGAAACAAGGATATGCATATTCTTGGTACCATTTGAAAGGAAACACTTTGAAGTTTGTGGAAATGAAAGGAATGTAGGATAATATAGCACAATAGTTCTGGTAAAAGATAATACATAGAAAAAAACAACCGTTCTTTTGTATTTTTTTGTTCATACAATCTTTGAAATGCAAGAGAGGCCATAATGTATTATTCCAGCCCAGGTGCAACTTAGATTTTGGCCATTAGATTGCAGCAGTGTATGTGCCGCGTTTTAAACTGATCCAATGAACCATTGCATTTCTGTTCAAAATGTTGTATCAAGACTGCCCAAATGTGCCTAATTTGTTTATTAATAACTTTTCATGTTCAAAATTGTGCAGTCCTCAAACAATAGCATGGTATTATTTCACTGTAATAGCTACTGTAAATTGGACAGTGCAGTTAGATTAATAAGAATTTAAGCTTTCTGCCAATATCAGATATATCCTGGGAAATGTTCTTGTTACATACAACCTCATGCTAATCGCATTAGCCTACGTTAGCTTAACCGTCCCGTGGAGGGGACACCGATCCCGAAGAAGTTTTAAATGTCTTATCTGTGATGTAATTTTTTGCACACACATAGCTTTCACACACAATGACTTTGGCGGTGTCATTTACAAAATAGCCTCCAACACTTTACTTCGTAAATTGGATGTAGTCTATCACAGTGCGATCCGTTTTGTCACCAAAGCCCCATATACTACCCACCACTGTGACCTGTATGCTCTCATTGGCTGGCCCTCGCTTCATATTCATCGCCAAACCCACTGACTCCAGGTCATCTATGTCTTTGCTCGGTAAAGCCCCGCCTTATCTCAGCTCACTGGTCACCATAGCAGCACCCACCCGTAGCACGCGCTCCAGCAGGTATAGTTCACTGGTCACCCCCAAAGTCAATTCCTTCTTTGGCCGCCTTTCCTTCCAGTTCTCTGCTGCAAATGACTGGAACGAATTGCAAAAATCACTGAAGCTGGAGACTCATATCTCCCTCACTAACTTTAAGCACTAGCGGTCAGAGCAGCTCACAGATCACTGCACCTGTACATAGCACATCTGTAAATAGCCCATCAACTACCTCATTCTCATACTGTTATTTATTATTTTGCTCCTTTGCACGCCAGTATCTCTACTTGCACATTCATCTTCTGCACATCTATCACTCCAGTGTTTTAATTGCTAAATTGTAATTATTTCGCCACTACGGCCTATTTATTGCCTTACCTCTCTTATCTTACCTCATTTGCACACACTGTATAGACATTTTTCCTATTGTGTTATTGACTGTATGTTTGTTTATTGACTGTATGTCTGTTTTGTGTCGCACTGCTTTGCTTTATCTTGGCCAGGTCGCAGTTGTAAATGAGAACTTGTTCTCAACTAGCCTACCTGATTAAATAAAGGTGAAATAAAAAAAATATGTAGCCTACTTGGACACCAGGTCCTTAGACACCGTGTCCCCACATTTCCCAGTCTTCCACACGAGCCTGAAGCCACAGAGCTCTTCTCTATGGCTCTATGTCCCTATGTTGGAGCATTGCGAACCATAGCTCGGGATTTATGACCTGGTTACGTACAGCATATTGAACAACCCAACACACTTTTGTCATTTTTTGGTTATTTCTGTATAACAAAACATCTATGAAGAAGTTGGCTCTTACAATGGGGGTAAATGGGAAAGAATTTGTTTCCCCCAATTTTTGGTTGAGGGGAATTCCTTATGACATGAATACGGACTCTGAGAATAACAATGGAGCTTCTATTACAGTATTATGTTTTTGTGAATATTTTGAACACAAGGAAGGTTGATAGTCAGTGACTCAACTTTTCAAAGATTTCTGATTTAATGTTATCCATTCTCACATTCTTTTATTATGTTGTCTGAAGCTGAAGGTTTAATGTATCCTTTGTTCACAGACCTTAGCCTTTTCAGGACCATAAGGACGTTTTGGTTGGGGTCCCCACCCCACTTCGGGACCTTAGCTGTTGGGCTAGTCACTGCACAAGATTTTTACTACCTGCCGACAAACGTTTGCACCTCTGAAAAGAGGAATTGGCACTCATTGGAAATGACAAGGAGTGGAATGTTAACTAAAGAGACTGGTACTCAGGCTACTATAGGCCGGTACAATAAGTAAACTATGAAAGTTGAATACAAGGTCATTGTGCGATAATCCAAGTTTACTTTTTAAAGTCCCCTGAAACAGTTGACGGATGGTGATACATACAAGATATGACACAAACTAAATGTTGAGTTTGGCAGTACAAAATGTACAGTACAAGTATGACGGCAAGAGAAATGAATGAATATTACAATGAAAGAAATCAGATTATTTTCAGTCCAGCCAGCATGTTGTCTAGATAAAGAATATGCACTCACTAAAGGAGTGGTTACAAGTTTTAATATAAAAAGGAGTGAGTGCATCACTGTACACTTCCAACTGAATACATGATGGGTTTAATCATGGCATTTTTTCTCTCTGCAGCTCTGCTGTTGCTGGTTCCTGGGATCCTGACTGAAAGTAATGTGGAATATATTTACATCTTTGTAATGTTATCTTTATAACCTATACAGTGTAGTTAATTTTTAGTTACAATTTTATTACAGCGGAACATGGATCAAACCCCATCAATTTGACGATAGTCAACAGCATCTCCAATGCACCCAATGAGACCTACAGTGCTGACGTTGTGTTCAGAGGGATCCTACTCGGTGCCATGAGGAGACTGCAGCAGACCAATTCAGACTTCAAGTCAGTAGAAATGTAGATTCTATTGCTTGATTTCTAGAATAGCTCATTTATGCAATATCGATGATACAGTTTGAGCAATAGTTTCTATGCCAATTTACAGATAATGTTCTGTAGTTCTATGTGTCATTTATTGCATGGCAAGGTATGTCATTTTCATGTTTTCAATGTCTAAAGTAATGGTGGTATTCTTGCTTTTGGAATGGATAAGGTGTATTATAATTGGCAGATGGTGTGTCAAAGATGTTATGTCATTGAGCATTGTTCTTCCAGGTTTACCTACACAGAGGACCCCAACTATGGTCCTTTCCTGGAGAGTGTGAATGGTGTAGCCGGGGACAATGCTGAGCACACTTATTGGGAGCTCCTTGTTCAGACTGGGAAGAGCGGATCCGTGATCAGACCTGACGTGGGTGAGTAATGATTTAGACTCTCGCTCTCTCACGCGCTCTAAAGGGGAAAAGCAAGCGTTATTTACAACAATCTATTTGTCACATTAATTGTGCACATACTGTAAACACAAAATGAGCACACTTATTGGGAGCTCCTTGTTCAGACTGTGAAGAATGGACCCGTGATCAGACCTGACGTGGGTGAGGAGTAGTAGTCTCACTCTCACAATGTTAAGACCGTGTTTAGAACTCTCACTCTCTCTCAGAGAGCAAAGCTATAGCATTAAGCGGAAAAGCTAGTGTTATTTACAATGTATTTGTCACATGGATTGTGCACATACTGTAAACACAAAATGACCTATTTGGACCTTGTTTTCACAGGTATTGGCTGTTACATCCCAGGACCAAATGACCGCATCATCCTGAATTTTACAAAATGGTGAACATTCAGAAGCGCCTGACTGATACTGTTTTATTTAAAAAAAGTGCTGTTGTGCATTTTATTACATGTACCATAACAGGAAATAAGTATGGTAGTAATGGTCAATCTTAAGACTGTTTAGAATGAAAAATAGAGTTTCACCATGATATTGTTATATACCCAAACTACTGTAAAATAACATTCCATTTGTAATTACTGTGTAAAAGGTTAATAAAGTACAAGTAGCTATGGAGCACCACTTGTGCGGGAAACAAAATGACTGCAACAGTGGTATCTGTGATAAGGTGCGTCTTGGTGAGAGGTGTAGGAGTCAGGCGCAGGAGAGCAGGGATTACTGAGAAGCGTGTTTAATATAATAATTATATATACATTGTCCACCAATACAAAATTGGCACAGATCTGTCTATATAAGGTCCCACAGTTCACAGTGCCTAAATAGTGAAAACAATACAGAAACTCGTGCCAACCGCACGGAGGAACAAACTCAGTTCCGAAAATAAACTACACGTGCGTAATAACGAGAACAAGAAACATCAACGATAAACGAGCGCAAAATACCCACAAGCTTAATCCCGCACGAAATAAGGCAGGTAACAGGTGCCCTATATACACACAGAAATAAACGCAATTGAAACCAGGTGTGAAAAGGAACACAGACAAAACAACCAGAAAAGGAAAAAGGGATCGGTGGCGGCTAGTAAACCGGCGACGCCGAGCGCCGCCCGAACAGGGAGAGGAGTTACCTTCGGTAGAAGTCGTGACAGTATCATTATACATGTACAGTGTACGTGTATACCTGTACGCGCGCGCGCGCACACAATCATTTCAGAAATGACTGTATATATTATTTACACTCACGTGTGTGTGTGTGTGTGTGTGTGTGTGTGTGTGTATATATATTTTCACTAAAAAAGTTGCTATCTAGAACCTAAAAGGGTTTTTCGTCTGTCCCCATAGTAGAACCCTTTTTGGTTCCATGTAGAAGCCTTTCTGCAGAGGGTTCTACATGGAAATGGAGCATGATTATTTGATAAACCAAGTTTGTTTTACAAAATGCACTTGGCAGTTTAAGGACTAGTAGTCCACTAAAGTTACAAGCTGAATTGCCTGTGACCTTGGCTGGTGGCTGGCAACACATACATAAAACACACATTTAAATATTATGTTTGACTGTTCAGTAAAGGGCTTAAAACATACCATACATGAGCTTAAATCAGTCTTATCAATCATTGACAGTGATTTCCCCATGTTATTTCCTGCACACCCACTCTATGGATTGTGCACCTTCTCTGTTGGAATGTCTACAGGTCTAATACAGTATAAAAATACCAAAGAGTAGAAGCATAGGCATACATTTCCAGCTGGTCCTGGAGACAAGATGTTTGATCAGGCCTCAGAGGTGGCATAACAAAAGCTTGCAAACACTGGTGCAATATCTGATAATGGAAACACAACAGGGATTTGTAGACAAGTGAAGCACACCATGGGGATACGACACCGACTGCTACTTCTCAAATACCTGGACCCACTGTGCTTTCTCTGCGCCATCACTGCCCCGCAGAAGAACTAGCCATGTCCAGCCGCCAGCGACCAAGGACTACGAAATGTGTCTGGGTGACTACGACATGATGGGAGATTATGAAAAAGTGTTCTAGTGTTATAGATTGGGTTATCTCTACTGTTGCGGGACTTGTTCTGCTGCAAGGTCACATCACCAGTCTGGATAGACCAGACAGCCTAAAATAACAACCACACTCCAGACTGGTTGAAAACACCACCCCAGTCACCAGCCCCAACGGGACAGCCTTTTGACATAGCCGCGGGAAGTAGGTGTGCTGAGGGTGCTGCGGCACCCACTGAAAAATAATAGACATCTGTAGCACAGGCAAAAAAATAACAATCAGCATCTCTGCTTTGGCAAAAAAAAGTAGTTGTATAATTAAGAATCATATCTTGAAGGATACAATAGTTGGAATTGTAAGTTGTTGGCCTGTCCTTTTCTCTACAATCTTCATTCTAATGGAATCCATAAAGAACAAAACCTTGTGGTCAAACATTTATATCAATTTATGCAAAGTTATGGGCAAAGACTAAAAACTGGTCATCTAGGTTTGTACCTGTAGACTTTCCATCACCACGAAGAAAAACAAAGCACAATACCGTAATTGGGTACATTCAGACATCAAGTGGTTTATGATGATGCGATGTGATGATGTGGCTTATTTGGTAGAGCATGGTGCTTGCAACGCTAGGGTTGTGGGTTCAATTCCCCCGTGGAAAAATGTATGCACTGGAAAAAAGTTGCTCTTTATACGAGTGTCTACTAAAATGTAAGAGGAATTAATAGACCATTTCCCTTTTCACATAGAAATAAGTTGCATTTCCAAAGTATTTCAAGAAACTGGAAAACATATCAAGCAAATACTTTTTTATTCCACAAGTATTATCAGATTAAATGTTTTGTACAGATAATTATCAGACTGAAGTTACAAATGATGGTAAACACTCAAAAAGAAATACATTTAGTTAAACAACTTTCACAAAAGTAGTGCACTGGGCCTTTACTAGTCCTGTATATAGAGGTCAAATTTGCAAAACGTATTATATGTTAAAAATATAAATAATCTAAACGTATGATATGTTACAAATTCTAGCTAGGTGGCTAATGTTAGCTAGCTGGCTAACGTTAGCTAAGCTAGGGGTTAAGGTTAGGGTTAAGTTTAGGAGTTAGGTTAAATGGTTACGGTTAGGGGAAGGGTTCACTAAATGGGTTACAGTAAGTGTTAGGGAAAGCTAACATGCTAAGTAGTTGCAAAGTAGCAAAAAAGTAGTCAGTAGTTGAACAGTTGCCAATTAACTAAAATGATAAAGTTGTCAGCCTTAAATAACCATCTGTCTTATGTAACCATAGCAAATGTAACATATCATACTAATTTGAGTGTCACGGGTTTACATTTATTATGTTACATCTAGTCTAGTCTAGTCAAACACACCATGTGACAGGGGCACAAAGTAAAACGGGGCATGTAACAAATGTAAATGTAATACCTTTTCTGTTTGTAATAACTGCTTGATTTTTTTAATGTAATAACTTGCCGCCAACTTAATAAAAATGTTGAACGATAAACATGTCATTAGGCTGCTCGTTAGGGCGCACACCTGTCACCAGCGTTACGATCATAATGACACTCACCTGGACTCTATCACCTCCTTGATTACCTGCCCTTTACATGTCACTCCCTTTGGTTTCTTCCCCTGTCGTCATTGCTGCTGTTTCATGTCGGTGCGCTGTTTGTTTCTTGTTTTATTTATTTATTACATGTATTCACTCCCAGAACTTGCTTCCCGACTCTCGCGTACATCGTTACGAAACATAACTTTTTCTGCTAAATGTAATAAATATTTACATTAACCAGTGGTAGTTACATTAACTGAGTAACAACTTTTTTATGAATAATGTAATAACTTGTGAATAATGTAATAACAGAGTGCCAATCTGTTTACAAGTCCTATCATGCCAACTCATTGTCACGCATTGTAATGTCAAATAGTCAATTGTGAGATGCCTATAGAGGATCTTTAGTTTCACTGTTCCACCACCAGGGGTCACCCTTTAGTAGTTAGATTGAGGGTCACAAAAATTAAGGTAAAGTACTGTTTAAGGACATGCCTACAAATCAATCGAGATACGCTCAATAATATATTTAAATTAGGAAATTGAGCATGTTGATTAAATTAAATATGTGAATAACGTTCAAACCTAACAGCCTTTTACAATATCTCAATATTAACTTATGTTATTCATACACATATGACAATATAGTAGATCGGATAATACTTTAATGTTAGATAGTGTGTTGGTCTTTTTTATAAACTGGGTGGTTCGGGACCCGAATGTTGATTGGCTGACAGCTGTTTGCCAAAACATTTATTTCTACTGCTGTAATGACATTGGTAACCAGTTTATAATAGCAATAAGGCACCTCAGGGGTTTGTGGTATATGGCCAATATACCACGGCTAAGGGCTGTATCCAGGCACTCCACGTTGCCTCTTGCCTAAGAACAATCTTTGGTCATACCACACCCAGTCGGACCTTACTGCTTAAGTATACACTCGAGAAGGAATTTGAACTCTAGTAACCTCAAGCTTCACCCAAAGTGAATACCGCATTCCACAATATTGCCTGCATCTAGCTTACCTAGGGTGTACTCATTAATCCAACAGTTGCAAATGAGAGTTTCTATTGGACAAATTAATGTATGTGTATCCCCGTTTCGTTCCGTTTGCTTCCTTCTAAGAAATGTTTTTCAACAGAGTTGGAGGAATGAATACACCCCTGATCACACTCAAACACAACTCACTTTCATATTGGGGTGTGCCGAGAAGTCGGACAAAACGAGTATCGTAATGGATATGGGCAATTTTCTGGATACGATGATGATCCGAGTATTTTTTGAAATATCTGTGATCGGAAGAAAAAGTATTTTCGGGTGACAGCAAACATATTTGTCATGCCAGTCAGTCACAGAGTTTCTAAACCATACTGTACTGTCTTTGAGTCGTTGATGTGCGGTCTAAATAACTGCTGCTCTGATTGGATAGAGTGAAGCTGTATTTTACCATCCACTCGCTTCATAATTTCACCCGTTCACATTTCCGCTCATGTTTTCGGTCTGATCATTTAGGTTGCTGCTGCCTGCTACTATGATAAATCACATGGCGAGGATGTTTGCTATCAATGTGCATAGTATCTAACAAGTGGGTAAAGGTAGGGAAAACACATGAAACTAATGCGCATTCTGACTGAACCACGTTAGAAAGGATTACCTACACATACTGACCAGCTCATGTTATAGACAGAAGCATGCTACATGGCAGATCAATCCGAACGCATCTCTTGGCATGTCCATCCCACTCATTATCTCAGCCAATCATGGCTAGCGGGAAGGTTTCTGGCTTTTTCCATGACTAAACCAACTAGGTGTTAAGCGGAGCGACACAGGGGAACAGGGAGTACAGGAGGGGACTGAGCACGCACCCCTGAGAGCAGACCCAGATGAGGAAACAGGATGAATGAACCAAGAGAGAAATGGAGTGCATATCTGGGGAAGCTTGGATGAGTTGCAGAAAAACCAGATGTGGAGACTGAGGTTGGAGTTAGCTGAGTAGAACAGGGTAAACAGGTCCTGAGTGGAATCCAAGGTAGTGGTGGTGAGTAAAATCCAGAGCAAGGTAGTTGGGTGGTGAGATGTGGAACGGGAGACAGGAGCCAGAGACAGAGCGGTAAACTGCAATGAGAAGATAAACGGTGTCAGGCAGGGAAACAGACACAGCAGAGTAACAGGATCTTGAATAATCATAAATGGCTAGAATCATGAACTGACTGAGCAAAGATTACGATCTGGCAGAGTGGAAGTGGCAGGACTGAGTTTTTGTAGAGGTCTTGATTAAGGAACGAGTTGCAGCTGGTAGGGATCTGCTCTGACTCCAGCACACCTGTCTCCAACCACACAATCACAGAGAGAGAGAGAGAGAGAGAGTGTACAGGGGGAGTAACTGCAGGTCAAGAAGACACAGGATGAACACCAGAGGGCGTAGCAGGAGCAGATGTGACACTAGGCTTGTAATTGAACAGGTGCCACAGGTTAGTTGAGGTAATTGAGGTAATATGTACTGTACATGTAGGTAGAGTTAAAGTTACTATATATAGATAATAACCAGAGAGTAGCAGCATCGTAAAAGAGGGGGGGGGGGGGGGGGGGGGGGACAATGCAAATGGTCTGCGTAGCCATTTGACTAGCTGTTCAGGAGTCTTATGGCTTGGGGGTAGAGCCTTTTGGACCTAGACATGGCGCTCCGGTACCGCTTGCCATGCGGGAGCATAGAGAACAGTCTATGACTAGGGTGGCTGGAGTCTTTGACAATATTTAGGGCCTTCCTCTGACACCGCCTAGTATAGAGGTCCTGGATGGCAGGAAGCTTGGCCCCAGTGATGTACTGGCCTGTACGCCCTACCCACTTTGGTGCCTTGCTGTCGGAGGCCGAGCAGTTGCCATACCGGACAGTGATGCAGCCAGTCAGGATGCTCTCGATGGTGCAGCTGTAGAACTTTTTGAGAATCTGAGGACCCATGAACAAATATTTTCAGTCTCCTGAGGGGGAATAGGCTTTGTCGTGCCCTCTTCACGACTGTCTTGGTGTGTTTGGACCATGATAGTTTGTTGGTGATGTGGACACCAGGGAACTTGAAGCTCTCCACCTGCTCCACTACAGCCCTGTCGATGAGAATGGGGTGTCCACAATCATCTCCTTTGTCTTCACCACATTGAGGGAGAGCTTGTTATCCTGGCACGACATGGCCAGGTCTCTGACCTCCTCCCTATATGCTGTCTCATCATTGTCGGTGATCAGGCATACCACTGTTGTGTCGTCGGCAAATGATGATGTTGGAGTCGTGCCTGGCCATGCAGTCATGGGTGAACAGGGAGTACAGGAGGGGACTGAGCACGCACCCCTGAGGGGCCCCTGTGTTGAGGATCAGCTTGGCAGATGTGTTGTTACCTACCCTTACCATCTGCGGGTGGCCCGTCAGGAAGTCCAGGATCCAGTTGCAGAGAGAGGTGTTCAGTCCCAGGGTCCTTAGCTTAGTGATGAGTTTTCAGGGCACTATGGTGTTGAACGCTGAGCTGTAGTCAATGAATAACATTCTCACATAGGTGTTCCTTTTGTCCAGGTGGGAAAGGGCAGTGTGGAGTGCAATAGAGATTGCATCATCTGTGGATCTGTTGGGGAAGTATGAAAATTGGAGTGAGTCTAGGTTTTCTGGGATAATGGTGTTGATGTGAGCCATGACCAGCCTTTCAAAGCACTTCATGGCTACAGACGTGAGTGCTACGGGTCGGTAGTCATTTAGGCAGGTTACCTTACTGTTCTTGGGCACATGGACTATGGTGGTCTGCTTGAAACATGTTGGTATTACAGACTCAGTCAGGGACAGGTTGAAAATGTCAGTGAAGACACTTGCCAGTTCGTCAGCACATGCTCGGAGTACATGTCCTGGTAACCCGTCTGGCCCTGCGGCCTTGTGAATGTTGTCCTGTTTCATGGTCTTTTCTCACATCGGCTACGGAGAAAGTGATCACACATTCATCCGGAACAGCTGATGCTTTCATGCATGCTTCAATGTTGCTCGCCTCGAAGTGAGCATAGAAATAATATAGCTCGTCTGGTAGGCTCATGTCACTGGGCAGCTCGCGGCTGTGCTTCCCTTTGTAGTCTGTGATAGTTTGCCAGCCCTACCACATCCGACGAGCGTCGGAGCCTGTGTAGTACGATTCAATCTTAGTCCTGTATTGATGCTTTGCCTGTTTGATGGTTTGTCTGAGGGCATAGCGTGATTTCTTAGAAACGGCCGCGCTAGAGTCCCGCTATTTGAAAGCAGTAGCACTACCCTTTAGTTCAGTGCGGATGTTGCCTGTAATCCATGGCTTTTGGTTGGGGTATGTACATACAGTCGCTGTGAGGACGACGTCATCGATGCACTTATTGATGAAGCCAGTGACTGATGTGGTGTAGTCCTCAATGCCATCGGGAAGAATCCCGGAACATATTCCAGTCTGTGCTAGCAAAACAGTCCTGTAGCTTAGCATCTGCGTCATCTGACCACTTCTTTATTGACCGAGTCACTGGTGCTTCCTGCTTTAGTTTTTGCTTGTATGCAGGAATCAGGAGGAAACAATTATGGTCAGATTTGCTAAATGGAGGGTGAGGGAGAGCTTTGTACGCGTCTCTGTGTGTGGAGTAAAGGTGGTCTAGAGTTTTTTTTTCTCTCTGGTTGCACATTTAACATGCTGGTAGAAATGAGGTTAAAAGGATTTAAGTCCCCGGCCACAAGGAGCGCCGCCTCTGGATGAGCATTTTCCTGTTTGTTTATGGCTTTATACACCTCATTGAGTGCGGACTTAGTGCAAGCATCGGTTTGTGGTGGTTAATAGACAGCTATGAAAAATATAGATGAAAACTCTCTTGATAAATAGTCTGGTCTACAACTTATCATGAGTAACTCTACCTCAGGTGAGCAAAACCTCAAGACTTCCTTAATATTAGATTTTCTGCACCAGCTGTTGTTTACAAATATACACAGACCGCCACCCCTTGTCTTACCGGAGGCAGCGGTTCTATCTTGTCGATGTAGCGTAAATCCCGGCAGCTGTACAGTCTTGGCCAAAAGTTTTGAGAATGACACAAATATAAAATTTCCACAAAGTTTGCTGCTTCAGTGTCTTTAGATATTTTTGTCAGATGTTACTATGGAATACTGAAGAATAATTACAAGCATTTCATAAGTGTCAAAGGCTTTTATTGACAATTACATGAAGTTGATGCAAAGAGTCAATATTTGCAGTGTTGACCCTTCTTTTTCAAGACCTCTGCAATCCGCCTTGGCAAGCTGTCAATTAACTTCTGGGCCACATCCTGACTGATGAAAGCCCATTCTTGCATAATCAATGCTTTGAGCTTGTCAGAATTTGTGGGTTTTTGTTTGTCCACCCGCCTCTTGAGGATTGACCACAAGTTCTCAATGGGATTAAGGTCTGGGGAGTTTCCTGGCCATGGACCCAAAATATCGATGTTTTGTTCCCCGAGCCACTTAGTTATAATTTTTTTGCCTTGTGGCAAGGTGCTCCATCATGCTGGAAAAGGCATTGTTC
Organism: Salvelinus namaycush; assembly: GCF_016432855.1. Classification (NCBI taxonomy): domain Eukaryota; kingdom Metazoa; phylum Chordata; class Actinopteri; order Salmoniformes; family Salmonidae; genus Salvelinus; species Salvelinus namaycush. The sequence continues at coordinate 4,562,837 of NC_052340.1, read as the reverse complement.
GTCACCAAACTGTTCCTGGATGGTTGGGAGAAGTTGCTCTCAGAGGATGTGTTGGTACCATTCTTTATTCATGGCTGTGTTCTTAGGCAAAATTGTGAGTGAGCCCACTCCCTTGGCTGAGAAGCAACCCCACACATGAATGGTCTCAGGATGCTTTACTGTTGGCACGACACAGGACTGATGGTAGCGCTCACTTTGTCTTCTCCGGACAAACTTTTTTCTGGATGCCCCAAACAATCGGAAAGGGGATTCATCAGAGAAAATGACTTTAACCCAGTCCTCAGCAGTCCAATCCCTGTACCTTTTGAAGAATATCAGTCTTTCCCTGATGTTTTTCCTGGAGAGAAGTGGCTTCTTTGCTGCCCTTCTTGACACCAGGCATCCTCCAAAAGTATTTGCCTCACTGTGCGTGCAGATGCACTCACACCTGCCTGCTGCCATTCCTGAGCAAGCTCTGTACTGGTGGTGCCCCGATCCCGCAGCTGAATCAACTTTAGGAGACGGTCCTGGCGCTTGCTGGACTTTCTTGGGCGCCCTGAAGCCTTCTTCACAACAATTGAACCGCTGTCTTGAAGTTCTTGATGATCCGATAAATGGTTGATTTAGGTGCAATCTTACTGGCAGCAATATCCTTGCCTGTGAAGCACTTTTTGTGCAAAGCAATGATGACGGCATGTGTTTCCTTGCAGCAACCATGGTTGACAGAGGAAGAACAATGATTCCAAGCACCACCCTCCTTTTGAAGCTTCCAGTCTGTTATTCAAATTCAATCAGCATGACAGAGTGGTTTCCAGCCTTGTCCTCGTCAACACTCACACCTGTGTTAACGAAAGAATCACTGACATGATGTCAGCTGGTCCTTTTGTGGCAGGGCTGAAATGCAGTGGACATGTTTTGGGGGGATTCAGTTCATTTGCATGGCAAAGAGGGACTTTGCAATTAAGTGCAATTCATCTGATCACTCTTCATAACATTCTGGAGTATATGCAAATTGCCATCATACAAACTGAGGCAGCAGACTTTGTGAAAATTAATATTTGTGTCATTCTCAATACTTTTGGCCATGACTGTACTGTTTGGGATAGGGGGAAGCATGTTCATGTTCGGATGAAAAGCGTGCCCAGAGTAAACTTCCTGCTACTCAGGCCCAGAAGCTAATATATGCATATTAGTAGTAGATTTTGATAGAAAACACTCTGAAGTTTCCAAAACTGTTTGAATGATGTCTGTGAGTATAACAGAACTCATATGGCAGGTGAAAATCTGAGAACAATCCAACCAGGAAGTGGGAAATCTGAGGTTTGTAGTTTTTTAAAACTCATTGCCTTTCTAATATACAGTGTCTATGGGGTCATATTGCACTTCCTAATGCTTCCATAGATGTCAACAGTCTTTAGAACCTTGTTTGAGGCTTCTACTGTGAAGGAGGAGAGAATGAGAGCTGTTTCACCCAGATGTCTGGCAGAGTGCCATGAGCTGGTCATGCGCATGGCCGTGAGAGCAACCTGCATTCCATTGCATTTCTAAAGACAAAGGAATTCTCCGGTTGAAACATTATTGAAGATTTATGTTAAAAACATCGTAAAGATTGATTCTATACATCGTTTGACATGTTTCTACGAACTGTTATATAAGTTTTTGGACTTTTCGTCTGAACTTTCGCCTGGAATTTTTAATGCCCCTTTGGTAGGATATTTGTGATCGTAGCTCGTCTATTTTGTTATCCAGTGATTGTACGTTGGCTAATAGGACTGATGGTAGAGGCAGATTACCCACTCACTATCAGATCCTTACAAGGCACCCCGACCTACGTCCCAGATATCTCCATCTCTTTCTCATGCGAATGATAGGGATGTGGGCCTTGTCGGGTGTCTGAAGTAAATCCTTTGCGTCCGACTCTTTAAAGAAAAAATCTTTGTCCAGTACGAGGTGAGTAATCACTGTCCTGATATCCAGAAGCTCTTTTTGGTCATAAGAGACGGTGGCAGAAACATTATATGCAAAATAAGTTACAAATAACACGTAAAAACACACTCAATAGCACAATTGGTTAAGAGCCCGTAAAACGGCAGCTATCTCCTCCGGCGCCATTAACACAACCCGTGGACGCGCAACATACACCTAGTTTCCTGAAAGGTGTCACGTATAAAGTGTGACTAGCTCATGACATTTAACCGTGGATGTACGGAGAAAATGCCCTCTTTTTTCTCTCACTCCTGTTGGCTCCCCCATGTGGGGGTCTGTGCTTTCTAATTGGCTCAAAGTCAAGTTGTTTGCCAGTGATGAACATTGCGATTCTACTAGTAGAAACGGCAGGTTCGTTGCCACTATGTCGGCACGCAGCAGGTATTGCTTTTGTTTCAGCATGAGAAGGAATGGCATCCCACTGTGATAAGTACCTATCGGCAGTCTATTGGCAGTGAGATTCTCTGGGTTTTATGCAGAAGGGTTCGTCAGCTATCCCCATACGAGAACCCTTTGAAGAACCCTTTTGGTTCCAGGTAGAACCCTTTTGGGTTCAATGCAGAACTCTTTCCACATAGGGTTCTACATGAAACCCAAAAGTGTTTTAACCTGGAACCGAAAAGGTTATCCTATGGGGACAGCCGACGAACCCCTTTGGAACCTTTTGTTCTAAGAGTGCATGATTCTCTATACCAATTAAGTCTGTCACGTGCACATGCCTCTCTGATGGCCTCCTGGGCACCTCCCAGGCACAATCTCCATACTTTAAAAAAGGTTTGGTGTGTTTACTTGCTAAATTCACTGTGTGAACTTGATCCACCCAACTACTCAGTTTGACGTCCAAATGAACATTCCTCCTGACATTGACAGTAAGCCGGGAAACCAGTGATACACAAGGAAGTTCGATAGTCTCTGACTTGTCTTTAGAAAGATATCAGATTTCGGATCTCTTTTCCCACAATATTTTCTTGTGTCAATATTACATTTTTTGAGACTGAAGTTTTGAAGGGGAAGTTCAGTATTTTACATACAGTAGATGGTTCCTCACCCTGACAGTAGTCTATGGGCCAGGAGAAACTGTAATCCATGGTTTTGACAATACAAACTTCAGCTTACCTTTGCCTCTGCTAGCTAAAAATCAATGGAAGTGATAGCGGCATGCGTGCAATTTTTTTTTAAATGTCATGGTCAGAAACTGAAATTACCTCAAATCAACTCAATTATTTGGTTTGACATTACTTAATAGTGATTTGGCCTATTTATTTTGTTTACACTGCACACATCTCTACTAGGAGCCATCTTACATTTAGTTGTAAAGTACTGAATTTCACATTTATTGACAGTGCAAGTATATATTGTTCCTGATCCGTGTTTTTCTCTGCGTGTGCCCTCTTCTGTTGTGTAAGAGTGGAACCGGTCTAAAACAATGGAGCTTCTGTTGCAGTATAATGTCTGTGAATATTTTTGAAAACAAGAAAGGTTGATAGTGATTGTCTCATAGATCTCAGATTAATGTTCTCCATTCTCAGAATATTTTCTGGTGTCCATGCCCACAAATATGAATTGTTCTATGAGTACAACCTAATTACCTTGAACTGAAAATATACTTTTTGGGCAGGTTCAGGGGGTTAACTACCTTCAGTAATTGTATGTCTAGTTAAATATATTCATTTGATTCCTAGTTCTTCATTTAACATTTGTTTTACAGTCTTCAAAGATGTGTTTTCATTTAATTCATCCTTATCTTCCATCTTCATTCTTCTTAGTCTTTACCAAGAAAGAATAAGGAACCAGTGGTGTAAAGTACTTAAGGAAAAATACTTTAAAATAGTACTTAAGTCGTTTTTGGGGTTATCTGTACTTTACTGTACTAATCATATTTTTGACAACTTTTACTTCACTACATTCCTAAAGAAAATAATGTACTTTGTATGCCATACATTCCTGACACACAAAAGTACTCTTTACATTTTGAATGCTTAGCAGGACAGGAAAATGGTCCAATTCATACACTTATCAAGAGAACATCCCTAGTTCCTCTGATCTGACAGACTCACTAAACACAGATGCTTCGTTTGTAAATGATGTCTGAGTTTTGGAGTGTGCCCCTGGCTATCCGTAAATAAAAATACAAGAACATGGTGCCATCTGGTTTGCTTAATATAAGGAATTTCAAATAATTGATACTTTTACTTTCACTTTTAATACTTAAGTATATTTAAAACCAAATACTTTTAGACTTTTACTCAAGTAGTATTTTACTCTGTGACTCACTTTTACTTGAGTCATTTTCTTTTAAGGTATCTTTACTTTTACTCAAGTTTGACAATTGCATGCTTTTTCCAACACTACAAGGAACACATGCCTTTGCAGTGTATTTGCTATGATGTCAGGGTAAAGCTTCATGAAATTAAATGTAATTCAAACAATGAGAGAATTATTTCATGAGCATGTTTTTTTAATTGAATGACAAATTGTAAAACAAACTGTGGCACATTTTCAAATCACAAAACAGTATTGATCAGGAGCTACTGTCTGTTCCAACATGATCACAGAATAACTTTTACACTGGTTGAAAATCACTATCACAGAAAATAACAAAAACCCACATATTTATCTGCCGATTTAGATGTATTAAGCAAGTGAACTTCCCTGCTAATGAGTTAGTAAGTGACTTAGGGTTCGGTATGGGGTTAATTAGTGACTTAAGGTGTGGTATGGTAGTGTAACGGCTGTCTTCGGGTAAAAGAGAGGAGGACCAAAATGCAGCGTGATGATAATCCATATTTAATGGGAAATACTTAAACGACGAACAAAAGCAACAAACTGACAGAAGAAATCGCTACAGTCCTGAACATGGGAACACAGAACAGATGAACAGGAACAACCACCCACAAACAAACAGTGAAAACAAGCTACCTTAATATGGTTCCCAATCAGAGACAATGACAAACACCTGCCTCTGATTGAGAACCATGTTAGGCCAAACAACAAACCCAACATAGAAACACAAAACATAGAATGCCCACCCAGCTCACGTCCTGACCAACTAAACAAAGACTAAACAAAGGAAATAAGGTCAGGAACGTGACAGGTAGTGACGAAGGTATGGGGTTAGTTAGTGTTTTAGGGTTATGTATGGTAGTCACTGAGGCAAGGGTTAAGCTTAGATTAGAAAACAAAAAACAAACACACCAAAAACAACAACACACCAGGATTCGTACCACTGCCACTTGCGGAGTTTGTGGTGAACATTGTAAAATTCAGGATGATGCGGTCATTTTGTTTTGGGATGTAGCAGCCAATACCTGCAGAAAAAATATCCAAATAGGACAATGTGTGAGTAACTATACAGTATGTGCAACATTTTGGTGACAGTTGTTATATTTTCTGAATGTAAATGATTGAAAATAACTCCTGCATGCTTTTTTCCCTTACTGTATTTCTCTAGGTTTGCAGAGAGAGAAAGATGGAGATAGAGAGACTGTCCGACAGATCATATTGACCGACCAAAAGACATTCCATCACTACTCACCCACATCAGGTCTGATTGTGGTCCCATTCCCCCCAGTCTGAACCAGGAGCTCCCAGAAGGTTTTCTCAGTAAGGTTCCCAGCCACACCATTCACACTCACCAGGAAGGGGCCATAGTTGGGGTCCTCTGTATAGGTGAAACTGCAAAAACAGAATAATGAATTTATTTGAATTTGAGTCATTGTGAAATGCCAGAATACCACAATGATGTTTGACAGTGAACAAGGTGGAAAATGCAGTATCACTCCATGCCATGCAATGAATGACACCTTGCACTACATAACATTGTCTGTTCATGGCCACTGAAAGGTTCTACACAATTGCTCAAACTGTAATGATTTGAATGCACATCTAACAATCTACAGCATCTGACAATGACACAATGGAAGCTAATAATCTACTAACTTGAATCCTGAATTGATCTGCAGTCTCCTCATGGCACCGATAAGGACCCCTCTGAATGCAATGTCAGTACTGTAGGTCTTGTTGGTTGTGTTTGAGATGTTGTTGACTACCACCAGCTCAATGGAATCTAGTCTGGAAGTGTCTGTTGAAAAACAATGTTGCCTGCAATGTCAATACTGTGCTGATGACATTGCAAAGAGGTGAACATGTTCTAGAAGTAAAAAAAAATGCTACATTACTTCCTGCTGTCAGGTTCCCAGGATTCGAACTGTTGCCACTCACGGAGTGCGAGCTCGAGTTGAACACAGTAAATCTTAGGATGATGCGGTCATTTGGTTCAGGGATGTAACAGCCAATACCTGCATAAATAATGTCCAAATAGGTCAGTGTGTGAGTAGTTAAACTGTACAGTATGTGCAACATTTGTGTGACAGAAGTGTTGTTACATTTTATGAATGTCATTGTAAATAACATGCATGCTTTTTCCCTAATTTACATCGGGTGATTTGCCCCTCAGCAAATAAACCACAAAAAAATGAGAGAGAGAGAGAAGAGGCTTTCCATCCATACTCACCCACATCAGGTCTGATTGTGGTCCCATTCCCCCCAGTCTGAACAAGGAGCTCCCAGAAAGTGTTTTCAGTATTGTTCCCGGCTACACCATTCACACTCACCAGGAAGGGACCATAGTTGCGGTCCTCTGTGTAGGTGAAACTGCAAAAACAACAGTGCTCACCAATGACACCTGACTACATAACATAAATTCACTGACACACCAACAGCCGAGAATATAACAATGAGACAATTTAACTTAATAATCTACTAACTTGAATCCTGCATTGGTCCCCTGCAGCCTTCTCATGGCACCGATAAGGACTCCTCTGAATGCGACATCAGTACTGTAGGTCTGATTGGGTGTGTTTGAGATGCTGTTGACCACCACCAACTCAATGGAAGACTCTGTTTAAATTGTAATTTACAATTTCAACTATACTGTAGTGTATAGGTGATAGAGATGACATTACAAAGAGGTAAAGTAAATAAATACATTCTACATTACTTTCAGTCAGGATCCCAGGAACCAGCAACAGGAGAGCTGCGGAGAGAAAAGATGCCATGATTAAACCCATCATGTATTCAGGTTCAGTTGGAAGTGTCCAGTACTCATTTCATACATGACTTTTTATGTTGAACCAGTAGCCACTCCTTATCTGGAGAAATGCATTTCCTCTTCCCTTTTTCTCAAGCTATTGTGTAATGTATGTGTAACACATGTTTTGAACTGCCATGTGGCATGAGTGCCAATCTGTTTACAAGTGCTATCATAACAACTCATTGTCATGCATTGTAATGTCAAACACTCAATTGTGAGATGCCTGTAGAGCAGGGCTGTCCAACCCTCTTCCTGGAGATCTACGGTCCTGTGGGTTTTCAGTCCAACCCTAATCTAACACACCTGATTCTATGAATTAGCTGCTCAACAAGATCTTAACTAGATGAATCAGATACGCTAAATAAGGGTTGGACCGAAAACTTACAGGACAGTAGATCTCCAGGAAGAGGGTTGGGCAGCCCTGCTGTAGAGGATCTTTAGTTGCACTGTTCACCCACCAGGGGTCACCATTAAGTAATTATTTAGATTGAGGGCCACAAAAAATTAAGGCAAAGCACAGTATATAAGGACATGCTTACAAACCAATCGAGATACGCTAAATAATATATTTTAAATGAGGAAATTGAACCTGTTGATTAAATAAAATATATGAACAATGTCAAACCTAACCTACCTGGATTAACTACCTTTAATTAAGGTAGTTAATCCATCCAAACAAGGCACTAGCCCGAAAAACCCATTCCAAGCCAAACCTTCATATCATGACCGCTAACTGTTACACACAGCCTACATCGTTGTCACCATATAAGCTAACTTCAAGTCAACATAGCTACTAGAACGAACGTGTTAGTAAACCACTACAATCACGCCCTTACAAAAAGTTTTGAAGCTGCAGTAAAAGTGTAGTATCTGCAGTTGACTATGATATTTTGGGTGCAGAGATTGCAGAATAACTGCAGTGTACTGCAGGCGAACGGCATTTATACTGCACTGTAACTGCAGTTACACTGCAAAATTACTGCAGTAAAAAAAGTGTTATTTTGGACGTAGTATTTGCAGCATAAGTTGTCATTCATGTAACTACTGTGTAAGTTTATGGAAGGGGGTGACAACCACGAGCTTCCTCACTTTTGTATTGAAGTCAATGCACCAAGAGGATGGAAACTAGCCGTCCTCCAGCTACACCATGGTGCTACCCTACAGAGTGCTGCTGAGGCTACTGTAGATCTTCATTGCAAAACATTGTGTTTTAATTATTTGGTGAAATGTGAATATATTTATTGTAGTTTTATCTAAAAATAATAACTTTTTAAATGTTTCACTATTTTTATTTTTATGGAATTCACTGAGGAGGATGGTCCTCCCCTTCCTCTTCTGAGGAGCCTCCACTGCTGTATAGTATTATTATTCTGTTCATATGGCTCTGGCTATGTGCAGTATAGGGTATATGGATCTAAGTCTCTCATAGAATACTATTAAGTTAAGGAAACACAGTACATATATAGGTCATTTGAGTGAACTATCTGTTATGTGGAGTGTCTGTACCTGTCCAGTCGGTTTATTTTTCTTGATTAGTCTGCAGATCAATTCCCTCCTCTCATCCCGCCACTCGCCACTCGCTTCTCACTAATCGCTAATCTTCATCTGCTCTCTCTTTCTGCTCTGTCTTTGAACATCTCAGGCCCTCTTCACACACAATCACGCAACCCCCCCCCCCCCCCCCTCCAGGTTCTGTCTTACATTCTCCAGTCTTTCTTTTTCTTTTTTTCAGCTCCAGCATGGCGTCCATGTATGGTTCCTTGTCTTTCTTTTTCTCCTCATTCAGTCTCGCCTCTCCTTCCATAATCTCTCTCACTCTCTCTCTCTCCCTCTCCTTCTCTTTATTTTCCATTTCCTCCTCATCCCCTCTACCTCTTTCTCACTCTCCTTCATCTTCTCCTTCAATCCTTCCAACTCCTCCATCAATCTCTTCATATCCTCTTCCGCTTTTCTCTCGATTTCCTTTCCCTCTGTCGTCTTCTCCTCCGTTCTCTCAATCCACTCTCTGACTCTTCATCTCTATCTTCCACTTCTCTTCCAACTCCACCTTTTTCCCGCTTCACCTGCTTCTCTCCTTAATCTCCTTAACTCTCTCTATCTCCCCCTTTCCATTTCCCTCCTCCAGCCAACATGTAGTTCACTACTCCCCAACGTTGGGCATTATGATGCTTACGACTTAGGACATTATTATGCTCCAGAATGATAGCCCCAGAGTTCAAATGCAATGGTTCTGGTCCTGTGCCTAATCCCCTATGAACACTACCATTTTGTCCTCAAATATGCCCTTACACCAAATATTATTCTAAATAAATCTATAGAGTGGGCTCTTTAAATGAACTTCTCCACCAGGGGTCCCCAGTCCAGTATGTAACAACTTAAATGGAGGGCCAAAACAATTTTGATATAAAATAAGGGCATGCTTCCAAATCATTCAAAGTAGCTCAATGTATTTTTTCCTTCTGAAATTGAGCATGTTAATTTGTTAAATATAATAATAATTTCCAACCTAACAGCTTTTTGCAATATACACTATACAGTTGAAGTCAGAAGTTTACAAACACCTTAGCCAAATACATTTAAACTCAGTTTTTCACAATCCCTGACATTTAATCCAAGTAAAAATTCCCTGTTTTAGGTCACTTAGGATCACCACTTTATTTTAAGAATGTGAAATGTCAGAATAATAGTAGAGAGAATTATTTCTTCCAGCTTTAATTTCTTTCATCACATTCCCAGTGGGTCAGAAGTTTACATACACTCAATTAGTATTTGGTAGCATTGCCTTTAAATTGTTTAACTTGGGTCAAACGTTTCGGGTAGCCTTCCACAACCTTCCCACAATAAGTGTGGTGAATTTTGGCCCATTCCTCCTGACAAAGCTGGTGTAACTGAGTCAGGTTTGTAGGCCTCCTTGCTCGCACACACTTTTTCAGTTCTGCCCACAGATTGTCTATGCGATTGACATCAGGGCTTTGTGATGGCCACTCCAATACCTTGACTTAGTTGTCCTTAAGCCATTTCACCACAACTTTGTAAGTATGCTTGGGGTCATTGTCCATTTGGAAGACCCATTTGCGACCAAGCTTTAACTTCCTGACTGATGTCTTGAGATGTTGCTTCAATATATCCACATAATTTTCCTCCCTCATGATGCCATCTATTTTGTGAAGTGCACCAGTCCCTCCTGCAGCAAAGCACCCCCACAACATGATGCTGCCACCCCCCGTGCTTCACGGTCGGGATGGTGTTCTTCGGCTTGCAAGCGGCCCCCTTTTTCCTCCAAACATAATGATGGTCATTATGGCCAAACAGTTCTATTTTTGTTTCATCAGACCAGAGGACATTTCTCCAAAAAGTACGATCTTTGTCCCCATGTGCAGTTGCAAACCGGTCTGGCTTTCTTATGGCGGTTTTGGAGCAGTGGCTTCTAAATCCATGACATCATTTTCTGGAATTTTCCAAGCTGTTTAAAGGCACAGTCAACTTAGTGTATGTAAACTTCTGCCCCACTGAAATTGTGATACAGTGAATTATAAATGAAATAATCTGTCTGTAAACAATTGTTGGGAAAATGACTTGTGTCATGCACAAAGTATATGTCCTAACCGACTTGCCAAAACTATAGTTTGTTAACAAGAAATGTGTGGAGTGGTTGAAAAACAACTTTTAATGACTCCAACCTAAGTGTTTGTAAACTTCCGACTTCAACTGTATTTACAAAAGTATGTGGACACCCCTTCAAATGAGTGGATTCGGCTATTTCAGCCACACCCGTTGCTGACAGGTGTATAAAATCAAGCACACAGCCATGTAATCTCCATAGACAAGCATTAGCAGTAGAATGGCCTTACTGGAGAGCTCAGAGACTATAAACCTGGCACTGTCATAGGATGCCACCTTTCCAAGTTCATGAAATTTATGCCCTGCTAGAGCTGCCTCGGTCAACTGTAAGTACTGTTATTGTGAAGCGGAAATGTCTAGGAACAACAACGGCTCAGCCTGAAGCACGTAACAATCATCTGTCCTCGTTTGCAACACTCAATACCGAGTTCCAAACTGCCTCTGGAAGCAACGTCAGCACAAGAACTGTTCGTCGGGAGCTTCATGAAATGGGTTTCCATGGCCGAGCAGCCGCACACAAGCCTAAGATCACCATGCACAATGCCAAGCGTCGGCTGGAGTGGTGGAAAGCTCGCTGCCATTGGACTCTGGAGCAGTGGAAACGTGTTCTCTGGACTGATGAATCTCGTTTCACCATCTGGCAGTCCAATGGACGAATTTGGGTTTGGCGGATGCCAGGAGAACGCTACCTACCCCAATGCATAATGGCAACTGTAAAGTTTGGTGGAGGATGGGGCTGTTTTTCATGGTTACTAGGCTACTTAGTTCCAGTGAAGGGAAATCTTAATGCTACAGCATACAATGACATTCTAGATGATTCTGAGCTCCCAACTTTGTGGCAACAGTTTGGGGAAGGCCCTTTCCTGTTTCAGCATGACAATGCCCAAGTGCACAAAGCGAGGTCCATACAGAAATGTTTTGTCGAGATCGATGTGGAAGAACTTGACTGGCCTGCACAGAGCCCTGACTTCAACATCATCGAACACCTTTAGGATGAATTGTAATGCTGACTGCGAGCCGGGCCTAATCGACAATCAGTGCCCGACCTCACTAATGCTCTTGTGGCTGAATAGAAGCAAGTCTCCGCAACTATGTTCCATCATCTAGTGGAAAGCCTTCCCAGAAGAGTGGAGGCTGTTATAGCAGCAAAGTGGGGACCAACTCCATATTAATGCCCATGATTTTGGAATGAGATGTTCGACAAGCAGGTGTCCACATACTTTTTTATCATGTAGTGTATCTTATCTCCTTATGAACCTACAGTACATTATGCATACACATATAGTAGATCGGATAATACTTTAATGTTAGATAGTGTGTTGGTGTATACACTTGAGAAGTCATCTGAACTCTAGTAACCTCAAGCCTCACCCAAAGTAACCTAGACTGCAGCATCAGCATCAATGGAACAGGTGCTGGTCTTAAAGGGACAGTGCACATAATGTTCGTTACTAGTAAAAACATTTTTTTTAAGTATTTCTTTGCACAATAGGATAAAATTATCAAAACTTTGGAGTTGAATTTACACATAGCTTTATTTCTTTATTTCTTTATTTGGATCCCCATTACCTTTTGCAGAAGCAGCAGATACTCTTCCTGGGGTCCGCAAAAAAACATGACAAGTAACGAAACACTGATACACTGATAGACAAGAACAGTCAAACAAATTTAACAAAACAAGAATAAAAAACAATACAACCAAAACATTTTGTGTGTGCGTGTCCCCTCACAGCTTTACAACTGTTCTTAACTTTTCGATAAAGATAAGCTAATTTAAACTGATATTGTCACGACTTCCACCGAAGGTGGCTCCTCTCCCTGTTCGGGCGGTACTCGGCGGTCGTCGTCGCCGGCCTACTAGCTGCCACCGATCCATTTTTCATTTTCGTTTGTATCTGTCTGGTTTTTTCTTACACCTGTGTCCTATTAGTTTAAATGTAAAACAGTCACAGTAAAAAGGTACTTAATTGTTACCCAGAAATGATTTGATATTGAGATTTGAAAAAACAGCTGCATTGAACCTTTAATAATATAATGCCTGTTATATATATACACCTTCATTGCAGAAAAGTCATCCATATGCTATATGACAAACTTGATCATTTCTCTCAACTCCACTGTACAGCATCTCAATTGACTGGTATTTCAATAAAGACTTCAGACTTTACTAACTTATGAGGATTGTGTTGCAATTTGTTTGTCACGGGTCATGGGGTATGTACAGTCTTGGCCAAAAGTTTTGAGAATGACACAAATATTAATTTCCACAACGTTTGCTGCTTCAGTGTCTTTAGACATTTTTGTCAGATGTTACTATGGAATGCTGAAGTATAATTACAAGCATTTCATAAGTGTCAAAGGCTTTTATTGACAATTACATGAAGTTGATGCAAAGAGTCAATATTTGCAGTGTTGACCCTTCTTTTTCAAGACCTCTGCAATCCGCCCTGGCATGCTGTCAATTAACTTCTGGGCTACATCCTGACTGATGGCAGCCCATTCTTGCATAATCAATGCTTGGAGTTTGTCAGAATTTGTGGGGTTTTGTTTGTCCACCCGCCTCTTGAGGATTGACCACAAGTTCTCAATGGGATTAAGGTCTAGGGAGTTTCCTGGCCATGGACCCAAAATATCGATGTTTTGTTCCCCGAGCCACTTAGTTATCACATTTGCCTTATGGCAAGGTGCTCCATCATCACTGACACAGAAGTATGCCAGCTGGCACATAGACATACTAGTAATCTGTCATGAAACCCATGGATTTACCATCATCACCCAGTCATAACTAGGCCCAGGAGTTTTTCCTAACCATATGACCTTACCCTAGTTACACAATAATTAAGGGCAGACCTGTAGCTCAGAGCTGGCAAACCCCTGATCTTTGACAAAAAAATCCTCCCCTTACTAACTGGGCACCTTGAATAAAACACTTTCCATTGTCAGTGTTTATCATCTTACCCCCGGTCCAGTAGCATCACTGCCTAGATCCATGCAGTGTTGACCAGTCTGTCATATAGGCTGGTTCTCTCATCCTACACAAGCTCTCTGATATCTCATCATGGAATGTCAGCAGCATTGAAGGTTGCTTGAAATGATGTCACTGCCTTATTTAGCATTGCAGTACAGCCTGAATCAGACTTTGGAGAGAGCACTGGAGAATAAGTGGCAGATTCAAATTCAATTACAGCCACGGAGCACATACTGTGTATCTCAGTCTGGTTCACAGGTACACAGACACACACGCACGCATGCACACCATTCATCCATCCACTGCACTCTCAATGAACCATTGAGTGATGTGGTTCAGCTGGCTGCTGATAAGACCTTTTCTAAACAAAGAAACGTGAATAAATAGCATACATCGCCCAGCTGAAATCCTGCCTCATAGGTGTTCCTTAAAATAGACAGCTGAGTGTAGCGGCTGTCGTCGGTGGAAGAAGGTGAGGACCAAGGTGCAGTGTGGTAAGTGTTCATGATGTTTAATAATCATCAAAACAGAACACTGAATAACAAAATAACAAAGAAACAACCGAAAACAGTACTGTCTGGTGCAGCCACACAAAGACTGAAAATAACCACCCACAAAACCCAACAGAAAACAGGCTACCTAAATATGGTTCCCAATCAGGGACAACGATTGACAGCTGCCTCTGATTGAGAACCATATCAGGCCAAACACAGAAATAGAAAATCATAGAATAACTAACATAGACAACCCACCCAACTCACACCCTGACCATACTAAAACAAAAGACAAAACAAAGGAACTAAGGTCAGAAAGTGACACTGAGCTGCTGTGCTGTGTGAGGAGATAATGAGGAGAGATTGTGAGTAGAAGTGTGCTTCCTGGGATGGAGTTTAAAGAGGTCTTAAGCCATGGGGAGCTAACTGAGAGAGGAAAAGTACCCGTTTTCCTGCATAATAGCAACATTGTATTTTGGCAGGTAACAATATCTTACTGTATTCCAGTTTCCTTTACACTGCTCTCCAGCAAATACTAAGATATAAACACCTACAGCCTCTCTGTGTGTGTGTGTATGTGTGTGTGCGTGCGTGCGTGCGTGCGTGCGTGCGTGCGTGCGTGCGTGCGTGCATGCGTACTTGTTGTCCTATCTTGTCAGTCAGGACCAGAATATCCTGACACGATAGGAAACAAGAACATTTCTGAAAAGTCAAAATGTTATTTTAGGTTTAATAGGGTTAGGAGTTAAGGTTAGGTTTAGGTTTTTAGGAAAATAGGATTTTGAATGGGAATACATTTTTACTCACCAAAAAGTCTTGACAAGTAACGTAAACATGGCTGTGTGTGTGTGTGTGTGTGTGTGTGTATGTGTGCATGCACGTGTACGTGTTTCATTCATCGTGACACAGAAGTGTGCCAGCTGGCACATGATCACAGAGATCAGGAACACGGTGAAACTTGGTAACAGGAAATGCCACTTTTGAAATACTCCCCCCACTTCAAATCTATTAAGGCATGCGGAGGGAGTTTCTCTTAACACTGAGAATAGAAGGACGTCTTTACGGACACTATACGAACACCTTGAGAACACCTTACGGCAACTGCAAGGAGTATTCATCTGATGAGGTCACTCGTAGGGCTGGTTGGACAGGAAATAAATATTCCCGACCGGAGTCTTTCCTGGCTTAGAAAACTATGTGACACTGACGGTGATGATGACGTGGACTGTAGTCGCTTGCCGTGACCAAAACAAAAAGGAAACGTTGCCCCGTGATTGGTGGTTGCTACTCCGAGTCCTTGGACATTTTGGCTGAGCTCTTGGAAAGATCACTCAGGGTTTGCCTATGTCAGCACTGCTGCTCTGTAACTGAGCCCCTGGTACCGTAGGGCTTTCAGCTGAACCCATAGACCAGGTGGTGCTCCTTCGCCCGGATTTGAAAATCTGAACACATGAGGAGGTGTGTACTGTATGTCTTTAGAGGTCACTAAAGGTTAAAGGTCATTCTCAACAGCTAATGTCCCGGCTGCATCAATGAGTGAACCTCTGATGGTAGCGTGGTGATCGAGGAGCATTTCTATTCGAGGAGTAAGATAATGTTGCCGTCTAGGCTATATAGCAATGAATCTTTATGGACATGCTTTGTGAATTTGAATGGACCTTATTCACACTGAACATTTTAACGTGGTTATACATCTTGCACCATCAGGCAGAGCTGTTTTTCCTATGCCAACCAACGTATGTTTAGACTGCAATTTTTGAAGAATAAGTCAACTTTGGTTAGGGTTGGCAGACAAATGACGTGTGATTGACTCTAACGAAGAACTTCCACCTTCTATCCCATTAGACATGATTTGAAATCAACATGATTTCAAATCATCATGGCCACAGTATAATTAAATTCCACACATGGGCCCTGTCCATACTTAAGTTGTACAACTGATGTACAACACATTTGGTACAACGCTTGTGATACAACGGAGAGTTTTCTGCACAAAAATAATTACACCAGTGTAGAGACACCACTTAATAGTTGTCTTAACAATTTTGTGCAGACAAAGTTTCCGTTGTATCACAAAAATATCAGCTGTATCACAACCATTGTGTCAAATCGGTTGTACATCAGTTGTACAACCGGAGTGTGTATGGGGCCATCGAGCAGTTGATAGACTTGATACAGTGCTGACTACAAATCAGTTGTTCGGCGCCTCAAAGATCTAGAGAGCTTTCGTCTCAGCATTTATCCTTCCTCCATCAGTCTTTTTTCAGGATAATCAATAGAAAACGTTTTGACTCTGCTCTTATATTTAGACCAGTCTGTATTTAAATATACTTGACCTATTACTGAAATGAATCGACTTGTCAGTGAATTCATTTATACCATTTGGGACATTGATGGACCTATTCCTTACACAATACAATCTCACTGATCTTTCAGAGGGCTTCTCTAAGTGTCTGGTCTTTTTCCAGGTTTTAAAGCCTTACTGAAGTGCCTGTCGGGGAGGTTTTGCAGCCGAGAGCTGATTGGAATCATGGGGCCCTCAGGGGCCGGCAAGTCCACTCTGATGAACGTCCTGCCTGGCTACATGTGATAGGGCTGCTATCATTCTTTTGCATAGTTTTTTGTTTTAAAGGAGACTGGAACACCACTCAACCGTACATATATTTTAATGTTTTTTTCAGATATATCAGAAAGGGAGAGGGAGATAGGTGTAACAGGGTAAAGGGTTGAGGCAGGGATTGAATCATGGTCTCTGGGGGTCCTACATGTGCATATGAGCAGGAAACGTTAACGCTCAGCAACAGCTCTGCACTGCTTTTGCATAGTTTACACTACCTGCAAGCAATCCTTTTTGCTTATTCAAGTTTTCATCCCCACTTTCAACGATCACTTCTTGTCTGACATCCATTTCCCAAAAAGTACACCTGCTCTGCTTCATTCCACTGTGATTGGAACGTTAACCCATTGTCTTTGTTTACAAACTTCTACCTAGTAGTAGGTTTTCACAGTACCTAAAACCATTTTGGGATCTTCTAAACAACAATGTGATGTGTTTGACCATGGGGAAAGAGCCACAGTGGAAATAAAAGTTCAATAATGTGGGTTTGATGGAATGAACCCATGTGTTTATTATCAATCATCATGTCACGGCACCAGGAGTCGTCAAATTAATGTTCGTATTGATCCATTCTCCACTCCTGTGTGTCCTCCTTAGGGAAACAGGCATGAAAGGGAAGATCCTGGTGAATGGAAAACCCAGAGATCTCCGCACATTTCGTCAGATGTCCTGTTATATCATGCAGGATGACATGCTGCTGCCGCACCTCACTGTCCGGGAGGCAATGATGGTGAGAGAACAGGGTCGTGTTCATTAGGGCACACAATGGAAAACATTTAAAAATGTTTTGCAACTGAATTTTTTTGAAATTAAT
Organism: Salvelinus namaycush; assembly: GCF_016432855.1. Taxonomy (NCBI): domain Eukaryota; kingdom Metazoa; phylum Chordata; class Actinopteri; order Salmoniformes; family Salmonidae; genus Salvelinus; species Salvelinus namaycush. The sequence continues at coordinate 4,545,266 of NC_052340.1, read as the reverse complement.
GGACAAATCTAGGTAGTCCCTCCCTGTTTCAGTCCGTTTCCATCCGTTTGGTGCCTAATGAACATTACCCAGACACATGTTCTTATTGGGAGAATAGGTTGTTTTTATGGTTTGTTATTATGCAGTAAAGAAGAAAGTGGTGTCTGCTGCCTTCCACTGGATGTACAGCACGGTGAATAGTAGAAATCGTACATTTTCAGTGGATATCGTACATTTTCCTGAGTAAAACGTAGCTAAATTACTGTATTCTATGGATTTGATTTTTCAGCTTTTAGCTCAGTGAAAATATGGAATTGAAAAAAAAACCTGGTGAGTAAGACATCTTGCAGATGTGTGAAATTATACATATGACTGAGATTTGTGTTTGCCTACTAATGGTAGAAAATGTTATTTGTGTGTGGGTGCCTGTATGTGTGTGCGTGCTTGTGTGGGTGAATGAGATCCTGACTGCTCTAGGGCTCCAGGAGTGTGCTCACACCCGCACCAGCTCCCTATCTGGGAGGCAGTGTAAACGGCTGGCAATCGCCCTTGAGCTAGTCAACAACCCCCCCAGTCATGTTATTTGATGAGCCAACCAGGTAAGAGGCTCACCATGACAACCTGTCCACCTGATCCATCAACTATGGTACAAGATAAGCCCTTGTACAGTACATTCTTGTTTGTGGTGTAGCGTGACAGTATTACTTGATCTAGGTCCTAAAGGGCTTTCAGATTTCAGTCCATTTTAGATAACAGGGCCTGGAGGGAAAACTCCTGGTCCTGCTGATGACGTAACATGACCTCTACCATGGATTAAACCCCCCCTTTCTACCTGCCCCTCAGGGATTAATAAAGTTGTATGGAATTGAATTAAATTGAATTATTTTAGGCATCAGTAGCCTGATTTTTGGGGCTGGGGTAAATTGGACATATATAACCCGTAGTGTTACACGGTACATTCCACATTCATTTGAAATAGAGGTTGTTTCTCAACTACCAGTATCCTACTGGTCCTACTTCCTGACTCTCTCCCACTCTATGGCTTTTGTTTCCAGTGGTCTGGACAGTGCCTCCTGTTACTAAGTGGTTTCCCTCATGAAGTCTCTAGCCCTAGGGGGACACACCATCATCTGCACCATCCACCAGCCCAGCGCCAAGTTCTTTGAGATGTTTGATAAGGAACAAACCGGCCACTTCAATCTATCAAATGATTAGACAACACACTAACACAGAGACAATACAGAGATGTAGCAGTTGTCCCCTGAGTGTGGCGAGGAGTTTTTCCTAACCACGGAACCAGACCAGAAAAATTCCAGGCCCCTAGTTATATTCTATAAAAGCCCAGAGTTTTTTCTGGTAGGGTCAGGTGATCAGGAAAAACACAGGTCCCCACCCACTGACCTGCTGTGTCTTTCTCTCCACCTGATGTGTTGTCTTGTCTTTCCACAGCGGTACATCCTGAGTCAGGCACCGTCCCATACCTCATCCCCTATCTGAAGAACCTAGGGCTCCCATGCCCCACCTACCACAACCCGGCAGATTTCAGTGAGTTCAATGGGACCTCAGAACAGAGCACACATACTCAATATCAGCTAAATATCTTTGTTCGTCTTTTGCCCCACATTGCAGACTTCTGCCATGTTTTGGTAATACCCTCTTCATAATGCCTTAGAAATGCAGTTCTATTGCCTCATTAGCTATGCATAATGTGTTTTAGTAAGAGGCTATTCATAGAAAGTGTTAACAGGATTTTCTCTGTCCCAGTCATCAAAGTGGCATCGGGGGGAGTATGCAGACTGGAATCCTGTTCTGTTTGAGGCGGTCCCGGGTGGAATGTGAGCCATAGAAAAAGAACTCAAGTGACAAAAAAGACACATCTGCTGTTCTTCCAACAAACTACCCTAAGGTGAGTACTAATGTTAAGGATCACCAAACAATAAGCCCCATTTACCGACACACACACACACGCGCACAAACACACTCACGCACACTTTAGACAGTGACACTGTGTTTTGTCTTGACATGCTCATCTCTGTCTCTTATCACAGGACTCAGGAGCCATTGGGAGCCATTCATTTGCCACAAGCACTTTGACACAGTTTTGCATTCTATTCAATAGAACGTTGATAACAATATGCCAAGACCAGGTATGTGAGTAGAATTACAAGGGCATTCCTCAGGTAGCTGGGTGCTAAATGGTTGCAATAGCATGCCTGTAAACAACATTTTGGGCCAGTTGTATAAGAAAGGAGGGCTTGCATGCTGTGAGTCATTGTGAGCGTTTCGGTTTCAGGTGTTGACACACCTAAGGCTGATGTCACACATCTCTATAGGAGTACTGATCGGCTTGCTCTACTTGAACATCGGCAACGACTCCAGCATGTTCTTCAACAACACCGGCTTCCTCTTCTTCTCCATGCTCTTCCTCATGTTCGGAGCTCTGATGCCCACCGTGCTCACATGTGATGTGACAGAATTGTGCATGAATTAATCAGCCATGTTAGGCTGTCGTGACTTTGATTAATGTCATGACTTATTTATCGAATCAACCGTGTTTATTTGTTACTCAATTAAATGAATCGTGTAATAATTAACTCATTAGGAATTTGGGGCACCACAGAAGAAGTTGTTTAACGAGTTTCCATCTCCCGAATTAAACTCAACATGATATAAGATATACAGTCATTTATTAATCATTACCTCATATCAGTCTCATTCTGAACGTCGCCGAATTCTTGAATCCGCAAGAACCCCAACCTTTTTGGATTATTCAGTTCTACACAAATGTATCTAATTATTTATTCACTAACTAACTAAATGATAACACAGAATACACAAGTCCCTAGTGGACTGACAAGATATGACAGCGTATTACACAGAGATGGAGAAGTGGGGGGAATAGAGAGATGGGGAAAAAGGGACATTTAACGTACATTTCGAAACTACGCTCACAGTAACCATATTCCTTACACATGAGCCGGTGCCCGTTTTGGTAAGAAATGCAATGTATTTACGTGTAGATGTCTTTGCTCGTCATCTCTCTGTTGAAACCAATCAACCCTTCTATGGGGAATGGCCCGATGGGTGTAAGGCTCTGGTTATCCTTCTTCTTAGTTGTCTGGTATCCAATGGTGATGAGCGTAGTAGGATGTCGTTTAGATTCGCGTTTCTCGATATCTGACGTAAGCTGTACCAGTGATTGTCTGAGGTGGGCTTCTCGCCTATTTTCTTCCCTGGGTAGATAGTGTAAAGGGATCTAGAACTTTGACTATCACAGCTGCAGATTGTCAAATGTCCTGGTCTAGTGAGTTTATTTTCTTCACCTCGTGTTGAGTTTCAGAGTTTCCAACCATTTCAACGTGTAGCCACAGCTGCACACTTTCTGGTATGGGAGTTTCAACCATTTGTAACGTTTAGCTCACGTCTGCTGGTCATTCTTAGCGAGTCCTTTTAAGTACTCTGGTTGAAAAGGGCAGTTCCATCACACTGACACACTCTTCTGACCTCATTTGTGGCGAGGCTTAGTCAATGTGCAAAGGACATGAAAACTATGATCTCGTTAGAAAACGAAATTAATGTTCCTATCTTAAAAAAATAGTTTCATTGTTCTTTATATTTCCTACACTACATAAAGGATGTAAACCTGACATACAGTGTGAAAGCTCTTCAAGTTACATTATTTTTGTTATAGTTTTTAATGACATCACAAAATGAAAAACAATATGACATGATTATTCTTTAGATCCCCACTGACCATTCCTAACATTCCTATCTTAGAAATATTTTTCCAATATTCACTTTTTGGATGTTAGCGTTTAAGATTTACAATCGGCATGAGGTGTCATAAAACCTGGATTGGATAGTCCATTCAGCAACAAACGTTATTGTTTCCCAGGGATCCCCTAGGATCCATGAAGGCAGACTGTTTAATTATTGTTTGCCGTTTCTTAATGTCTGACCTGCAGTTCCTCTGGAGATGTCAGTTTTTCTGAGGGAACATCTAAACTACTGGTACAGCCTGAAGGCTTACTATCTGGCTAAGACTATGGCTGACATTCCATTCCAGTTGAGTTGGTCATCCAAACAAAGCAGGCACACAGCAAAATGTGTGTTTGTTTGCGTGTGTGGTTGTCTATGTGTGTGCAAGTGAGAAAGTGTGTGTGTGTGTCTCAGAGAACCCAACAGCATAATACAAACAGATAAAGCAGTGCCACCCAGTGTTTATGTACAGTACAACCCCCTCTCCCCTGGTCCTCTGCCCCGTCATGTACTGCAGTATAGTGTACTGGATGACAGATCAGCATCCGGAGGCCTCCTGCTCTTTCTGGCCCTGTCCATCTGCACGGCCCTGCTAGCCCAGTCACTAGGGCTCCTGGTTGGTGCTGCATCCACCAACCTCCAGGTACCTGCTGGGACTAACTATTGATAATGTTTCACCATCTAGATCATTTCTTACCACTTTGAAATGGCACATGCTTCTCCTAGTCAGTACATACAGCAAGAGGGATTTTATTTATTTTTTCCTACCCGAGCACAACCTAAACAACGTAGTAACTTATTTTTCCATCTGCTTGCATGAACAGCCTGATCTACTTTTTGTCCATGAGCACCGATCAAATGACTTGTCGCTTGCAATGTGTACAGACCATTAGCCCCTCTACCGGTCTCTCGGTAGAAGTTCCAGAAGCCTGAGGAGGTCCAACTGTTGGATGTGGAGGACGCCAAACTCTACATGGACTTCATTTGTATGTACAGCAGGGTGGGACTGATGATGGCACACAGACAGTTCAAAGGACTGACCTGCAAGAAGAACCAAAAACAGAGAATGTTTACATGTCGTTTAGCCTTGGCATAGCCAGAGGACATTCTACTGTTGCACTGGAGTGTGTCTGGTTTTAAAGACAGGATTAATGAGTATTGTAATCATGTGTTGATTCAATTGCCTAAACTGAACTATTCACTTTTCTTCCTACTATCTTTCACTCATCTATGATTTCGTTACAGTTTTGAGAAATAGAAAATAAATATTACTTGTTTTACATGTTTAAAATGTATAAAAAACTAATCTGTAGATTATTAGGCTATTAACTTGTTTTATACCATCTGAAAAATGTACCTTTCTTTAAAATGGATGATTCCCCTAATTATATATTTTTGGTTCCTGTAATCAATTTTTAAAGCCTGTCAAGATTTAGATTTTTTTTAATATATATAATTCTTAACTCTTTACGTCCTACATGATGTACTGTATGTATGTATGTATGTATGTATGCAACATTGTTGAGCTTAGTTTGGGCAATAGATTAGAGGTAATATTATCCTCAAACATGTCTCCACTGCCACAGAAATGTATACATTTCTAGTATAACCAGCAATGCAACAAAACTTTACTGCCACCTAACCTTGGATGACTTTAAAGGCCCAGTGCAGTCAAAACCATTATTTTCTGTATTTTATATATAATTCCACACTGAAGTTGGAATAATACTGTGAAATTGACACTGCCCTTTTAGTGTAAGAGAAATATCTGCCTGTTTTGGCTGGATGGAGTTTTGGCCTGCCTGGTGATGTAATTAGTTAATGGACCAATAAGAAAGAGAGTTCCAAACCTCTCTACCAATAACAGCTAGTTTTCAGTTTCTCTCCCGAATCAGATCACTCCCAGACAATCCTAGCAAAATTCTTGCTTGAGAAATTGCCCTTTGCTAAGAAGCTATTTTTGTTTATTTTTGACCATTTTAAATTTAAAACAGTCACAGTAAAAAGGTACTTAATTGTTACCCAGAAATGATTTGAAATTGAGATTTAAAAAAACAGCTGCATTGAACCTTTAATAATATAATGCCTGTTATATATACACCTTCATTGCAGAAAAGTCATCCATATGCTATATGACAAACTTGATCATTTCTCTCAACTCCACTGTACAGCATCTCAATTGGCTGGTCTGTCAATAAAGACTTCAGACTTTACTAACTTATGAGGATTGTGTTGCAATTTGTTTGTCACGGGTCATGGGGTATGTACTGTATAGCCAAGATCTCAACTCCACGAAATGAAGTTCTGAATCTTTCGAGTTGCTAGCAGTCGATACTTCAAAAGTGAAAATTCTTAAACCCTCACCGTGTACCGATGTTTGTTTTCTGTTGTTGAATGTCTTTCTTTGTTTGCTAAAATCCATGCTTTTTAATAAAAACGTTAGTCAAAATACAGTACAACCACTGACGGTTTACTTGTTGAGATGCAATTGGCACATGAGCATTCGCGATCTTAGAGCAACAGCACTGAGGCACTCTGAGGGGATGGAAGCAAGCAGATGTTGACGCTTTTCAACCTTACTTCCGTTTCCCCTGAAAAACGGATGTGGGGACGCCGCTCAGGCGTCTTTTTATGCCTCATACGTTATATTAGCAATGAGTAAACAGTCAGCGGTTGTATTTGTTTCACTTTTTATTAAAAAGGATGCCATTTGTAGATACTCCATACTACACATAACTATAGTTAGGCTATTCATGATGGTGTATTGCTGGTTTGTTTTTTGCCTTTGAAGCACTTTTAAGAAATTTTATAAATTATTATTATTATGTTGGACCAATTCATCCACATCGCTATCTGCAAAGAGGATTGGCAATATGGCTTGTTTCACCATCCAATTATTTCAGATCTACAGGAATGCAAGTGTTGGCACAGACCGTGGCTATATGTTAGCACATGAGAATTATTAGAATATGGCAAATATTAGTCAATTATTGTATTCTATCCCATGCTGGCTTTCGAGGGCTGAGACATGAAACAGAGGGCTTACATCGCTGTCAAATCAAATTAAAGTTTATTGGTCACATGTGCCGAATACAACAGGAGTAGACTTTACAGTGAAATGCTTACTCATGAGCCCATTCCCAACAAAGCAGAGTAAAAAACAAAAAAACAAAAATGCTACATAAAAAAAGGAATTAATGAGGGCCTCCCGGGTGGCGCAGTGGTCTAGGGCACTGCATCGCAGTGCTAACTGCGCCACCAGAGTCTCTGGGTTCGCGCCCAGGCTCTGTCGCAGCCGGCCGCGACCGGGAGGTCCGTGGGGCGATGCACAATTGGCATAGCGTCGTCCGGGTTAGGGAGGGTTTGGCCGGTAGGGATATCCTTGTCTCATCGCGCTCCAGCGACTCCTGTGGCGGGCCGGGCGCAGTGCGCGCTAACCAAGGGGGCCAGGTACACGGTGTTTCCTCCGACACATTGGTGCGGCTGGCTTCTGGGTTGGAGGCGCGCTGTGTTAAGAAGCAGTGCGGCTTGGTTGGGTTGTGCTTCGGAGGACGCATGGCTTTCAACCTTCGTCTCTCCCGAGCCCGTACGGGAGTTGTAGCGATGAGACAAGATAGTAATTACTAGCGATTGGATACCACGAAAATTGGGGAGAAAATGGGATAAAATTTATTTAAAAAAAAAAAAAAAAAAAAGGAATTAATCTATATGTGGGCTCCCGAGTGGAGCAGCGGTCAAAGGCACTGCATCTCACTACAGACCCTGGTTTCAATCCCGGGCTGTATCACAACCAGCTGTGATCGGGGTTCCCATAGGGTGGCGAGTCCCATCCGTCTTAGAAAAAAATATTGTATGACGTCATTACACCCAGCTGTTCTTAATCAACACACGATAGTTAAATGGAAACGCACCCTATTAGGTAATTTTGCATCTATTTTCTATGCAACATTTCTAAATGTCGACAATAACAACATCAAAAAAAAATCAATGGACAAGTAAATGGAAATATAGCTACTGAAAAGAAATGTTTAGAAGGCAGTCGGGAGGATGCAAGATCAGGTGGGACCATTCTAGCCAATGAGAGGGCAGATTCGCGTGTGAACAACAGGCACAACGGTTTCCACCACAGCCAAAATTGGCTATATACAAATTCATGAAAACTAAAATGTTACTTTTTGATCTTAACTTAGGGTTAGGCATAAGGTTAGCGGTGTGGTTAAGGTTAGGTTTAAAAATCACATTTTAAGAAGATACATTTTAGAAAAAGGCGGGAATTATGACTTTGTGGCTTTGGTAATTAGTGACGACCAGGCACAAGTCCGATTTAAAGTTAAAGATTTTTTGTCAAAGTTGCCGGAATGTCACGTGTCCTACTTATATCAGTACACTCCTAACAACCTAAAAATTACACAACTATATTTGATAAAATAAGCCACATGTAGAAAACAAGCCATTACATTTTTTGTTAACCAAATTGGGCACTCTCTCATTAACCTCCATACAAAAACTCCTCGCTTCGTGAGCCAAAAAAACCCACCACATGCTGGAGAAGACAGATTATAGGGACAGTTATCCCTCTCGTGCCACCTCGTCCTCTCTGCCCCATGATGACCAAACTGGCTCCATGCATGTTGATTTTTCTATCCCCACCGCACACCAACTATATTAATTTGGGGACAGGTTGAAACACATACCTGTGGATGTATTTCAAGGCCAACCTTCAAACTCAGTGCCTCTGCTTGACATCATGGGAAAATCAAAAGAAATCAGCCAAGACCCCAGAAAAAAATTGGAGACCTCCACAAGTCTGGTTCATCCTTGGAAGCAATTTCCAAACGCCTGAAGGTATCACATTCATCTGTACAAACAATAGTACGCAAGTATAAACACCATGGGACCACGCAGCCATCATACTGCTCAGGAAGGAGACGCGTTCTGTCTCCTAGAGATGAACATACTTTGGTGAGAAAAGTGCAACTCAATCCCAGAACAACAGCAAAGTACCTTGTGAAGATGCTGGAGGAAACGGGTACAAAAGTATCTATATCCACAGTAAAGCGAGTCCTAAATCAACATAACCTGAAAGGCCGCTCAGCAAGGAAGAAGCCACTGCTCCAAAACCGCCATAAAAAAAGCCAGACTACGGTTTGCAACTGCAAATGGGGACAAAGATTGTACTTTTTGGAGAAATGTCCTCTGGTATGATGAAAAAAAAATAGAACTGCTTGGCCATAATGACCATCGTTATGTTTGGAGGAAAAAGGGGGAGGCTTGCAATCCGAAGAACACCATCCCAACCGTGAAGCACAGGGGTGGCAGCATCATGTTGTCTGGGTGCTTTGCTGCAGGAGGAACTGGTGCACTTCACAAAATAGATGGCATCATGAGGAGGTAAAATTATATGGATATATTGAAGCAACATCTCAAGACATCAGTCAGGATGTTAAAGCTTGGTCGCAAATTGGTCTTCCAAATGGACAATGACCCCAAGCACACTTCCAAAGTTGTGGCAAAATGGCTTAAGGACAACAAAGTCAAGGTATTGGAGTGGCCATCACAAAGCCATGACCTCAATCCTATAGAAAACTTGTGGGCAGAACTGAAAAAGTGTGTGCGAGCAAGGAGGCCTACAAACCTGACTCAGTTACACCAGCTCTGTCAGGAGGAATGGGCCACAATTCACCCAACTTATTGTGGGAAGCTTTTGGAAGGCTACCCAAAACGTTTGAACCAAGTTAAACAATTTAAAGGCACTGCTACCAAATACTAATTGAGTGTATGTAAACTTCTGACCCACTGGGAATGTGAAATAAATAAAAGCTGAAATAAATCATTCTCTCTACTATTATTCTGACATTTCAAATTCTTAAAATAAGGTGGTGATCCTAACTGACCTAAGACAGGGAATTTTTACTAGGATTAAATGTCAGGAACTGTGAAAAACTGAGTTGAAATGTATTTGGCTAAGGTGTATGTAAACTTCCGACTTCAACAGTATCGAGCTTGCTGTTGCTCGCTAATGTGTCCTGGAAGATAAACATGGGATGTTATAGTACCTGAAATGCAAATGGTCCTATTTTTTTGCTGTATCTTGGTAAAATTTCAACCCATTTTGAGTCACACAAAATCGTGTACGGATACAGCTGTAACACGGCTAACTCGTTCACGACCAAGTTGGCTGTATCTAAACTAGTCGTTAGCAAGTTAGCCACCACACTAGCTAGCTTTTGTGGTTTTTACTTCGAAAGGAAAGGTTTTTACTAGCTACATAAGCTATCTTTTCTAATCTGTATTTTTGGAAACGTTATCCGGCCATCACACCGAGTGCCACCGTCGGAGATAACTAGCAATTAGTGGGTTATCTGACTAGACTCCCAAGCTAGTTATTTTCTGACAGCTAAAAACATATCATCCTAGCTATGGTGACAAAAGCATCTCCCATCCCAAACGAGGAGAAGCTCGGCACAAATATGCTCCTGTGGAAACAAGATATCGGCCAAAAACACCCACTCGGTGTGATCGGCATGCCTTGGGCTGCAACATGCCCAGGAAGAGTCAGCTTCCCCAGGCACCTGTCCACACTGTGCCCTTTTCACTGTAAAGAGCTTCCGTCACAGTCTCACACGACAAGCTAGCCTGAGTCAACAGGACTCTAACATGGGGGCTGGCATCCCCGATTACTCATCAGAGGCCATGGATATCCCCACAGGGAATCCTGGAGTGACGGCTAGCACTAACTGGGGCGACCACAGCGATGCCATTGCCCCACAACGACCTCACAACCTCCCTGCTGGGCTTCCTGATTGGAGACGACAATGACTCCATAGAGTTTTCCAACAGCCGCCTTTCAGAATCATCTGACTGAGATGAATGCCAGGCCTGATAGTGGAAGCACCCCCACCAGCTCTCGGTGTGGACCTGCAGGGCATGTGCAAATGAGCTGAAAATAAACTGGTGATTCCCTGGCCCAATGCAGTAGCAGAGACCACCACGTCCCGCTATGAGGGTAAAAGGCTACCCAAAGCCAAACGGACAGCCAGGCAATTACTAACAGTCTCCCAGAATGCCTGGAGGAGGTTACCCGTACCTGGAGTACACCTTTCTCCTCCAAAAACACTGTCCAAGGTGGGTCGGTGTTTGACTGCGTTGACATGGAAGGGATTGCCCACATGCCCCCCTATCGAACCATTGGTGGCTTCCCATCTACACCCCAGCCAGAAGTCCTCCATGACCTCGACTGGACCCACCTTACCAACCAAGTACGTGCGCTTCCAGTCCTCCGCGACAGAGAAGGTCTACAGGTCGGTCGCCACAGCGGTGAGGGCTCTCAGCACCGCCTTCATGCTCTCGGCATACCAAGCTGAGCTACAGGAGAGAGGCTTAAAGCCGCCGTCCAGGCATCAGGAAGAGCGATGGCGCTCATGATATCCCAGGAGAGGGCGCGATGGCTCAATCTATCCACGGTGTCTGATAGTGAGAAGCTGAAGATCCTGGATGCTCCAGTAGACCCTAAAGACCTTTTTGGTGCCACTTCTGTCTGCCCAAGAAGACACAGCCCAGTGCCTTGCCGCACCTTTGCGCAGGTTGCAGCAGGTCAACCCCCCTCAACCTCTAAGATCCCCAGACGCTCCTTCTGTGGTGGTAGGCCATATAAGCGCTCTCCTGGTGCAGGCCAACCGAGCATACGCAGTGCGTCATGGACTGTCGTCCACCCTCCCCCCAACAGAGGGTGCTGCTGCATCATCTGTGGGGGGAATTCCCGTCAGCCCGCTCTCAAAGCGGAGAGAGAACTGGCGGGCATGCGCAGTGTCAAACTGGGTACAGGGCACGATAGAAAAAGTACACATTCAGAATGTTGACACACACTGCTCTGCTATGTTCTGTGCGCCCAGGAGATTGGTTCTATCCGTCGACCTGAAGGATGCTTACTTTCACATTTCATATACCCTCCCCACGGGAAATGTCTCAGATTCGCTTTTCTAGGCGTAATCTACGGATTTATGGTCCCCCCCTTTCAGCCTCTCACTATCACCTTGGGTTTTTACGAAGTGTACTGAGGCAGCCATTGCCCCACTCGGAGAGAGGGGCATTCAGCTGATGACATACATAGACGACTGGCTGCTGTGTGCTCAATCGAGACAAGATGTCTTAGAACACAGTCAGCTGCTCTTGGAACACCTGACATTTCTAGGTTTCAGAATAAACACATTAAAGAGCGTTCTGATTCCCACACAGACAATCTCGGTCCTAGGTTTAACCCTAGATTCGGTATCATTCAAAGCTTGCCTTTGAGTGGAATGTATAAGAACATTCCAGAATTGTCTCGCACTGTTTCGCAGAGGGAACCTGGTCTCTTTCAAAACATGCCTGAGGCTGCTAGGTTTGATGGCATCGGCTTTAGTGGTCATCCCATTAGGACGCTTAAATATGGGTCTCTTCTCTAGGTCAAAGCCCATTACGTCACAAACATCACCGCGTACAGGTCTCCATAGATCGCACGGTAGCACTGCACTCCTGGAGACAACCAATGTTTCTGTCACAGATGGGCACTGTTTTATGCAGAGAAGTAGTCATGACGGACGCATCTCTCTCGGGTTGGGGTGCGAACCTCGAGGGCATAACGATCAATGGGGTGTGGGAACCCCACCTCCACTTTACTCACAAACTGCCTGGAACTTCTTGCGGTGTCCCTCGCATTAAAGTCGTTTCTACAATTTCTGGAGGGTCGTCATGTTCTGGTCAGAACAGACAATATGACCGCCGTGGCTTACATAAACAGACAAGGGGGACTGCGATCCTCTCACTTACACACACTGATTATGTGGAGCAGTGTGCATCTCCAGTCACTGAGAGCTACTCATGTACTGAATCTGAGGGCAGATTTACTCTCCATGGGGAACCCCCTATATGGGGAGTGGAAGCTCCACCCAGAGGTAGCCAGTCAGGTTTGGATGCACTTCGGCATTCCAGCAGTGGATCTTTATGCATCAATGGAGAATAAAGTGTCAACAGTTATTTTCCCTGAGGGATCGGGATGTACCAATGGGAGTAGCTACACGTCCTCCTGTATGCATTCCCCCCACTGGCCCTGATTTCCCCCACCCTAGCCAGGGTACGGAAGAAGGGTCTCTCTCTCATTTTAATAGCACCACATTGTCCAGAGAAACACTGGCTAGCGGAGATCACGCAACTGTGTGGTCAACCGTGGCCCCTCCCTCTGCATCGGGACCTACAGTGCCAGGCGCGCAGAGAGATTTTCCAGGCACTCTGGGCCTGTCCCGTGAACGGTTCAATTTGAACACTGCCGGGTTTCCCCAAAATGGTATTTAGACTATTCAGTGCTAGAGCCTCATCCACCAGATCCCTTTATGATTGTAAATGGCACGTTTGAGGAATGGTGCACTAAATAACAGACGGTGCCATTCCAGTGCTCTGGCCCGGTAATCCTGTCGTTTCTACAGCAATTATTAGACAAAGGAAAGGCTTTTTCTACTATTAAGGTATATCTGGTAGCAATTTTGGCTTGTCATGTGGGTTTTGGGAGCACGAAAGTGGCGGAACAACCCCTTGTTGCTTGTTTTATGAATGGTGCACATTGTTTGCGTCAGGGGACTTGTCAGGGGACAGTTGTTTTGGATGCTCTATGCCAACAGCCTTTTGAGCCCCTGGATCAGGTGGATCTGAAGATGCTTTCATTTAAGACAGAGGTATTATTAGCACTGGCCTCTGCCAAGCGTATAAGTGACATTCATGCACACTCGGTGCACATGTCATGTGCACAATTTGCACCCAGTGACGATAGTGTATCATTGTGGCCTAACTCCACCTTTATCCCTAAGATTATTAACCCATCTTTGATGCGTCTTCCCCTTGAGCTGGTAGCTTTTTATCCCCCACCTTTTTTTCTGGAACATCAACGGTTGCATATGTTGAGCCCAGTATGCACTCTGTGCATCTACATCGACAGGACTAAGGGGTTTAGAACAGTGATTCTCAACTGGGGGGGGGTCGTGGGAGGATTTTAAGAGGTCGCAGGACTTGTGGAAGCATATATATATATATATATATATATATATATATATATATATATATATATATATATACACACTGCTCAAAAAAATAAAGGGAACACTAAAATAACACATCCTAGATCTGAATGAATGAAATATTCTTATTAAATACTTTTTTCTTTACATAGTTGAATGTGCTGACAACAAAATCACACAAAAATTATCAATGGAAATCAAATTTATCAACCCATGGAGGTCTGGATTTGGAGTCACACTCAAAATTAAAGTGGAAAACCACACTACAGGCTGATCCAACTTTGATGCAATGTCCTTAAAACAAGTCAAAATGAGGCTCAGTAGTGTGTGTGGCCTCCACGTGCCTGTATGACCTCCCTACAACGCCTGGGCATGCTCCTGATGAGGTGGCGGATGGTCTCCTGAGGGATCTCCTCCCAGACCTGGACTAAAGCATCCGCCAACTCCTGGACAGTCTGTGGTGCAACGTGGCGTTGGTGGATGGAGCGAGACATGATGTCCCAGATGTGCTCAATTGGATTCAGGTCTGGGGAACAGGCGGGCCAGTCCATAGCATCAATGCCTTCCTCTTGCAGGAACTGCTGACACACTCCAGCCACATGAGGTCTAGCATTGTCTTGCATTAGGAGGAACCCAGGGCCAACCGCACCAGCATATGGTCTCACAAGGGGTCTGAGGATCTCATCTCGGTACCTAATGGCAGTCAGGCTACCTCTGGCGAGCACATGGAGGGCTGTGCGGCCCCCCAAAGAAATGCCACCCCACACCATGACTGACCCACAGCCAAACCGGTCATGCTGGAGGATGTTGCAGGCAGCAGAACGTTCTCCACGGCGTCTCCAGACTCTGTCACGTCTGTCACATGTGCTCAGTGTGAACCTGCTTTCATCTGTGAAAGCCAGGGCGCCAGTGGCAAATTTGCCAATCTTGGTGTTCTCTGGCAAATGCCAAACGTCCAGCACGGTGTTGGGCTGTAAGCACAACCCCCACCTGTGGACGTCGGGCCCTCATACCACCCTCATGGAGTCTGTTTCTGTTTGAGCAGACACATGCACATTTGTGGCCTGCTGGAGGTCATTTTGCAGGGAATTGGCAGTGCTCCTCCTGCTCCTCCTTGCACAAAGGCGGAGGTAGCGGTCCTGCTGCTGGGTTGTTGCCCTCCTACGGCCTCCTCCACGTCTCCTGATGTACTGGCCTGTCTCCTGGTAGCGCCTCCATGCTCTGGACACTACGCTGACAGACACAGCAAACCTTCTTGCCACAGCTCGCATTGATGTGCCATCCTGGATGGCCCCATGAAGACCAAACTGTCTCCATGCATGTTGATTTTTCTATCCCCACCGCACACCAACTATATTAATTTGGGGACAGGTTGAAACACATACCTGTGGATGTATTTCAAGGCCAACCTTCAAACTCAGTGCCTCTGCTTGACATCATGGGAAAATCAAAAGAAATCAGCCAAGACCCCAGAAAAAAAATTGGAGACCTCCACAAGTCTGGTTCATCCTTGGAAGCAATTTCCAAACGCCTGAAGGTATCACATTCATCTGTACAAACAATAGTACGCAAGTATAAACACCATGGGACCACGCAGCCATCATACCGCTCAGGAAGGAGACGCGTTCTGTCTCCTAGAGATGAACGTACTTTGGTGCGAAAAGTGCAACTCAATCCCAGAACAACAGCAAAGTACCTTGTGAAGATGCTGGAGGAAACGGGTACAAAAGTATCTATATCCACAGTAAAGCGAGTCCTAAATCAACATAACCTGAAAGGCCGCTCAGCAAGGAAGAAGCCACTGCTCCAAAACCGCCATAAAAAAAGCCAGACTACGGTTTGCAACTGCAAATGGGGACAAAGATTGTACTTTTTGGAGAAATGTTTTCTGGTCTGATGAAACAAAAATAGAACTGTTTGGCCATAATGACCATCGTTATGTTTGGAGGAAAAAGGGGGAGGCTTGCAAGCAGAACACCATCCCAACTGTGAAGCACGGGGGTGGCGGCATCATGTTGTGGGGGTGCTTTGCTGCAGGAGGGACTGGTGCACTTCACAAAATAGATGGCATCATGAGGAGGTAAAATTATGTGAATATATTGAAGCAACATCTCAAGACATCAGTAAGAAAGTTAAAGCTTGGTCGCAAATGGGTCTTCCAAATGGACAATGACCCCAAGCATACTTCCAAAGTTGTGGCAAAATGGCTTAAGGACAACAAAGTCAAGGTATTGGAGTGGCCATCACAAAGCCCTGACCTCAATCCTATAGAAAATTTGTGGGTGTAACGGATGTGAAATGGCTAGCTAGTTAGCGGGTACGCGCTACTAGCATTTCAATCAGTTACGTCGCTTGCTCTGAGACTTAAGTAGGGTTTCCCCTTGCTCTGCAAGGGCCGTGGCCTTTGTGGAGCGATGGGTAACAATGCTTCGTGGGTGTCAGTTGTTGATGTGTGCAGAGGGTCCCTGGTTCGCGCCCGTGTCGGGGCGAGGGGACGGTTTAAAGTTATACTGTTACATTGGTGCCGTGACCCGGATCACTGGTTGCTGCGGAAAAGGAGGAGGTTGAAAGGGGGGTGAGTGTAACGGATGTGAAATGGCTAGCTAGTTAGCGGGTACGCGCTACTAGCATTTCAATCAGTTACGTCGCTTGCTCTGAGACTTAAGTAGGGTTTCCCCTTGCTCTGCAAGGGCCGTGGCCTTTGTGGAGCGATGGGTAACGATGCTTCGTGGGTGTCAGTTGTTGATGTGTGCAGAGGGTCCCTGGTTCGCGCCCGTGTCGGGGCGAGGGGACGGTTTAAGGTTATACTGTTACATGGGCAGAACTGAAAAAGCATGTGCGAGCAAGGAGGCCTACAAACCTGACTCCATTACACCAGCTCTGTCAGGAGGAATGGGCCAAAATTCACCCAACTTATTGTGGGAAGCTTGTGGAAGGCTACCCGAAACGTTTGACCCAAGTTAAATAATTTAAAAGGCAATGCTACTAAATACTAATTGAGTATGTAAACTTCTGACCCACTGGGAATGTGATGAAAGAAATAAAGCTGAAATAAATCATTATCTCTACTATTATTCTGACATTTCACATTCTTAAAATAAAGTGGTGATCCTAACTGACCTAAAACAGGGAATCTTTACTAGGATTAAATGTCAGGAATTGTGAAAAACTGAGTTGAAATGTATTTGGCTAAGGTGTATGTAAACTTCCGACTCCAACTGTATATTGGCTGCGTCTGTCCTAGCTTGCTCATTACTGTCTTAATCAAAATTACGGATTGCCTCGAATCCGCTTGTCGTCCCCTTATGCCATAGTGTGTACATCTCAATTGTCAGTAGAAACCACATTTGTTTAAGCAAGTCAGCCATATCAGCTATGCTTTTTTCAAAGGCAGAGATATGAGACTGAATTACCTCTTTCACTGCCAGGCAAGGCTCTGCTGATAGCCAGGTGCAGCAGTGGTACGGTATTGGGCTTTATGTAGGCCCTAACAGTTTGTGGGTACCGTTTGTCACCGTCATAGTGGAATTAATGTATTGTTTAGTGTTGTGTTGCGTAGTGGCTTTGCTGGCATGCATCTAAAAAACATTTTGTTTGTTTGCCCCACCAAGATTTACATCGTAAAATCGCCACTGCATGTAGGCCTATTGGATTTGTTGGCATTAACTCGTTTACAAGACTCACAGTTTTAATAAGAAAGATGAAACATGTATTATGTTAAATTATAAAGTTAAAACGAGATTTATAGTAGAATGCATTTTTCACCCCAGATGCAGTACCCCTGTCTTGACTATATCCTCGGGTTAAAGAGCTGCCAGCCAGCCAAAGTAGGCTTCACCATGCTTTCTTGCACAAGGGTAATGGGCATCAGGCCGCTACATACTGACAGCACCATTTGTACACAGTCAGCTCAGCTGAGGAAGTGGTCTAGCCTACTTTGCGCCACATGAAAATTATTGCGGTCATATTTTCTTCTTCTGCACGAGCATTTTAGAACGGGCAAATCATTCCGGATGCTAGACCGAGTCAACAAAATATCTCGGGTATGTTATGATGACTGACTTCTTCTGAAAAGAGAGGTAAGCGATAGCATTAGCAACTCTGAATACGTTAGGCTATCTAATGGCTAAAATGATAAACTATTAAACGTCGTCGACTCAGTCAAGAAGGTTTTGGTAACCGTTTCAGTTTTTAGAAAAGCAACGTTCTATGCCTCAAACTTGGCTATGACTACGCTTCATTTCGCGACTTATTTTGTACGCATGTACGTTAACTAGGAACATTTTCTCTCCAAGGACACCGTCGTCAGGGCTGTCTGTCACTGTCTTTTTTTTTTAAATAATTTTTTATTTTTGGGGCTGTCTGTCACTGTCACCAGTCGACTGAGCTCTTTTTATGCCACGGAATATGTGTATTTCGCCATTGCACATATCTTTCATTGAGCAACAATGTAGCCTGTTTCGCTTGCCCACATTGCTACAATGTATCAAATCAGAATTGCTGGAGTGCGCATGGCACAGTTTTGTTGCGTAACTGGGGAATAGCCTACGATTCAGAATATAGGCTAACGTTTTTGCTCGTTGAAGCAGTTCTATCTACTGTACTTAGTGTCTCTCATTGGAGTGTCTCTCATGACAAGCTGAGTATCCCTCTGTTTATATCCAGATGCCTTGATACTACGAATATTTCCTGTAAAGAAATGAGGAATCACCCAGTTTACATTTGAATGACTATGCAAGGGGGCATTGAACTATGCCAATCAAATAAGGAGTGTGTCCCAAAAAAATACTATGCCCTTGTTCATGACTCACAGTTCCATTACATGTTACAGCGCTTGTTTACAGAAAATAGATTGAAGATGGAGGCGACCACCTGAGCTAGAATACAGCTCAGTAGTGAATTTCCATGAATAAAAAGTATAAAAATCCAAATATTGCAGGATATCCCGGTGTTCGGAGAATCAAACATAACTAAAAAATGTGCAGAAGTGTAGTTGGATGGAGGCACCCATGTATGGATCTGTGCAACACGAACTGTAGCAGTTTATCTTTTTTATTTGAAGGATTCTTTCTCGCTGATGAAAGATACAGGCCATTATGTGTCGAAAGTGGTATTGCAAGCAATGATTATTTACGTTTTTAAACGTTCAAACGCAGCGTCGAAATTGTAGTTCACATGAGCCAGTCGTGGGCGAAGCTAACTGCTGAAAACTGTAAGGAGAAGGCAGAATGCTGCCTTGAGTTTAAGAGCTACCAAATACTGTACCCGCCTACAGCAAAAGGGGCATTTGGTTTATGCATTGCAAACCTATATTTATTTTTTCTCTGCTTTATTCCTCCTGGTCCTTCCCAGGGGCGTCAATTGTGTATGGCCACACCATTCCAATCCCGATTAAAAGGCAAATACAGTTAATGATATTGGTAACTGGCTTTAGGACCATGCGGACGTCTGGGAGAGGGAGGGAAGGTTTGTATGGTTGGCTGGCTTTATGTAGAGCGCATCCATGCAGCTCCAATCAACAGCGGGATTTTTTTCTCAACACATTGTCAGTGGTGTGTGGGTAAAATCACTGGAGAAGCCAAGCCATAAAAAGAATCCATATTACAACCGATGTGTTGTGATAATTGCGTTGTTTCCACTATAACCTGTTAGTTCATATGCCTTGCCACCGTGATACATAAGCCTAAATGCGAGACAATAAGAATAAACAGTAACCACGTTTCCATCCACAGTTTTTATGCGAGTAAAGTAATACAGCATTAAAGAAATGTATGGCAGCTGTGATGGAAACAGTTAGTTTCGATACAACAGAATTTGTTCTTGTTCTGCTTGTTAGGATCATTTTGTGTCTGTAAAATTAATTATGCGAGAAATGCCAGTGGAAACGCCTTTATGTGCAAATATTGATATAATAACCATCATATCAAAGTTCACTTGGAGTAACGTGTTGATATGGTGTGTGGTCCTCCTCCCACTATGACTGAAAACCATGCAGTTTACTAGGCTACAGATGAAATAACTTATGAACATTAGGGATGCACTGATATGACATTTTTGGCAGATACCGATATTCAATATTTTCCTTGCCAAAAAAACAATACCGATATTTACCATTTTTGCGTCCTTTTAAGCATTCTAGTACAGTTCAATAGTTAACACACACACATGGACGCAGCGGTCTAAGTCACTGAATCTCAGTTCAGAGGCTTCACTACAGTCCCTGGTTTGAATCCAGGCTGTATCACATCCGGCTGTGATTGGGAGTCTCATAGGGCGGCGCACAATTACCCAGCGTTGTCCGGGTTTGGCCGGGGTAGGCCGTCATTGTAAATAAACATTTGTTCTTAACTGACTTGCCTAGTTAAATAAAGGTTACACACACACACACCACACCAAAAGTTATTTTGTTTGCATTTACGTATGTCCCCATTACCAGAAAACATAATAAAAACCTATTTCTTTCACTTACTTGCTGTGCTGCTTCGTTGTTCATTTGTTCAGTCGTTTCATTCTCAACCTGGATTTCATCATACATGTCAAGCCGCGAAGTTTCAGCTCTGTCTGTCCATGGCCTCTCTTCCTCGGTGCGCACTGTCACTGTGTCCTTTTCCATCTTGTCCAGCTGTGTATGTAACATTTCACGTAAACCCTGTTTCTTGTCTGCATCGAAGTAGCAGTCCTTGTACCTAGCATCGAGGTGGAAATGTTTTTCTTACGAAGCCACTCCTTCGTTGCCCAGGCGGTGTGTTTGGGATCATTGTCATGCTGAAAGACCCAGCCACGTTTCATCTTCAATGCCCTTGTTGATGGAAGGAGGTTTTCACTCAAAATCTCACGATACATGGCCCCATTCATTCTTTCCTTTACACGGATCAGTCGTCCTGGTCCCTTTGCAGAAAAACAGCCCCAAAGCATGATGTTTCCACCCCCATGCTTCACAGTAGGTATGGTGTTCTTTGGATGCAACTCAGCATTCTTTGTCCTCCAAACACGACGAGTTGAGTTTTTACCAAAAAGTTATATTTTGGTTTCATCTGACCATATGACATTCTCCTAATCTTCTTCTGGATCATCCAAATGCTCTCTAGCAAACTTCAGACGGGCCTGGACATGTACTGGCTTAAGCAGGGGGACACGTCTGGCACTGCAGGATTTGAGTCCCTGGCGGCGTAGTGTGTTACTGATGGTAGGCTTTGTTACTTTGGTCCCAGCTCTCTGCAGGTCATTCACTAGGTCCCCCCGTGTGGTTCTGGGATTTTTGCTCACCGTTCTTGTGATCATTTTGACCCCACGGGGTGAGATCTTGCGTGGAGCCCCAGATCGAGGGAGATTATCAGTGGTCTTGTATGTCTTCCATTTCCTAATAATTGCTCCCACAGTTGACTTCTTCAAACCAAGCTGCTTACCTATTGCAGATTCAGTCTTACCAGCCTGGTGCAGGTCTACAATTTTGTTTCTGGTGTCCTTTGACAGCTCTTTGGTCTTGGCCATAGTGGAGTTTGGAGTGTGACTGTTTGAGGTTGTGGACAGGTGTCTTTTATACTGATAACAAGTTCAAACAGGTGCCATTAATAGAGGTAACGAGTGGAGGACAGAGGAGCCTCTTAAAGAAGAAGTTACAGGTCTGTGAAAGCCAGAAATCTTGCTTGTTTGTAGGTGAACAAATACTTATTTTCCACCATAATTTGCAAATAAATTCATTAAAAATCCTACAATGTGATTTTCTTTTCTCATTTTGTCTATGATGACAATTACAGGCCTCTCTCATCTTTTTAAGTGGGAGAACTTGCACAATTGGTGGCTGACTAAATACTTTTTTGCCCCACTATCTCGCTGAGATTTTCCTATTCTTTCAAATGACTGCTCGACTTGAACTTGTTTAGTTGTTGGAAGTGTGCGCTTAGTATCTTTCTGCTTTTGTTCTGTGTAGCGCTGTATTTTTGGTGGCATCATTACATCATCTACTTACGTTAAATAGGTATGCACGTCAGCTTTGACATTGGTTTTGCACATCGGCGTTAAACTAGACGTCAGGCCGATGTTGGCATTTTTAGCTACCGATATATCGTGCATCCCTAATGAACATCACAGGGGTGGTGGAAGTCCACTGTGATCTTGATACTCCTTTGCAATAAATATCGAGGGTCTTATTCTGGTGACATGATTATCGATGCTTGACATCCGTTTGACAAATGCAAATATTCTTGCCCTTATCATAATAATCTCAGACTATACCTGCACAGCCTACCCGTGCTGTATCTGCGAGCTGTTGGCTAGAGCGCAGGTGCCAGGACCAAAAGTAGGCAAGCCAGGGGGGGAAAAAGCCATAATTATTGCAACCTATGTGTTGTGATAATTGCGTTGTTTGCTCTATAAATTGTTAGTTCATACAGGCCTAAGGCGGAGACAATAAGAAGACACAGTGGCAGAATAAATTCAACCATATCTTTGTTTCATCGCAAAAACCGGAGAGAAACATCTGTCTGGTTAAGTCCACAAAACATATTGCATGTAACAAACAGTTACATGCCCTACAGCATAGTCAAGCAAGTACATTTCCCCGTTATTTTCAGACTACTAAACAACTACTGATTTTGAAGCATGGAGAGTTTTCGCAAAGAAACCAGGCCTCCATTAATCCAGCACCATTTCAACTTTAACATAGACTAAGCATAGGTGATTCGATTAATACAGTGACAACTAAAAGATATCAAAAACTATTTAGTCCAATCAACGTAAACTAAATATGATGTGGCTGTCCATGGTACTGATTTCTGTGTGTGTGTGTGTGTGTGTGTGTGTGTTTGCAAGTAGAAAAAACTTGATTCACCCTACTTGTTGAGATAAGTCAGCAATGCCATCCTCCTCTTTCATGTTGCCTAAATGGTCTATGACTCTGTCATACAGTACATGCTTTTGGTTTTTGTTCTAGGCTACCAGGCTAAAATGCTTGCTTGCTAGCCTAACTTCCTTTCATGGGCAACAATGTGCCAGGCCTACTACATTTAGCTACATGTTGAACTTCCATCATCGCAGGCCAGGGGCACAATGTATACATTTGTGGTTGGATCACAATCGCCATTATAATCATTAGCCAGTGTGGAGAATTAAGTAAAACCACAAGTCCAAATCCCCTTCTCCATCCATGGCTAATTTAGGAATGGGCCAATTTTAGCTAGCCACCCACCGGATCGCAACAACACAACGAGATGCAATGACGTTTGGCTTCTGATGTGATTGGTGTGAAGCCAAATCCAAACTGGCTCCCCTTGACACTTTTTTCTTTTTTTGGTGCACCAGGACCATTCACAGCTGAGGTCACTTAGTTTAGCTCAACACTGATTGGCTATTATTTAATATATTTTTTTATCAAGGGAGGCCAAATGCTCGCTGGCTTCCGTTGCATTTAATGCTACGGGCAGGAACAATGTCATACTGTTTATGACCAGAAAGCATCAGGTAGAGGGGCTACACATACTGAGATAGAGGGGCGTTGTTTCGTTCGCTCGGATGCTTTCTCCGGTGAGATACATTCAGACTCCTGCTAATTGAACGACATTTATGAAACACATTGAGGAGAGACAAAAGATACATTATTTAGTCTTTTTAAAAGTTTGTTCTTAGTAAAATGTTTTGGGGGAGCCTGGCTTCCCTTGGCATCCATGAATACACGACACTGCACATTGCAGAGGTAAACGATGGCTGTAGTAGATGGCTTTGGCTAGGTTACTGCTGTTTGCCGTGACACTTTTCCATACCCTAGCTTTAGCTGAAATGACAACCCTGTGACCTTGTCCTTTAACACAGATAATGTAAACGTCTTATGGGGCACACCAGTGCATTAATAGACTCAGACTGCAGAAGAGGCTGGTGGTAGGAGCTATAAGAAGACGGGCTCATTGTAATGGCTGGAAATGAATAAATGGAACCGAGTCAAACATGTGGTTTCCATTTGTTTGATTCCGTTCCATTAATTCCATTCCAGACATTACAATGAGCCGTCCTCCTATAGCTCCTCCCACAAGCCTCCTCTGATAGACTGCCCATATGTTCCAAAATTGTTGACCTTCCTACGGAGAGTGGCTGAGATTCCATGCATTGAGGGAGGACAAAAGAGAGTGGGAGAGGGATAGGTGGATAAATGAAAAAGGGGAGGGCCTTACACAGTGTAAATTAGCTGTGCTGAGTAGGGATTGGACACGGGGAATGGTGTGGTGGTTTGGGAGAAGACTGTTCCGGGCCTCTCTCACATTGCCTCTAGGAGTGCATATCTCTTATTGCTGTCATGACTCAGCTTGTCTGGCCAGTCAAGAGCAAGCAGCTGGAAAGTGGAGCAGCACAGTCTAGCCTATTAGCTACATGTCTGATCCTGAGAGAACACAGAGGAAACACATTGGGACTGGGACAAACTTTTCATAGGGTTGGATGGGTATAGTGTTTCCTTTCCTACATGTGTGTATGAATGCTTTTTAGTGAAATTATATTTGTGTGAATATGCTAATACCCGAGTGATAACCTACTGGGCACACATTGGTTGAATCAACAGTGTTTCCACATAATTTCGATTAAATTCCGTTGAACCAACATGGAATAGACGTTGAATTGACGTCTGTGCCCAGTGGGAACTAACACTTACTTAGCTTCGATGTAACCAAGAGAGTGTTGACAATGTCAAAAACACTTACTGTGTCATTGACTTAGTAGGTGACGTTGTGCTTTTTGGAGGTCATTGATATGATATACTGCACTAGGTTGAGTGTCATGTTGCGTTGAAGGTTCACGTTAAACTACGGTAAACCAAGACCCACGGGAAACAGAGACTGTTTACGTTTCCTCAAGATGTAAACTAGTTGGAACAGGTGAGTCATGCATTCAAGTTTTCTTCTGAATAAATGACGTTGTTTCCTTGTAACCAAATGAATCAATGAAATTGGAGACAGTTATTGGCTCATTGACTGATTTGCTTTCCTTTGACAGTGTTGAAAGCCTACTAGGAGGATGTGGCAGTGTTGGATCGGCTCAGGGGTCCTCAGGAGGAGATGGCGAGGCACTCTCAATGATGTACTTCCCAAATCTAACATCTCTATTTCACAAAGAGGTGAGAAAAACGGTGTCTGTGTAGCATAACAGTATTGTTATGTCTGTATAACAATTGTAATAAATTGAGTGAGGGAGGGAATATTTACAGCATACTGTATGTATTATGTATTCCTTATAACCACTGAGAATTATATGGCGTAGTGACTGTGTTTGTCTTCAGATGTGAATCTCAGCAGAGTCCTCACTTATAGGAAGATGAGCTCATGTCACAGGTGAGTCAACATTCTCTTCTACAGACGTGCACATTTGACAGAAACACCAAACCAACTACTCATTACCCGGACATTGACATTTTACAGTTCCACCCCTACATACAGTGTAGATAGACAACACATAGGGGCAGTTTCCTGGATACAGATGAAGCCTAATACTGGACTAAAAAGCATTTTTTAATGGCAATTCTCCATTGAGCTTGCTTTTTAGTCCAGGACTAGGCTTAATCTGTGTCCAGGAAACCTTAAAGTGCTAGTCTTAGTGCTCGATCAGTATTGTGTGTGTGTGTGTGTCCTGGAGACTTGCTACCTGTTGTGACACGTAAGTAGAGAAATAGTCAGTGTTGTTGAGTGAGCCTCTCTGTGTCCACCCCCACAGACAGCTGAGGCTTCCAGGAGGACTATGGAGGAGGTTGAAATCCTCCTCCTATTCAGCCAGTGGATTTCATTCAAGTTTTTTTTGCTCCAGTCTAGTCCATAATCAAACAGGTAAACCGAGTTTGTACATATGTCCCATCACTTAAGGTTGAAGTCTGGTCCTCGTAATTCACACCATCTGTCGTGTAGGTCCCCGCTATGTATTAGGAACTATAAGGAAAATAAGTATGCAATAAACTGACAAGTATTAAAAAGCAAAAACAAGTAAGAGCAAAGTGGTAAGTGTTCCATAACTGCATGTTCCTTACTGTTCTGTACTTACTGGTCTGTTATAGGGTGGTTACATAGATTATAAGAAGATAGTTAATCCTACTGTAGGTAATGTGTGGCCATACTAATCCTTTAACGAGAGGTTTTGGCATAGGTATTTCAGTAATCTTGGTGGTCTTGATAATTCAAGAGAATGTGTTCGTTCATTGCTGTGTTTAAATACTGGTCCTTTCCTTCACAGATCCCATTGAGATCCACAAGAAGAAGTTGACCTTATGGTTCAGCCACCTACCTCAGGAAGAGAAGCAATTCGGGGGCTACTTCACCCCCGAGACCATGCACGTGGAGCCACTCATCCTGGAGAGGAAGCCAGAAGAGAGGAAAGGGCCCTTAATCACCCCCCTCCTCAAGCCATCCCAGGCCCCCCAGAGCGACTCGGTCACCGTGGAGCAGCTCTTTGAGCCCACTCAGCAAGGAGGCAGGGAGCGGGGCCTTAACGTGCTGCTGTACGGGGCGGTCGGGACAGGGAAGAGCACAGTGGTGCGGAAGCTGGTTCTAGACTGGTGTGCCGGGCTCACTTTGACCCAGTTCAAACTACTGGTGCCCTTCTCCTGCGAGGACCTCTCCCAGTTATCCAAGTCCACATCTTTGAGAGACCTAGTCAGCAGGAAATACCTGCACCTGAAAAAGATCCCCATGCTGAGTGGAGAGAGCGACCAGGCCAAGGATGTGCTGTTTCTGTTTAACGGCATGGAGAAGATGAAACTGGACTTCCGCATTAGTGCCACAGAGCTGTGCAGCGACCCCAACGAGGCCCTCCCATCCGGGGCAGTGGTGGTGAACCTGCTCAGGAAGTACCTGCTGCCTGAGGTAAGGGCCCACAACCTACATTTAGTCAGTTACATACAGTAAAATGTGCTGTGTGCTAAGGAAAGTGCTGTTTGAGCAATGCAGATGCTGCCATAAAATCAAACAGAAAAATACAGTATGTTACCATTCAAGGTTATCAACTTCAATCAGGTTCAGTATGTCTATTTCCAACCCCAGTAAGTTGTGATGAAACATTTTTAGTAATGTACATGTATTGATCATTTAACTCAATTTTTTTTAGGCCAGTATTTTGGTCACCACCAGGTTGTCTGCCCTTGACCACATCCCTACAAAGTATGTGAAACGCTATGCACAGATATATGGCTTTAATGACCCAGATCGCCAGCGAGCATATTTCACAAGCCGACTGCTGCAACAGATTGGAGAGAAGCCGAGAAACCAGGAGGCCCACTCCCTCATCGAGCTGCTTTACCTCAACCTACAGAGGGAGAGCCAGTTGGCGGCCGCCTGCTTTTTACCTTCCTATTGCTGGCTGACTTGTGCCATCCTCCACTTTTTACATTTCACCGACGCACAGGCACCCATACGTACGCTAACTGGTATCTATACCAGCTTTCTGAGACTCAACTTTGGAGGGGAGGTGCTGGACATGGGTGGGGCTGTATCTTCTCCAGATGACCAGAACTCATTGATGCTCTATGTAGTCCGCACTGTGGGCAAACTGGCCTTTGACGGCGTCTCCAAAAAGCGCACTTCCTTCTCCGAGGAGGAACTGGAACAGTTTGTGGGGGGTAAGACCAAAACAGATGAGGAACTGCGTCAGCTGGCCGTGTTCCGCACTGACGTCCTCGACTTCTTCCTGGTGCCCTGCGTCGAGACCAAAGGGTCAGAGCTTGATGAAAAGGAGAAGCGCTACGTGTTTGCCATTCCCGCCATGCAAGAGTACCTGGCTGCCCTGTACGTCGTCCTCGGCGAGAACAAGACGGCTCTGGAGAAACTAAGCAAAGAGGTGACTGTGGTCATCGGCCAAGTGGGCGAAGATGTCAACACCCTCATCAGCATCATCTCCAAGTTCATCCCCCTCAGGGTCTTTGCTGTTTTCAACCTGCTCAAGCTCTTTCCCAGCCTGTTTGAAAAGATCAGCAGCCGCAGCAAGGGCCGCATCGCCCGCACCATGGCGGCAGAGATGTTCCGCAGCGAGGACAGCTTCAACGAGGACGTGCTGGACCAAGTGGAGCAGAGCCTGCTGGGAGTTCACGGCCCCCAGCCCCAGGAGCGCCTGGACAGCCGGGCCTTCGAGCTCTACCCTATCTTCATGGGCGGCCTGCTTCACTACGAGAACCGGGTTCTGCTGGAGCAGCTGGGCTGCAGCATCAAGAGCACCACGGTGGCTCAGATCACACGGACCCTCAAGAGGCACTTGGCGGCGGAGATCGTGAAGTGGCAGCCCCCTGAGGAGCTCATGGACCTGCTGGTGCTCCTCTACGAGTTCCAGAATCCCCGGCTCACGGCAGAGGTCCTGCTCTCCATCCGCAGCATCAAGCTGTCCACCGTGCGCATGACGCCCCTCAAATGCTTTATTCTGAGCTCTGTGCTGGCCTGCGCACCCACGAGGTACCACCTGGAGGAGCTGGACCTTTCTTCCTGTCACCTGACCAACGACCTGCTGACCATGCTGTGGCCCGCCTTCCGCCACACGCACAACCTCAAGTGAGAGAAGGTTTGATTTGTGGGCCTTTAGTCAAGTAAACTTTTTTTTGTTAGGATCTATTTATTATTTTTTTTACAAAGTTCTCACCAACTCACAAGATTGACCTCTTGTATCTGTCCATGGTAACAGTCACTACTTACCACAGTAAAAAGGTCATATTACTAGTGTATTTTTACCTACTACGTTACATATACCCTCGGTTCACCTCATTGAATTATGTTATCATTTTCAGAATACAGGTGGTAAATCTAAGTGGAACCAAAGCCTTAACACTCCAAATATTAGCCTTTTATTGCTAGTTAATGTTTGCGAGGGAGGCCTTAAAATCATTAATTGCCAAGTGACATATCAGGTCCCTAACTTGATCCTTCAAGTAACATTCATGGGTTCATTCATGGTATTATAGCCTAAATATGTTTGACTTGCTGCATAAAAAGTGTACTCCCTGTGGGCATTGAGAACAGGGTATTTTCATGCTATTAAAGGAAGGAGCATTGGTAGTAAAGGGAGACTTTATTACCCATAATATATCCTTTATCTATTTTAGTGTTATCAGGTTATTCAGTCTGGCCTGCTTTTTGGTTGTGGTTGTAAAAAAAAAAAAAGCATGGTGTTACTTCATTAAGAATTGCAACATGGAGTTGTTGTGTTCAATGTCTTTTTAATCTGGAGTTCACAAGTTTAAAAGGAGTGTAATCTGTGTTCAATCTTTGTATTTAATAGTTGTTCTATTGACAGTACCTGAGGTTCGTGGATTGCAGGCTAACGCATGTGTGTGGGCGTGTGTTTGTGATAGCTGTGTATGCTTTTTTTCTCCGTTGTCTTCAGTCTCCAGTTTAATAGCCTGGGTCCTGAGTCCTGCATTCTCCTGAGAGATCTACTACTTGAACCCAACAGTACTATTAGATCTCTACAGTAAGACGCTGACTCTTTACCAAGCTTATGGCCTTATTGCCTTTTCTATGGCTCAAAAAGGTAGGTATTGGTAATAATAAAAAATTAACTCATCAATGGAATGTACCACTTACCTTAAGTATGATAACTAATACTTTATCAGTAAATATTGCCATATTTATTTGCTTTGGTCAGAAAGGGACAATTTCTCTCATTTGAGAATTTGCTCACTTTACACTTCAAATAAGAGATGTACTGTATGTAAAACTCCCACATTGTCCAAATGAGGGTTGGTCTAATGTCGAACTAACAGACATGCTGCTTCAACCAGCCTTCACTTGTCCAGTCTGAATGCTGATACAGTGCCCTGTGACTGTCCCTCTGTAGCCTGTGTGATAATCCGCTGTCAGAGTCCGGGGCTCGCTGTCTGCTGGACGCCCTGCTAGGGAACCAGTCTCTCAGACAGCTGTCCCTGATGCACACGGGCATGGGCGACAAGGGGGCCTGCGAGCTGGCCGAGAGGCTCAACCATCACACGGGCCTGCAGGAGCTCAACGTGGCCTACAACAACATCGGGGACAACGCTGCTCTGACCCTGGTGGACGCCTGCAGAGAGCACCCCAGCATCCACACTGTGCAGTAAGCTAAGCAGCACCGTACCCACATGTCCTGGAATTACAGTATATGGGGTTAGGCGGGGCAATAAATTGTTCTGTGGGGGCCAGATTTAGCTCGTGGGCCAACAGTTGCAGACTCCTATATACACACAAAAAATGAACTTGCATGACTCGACCACTATGGTTTCTATGATACTTTTATTTAGTTTATTTTCTTTTCATCATGCACTTATTATGCATCGTCTTTGTATGAAGTGGCGTTTGAATGTGTCTATATGTAGGTTATGTGTATACATCTATTCCATTGTGTTCGACAGCTTGTACCTGAATCCTCTCAGCAATGTGGGGAAGCAGTCCTTGTACGTACGAGGAGTCCCGCCGGAGCAGGGCGGCACGGGGCGGCGCGTGAAGGTGCTGGCCTCGGTCACCGAGGGCTCGAACATCTCGGAGGACTGGCACCCCATTCTGAGCGTCATCAGTAAGAACGCCTCGTCCTGGGAGCGCGAACGCGTCAGGGAACAGCTGCAGATCTTCCTCCGAGACCTGGAGTGGGGTAGGAAGCAGGCACCAAGCTTCTGGAAAAAGATGCACTTCCGCAGGGTGGAGAAGGGCGTCAGGCAGACGCTGCAGATGATTCAGAAGGACATCCCGACGAGGACCGGTGGGAGTACCAAGTAATGTTCAAGCAATGTCTGCGTTTTTTATTTTTATCATGAGCCATGATGTTCCAGTCTTCCAGTCTTTCAACCAGAGCATAAACCCACGTATCCATCGCCTTGAAGAAATGTAGCAAGTGAGAAGTGGGACAGCCAAATCTATGCAAAAATGAATTGAATAAAATATGAAATTGTATGAAACTGAAAGTGTCCTTTTCAAGACTACGTAGGAATGTGTTGCATAATCAGTTATGCAGAATTATGCACATAGCCATATTTGTTTTGGGCCTCCTTATGTACCTGTGTGCAAAATGTGTAGTATCTTGTATTTTCTCCCTATTTTTTGCTTGGGGACGTCTGTTCGTGTTGAATAAATATATTCAGGTAGGTTTAAAAGGAAATGCGTTCCGTTTGTGTTTATTATTAAGTGTTTTTCTGTTTTTAATAGGAACAATCAGTTGATAAAGTCAACATGGATTGATACTTGAAAATACATCTAGTGTTGCATGTACTGTCGAAAGCCATTGGTTGCAACACTTTTCTATTACATTTACTAGATGAAATGCTCAAAGCAATGGCTTCAATGTCCTCATGGGACTTAAAAACATTTAGATTTTTTTAATAGCAGGCTGTGTGCTGTGCTGCATCAAACAATTTGCTTACTCAATTTGCTTACTCACTTACCTATTGATGTACTTGAAGGTTGTCCTTCATTCATTTGTACTGGATACTATTTTGTGTGATAGAATTGAATAGGTTATTCAGTGCTTGTATTGGAAATGATAGACTTTTAGACTGTTTTGCTCTAGCACAGGATAGAGGAGCAATGTGAATCTGTTGTATGTGTGCTTTGATTCAATTAATTTAAATTAAAAAGACCAAATCAATATCATTACGGTAAGTCCATTTTGAAATTCATTACATCAGGTTTAGAATGGACAATGATGTACTCGAGGTCCCCACACCAACACATTTAAATCATACCCCTAACCTAGATCCTCATAGTATTTCCAGATAGGCTCATTGCTGTTTTAGTCTCATTGTGCCCATAATCAACCATTATTTCACCTGCAGTGTAGTACTCATGACCCCAATGGCCTTACATCGACAGTATAGTCAATACATTCAACTTGTTGGTATCAACTCAAGAGTTGTTCAAGCTCGTAAACCATTGTATAACAACACATCTAAGAAACCTGGGGAGTGTTTAGTGCTCTGATGGGTTACCAGGTCTGGTCACAGGTTAGCTAAACATTAACCCTAGGAGACCTAGTGTTATGGTGGAGGAAGAAGGAGTTACCATCTCGAATGCTGACAAAACAGAGGAATCTTAACGTCCCAATGTGCTGTGTCCCGTGCACCTCCACACAACCTCAGGCAGCCAGGAGAACGTCCAGGCACAAGGACAGACAGAAGCCATGAGGTACACCACAGGTAAAAGTCTGTTTTTCTACGTCTAGTCACAACACGGACAAGAGAATATAATGTATATACGTTTTGGCCCAAAGCCTTTTCTCAAGACCAGTCTCCATTGTTAAGACACAGACGTGCTTCTAGGCTGGTCTTGCTTCAGAAATCGAATGAGTGCATAAGAGATTTATATATTCAAATAGCATTTTACGTTACAATATAGGTATATATAGATTATAGGTATATTCTGACATGCATTCTCTCTTTGAGTCAGTGTGAGTGTGTTCTAAAGTGTGTTTAATTATTAGTGATTAAAATGTAGCCTTCTGTGTTATGTGACAGTGCTGGAAATGAATGTCTCTACCTTTTACGAAGTAACAAGTTTGATTTTAAAATGAAAATGACTGGATTATACATTTGAGCGTTTTTTTGGATGAATAATGAATTCTGAACCGCTAACCCCATCAGCATACATGAATATGCTAGCCTACATTGACTGCTATATCCAAAATAAACATGTTGATAGTCAACATACAACATGGGCAGTCCTTGCTAGGTCTACCGAAAATAGAGAATGAAAAAAGGCAGCATTCCTTTAGTAAAACGCCCTGTGATAAAAGCTGTCCGGTCCCTCCACAGCTAGAACAATGACAGTCAGCAGATAGCTGGGAACATGACACTGCAGATATCACCACTAACAACCTGGCAGACTGCACAGACCTCTCCTTGCCAAGAGATTGAATGTAGGTATGTGTTGTCAGTGTGTGTGTGTGTGTGTATGGTGTGTGCAACAGTCGAGCAGGAAGGGAAGGGATGAATGATGCATACAAGTGAGAAATGCTTGTATAAGGGCTGACATGCTGTGGCGTGTGTGTGTGAGTATCCTCCTCCTTCTAATAATAGTCACTAAGCCAGGTTAGGATATTCATGATGAAAGATGGAGCCAAATCTTCAAATGACATTACAGTAATAAGTAATGAATGGACTTGACTGTGCCTATCAAATGCTATATTGGGACACGGGTCCCTCACATGAAATCTTTGAGCTAATGATCCCCTGTGACTGCCCAGTGATGCTCATGCATCCGGACAGGGCCGTGGGAACATACAGTGCCTTCAGAAAGTATTCAAACCCTATGACTTTTTCCATATTTTGTTGTGTTACAGCCTGAATTCATAATAGATTAAATATATTTTTTTTCGCACCCATCTACACACAATACCTCATAATGACAGAGTTAAAACATGTTTTTTAAATTATTTTCACAATTTTTGAAAATAAAATAGAGAAATATCTAATTTACACCCCTAAGTCAATACTTTGTAAAAACCCCTTTGGAGTGATTACATCTGTGAGTCTTTCTAGGTAAGTCTAGAAGAGCTTTCCACACCTGGATTGTGCAACATTTGCACATGATTATTTTCAAAATTCTTCAAGCTCTGTCAAATTGGTTGTTGATCATTGCTAGACAACCATTTTCAGGTCTTGCCATAGATTTTCAAGTAGATTTAAGTCAAAACTGTAACTCGGCCACTCAAAACATTCACCGTCTTCTTGGTAAGCAATTTCAGTGTAGATTTTGTAGCCTTGTGTTTTTGTTAGGAATTTTGTTAATAAATAATTAAAACAATTTCTAGCTTTAGATAAAACTATAACTAATTGAACTCTGCACGCCTGGTGAAAAGAGATTTGTGTTGTGGGTTATAAAATAAGCAGAAAGGGTCGTTAAACTATGGTTGAACTGACCCAACTTAGCCCTGAGGTGTTTAGATAAGGCTGTGGGTAACTTTTTAGGTCTTCCATTATCTTGAGTTGTCTGCTAAAGTGGTAATAAATTATAGTGAGCCTTCAGGAGGATAGATTATATTGTGTGTCATGTGCGTGCTCCGAGAATAAATTCTATTATCTAATTTTAATAAGACTGTATCCTGTCTATTTTATGTTAATAAGTATCTTACAAATTCTTATAAATAGACAGATTGAATTTAATTAATGAGTACATTAGAGGAATAATTTAATTCCACTAACAGTTTTAGGTTATTGTCCTGCTGAAAGGTGAATACAACTCCCAGTGTCTGGTGGAAAGCTGACTTAACCAGGTTTTCCTCTAGGATTTTGCTTGATGGTTGTACAGTCATAACAAATAAAACTGAAGGACCTCGGCATTACTCTGTACCCTGATCTCTCTTTTGACGAACATATCAAGACTATTTCAAGGATAGCTTTT
This sequence comes from Salvelinus namaycush, assembly GCF_016432855.1. Classification (NCBI taxonomy): domain Eukaryota; kingdom Metazoa; phylum Chordata; class Actinopteri; order Salmoniformes; family Salmonidae; genus Salvelinus; species Salvelinus namaycush. The sequence goes on along the minus strand of NC_052340.1, from coordinate 4,511,176 downwards.
TTCCATCTACGTAACATTGCAAAAATGTGAAACTTTCTGACCTTACAAATAATCGTATGTGTGGGGTACAGAGATGAGGTAGTCATTCAAAAATCATGTTAAACACTATTATTGCATGCAACATATTATTTGACTTGTTAAGCAACTATTCACTCCTAAACCTATTTAGGTTTGCCATATCAAAGGGGTGAATACTTATTGACTTAAGACATTTCAGCTTTTCACCTTTTGTTAATTTGTAAAAATGTCCAAAAAAAGTTATTCCACTTTGACATTAGTCGTGGCCAAAAGTTTTGAGAATGACACAAATATTAGTTTCCACAACGTTTGCTGCTTCAGTGTCTTTAGATATTTTTGTCAGATGTTACTATGGAATGCTGAAGTATAATTACAAGCATTTCATAAGTGTCAAATGCTTTTATTGACAATTACATGAAGTTGATGCAAAGAGTCAATATTTGCAGTGTTGACCCTTCTTTTTCAAGACCTCTGCAATCCGCCCTGGCATGCTGTCAATTAACTTCTGGGCCACATCCTGACTGATGGTAGCCCATTCTTGCATAATCAATGCTTGGAGTTTGTCAGAATTTGTGGGGTTTTGTTTGTCCACCCGCCTCTTGAGGATTGACCACAAGTTCTCAATGGGATTAAGGTCTGGGGAGTTTCCTGGCCATGGACCCAAAATATCGATGTTTTGTTCCCCGAGCCACTTAGTTATCACTTTTGCCTTATGGCAAGGTGCTCCATCATGCTGGAAAAGGCATTGTTCATCACCAAACTGTTCCTGGATGGTTGGGAGAAGTTGCTCTCGGAGGATGTGTTGGTACCATTCTTTATTCATGGCTGTGTTCTTAGGCAAAATTGTGAGAGAGCCCACTCCCTTGGCTGAGAAGCAACCCCACACATGAATGGTCTCAGGATGCTTTACTGTTGGCATGACACAGGACTGATGGTAGCGCTCACTTTGTCTTCTCCGGACAAACTTTTTTCCAGATGCCCCAAACAATTGGAAAGGGGATTCATCAGAGAAAATGACTCTACCCCAGTCCTCAGCAGTCCAATCCCTGTACCTTTTGCAGAATATCAGTCTGTCCCTGATGTTTTTCCTGGAGAGAAGTGGCTTCTTTGCTGACCTTCTTGACACCAGGCCATCCTCCAAAAGTCTTCGCCTCACTGTGTGTGCAGATGCACTCACACCTGCCTGCTGCCATTCCTGAGCAAGCTCTGTACTGGTGGTGCCCCGATCCCACAGCTGAATCAACTTTAGTAGATGGTCCTGGCGCTTGCTGGACTTTCTTGGGCGCCCTGTAGCCTTCTTCACAACAATTGAACTGCTGTCCTTGAAGTTCTTGATGATCCGATAAATGCTTGATTTAGGTGCAATCTTACTGGCAGCAATATCCTTGCCTGTGAAGCCCTTTTTGTGCAAAGCAATGATGACGGCACTTGTTTCCTTGCAGGTAACCATGACTGACAGAGGAAGAACAATGATTCCAAGCACCACCCTCCTTTTGAAGCTTCCAGTCTGTTATTCGAACTCAATCAGCATGACAGAGTGATCTCCAGCCTTGTCGTCGTCAACACTCACACCTGTGTTGAGGGAATCACTGACATGATGTCAGCTGGTTCTTTTGTGGCAGGGCTGAAATGCAGTGGAAATCTTTTTGGGGGATTCAGTTCATTTGCATGGCAAAGAGGGACTTTGCAATTAATTGCAATTCATCTGATCACTCTTCATAACATTCTGGAGTATATGCAAATTGCCATCATACAAACTGAGGCAGCAGACTTTGTGAAAATTAATATTTTTGTCATTCTCAAAACTTTTGGCCACAACTGTATGGGGTAATGTAAGTAGGCCAGTGACATTTTTTATTTATTTAATCCATTTTAAATTTAGGCTGTAACACAACAAAATGTGGAAAAAGTCAAGGGGTGTGAGTACTTTCTGAAGGCACTGCATCTCAGTTGAAGATGAGTAACCTGGATGTTTGGATTAAGGACATACAGGTAATTCCTGGAATCATTACTGCAGAGAAAATAAACTTGAGTGATTTTTGGCACTATCTTTTTTCTGTCATTCTAGGTCTTGAGGATGCAATGGAATTTCCACGGTAAGAGGAGTGATCATAGTTTTTTTGTTTTGATGGCTACAAATTGGACTAGAGACAACGTGCATTATACAAAATGGGACATTAGCGAATTTGTCATTATTACACATTTTGGGCATCCTTAATGCCACTTCATGTTTCAACTTTGACTTTTTAATTTTCCTCACTCGAAGATTCACCTTCAATCCGAAAGAGGGGATCGACAATCCAGCTTTAGTCATCTTGGAGGACCCTGGTAAGGTTTGAGAACGAACAGATCCAAAATGATCCATCATTTTCCAATGCATGGAAGATGGTCTGATTAACATTACTTCATCAATCATATAATCAAGATAAGCCTGACTTCTTTAGGTGTCCACGCACAATGCCCATCCTATGTCAATGGCAGTGTTTTGTCTTGCCAGACCCGAGTCCGGTACCCCACCTGTGCCAGATAAAGTGCAAGGAGGCCCAGAGTTTTGGCTTCCATCTGCGTATGGAGAGGAGCTGCTTTTTAACTCTGCTTTGTTGAGAAAGAGCTCATAAGTAAGCATTTCACGGTAAAGTCTACACCTTTTGTATTCGGCGCATGTGACAAATAACATTTGATTTGATTACCGACGAGAGGATCTCAGTGAAGGTGTTTGATTGTGTCTGTTTGTATCTCTCCAGGTCAGAAGGGTCGATATATGTTGAGCACAGTAAGTGAGGGCCCTGCAGAGGGTAGGGGTGCGTAGTGGAGATAGACGGGTGTAGATCAACGGTGCCATGGTATCAACGCTCACCCATTCAGCTATCAGTAAAATGGTAAGCATACAGGCCCTCCTTCTCAGAACTGCTCTTGGCAGATGTGTGTGTCTCTGTATGCGTCGTAGTATGTCTGTGTGTGTGCACGAGCAAGCATGTTCCTCACTTCTCCCTCACGTTTAGCTATTTGTACTGCTCAGGCGAAGAAATGTAGCATCTATGTGACCGTCCTAGTCATCAACAGAGAAAGTGAAGCGAGCTACATCCGGCGAAAACTGCCCATCTTGCCTATCATGGCTGGCTCTCACAATCTGCCACACACAGATGGATACGGCTTCCTATTACGACAAGAGAGGTGGTCATCAGGGGGTCGTAATGGTGAGAATGATGCACACATCAGGTGATCATATATATATATATTTTTTTTTTGAAACTTCCATTTGTTGCATGCATGACCATGTTACAAGCACCTACTATGACCACCGTATAATTTCTTATTGTCATATCTGAATGATCCTGACTAAATAACAGCCCTTTTAAGTCCGTGGAAAATGTGCTGAATAGACAGACATACTCTACACGCTACAAACCTTGTAATAGGACATTAGAACGACTCATACATGCTTATAACAAATAATAAGCATTATATCTGCTGGCTGATCTACATTTGTTGCTGTCGATTCCAGCTCACCTACTCCGTGAGGTGGATGTGGGGAGTCCAGCAGAAAAGGCTGGTATGCAGGATGGAGACTTGCTGCTGGCAGTCAATGGGCAGCCTTCAGAGTCTATGGAGCATGATAATATTGTCAGGAAAGTGAGGAAGAGTGGCAAGCGGGTTAGCCTCACCACCATACACGGAAGAGACTTCTACACGCAGGTGTGTAAGCGGACGGAGGCCATGTGCAGTCTGGAGAATAGGAGTTAAGCGAGTTCTGGTGTTAGAATATTGATTGTTTAGGAATTGTGTCAACTAAAAATACCTTCCCGGTCAAAAACACAGTCTATTCTGTTTCCTACCGCAGTTGGGTCTATCTCCCCTGCTATTCCATGAGGACAGTCTGCCAAAAGGAGAGGGGACGAGGAAGACACTGTCCCCTTGCACTGAGATTCAGGATGGGCTGAGTAAAAACGAGCATGGCTCACTTCCCTGTCCAAGACTCTGTGTCCTCGAGAGAAGAATCAGGCTTTGGGTTTAATCTGGGTTGTGTTCAACATGAGCCAGGAACTTTCATAGGGCAGGTATTCCTTCGAACATCAACAACATAACACCCTGGTCATCTATCTCTCTCTCTCTCATTTATTTGTTGTAATCTCTATCATTATGTTTCCTGACATAAACAGGCAATTTGAAAAATTCCCAATCAAAGTTGTAGTAATGAGTAACAGCTTTCATCAATCAAAAGTTCCCGATATTGATCTGCTGTGTTTCCCACAAGCATCGTTATAATGACCGAGGGCAGGTGTTAAGATGTTTTCTATGAGAAATGAGTGGCACGGTTATGACTGCAGTTCTCTTTTGTCCTGCAGGTGGTGGTAAAGGGCTTAGGACGTAGGGCTGGACTGAGGGAAGGGGATGTAGTTGTGGAGGTGAATGGCCAGAATGTGGAGAATGAGTACCTTGAGGACGTTGTGACGCTGATAAAGAAGAGCGCGACGTCTTTGAAATGACTGGTTGTGGAGAGGTCAGAGTATGAGAGACTCAGAGTGGGCTTCCAATCACTCCTGGGGTCATACTCCGCAGAACTCAGGTGAGGAACACTCACATGTACTCATGCACATAGACACACGAAGACAGATACAAATATTAATACAGAAACTACAGATCAATAATACTTAATAATCGAATGCGTTGCAGGTTTTAGAGAAAACAAATGATGCTTTCTTGAGATGGAATGCTGAGAAGTGACCAAAGTCATTATGAAGACAACATCTCACCTAACAGAGGAGGACCTGGCACTAGCACAGCATCAACTGTGCTTCTACACCTGCATTGCTTGCTGTTTGGGGTTTTAGGCTGGGTTTCTGTACAGAACTTTGAGATATCAGCTGATGTAAGAAGGGCTTTATAAATACATTTGATTTGATCAACAACAACATAGCTGCAATCATTCATTCATGTGCCAATGATAACACTGCAAAACAACACATGATGAAATAAATGAAGCTGTTCCCTCTACTTCTGAATGCAACCTGAAAGAGAAGGGCTGAACTAGATGTCTATATTTTGACCAGACCCATAGGGCTCTGGTCAAAAGTATTGCACTACGTAGGGAAAAGGGTGCCATTTGGGGCATAGCCATGGTGAGTCTGAGGATTTAATCCCTTCTCTACACATCTCCCACGTCTTATTTTCGAGGACTATTACCGATAGAGCTATGCTAAGGACCTGCTTCTTGCGAAATGGGATTTGCAGAGTAGATTGCACACCGTTTAAATGATTGATATCACTTGTGTGAGAAAGGGATAATGAAGTTTAGGTTTATTCTAAGGTGAAAATAAGATGGGAAAAACAATAGTGGGGCTCAGTTGAGAATCTATGATCATTATTGTATGTGATGATTCAAGGAGGTGTACAAAGTTTAAAGATCTATCATTAAGTACTTGACATACAGCCATACAATTGCATAAAACTAGCTCAATGTACAGTACACTACATGACCAAAAGTATGTGGACACCACTTCAAATGAGTGGATTTGGCTATTTCAGCCACATCCGGTGCTGACAGGTGTACACAATCGAGCACACCGCCATGCAATCTCCATAGACAAACATTGGATGTAGAATGGCCCATACTGAAGAGTTCAGTGACTTTCAATGTGGCACTGTCATAGGATGCCACCTTTCCAAGAAGTCAGTTCGTAACATTTCTGCCCAGCAATGTTACATCTAGTGAAAAGCCTTCCCAGAAGAGTGGAGGCTTTTATAGCAGCAAAGGGGGGACCAACTCCATATTAATGCCCATGATTTTGGAATGAGATGTTTGACGAGCAGGTGTCCATATACTTTTGGTCATGTTGCGTATATAAGAAAAATAACACGATTAAGAGAAACATATTCATGAAAACATTTCACTTTGAACAACTACACCATCTAGTGACCGTTTAAAATCCTGAATAATGGAAATGGGTGGATGTTCAGTGTTACATTGAACATACTGTACATATTGCACTGTATACAACTTCTGCTATTATAGTGGCCCTTAGTCTGTGGAAAAGTTGCATAAAACTGCTATTCAATGCATAGAGCTGGCCATGCTCCTTCAGTGAGTTGCTGATGAACATAAATGAAGGTAAGTTGTAATGTAGTAAAGACAAAGTAATGACACATGGAAACAGAAATAATGTCAATGATAGTTTTTATTTGACGCTACTTTGAAATACCTATTTTCCAGAGGGAAGAAGAAGAAAAAAAAAAAACACAGAAACTAATTTAAGCCAATGTTGGAGAAACTGAAAAAGGAACTTCCCTGATCGTGTTTAGAAACAATCGGGCAAGCTCCTGGAAATACATATATCATTAACAATAACTCAACTAGTTACACTGAAATGTATTTAAAAAAACGATTTAAAGCCAAACCTACAATAATCAGACTTATGAACTAGTACTTATTAAATCAGGGCTGGTCTTTGTTCGAGCCCAGTCTAGCATGCACGTTTCTACTAATAAGATAATTAGTAGAATCAGGTGTGGTAGAATGCAGCTTGAACAAGAACTCACACTTTTTTTTTTGTGTATTTTTTACCCCTTTTTTTCTCTCCAATTGGTAGTTACAGTATCGTCTCATCGCTGCAACTCCCGTACGGACTCGGGAGAGGCGAAGGTCAAGAGCCGTGGTCCTCCGAAACACAACCCAACGAAGCAGCACTGCTTCTTGACACAATGCCCACTTAACCCGGAAGCCAGCCAGCCGCACCAATGTGTCGGAGGAAACGCCGTACACCTGGCAACCGTGTCAGCGTGCACTGCGCCCGGCCCGCCACAGGAGTCGCTAGTGCGCGATGGGACAAGGACATCCCTGCCGGCCAAACCCTCTGTCACGATCGTCTTGATAAGAGAGATTGGACCAAGGCGCAGCGTGTGAGAAATACATCTTCCTTTTAATATTGATGACGAAGACGTAACACGAAAAAAAACACTCTTACAAAAAAAACTAACAAAACAAACAAACGACCGTGAAGCTATGAACGTAGTGCACACACAGGCTACAAACGTATAACATAGACAATTACCCACAAAAAAGCTAAAGCCTATGGTTGCCTTAAATATGGCTCCCAATCAGAGACAACAATAACCAGCTGTCTCTAATTGAGACCCAATTCAGGCAACCATAGACTTTCCTAGACACCTACACTGAACACTAAACCATCTCCTCTACTAAACCCCCTAAACCATACAACACCCACAAAAAACACACAAACTTCCCCATGTCACACCCTGACCTAACTAAAATAATAATGAAAACAAAGATAACTAAGGCCAGGGTGTGACACCCTCCCTTTACCCGGACGACGCTGGGCCAATTGTGTGCCGCCCCATGGGTCTCCCGGTCGCGGCTGGCTGCGACAGGGCCTGGACTCTAACCCAGAATCTCTAGTTGCACAGCTAGCACTGCCTTAGACCACTGCGCCACTCGGGATGTGACAAGAACTCACCCCTGATACAAAATACTAACAAATCCCAAACTGCTGGGAAACACCCATAAGAAGATGAGTCTTTAAGTACAAAACAATTATTGGATTTATGCTGATGGTCCACTCTATAAGGGCCGCCAAATGAGCAGCAACGCTCCTCTGAGTGTAAATTCTGTGGATTTGGAAACTAGAAGTGCTCCTGAGTAGAATGTGCCACTCTTTTACTGTGACACAACGTGCAGGTAATTTTGTATCGTGCTAGAACGAATCAGTTGACGGGCCTTTGATTTCCACCATAGGCAGGCTGGTTTTTCACGGGACCTCCTATGTGTGCCCACGCATGCGCGTTCAAGTTCTAAAATGTATGTTATTGTCACTCCTGCTCCCTCCGGCTCTCGACGTTGGCGGTCTACTAACTAGCGGTCCTGGCAAACCACATTGCGCGCACCTCGCAACCATCATTGCGCACACCCACCCCTCATCGTTAAGCACACCTGGACTTCATCACCACACTGATTACTCTCCCTTCATATAGCCCTCTGTAGCCTCAGTCATCAGGCAGTATTGGTTTCGATTACATTCAGTAAGCGTCTCCTGTTTTGTATTTTCGTCTTTATTATTATTAAACCTTCTGCAACTGCTTCCTGAATCTGTGTATACATTACCGAATATTGCTTCAGAAAATATGGAAGCAGCAGACGATTACAACATCTTCCAGACGGTCGAGGAACAGGGTCATCTACTCCACCAACACCACGACCAGCTGGCTCTACTGGGTACGACCATGAAGGAGGTCATATAACGTTCTTCACACCACCAGCGAGGTTGTCCATACCTCTGACGGAGGGTCTCCTACCACGGGTCGTCACAGTGAGCCAGTCCCCCAGCCATCCGCCCAGGTCAGCGATGCACGACTGTCCCTTCTGGAGAAGTATGATGGCACTCCATCGGAATGCCGTGGCTTCCTCCTCCAGTGGATGGAATGAGCTGGCGCTCCGCGTAAGTATTCCATTATCATCGTTTTCCGCCAAACTCTTTTTGGTTCCCATTTCGCTGGCTCTCCCTCAAGTGTTTTCTCTACAGTTCTAGTGGACTCCGGTGCCGCAGGGAACTTTTTCGACCAGGCCCTCGCCTCCTCCCTGAACTTAACTGCATACCCGCTCTCCTCTCCTTTTCCTGTCCAAGCCCTGGATATGCGACCATTGGGATCCGGCACAATTACGCACATCACAGCACCACTTACCCTCACTGTGGGACCCAAGCACCAGCCTTCCCTTCGTTATCACCACACCCGTACACAGTCCTCCTTGGACTCGTGCCTCCAACTTCATAACCCCACCATCTCCTGGTCAAAGATGAGAATCACCGCCTGGTGACCAGGATGCAGGAGAACCTGCCTTTCCAGACCCTGTGGTTCCATGTCGGTAGAGGGTCATGTGAGTGTCCTCCCTTATCGTTGGTCCCATGTTTTGGGACGAAGATGTGGACATCTGCCAGGCTCTTGAGGGAACCCGCACCTGCCCTCCAGAGCACATCTATGTCCTTACGGGGGTGAGAGATCGGCTGTTGACCTGGGCACACACATCCCTCGCCGCTGGACATCCAGGTATCACCCGCACCGTCCAATCCCTCTCTGCTAAATACTGGTGGCCCACCTTGGCGCAGGACGTCGCCCATTATGTCAACTCATGTTTGGTATGTACTCAATCCAAATCTCCCCGGCACGCCCCAGCAGGGAAACTACTTCCTGTGCCTCAGCAGCCTTGGTCACATCTGTTCATTTACCACTATTCTGGTTGTTGACCGACTCTCTAAAGCCTGCTGTTTTATCCCTCTCTCTGGTCTACCTACCGCTCTCCAGGTCATTGAGGCACTATTCCAGCAGGTCTTCCGTCCCTATGGCCTTCCGGAGGACATTGTTTCTGACCGTGGTACCCAATTCACGTCGCGGGTCTGGAAAGCCTTTATGGAGAAGCTGGGGGGCCACGGGCAGCCTCACATCTGGGTACCGGCCTTAGTCTAACAGGCAGGTGGAGAGGACCAACCAGGAGCTGGGGAGGTTCCTAAGGAGTCCGCCCTCTGAAGGATCAGCGGACCGCCACCGCAGTGAGGCTCCCGTGTTCCATTCTGGTGATCACGTCTGGCTCTCCACCAGGAACCTCCCGCTCTTCCTGCCCTGCCAGAAGCTGAACCCCCGGTTTGTGGGACCCATGAGGGTCAATGAAGTAACCTATCGTTTAGAACTCCCCACCAACTACCGGATTTCACCCTCCTTTCATGTTTCCCTCAGGCCGGTGGTTCCTGATCCCCTCATCCCAACATCATCCGGGTTTCCATCTCCGCCGTCCGTTTGATTTCTCAATCATTGTCATGTGTTTAATCATTAAAAAAATTGAAAATAATACAAAGTTAAAATTCAACCAAGGCTAGAGCACCAGCCTCTGCCATATGAACACATTGCCATGCTATGTTGTCTTAGGTCTCTTTTTATGTTGTGTTATCTCTTGTCCTTTTATTTTTAATCCCTGTCCCCGCAGGAGGCCTTTTGGAAGGCCGTCATTGTAAATAAGGAATTTGTTCTTAACTGACTAGTTAAATAAAAATGTATACACTGTGGCCTAGTGGAGCTAAAGGAGTGAGTGCATAGAACTCCCAGAGATCCTGCCTATAGGCCAATGCACCATGTCAACTAAGTAAAATGCATAGGGCTAAAGCTGACAAATAAACAGTCAAATATCCTGATGCAAATTCAGGTTCTTTCGATCCCATTCATCTCTCTACTCTGCCTGTCTGCCTCCCTTTCTATCTATCTTGACTTGAGCTATTGCTATAATGAAACATTGTATCAAATCGTCCAAGCCATTCCATATCTTCGCCACACACCCCTCCCCGTCTTCTTGTTGCAACATTTCAAATTATACTCAAGACACATTACCTTCCCACACATTTTAGACGCTTTTCACTAACGCACGCTGCCCAAATAGGCCTACGCCATTCAAAAAAATAAAAAAAAAGCTACTGATCCTCTGTGACTAAGTCATGCTTTCTGGTGAAGTACTTTGAATGTTTTATTTAGACAGGAGTAATTATATAATTTTGGCAAAACATCAATTTACTTTAGGGGAAGACCGCATCCTTATCAGTGCACTGTGCACCCGCTAACTTTCCTTTCCAATTCGCAAGAGGCTGAAACGAGAGATCTGTAATGACAAGATGCTTATATCTCCATCCTAACAATAGCTGTCCCAAATGTGGGAAGGCAGGCGACAAGTTTAGGTCTGTATATTATGCCCATACAAACGCATTGGGCGTATTCTGGACAGATTTTGGCGAGACTGAGCTCTCTCGCTTCGCCTCTTCCTCGTTGCTAAAACTCTCTTACGGTAGAAAGCATCCGATGAGCGAAACGGCGCCCTTCTTCTTCTTATGAGGTTTAACGGTGGTTGGCATCCAATTTGTTGCATTACCGCCACCCTCTAGACTGGAGTACAACTCCTTTATTCTTTGCTTGAAAAATAAAAACGTACTAAATAAAATACCATACCATCTAACACTACACTCACTAATTTCAAAATGATATACAATAAAATTAACACCACCTAACTCCACGATTTAAATGTATTTATTCCTACCTCATGCCATCATCCTGAAAGGATGGGACATAACCACTTATTTTATTTTTTTAAACACACCCTGTAACTCTTCTGATGTCAAGTCTCACACACCCAAATACCTCTGCCACCACAACCTCAATTTTCTGAGAATCCTGATCCATCCCTGCAGTACAGTTGATAACCATTGCTATAAATGCTAAAAATCCAATCTTACTGAAACATATCATTTTTTGGCCTATCCCTCTGTACTGGTATATCTCTACTACTCTCACCACTCCTCCCCCTTCACCCATCGTCCTCTACTTTCTCCACTGCCTCAGCATATGATAACTTCTGTACTACTCTAACCCTGGAAACCTCAACTTGCCTCTCTCACACGGGACATGTCTGATCCCCAGCTCCATGGGCACCCTTACAATTAACACATTCCACTATTTTCCCCAATACTACACATTCCTTTGTCTCGTGCCCTTCTGCACATTTCTCACATTGTACCCTCCCTCCTACACACTGCTGCCACATGACCATAAGCTTGACATATGTAACATCGTAATGTATTCGGCTCATACATGATAACTTATATATCCTAACTTCACTTTGTCGGGCAAAGACTCAACTTCAAAACTCAAAAGAACAGACAATGACACTTCTGTTTCCCCACTCTCGCCACCCTGTCTGCGTCGCATCAAACGACGAGCATCACAAACACCGGGAACCTTTCCCCTCAACTGGTCAACTTTTATATTCACTGCTACCCCAGTTATCACTCCTTTCATTGGTGCGCTTTTCTTGAGCGCGAAACAATTCACTTTTCTTTCCCCCATTCGTTTAACGCCGAGCGCCTTCTCCCTCTGCCCAACAGAAACCCAAACAATTATTACTAGACCACTTCTGGTTACCCTCACCGATTCCACACGACCCAACTATTTTTTCACCCACCGTGAAACCACAAATGGATCAGCCAAAAGGCAAGAGTACACTTTTTCCATAAACTTCACTCCTACTGTCACAGACTCTTCTTTTTTCTGATCCTTGGTGCATACCTCGGTCTCTGATAATTTCACCGCACCTACCACCTCCGATACTTCACCCTCATCCACTTCCATTTCTCCTTCTGTCCAAAACAGCGCCCCTCTCAAATCTTACTATACGTAGTCCATGTATCTGACGCTGTTTTGGCCAGAAATAGTATGACATGTCATACTCTTTTGGTCCAGACAGAATAAGATACATGGTCTACACATACTGGTACAAAGGGGCGCCGTTTCGCGACCAATAAAATATGTGTATGCGTCCAATAAATAATATGATTTGATTCTTCTTTCTGTCGGCGCTCGTCTTGGTCAAATAAATGATAAATATTTCAATATTTGATTTGGACCGACAAGGAGGTACGCTAGGGCGGGCCAGGCCCTCTAATTCCATAACGCCTGCCCTGCACACACAAAAAACATTGTTGAACATTTAAGCTTGACATTTTTTTACAAATAAATTACATAATATCTTATATAAAACTTTTTAATTATTATTTGTATGATACGAGTATAAAATATATCGATACTTGTTCAAATGATCCATAATTTTAGCACTAATTATTTATTTACAAAGTATACAGGGTGGGACTTTCATTCTGAAAGATTAAAAAAATACGTGACCCGGAAGTACTTAATTATCCTGCCTGCTTCAGAGCGGTGCCAGAATCACAGTAGAGGAAATAAAGCATTTCTAGCTAATTGAAATACACGTATCTGCTGTTGTTTCAGGTATGACAATACTCCGATATTTTTTTGTTTGACATTTGTCAAAAGAGTATGGTTTTGCCCCTTAACTGAAAAAGTACAGCGGTCTTAACAATTTACCTGGCTAATGTAATGCAGTCCAGCTGCTAGCCTAACGTTAGCTAGCAAGATAGCCAGCTAAATACGACGCAAGCGACTGCTAGCTAGCTACTTGAGCGGAACCGGTGATTCACTGACAACTAGCTACATCATCAGCTTGCTTATTGAATCGTTTCTGTAAATGATTCTAGGTATTGAAAGATACGTAACAGTAGCTAGCTAACGTTATGTGCCCTTCCTTCAAATAACACATCACGGAACACCTTTATTTGTGATAAAGCTTCATCAAGTCACCATCACTTGACAACTCAGTAATTAGCTAACCAGGCTATAGCTAACTAGTTAGCAATCTAACTAGCTATGTTACTAACTAGCACATTTGACAGGTGGTAATGTTAGTTTACCGCCACTTGAAGTTGACAGAACCTTTCCTTCGCAAGATGATAATAATAATGTTACATTATGCGAATCTGTTGACATTCTGTCTATGCTGCCTTATTTCAGTCAAACCGTAAACATCCTCATTCATTCAGGACTCTACTGTGAAATGTTTTACAAGGTGCACACGTGAGCCTAATTCGAAAAATATAGGAGCACAAAGAAACATTTGAGGTATTAAAGGGGCAATTCGTAGTAGAAACAATGAAGATTCCCCGCCACTGTTTCTGTCAAAGTTTGAGAGATGCTGCTGGAGAAATGTAACCATACTCAAATTTATAGACAGAACTATGGATGCAATGACTTACCACCCATGATATACAAATTATTGTTTTAACTATGTTTTGAAGTTAAGGTGTTTACATGTACCTTGTTTACAAACAATGGAAAAACAAGCTTATATTTTGGCTTCTAATGGGGCTCATGGGTAATTTGTTATACTTGTCAAGAATTAATGGGTTTATATAATACATTTATAAGTAAAACAAAATTTATGTAGTATATGCAAATTGCACCTTTAATTGTACCAATTGCCACTAAATACAAAATACAGGGTTTAGGAGAACCAGATTTTTTTTTTTTTAAGGTTGGGATATAGCCTACATTGGGCCTGTGTGATTCCTAGCTACACTTGAAGCTCATCTGTAGCTTTTCCTTTCTTTCTGTGCACCCACATGTTTGCATACTACTAAGGCTGCGGGCAGCGTGACAGAGAAGAAATCATTACAACAATTATTATCTGGGTGATTAATTTTTTTTCAAGTTTTTCTTTTTCTATTGTTTCTACCTAATTAAAATTCCAGGTAGCACAGCAAAATATTTAAGATCATATGCCTCCAAAATGGTAGCACTGTAGAGCCCTATCAATAAGCTAATCAGTCAGTTTGTGGTTTACAGTTTTCAATAGAAAGTGTTATGAAATCAATTAAAACATTGGGTTCTTGTTATTCCTCAGGTCTGAATGAAAATTCATACTTAACGGGTTTAGCCTAGGGGTACCGCTCTGTTTGAGTTATCGTTCCACTCCTTGCAACAGAGTAGCATATAAGGAGTGGATAGTTAGAAAAATAGGTTCTGGATTTTACAATCTGGGTTCCCCTGCATCCCTTGATTGCCCTCACAGACAGATGCACATTTAACACTTGAAACAACTTCTGTATATTTGTTTGAACTCACCTAGTCCAGTGCGCTACCACAGTGTAACTTTCTGTCCAGGCTGGTGCCAGCACCTGTTGATGGAGTCTATGCTCCAGTGAGATGACTGACCAGGGCAACAACAACCAAAACATTTCCCGCAACCCCTTCGCTGCCCTTTTCAGCTCCCTCGCCGACGCCAAGCAGTTTGCATCGGGCCAGAAACCATCTTCGCACCATGGCGAACCACCCTGTGAGTTAACCCTCCTAAGGAGGAGTTACAAAGCGTGCAGCCTTTTGCTCCAGCAACTCTAACACACATGACCTGACCTTGATTAGCTCAATCGGTGGCGTTTTAGTGCTGGGCTGGAATAAAGGCCTGCAAACCAACCCCAAGGTTGGCCACTCCAGCTCTAATAGTTCCACTGTGTTACTCATTTTGGTCTGTGTCTAACTTCAACATTACCGATATGATGCGGCTCGCCCACTGGCTTGACGCTCGACAATGACCTCATACGGTTTCATATATCTGCTGCCTTATGTCATGTGTTGCAGCAGAGGACTCTGAGGGGAGTCAGTCAGAGTCGGAGAACTCGGACAGCATCGAGGACAATGACGACTCGGTGGCCGAAATCAGCCGCTCCTTCCTGTCGCGGCAGGAACTGTGCGAACAGCTCAACATCAACCACATGATCCAGAGGATCTTCCTCATCACTTTGGACAACAGTAAGTGTGGGAAGTTAGAGTGGAGCGTATTAGGGTTTTTACACTATTTCTAATTTGTTTAGGGCACTTTTTTCCCCCCATTGGAGTAGCAGCGTGATGCCACTTGTCCCTTCTAGTTTACTGAATCTTGTTGTCATGTAAACAACCCTTACTGTTTCCTGGCAGGGTTTATCTGATGTAGCGTAGGGATATGAAGTAAAGCAAATCAGTCTGTTTCCCAGGCAACCATTTATGTGCCCATACACAATTAACGGCTCGATTCATCACCCATCAACATCCCAATTCTGACTGTCTCTTTTACTCCCCTGTGTTTTCTGTTGATTGATCTGAGGTGCTTGATTTGAAACATGTTTAATGTGTGATTACAGCTTTCTTAAACTCCTTTGTAAGGGAATTCAGTACAACCATCCTTCCTGGCAGTCTTTTCTTCATGACATCACTCTGTGGCTGTACTAGATTAGATGGAGAGCATCAGCCAACTGACTGACTCAGAGGCTGTGTCATCAAGGGAGTCTACAGGTCCCAGATTACTGTCCACCTCCTCTGCTCATCATCCCTCACTGACTGGCATGAAAGTGCCCCGATGATGGAGCCCCTTACTGTCAATTTCTAGTTTAAATCTAATCGGCTCGTGCTCTCCGGTGCTGCTGGACCGCTGGTCTCTTAGTATTCCATTTCAGGGCCGTCAAGTAAACAATAAATGACTCACCCCAACTCAATACTCATAAACTGGATACTGGAATGAGTCATGAATGACTGTTTCTGCTGTAAGTGAAAAGTAAAGTGTTTGGAGTCTGCTGTTCAACATGACTGTTGTTTGACCTCAGGTGACCCCAGTCTGAGAGGAGGCAATGGGATTCCTCCACGCTGTGTGTTCCTGGAGGAAATGGCCGCAGAGATGGACGGGCAAGACTGGCTGGACATGGACAACATCGAGCAGGTACAATAGGATTGGACATTGGGAATGGTGGTAGCGAACTGTTCGCTGGTCAAGCTCAGTTGACCTCTATGCCATGAGATTCGCATACGATATACAGTAATGTGTCCTCTTCTCATGACGATTTCCTCGCTGGCTTGTATTTTCAGGGGACTATGCCTATTATATATACAGTGCATCGTTTACTCTAAGAAGATGGTATAGTGAAAAATACATAGCGTACAATGTTCATAGCAACGTTATGATCCACAGGGAGCAGAGATCAGTAAGTACATAATGTTCATAGCACAGAATGTTGGCTTAGTTTGACATTTTTTTTATCCCACATTAGGCACTCTTCAACAGATTACTGATGCTGGAGCCAGGGAACCACCTCATCTACATGACCTCGTGTAATGCTGTGAATCTCTCTGCTGACCGAGACGCTGGGGACAAGTGCGCCATACCGTTCCTCTACGCATGCTACCAGAGAGCCAAGGAAGAGGTGGGGTCACATACACAGCACTCACTCTCATTCCTAATTTCTTCCACCACGAATTGCCAGCCAGAATTCAGTCAGGAAAAGTGCGCTGTAACAGGCATACACAGTGTGCAAAACATTAGGAACACCTGCTCTTTCCATGACAGACTTGCCAGGGGAATCCAGGTGAAAGGTATGATCCCTTATTGATGTCACTTGTTAAATCCACTTCAATCAGTGTAGATGAAGCGGGGAAGACAGGTTAAAGAATGATTTTTAAGCCTTGATTTAATTGAGACATGGATTGTGTATGCGTGGCATTCAGAGGGTGAATGGGCAAGACAAAAGATTTAAGTGCCTTTGAACGGGATATGGGTAAGTGCCCTTAATGTTTTCTACACTCAGTGTCTAAACCATGGTGTATAGGACAATATAAAATAAAAATATCAGAGCACAGTTCGGTTTGGGTCGCCACAATAGTGTGAAAAGGTTAATCGTCTGACTGAACATAATGAATGACCTGTCTAAGGATAAATCTGCTGTTTATTTCTAGATAATTTCAGTCTGCATATAGGCAAAATAAAGCATGTTTAGTTTGTGCTCCATCGCTGACAATGATGTGATAAATTCCTAACCTCCCTGCCTCCTCCTGACATTACACACCCCCAGGTCACCAAAGTACCGGAGAAGCTGCTGTCGTATGCGGTGCGCTGTAAGAACCTGACGGTGTCCAACACGCGCACAGTCCTGCTCACCCCCGAGATCTACATCAGCCAGAACGTGTATGAGCAGCTACTGGATTTGCTGCTGGAGGGAGTCGGCGGAGCCCGTGAGTCCATTCAATTATTAAAGCATCCCGACTGTCTGAGGATCCCTCTTCTGTTCTATCTCAGTAGCCAAAGAAAGTGGTGTTGTCTGCTGCTCAGGTATCGACTGTTGAGGCCTCCCAAGACAGGATGTGCTGTAACTTAGGCTAGTTTGCCCCCGCTGATGAAATAACTGTTTTTTACTGCTTTGAACTTGTCGATCTGCATTTATGAGAGTACAATACCCTCACTTTGCTATGTGTTGTTGTGTGTGGTTTGTGTCCAGAAAATGGTGGGAAAGAGGCCTGTACAATTCAGAGAATATACTTTACTGAACTGTTAAGTAATTTTTTCTAATATACAGTACCAGTCAAAAGTTTGGACACCTACTCATTCTAGGGTTTTTCTTTATTTTTTACTATTTTCTACATTGTAGAATAGTAGTGAAGACATCAAAACTATGAAATAACACATGGAATCATGTAGAAACCAAAAAAGTATTAAACACGTCAAAATATATTTTATATTTGAGATTCTTCAAACTAGCCACCCTTTGCCTTGATGACAGCTTTGCACACTCTTGGCATTCTCTCAACCAGCTTCATGAGGTAGTCACCTGGAATGCATTTCAATTAACAGGTGTTCCTTGTTAAAAGTTTATTTGTGGGATTTCTTTCCTTCTTAATGCATTCGAGCCAATCTGTTGTGTTGTGACAAGGTAGGGGTGGTATACAGAAGATAGCCCTATTTGGTAAAAGACCAAGTCCATATTATGGCAAGAACAGCTCAAACAAGCAAAAACAAACGACAGTGCATCATTACTTTAAGACATGAAGGTCAGTCAATACGGAACATTTCAAGAACTTTGAAAGTTTCTTCAAGTGCAGTTGCAAATACCCTCAAGCGCCATGATGAAACTGGCTTTCATGTGGACCGCCACAGGAATGGAAGACCCAGAGTTACCTCTGTTGTAGAGGATAAGTTCATTAGTTACCAGCCTTAGAAATTGCAGCCCAAATAAATGCTTAACAGAGTTCAAGTAACAGACACATCTCAACATCAACTGTTGAGGAGACTGTGTGAATCAGGCCATGGTCGAATTGCTGCAACAAAACCACTACTAAAGGACACTAATAATAATAAGAGACTTGCTTGGGCCAAGAAACACGAGCAATGGACATTAGACCGGTGGAAATCTGTCCTTTGGTCTGATGAGTCCAAATTAGAGATTTTTGGTTCCAACCGCCTTGTCTTTGTGAGACGCAGAGTAAGTGAGCGGATGATCTCCGCATGTGATTCCCACCGTGAAGCATGGATGAGGAGGTGTGGGGGTGCTTTGCTGGTGACACTGTCTGTTTTTTGTTTTTTTTCAAGGCACACTTAACTAGCATGGCTACCATAGCATTCTGCAGCGATAAGCCGTCCCGTCTGGTTTGCGCTTAGTGGGAATATAATTTGTTTTTCAACAGGACCATGGCCCAACACACCTCCAGGCTTTGTAAGGGCTATTTGACCAAGATGGAGAGTGATGGAGTGCTGCGTCAGAGGACCTGGCCTCCACAATCAACCGACCTCAACCCAATTGTTATGGTTTGGGATGAGTTGGACCGCAGAGTGAAGGAAAAGCAGCCAATGAGTGCTCAGCATATGTGGGAACTCCTTCAAGACTGTTCGAAAAGCATTCCAGGTGAAGCTGGTTGAAAGAATGCCAAGAGTGTGCAAAGCTGTCATCAAGGCAAAGGGTGGCTACTTTGAAGAATCTCAAATTTAAAATAGATTTTGATTTGTTTAAAAAAAGATTAGGTTACTACATGATTTCATATGTGTTATTTCATAGTTTTGATGTCTTCACTATTATTCTACAATGTAGAAAATAGTAAAAATAAAGAAAAACCCTAGAATGAGTAGGTGTGTCCAAACATTTGACTGGTACTGTATACCTAAGCCCTTTTTTGAGCCAGGAAAAACCCTGTACGTGTATGGTTCTGTAAAGTACAGTATATTCTCTGCATTATACAGGCCTATTATATAGGGTTTTTACTTATCTATACCTAAGCCCCTTTTTGAGCCAAGAAAAACCCTGACATTAAGTGTGGTTTCTGTTGTGCGTTGCAGAGCTGGAGGAGGTGGTGGAGTTCGTGGAGGAGGTGATAGCTGGCCTGTTGGCTGACCAGGAGGTGCGCACATTCAGCGAGGTGATCGAGCCCGTGCTCGATATCTTCCAAGGCCGTGTGAAAGACTTGGATCTCTGCCAGCTGCTGCTCTTCTCCTACCTGGACCTGCTCCTCTACTTCAGCTGCCAAAAAGATATCGCTATGGTCAGGGGCCGTAATGCATTGTCATCACTCTGGACTGTTTTCTACAACCCTGATTATATTCTATGCTGTTCTAATAATAAGAAGTGTATTATTATTTTAACAACTGCATTCATATGTCTACGATGGACAACCTTGATCTCAAAAGTAGTTTACTCTTTGCTAATATAATATACTTCAAATTGCCTTACTCCAGGTATTGGTGGAGCACATCCAACCCAAAGATCCCAACAATGGGCTTCAGTATCAGAAGACCCTCCTTGGCACTGTGTTGAGTATCTCTTGCCTGCTTAAGACCCCAGGGGTGGTGGAGGGTCACGGCTTCTTCCTCAACCCATCACGCTCCAGTCCACAGGAAATGAACGTCCAGGAATCCAACATACACCAGGTAAGGGCTCTAGAAATAGAGGTTTGGTCAGAAGTATTGCCCTATATAGAGAATAGGGTACTATTTGGGATGGACCCCTAACCTTATCATCTTCTATGTCTCCAAAACCCCACTTAGGCCTACATCCAGCTTACTGCCAAGAGTCAGACAGATTCTAAAGGTCACTCTCACTCAGATATCATGTGAACATGACATAAGTCCTGGCAAAATGTGTAGAATTGCAGGAAATTAGCTTTAAACTGAAAAAATAAATACAAAATCACCTCATGGCAAAATGAGTAGAATTGCATGAAATTACTTTTTAAGACTGCAAAATGTTCTCTACACCCCATGCCAAAATGTGGAGAATTGCTGAAAGTTTTACTTTAACAATGCATAAACAATTATCCACTGCCAAGTGGGCGGGCACTAAAATGTTTTGTTTCGCCCCGAAAGGCTAGAGGCGCTTCTGCCTGATGAGCTTCCCTGAAGTTTACCGGAACTTTCCAACACCTTTCCCATATTTAAATCTACAATATGTAACTTTTTTGGCTACCCAAC
The DNA here is from genome assembly GCF_016432855.1 of Salvelinus namaycush. Lineage (NCBI taxonomy): Eukaryota > Metazoa > Chordata > Actinopteri > Salmoniformes > Salmonidae > Salvelinus > Salvelinus namaycush. The sequence continues at coordinate 4,490,511 of NC_052340.1, read as the reverse complement.
CAAATTAACATAGAAATGTAAGTTATAGATCTGTCATTCTCATTGAAAGCAAGTCTAAGAAGCGGTATATCTGTTCTATGTGTTCTATGCTTCCCGGTCTTAAATTTCATTTTTGCGTCTTTTAATTTCGGTTTTGTGCACCAGCTGAAAATACAATATTTTGGATTATGCAAAATGTATTTCATAGCGGTTTAGATGGTGGATTCGCTACGCTATACTTGCTTGTTTTGTCACATAAACTGAACTTAAGCTAACTATTAGCTCAATTTTAGCAACCAGTAGATGGCGGAGCGATTTCTGCGTAGTGCATCTTTAAGTCATTTCAAACATATTCAAGTCATTAGCCTTATGAACATATAAACTTGGTTGCAGTTTCTGTGCCACCACGCTTCAATATTTGTTTATGCATCCTTAATACTGGTAATTAGAATGTGTTGTTAGGTGTCAAGTTATATGGCTACAATTTGAGTAATTTTTTAAGTGTGATTTTAAATCAAATCAAATCAAATTTTATTTGTCACATACACATGGTTTGCAGATGTTAATGCGAGTGTAGCGAAATGCTTGTGCTTCTAGTTCCGACAATGCAGTAATAACCAACAAGTAATCTAACCTAACAATTCCACAACTACTACCTTATACACACAAGTGTAAAGGGATAAAGAATATGTACATAAAGATATATGAATGAGTGATGGTACAGAACGGCATAGGCAAGATGCAGTAGATGGTATAGAGTACAGTATATACATATGAGATGAGTAATGTAGAGTATGTAAACATAAAGTGGCATAGTTTAAAGTGGCTAGTGATACATGTATTACATAAAGATGGCAAGATGCAGTAGATGATATAGAGTACAGTATATACATATACATATGAGATGAGTAATGTAGGGTATGTAAACATTATATTAAGTGGCATTGTTTAAAGTGGCTAGTGGTACATTTTTACATAATTTCCATCAATTCCCATTATTAAAGTGGCTGGAGTTGAGTCAGTATGTTGGCAGCGGCCACTAAATGTTAGTGGTGGCTGTTTAACAGTCTGATGGCCTTGAGATAGAAGCTGTTTTTCAGTCTCTCGGTCCCTGCTTTGATGCACCTGTACTGACCTCGCCTTCTAGATGATAGCGGGGTGAACAGGCAGTGGCTTGGGTGGTTGTTGTCCTTGATGATCTTTATGGCCTTCCTGTGACATCGGGTGGTGTAGGTGTCCTGGAGGGCAGGTAGTTTGCCCCCGGTGATGCGTTGTGCAGACCTCACTACCCTCTGGAGAGCCTTACGGTTGTGGGCGGAGCAGTTGCCTTACCAGGCGGTGATACAGCCCGACAGGATGCTCTCGATTGTGCATCTGTAGAAGTTTGTGAGTGCTTTTGGTGACAAGCCGAATTTCTTCAGCCTCCTGAGGTTGAAGAGGCGCTGCTGCGCCTTCTTCACAACGCTGTCTGTGTGGGTGGACCAATTCAGTTTGTCCGTGATGTGTACACCGAGGAACTTAAAACTTACTACCCTCTCCACTACTGTCCCGATGTGGATAGGGGGGGTGCTCCCTCTGCTGTTTCCTGAAGTCCACAATCATCTCCTTTGTTTTGTTGACGTTGAGTGTGAGGTTATTTTCCTGACACCACACTCCGAGGGCCCTCACCTCCTCCCTGTAGGCCGTCTCGTCGTTGTTGGTAATCAAGCCTACCACTGTAGTGTCGTCCGCAAACTTGATGATTGACGCGTGCATGGCCACGCAGTCGTGGGTGAACAGGGAGTACAGGAGAGGGCTCAGAACGCACCCTTGTGGGGCCCCGGTGTTGAGGATCAGCGGGGTGGAGATGTTGTTACCTACCCTCACCACCTGGGGGCGGTCCGTCAGGAAGTCCAGGACCCAGTTGCACAGGGCGGGGTCGAGACCCAGGGTCTCGAGCTTGATGACGAGTTTGGAGGGTACTATGATGTTAAATGCTGAGCTGTAGTCGATGAACAGCATTCTCACATAGGTATTCCTCTTGTCCAGATGGGTTAGGGCAGTGTGGTTGCGATTGCGTCGTCTGTGGACCTATTGGGTCGGTAAGCAAATTGGAGTGGGTCTAGGGTGTCAGGTAGGGTGGAGGTGATATGGTCCTTGACTAGTCTCTCAAAGAACTTCATGATGACGGAAGTGAGTGCTACGGGGCGGTAGTCGTTTAGCTCAGTTACCTTAGCTTTCTTGGGAACAGGAACAATGGTGGCCCTCTTGAAGCATGTGGGAACAGCAGACTGGGATAAGGATTGATTGAATATGTCCTTAAACACACCAGCCAGCTGGTCTGCGCATGCTCTGAGGACGCGGCTGGGAATGCCGTCTGGGCCTGCAGCCTTGCGAGGGTTAACACGTTTAAATGTTTTACTCACCTCGGCTGCAGTGAAGGAGAGCCCGCAGGTTTTGGTAGCGGGCCGTGTCAGTGGCACTGTGTATTGTCCTTTTATGATTGCTTACTACAACACAAGTCAATTGTCAGCTTCAAGCTATCTCTAGTAGAACCCATGTCAACACGCAGACTAGCTGCAGGGTGCTAGAGTGGAGACCATAAAACACAGCATTTGCAGGACAGAAATATCTTACTGTTCGTTAAGTAAATAATTGTTACATAGCCAACAAATAAGGTGAATACATCATTTTCCCCTCACAGTAATTTTTAAGTGTGATTTTATGATTGCTTACTACGAAGATGTTGTTTAAAGACCCCCCAAAAAACTATTGTTTACCTTTTTTATATTTCTAAATAATGTCTATTTGTTCGGCCCGCGGCCCACTACTCAGATTATATTTTGGCCCACCAAGCCCAAAAGTTTGAGCACCCCTGTTTTAAACACCATTTTGATACATTTCAGACAAAAACAGGGTATCATAGTATTCAGGGTTATTTATTTTTAAAAAATATATTAAAAAAAAAATCTGAATTGAACAAGAAATGGCATGCTGAAATGATCCACTGACAACATAACATGGTGCTTTGTCCGGAGAGTTCACCACGAGATCTTATGAACCAGTAGAACAACAAGTGTAGGTTACAGCGTTGTTAAGTGATCACCTCCCGTCCAGAGTATGTGAGTGGAGAGGTTCCAACCAACTCAATGCACCAATTACACATGTCGGATCAGGAGCTCTACACGGGGAAGTCCCATTTAGTTCTCTTATAGTTCTATTTTCATGATTTAGCTTATTCATCATTGACGTTTGCGTCGTTCATGTGACCGACCAATACCTCACAAGGCTTCTTCTCTCTAAGCTGAGACCTTGAAACTGAGATATACCTTTCTCAAAACAAGGCTCTGGGCGTACTGCCAAATTGCAGATACTGATAGTGAACATTTGTTCAATCAGTCACTTGCATGAACACAGAAATTGGTTATTAGAAAAGCACAAACATAAACATGTCCATCACATTCCATCCTCTTATCACTTGTGTGATAAGTCATTCCATTTTAAGGTAAGCATTAGATTTTAGCTTCTATATCATATTTCTATTAAAGTAAGGGAAATCGACACATAAAACCAGACACTTCATCATTTCCAACCCTTCATCCTGGGTTATACAGTCATTCTGGGTTATACTTGTAAAACCATTGCTGTAGAATGTTTTAACTTTAGACCTTCGCTTCATTCAGTTACACAAATGCTTCATTACACATTTTAATTTAATGATTCTGGCCATGACATTTCAGCTGGAGCTTTTATTGCGAGTGGCATGTTAATTACAGATCTGTATCTCTGCCACTGTCTATCAGTCCCTTGTAGATGGCATGCCCAGTCCATAATAAGTCTGGCACCTTGGACAGCATAGACAGGGAAGCAGATGCAGTTTCCATGTTGCCTACTAACAAATTGGTTTAGAACATCATCATTTGGGATATCAACTTAAACTCCATCGGGAGTGAATTGTAGCCTTAAGTTTAGTTGTTCAACCATGTTCAACATTCATTGGTTCTATTTATAGTTGTAATGGTTAGGGGTAAGTCAAGACCCGTACCTTTACCAAAAGTGGATAAACGCCAATCTTTGTTTGAGACTCTATTTCCCAGATCCGTTAGATAGTCATACAATGCCTTAACCTTATCTTTATCTAATCATTCATAAAAAGACCACTCTGAACATTTGTCAGAATACTTTTTACACCACTTACGTACATCTACGTGTGGGTGTGCAAGTTGTATATTATTATTATTTTTTCCTGTTCATCAGATCTCTAGTAACCCATTATACTCAATATTATGTTACTTTATCTCTAGTAACCCAGTAACCCATGCTCCACCGGTTTTCCTCGTAGACCCCCACTGGAAAGCTCCGCAGGCAGAATCAATCATACAGTTCGTGACGCCAATTCGATCTCTTAAAAGTTTAGTTAATTTTTGTTCTATTATCTATCTATATCCATAATTTATTTTGGCTCAATAGGCCTGGCATATTCCCACTTTCAAGGAGCTTTCCATTTTGATTGGGTTATTTTGCCTAAAAACCTTTAGGCCTACCTAATAGAAGGGGAAAAAAACAAATGCATCTCTGTCCAGCCTGGCAAGAGTGGCCAAAAGGGTGGCTCTGCAGGTGTGGAGAGGATATTCTCTGCTGCTGGTCTGCTCTCCAGGCACCATCGCATGAGCCTGAAGCCACGGACTGGCCAATCTCATGTTTGTTAATTAATTACACTGAGCCTAATAAAGCATTTTTCATCTAATTTGTATTTAATTCGAAGTAAGTCAGAGCTGATATGCACAATTTATAGACTATAATGATTTAATACAACAAATGTTTAAATGTTGAGAGCTTCATGTCCCTACCAGCCTATGGTGTCGTACTCGCAAATGCTTCACAATTTATTTCTTTGTAGGCTATAGCCTAGAAATAATATAGCCTAAATAATTATTTTCCGTTCCTTCTTAAGCTCCCTGTCTGGATCCTGATCTATTTAGAGTTTTATATGCTGTTTAATATGACAGGTGCCGTTGCTGACGTATGACGTAAAGGTAACGTAAGGGTAATGGCGGACTGAAGGGATTTATGTAGAGCACCTCAAGATAAAACATAATATTCGAAATATCTGCTAAATTAGACTAAAATATTAGCACTACTTAATCTGGTGAGTGATAACCTTCAATCTGGACAATAACACAAAACAAATCCTAAAACTAGAGACATTTATCGACAAATATTACGAAAACAGGCAACAACCAAACATGACGGAGAGTAAGACAGGGGAACCGATTACAAAACGAAAACGTGACTCTTCTACAGACACTGATGATTTAATATTCTCACCACCGGGAATGGTAAAGGTCGAAACCGATCTGTTAAAATCAATAAATGACAAACTGGGTATACTTGAATTAGTTAGTAAGGATATAAAAGAGTTGAAGGCAAGCCTAGAGATGAGTGATGAAAAAGCTGCGACATTGGAGAAGCAAACACACGCGCTAAAAGGGACAGTCAATAAGATTGAAACCGAAATGAATGGAATTAAAAAGGAGAACACCGTTCTGAAGGAAACCTTACTGGACATACAAACTAGATCCATGAGAGAGAATTTGGTACTTACAGGTATCCAAGAAAAAGAAGGAGAAGTTCCTGAATCTATAGTTAGAGAGTTCCTCCTTACAGCGCTTCAGATTCCACGCGAAGTTATCGACAAAATCCAACTTGAACGCGTTCACCGCTTCGGACAGAGAGGGCAGAGGTACGAACGCCCAATCGTTGCCAAATTTGCTTCATTTAAAGATAAAATAATGGTTAAAAGCCTGGGTAAAAGACTTGCTGGGACCAAAATTGGCATGAATGATCAGTTTCCGAAGGAAATTGCAGAACGGCGCAAAGTTCTGTATCCAATTTTCAAAGAAAATAGATTAAAAGCGAAACGAGTAGCTCTCGTCGTTGATAAACTATATATTGATAACCAGTTGTTCAGAGACACAAAGACTACTCCATGGTTATTTTAAAAATTACAAAGTTCTCATAGACGAGGGAAATAAACACAATTCAAGCCCGGTTACTGATTGTAACAATACAATAAAAAATATAGCTTTTCTATAAATCTTCACATATAACTAATTGAACACACAAGCACTAATTCAACATAGTGAAGATAAAAACTAAGTAAACAGAAGGCACAGTATGTGTGGATGGTGTGGTGTGTGTTTATTTTATTTGTTATGTTTGGAAAGTTGAGTGAGTGAGTAATGAAATGGTTGCATATCCCAGAGCCAATGTATTGCTGTGAGCCGGGTATGAGAGGGCTTTCAATGTTGTTCAGATGATGGATATACTTTTATAATGAATTATACGTCTTATTTATTTATTGTCATATCATGGAGAACTACATTTTTTATTTATTTTTTTATAAATTATATCTAATTATTTATTATCCTATTTTAATGGTACGGTCCATGGCACTATACCCTAGACACCCACCTGAATGACCCAGATACTAAGGAGAAGTCCCTAACTGTTTTATGTGCCCGCTGTAAGTGGTCTGTATGCAGCTAAAATGAGGTCAGAGACCAAGAGCAGCACTGCCCCCTCAAGATTCTGAGCCTGCTTGGCAGGGTTGGTCCTGCAAAGCCAAAGCCCCATAAAGGGAGAGCATAATATACAAGGAAATTCTCAAAGCTGCTAATGAGAACCTTGACGACCTTGTACCTAGCCGGTGGGGATTCCGGTGGGGTGCCCCCACCCAGGCAGTGGCAGTGCTGGCAACACTAGCTGCAGTAACCCATGGGGAGGGGGTCACACTCGGACATTCAGAGAGGGGGTATATTATTGTGGCCCTGGCGGCACAAAATCAAAGTCGGACTGCATGGAGATGCGTGGGGACATGGTCATGACGGGTGGCCGTATTGTGGGTGTTTCAGGAATAAGGTGTACATTTGACCTCCATTATCTAGGATATGACAATGGTAAATAAATCTCTCAATTTTTGCTAATTTTTTGTGCGGTCTTGCAGGCCTTCTCATGCAGCTGCAACTGCAAGTGCATTTGTAAATCATGACCCATCTTGAGTTGGGCTCTGGGATGGTGCAATTGTTGAGAAAGTGAGCTTATGGTTGTGTGGGGGTAAGGGCTGAGTGTGTGTGGGTGTATGTGTGTATCCCACAACTGTTGCGAAGGAAGAAGTAAAAGATGTTAGGGACAATAGAGGATGATCCACAGATATATATAATACAAATCGAGGTGAGGGCAATGGAAATGCATATGGCAATTGATCTTCTTCAATTCGGTAAATGGCACTGTATGCTCTTTTCAAAGAATGGATCCCAGTCGGTTCAGGGCTATGGGATACAGGGGGTCGAGGGTGGTCTGCCGGGCATTGGGATGACAAGCCATCTCGAGATGAGGCCTTTTAGCGGGTGGAATAGTAGGGACCAATTGGAGGTTTACTTAGTAGAAATGCAAATATCATGGTACAACTATATAGACACTCAATCATTATGTTACTTTTTAATAGTACGTTTACAAAAATATATTCTGATTAAAAGAATGAAAGGTGTGTCTCATTATGGTAAGTGGTGAAATAAGTATAGCCAGTTACAATTGTAATGGCTTAGCAGATAATAAGAAAAGACGATCAGTATTTACCTGGCTAAAAGAGAAGGATTATAATATCTATTGTTTACAGGAAACCCATTCAACAGTTTTAGATGAAGTTTTGTGGAAAAAGAACTGGGGGGGCAAAATATATTTCTCCCATGGGCAAAGAAATTCAAAAGGGGTGATGGTTTTAATTAACAATAATTTTGATCCAAATGTGCAAATTGTCCAAACAGATCCTCAAGGTAGATGGATTATTTTAAATATGTTATTGGACAATAAACAAATATGGCTTGTTAACCTATACGGTCCGAATAATGATGATCCAAGCTTCTTTGAAAATATATATAAGAATTTATCAACTCTACAAGCAACACTAGACTCTATTATTATAGTGGGAGATTTTAATACGGTCTTAAATACCTCTATAGACCGGAAAGGAAATCACACTACAAACTATCACCCTCAGGCACTTAAGGAAATCATGAATGTCATGGATATATTGGAATTAGTGGATATATGGAGACTTAAATACCCTGATTTAGTGAGATATACATGGCGGAGGCTGAATCAAGCTAGTCGTCTTGACTACTTTCTTATACCATTCTCTCTGGCACCAAAAGTTAAAAAAGTGTTGATAGGGGACAGAATGCGGTCGGATCATCACATAATTGGCATATATATTTCTCTTACAGAATTTCCACGTGGGCGAGGATATTGGAAATTTAATCAAAGTCTACTAGATGATAAATTGTTTAGAACTAGGACAGAAGATTTTATAACTGACTTTTTCAGACATAACATAGGTACAGCAGATCCCCTTATTGTATGGGACACTTTTAAGTGTGCCTTTAGAGGCCATGCAATTCAGTACTCATCTATAAAACAAAGGGAATTTAGATCAAAAGAGTCCATATTAACAAAGGAAATTGAAGGACTAACAGTACAGTTAGATAGCAATAAAAACGGTACCATAGAGGCACAGAATAAGTTAGAGGAAAAACAAAAAGAAATGGAGGAACTTATTCAAGAAAGATCCAGTGTAATATATTATAAAAATAAAGCGAACTGGATGGAATATGGGGAAAAATGCACCAAATTCTTTTTCAATCTTCAATATAGAAATGCTACCAAAAAAAATGTATTAAAACTTGTTACAAATGATGGAGTCACGCATGATTCACCAAATGATATTTTGAAAGAGGAAGTAAAGTACTTTAAGAATATGTTTTCGTTTCAGGCTCCTCCATCTCCACTAACTGAAACTAATTGTATGGATTTTTTTCCTATTAATAATGTAAAATTAACATCTGTACAGAAAGACTCATGTGAAGGCCAAATTACAGAGGAGGAACTGCTTGATGCAATTGGGGCCTTTAAGGATGGGAAAACTCCAGGGCTGGATGGCATACCAGTGGAAGTATACAAAACTTTTTTTGATATACTCAAAGGACCATTATTAGCTTGTTTTAACCACTCCTATATAAATGGTAGATTATCAGACACGCAACAAGAAGGTCTGATATCGTTATTACTGAAACAGGACCCAAGTGGTATATATAAAGATCCAGTCCAATTAAAAAATTGGAGACCTCTTACACTTCAGTGTTGTGATGCAAAAATCCTAGCAAAATGCTTGGCGCATAGAATAAAAAAAGTTTTGTCAGATATTATTCATCCTAATCAGACAGGTTTTTTACATGGACGATACATTGGAGATAATATAAGGCAAGTACTGGAAACAATAGAACACTATGAAATATCGGGGACACCAGGTCTGGTTTTCATAGCTGATTTTGAAAAGGCTTTTGATAAAGTACGACTGGAGTTTATATATAAATGCCTAGAATATTTCAATTTTGGGGAATCTCTTATAAAATGGGTTAAAATTATGTATAGTAACCCTAGGTGTAAAATAGTAAATAATGGCTACATCTCAGAAAGTTTTAAACTATCTAGAGGAGTAAAACAAGGTTGTCCACTATCGGCATATCTATTTATTATTGCCATCGAAATGTTAGCTGTTAAAATTAGATCAAACATTAATATTAATGGATTAGAAATCCGTGGCTTAAAAACTAAGGTGTCATTGTACGCTGATGATTCATGTTTTCTTTTAAAACCACAACTAGAGTCTCTCCACGGCCTCATAGAGGATCTAGATACCTTTGCTATCCTCTCTGGATTAAAACCAAATTATGATAAATGTACCATATTACGTATTGGATCACTAAAAAATACACATTTTATATTGCCATGTAGTTTACCAATTAAATGGTCTGACGGAGATGTGGACATACTCGGTATAAAAATCCCAAAAGAAAGAAATGATCTCACTCCAATAAATTTTTATAGAAAGTTAGCAAAAATAGATAAGATCTTGCTACCATGGAAAGGAAAATACTTGTCTATTTGTGGAAAAATCACCCTGATTAACTCTTTAGTCATATCACAGTTTACCTATTTGCTTATGGTTTTGCCTACACCTAGTGACCTGCTTTTTAAATTATATGAACAAAAAATATTCCATTTTATTTGGAACGGCAAGCCAGATAAAATTAAAAGGGCCTATTTATATAACGAATATGAATTCGGAGGGCAGAAATTATTAAATATTAAAGCATTAGACCTCTCACTAAAGGCATCAGTCATACAAAAGTTATACTTAAATCCAAACTGGTTCTCTAGTAAATTGGTACGAATGTCTCATCCTATGTTCAAGAAGGGCCTTTTTCCCTTTATTCAGATTACACCTGCTCACTTTCGGTTGTTTGAAAAGGAAATAATCTCCAAAATATCCTTATTTTTTAAACAAGCCTTAGAAAGTTGGTTGCAATTTCAGTTTAATCCACCTGAAAGGACGGAACAAATAGTACAACAAATATTGTGGTTAAATTCAAATATAGTAATTGATAAAAAAAACTGTATTTATCGAAGAAATGTTTAAAAAAGGTATAATTTTTGTGAATGATATCATAAATAGGACTGGTGGAGTTATGTCACACATGCAGCTAACACAGACATATGGAAATGTCTGCTCTACCCAAAATTACAACCAATTAATTGCAGCATTACCACAAAAATGGAAGAGGCAAGTAGAAGGGGAAAAAAGTAAGGAACTTGTATGTCGGCCCTGTATTAAAGAACATAAATGGTTAAAGAAAAGTGTGATAAATAAAAACATATACCAATTTCATTTAAGGACCAAAAAACTGACAGCTGTGCCATATAAATTGCAAAATAGTTGGGAAGAGATTTTCGATGTACCCATTCCATGGCACATGGTTTATGAATTGATACGCAAAACAACGCCGGATTCAAAACTTCGAATTTTTCAATTTAAATTACTGTACAAAATTCTTGCAACTAATAGAATGTTATATATATGGGGTATACAATCTTCCCAGCTCTGCAGATTCTGTTGTGAGGAGGCAGAGTCATTAGATCATTTATTTTGGTATTGTCCATATGTAGCTCGTTTTTGGTCACAGGTCCAGGAATGGCTGAAGAATTGCAACATTTGCCTAGAACTAACGCTACAGATAGCAATACTGGGGGATTTGAAAAGCCATAGTCAATCAATCAATAATATAATAATTATTTTAGCAAAAATGTTTATTTTTAATTTACAATCTGTAGAAGCTATGAGAATAGGAAGGTTCAAATCTTTTGTGAAGCATCACAGCACAGTTGAAAAATATATGGCAAATAAAAATCCGAAATGGATGATGTTGGAAGATAGATGGGAAGGGTTGAGTGGAACTGAAGGGTGGGACTAATAACAAGATAAACAATGTAGGGCATACGGGATCTGTGAAATGTGTATAGGTGCGGAGCTTTTGTGAAATAGCACAGTTACAAGTGGAAATAAAATTGGATGGACAACAGAAATAGAGGAAGGACTAAGAACAAACAAGAGAGAACTATTATAAAGTAGTCTGTGTCTGTAAAATAGGTATAAGATGTATAAATTGAAGGTAAAAGCAGAAGTGTTTATTAGTTTACTCCAATTGGGGGAGCGGTGGTAGGGTTGCGGGGAATAATAATAAAGGTATATTCTTTAAAAAAGTATGTATGTCTATATAGGTATGTGTATGTATATATGTATATATGTATGCATGCGTGTATGGATATATATATTTACCCAAAAAAATATGGGGGATTGGAAATGATGCAGACAATTACATTGGAAGCAACATTCTTTCCGCAATATTAAGCTGATCCACCCCAAGAAAAAAAAAAAAAAAAAGAAAGAAAAAAAAAATGACAGGTAGCCTATTTGAAATGGTTAGCGCTTCTAAAATACTTGTCATTCAAATCATTTGGTTTGGTTTCAATACTTCAAAACCAAATGGTAGATCCAGATAGTCACGAAATTAGATGGGTGTTGGTTAAATTGTGATTTTAATGAATGGAGCGAATTTGGAGCGAGCGCGGAGCGGTTTTTAGCGAAGTGGTTGAAAATGACATGGAGTGCCGGAGTTTGCACACCGCTCCATGAGTAATGAGCGGGATTTCCGACCACTCACATACTCTGCTCCCATCTAGTTGACATATCCTATCCTGCTCTCCTTTCCTCCCAGTTCATGGACCAGTTCCATGACAAGCTGCACCAGCTCCTGAAGAACCTGCTGCAGCAGTCAGGTGAGACGCGCCACCTGCTGCTCTCCTGGCTGGGCGGCTGCCTGCAGGCCAATGCCGGGCGCGCCAAGATCTGGGCCAACCAGATGCCCGAGATCTTCTTCCAGATGTACGCCTCAGATGCCTTCTTCCTCAACCTGGGCGCCGCGCTGCTCAAGCTGTGCCAGCCCTTCTGCCGGCCGCGTTCGCCCAAGCTGCTCACCTTCAACCCCACCTACTGCGCCCTCAAGGAGCTAAGCGAGGAGGAGCGGCGCAACCGCAACGTGCATGCCAGAGGTGTGTGTGCACGTGTATATACGTGCATGTGTGTCTGGGTCATTGGATATCCTTTTTACATAATAAATTCTCTATTTTATTAGGTCTGGACAAAGAGACGTGTCTCGTCCCCCTTCCCCCCCAACAGTCGGTGGAGTACGCCCAGTCATACAGCCTCCTCACTGAGAACCTCATCCTCACCCAGATGACCCTGCATCTAGGCTTCCACAGGTAACTAACTGGCCCTGTTCAGAAGGGTGCAACGTTACAGAACATTCAGATATAATGCAAATTATAGGATAGATATGATTGTCCTTCAAGTAGAATAGGGAATTATGTCAGGTCCATTCTCATAGTGTAATCCTTCATAACAGCTGAGCCATGTGTACTGTATCTAATGTTGTGAACTGGACCTTGACAAATTTCCTTTGTTCGCTCTAACATATGGTTATTAAAGTTGTATTGTGTCTTCTCCTTGCCTCTCCCTAGACTCCACGAGCAGATGGTGAAGATGAACCAGTCGCTCCACCGGCTGCAGGGTACGTGGCGGGAGGCCCAGCTCACGGGCGGCCCGGCGGCCGAACAGCTCCGCGAGCAGTTTGAGCGCCTCATGACGGTCTACCTGTCGACCAAGGCAGCAGCCACCCAGCCGGGCATGCTGCAGTGCTGCCTCAACCTGCAGGCGTCCAGCGCCACACTCCTGGTTCAACTGGGCCTCAGCAACCAGGGGCCCGAGCACGCCCAGCTCTCCTTCCCCCTGCCGCCGCTACACAACAGCCCGCTCTGTCACATGCCAGGTAGCTACCCCTCCCTCCCTCTGTCATGTTACTTTTTTGATTTTATTTAGCTGAGCGACTTACAGTCAAGGCATTTAACTAAGGTAGGAAAGACAACCAAGTATCACAGTCATTGCAGGTAAAACTTTCCGTCAACCTTACTTACTTAGACCAATCGCACCATGAGGAGAAAAAGGCCATCAAGAACTCAACTTTTGGCAGTCTTTTCAATGTTGACATCATATTTTCAGTCATTTGACAGATGCTCTTATGCTGGCTTGCAGTCAGTGAATACAATAGAGGTGCTAAATCAGTGGTTTTCAACCAGTGTGCCACTGCGGGGACTCTCAGGTGTGCCGCAAATGTTTTCCTAATCTTGATAATTGTTTTGAACACTCACTTATAAACCTGTGGAGTGGGAGCACCAGTGCCGCTCAGATAATACATTGAATGGCACATGGTTTTCTCTGTATCGTTGTTTCAAGTCCAGTTCGCTCAGGCTGCTGTTACATTTGTACCATTTGAAGGGTACACGCATCACAAGCAAAGTCATTTGTATCATTTTTACTTTACCTGTGAGAACCATTAGCACAGACAAGTCTGATTAGGCTTAGCTGTACAACAGCCGCTGCCATAGAAACAAACGGAGCATGGCTTTGTGGCGGTGGTTGCACAAGTACAATGCAGAAAACCGCTCGTCTCTAGCTCAAACCGTTCGAAACTAAAGACCTATTTTAACGGAGCTATTTTTTTATATGTATTTCGAGACGCTCTTAAAGGGATACACACAAATGAGTCATCATGAGTAAGGAACTATGCAAACTGTGAAAATAGTTTAAGTAAACCCTATTTAATCTATTTTAAAAAACTTTTGTCACAGAATATCAATGATTTGCAGTAAGGATCCGATAAGATGGAGGAAATTACCACTAAATTAATTAATAGGGATATTTTAGGTGTGCCGCAGAATTTCTTTATTCCATCAAGGTGTGCCACGGTTCATAAAAGGTTGGGAAGCACTGTGCCAAATAACAGCAAAAATGATAATAATTTGCACAAGTCCCAATGACAGTGCTATAAAAGAGTTGTGAGAGAATAACACATATGTCGAGAGCAGAGGAGGCTGGTGGTAGTAGCTATAGGAGGTTGGACTCATTGTAATTGCTGGAATGGAATGAATGGAAACACCTAACACATCAATTACATGGAAACAACATGTTTGACTCCATTCCATTGATTCCATTCCAGCCATTTTAAAACGAGCCCGTCCTCCTATAGCCCCTCCCACCAGCCTCCTCTGGTAGAGAGTGTATTAATAGGAGGACTAGTAGGAGGGGTTGGTTATCACAAGGATTCTTGTACTTCTGCAGAGTTCTTTGCAGAGAACTTGGGAGATTTCTTTGTCTTCCTCCGCCGCTTCGCTGACGAGGTTCTGGAGTCTTCTGCCGAGAGCTTGGAGCAGGTCCTCAACTTCATCACTGTGTTCATGGGAAACGTGGAGAGGTAGGGAAGAGAGGGAGATGCCTTGAGTTCATCCACGCACACATACACAGTATCAGGTGACATGTTTACACCTGTGCATAATATCCATGTGTCCTGGTACACACAATGCCTTGAGGTCTGTTTATCTCAATTGTGGATCCCCATCGGCTGTTACAATAGTCACTCTATTGGATGTGATATTCCTAAGGGGTTTATGTGTCTACCATTTGGACTTATCTATGCTCCTATTGTGTTACTCTTTACCCATGTACCCAGGATGAAGAACCCTCATTTGCGGGCAAAGCTGGCAGAGGTGCTGGAGGCGGTGATGCCCCACATGGAGCCGGCGTCGGCCGGCTCGGCCCAGCCAGTCATGTTCCAGCGCCAAAGGGTCTTCTGCTCCTACCGCCACGCCCCTCACCTGGCCGAGGCGCTCATCGCTGTGTTTGTGGACATTGAGTTCACTGGTGGGTTTAGTGTGTGTGTGTGTGCGGCATATGTTTGTGTCTTGCACACATGCGTTTGTGTGTGCTAGAATCTAAACCTTTGTGATGAAGCTCAAGTGCCTGCATGTTGTGACTTTTATGTTATTGACTTTTCTCCTCAGGTGATCCTCACCAGTTTGAACAGAAGTTCAACTACAGGAGACCTATGTATCCCATCCTCAAGTACATGTGGGGGAAGGAGAGCTACAGAGAGAGCATTAAGGCAAGCTCATTTCCCTTTTTTTTCCTTAGTTACTTAGATGGTACCACATGTGGAGTCGTCCTTATTGAAGACACACGGTATTGCTCTTCAGTTCTGCACCATTATGTACCAAAATGCTTATGTGGAATGTTGTTTACTTCAGAGTCTTGCTGTTTATGCATCCGAGAACCTCGAGGCCATGAATCCTCCACTCTTCCTGCGGTATCTGAATCTCCTGATGAACGACGCCACCTTCCTACTCGACGAAGCTATACAGGTGAGAAACTGTCAGCGCTTATGAAAAGGACATTCCTGGTATTGACTTATATCCATCTCAGTGGTGGCTGGTGCCACTTTAAATTGGAGGACGGTTTTATTTTAATGGCTGGAATGGAGTCAACAAACGGTATTAAACACATTTCTATGCGTTTGATACCATTCATTTCATTCCATTCCGACCATTACTATAAGTCGTCCTCACCTCACCAGCCTCTACTGATCCATCTTTTTTTGTGGGGGGCGGAGGCAAATAAAAGACTGTAAAAACACCAGCAAATCAGCTCCAATTGGTTTTCATTTTGGAAATCTGTTCCAAAGTATTCCCATGCATAATAGAGATACTTGTAAGCAAAGTTTTGAAATGCTTACGTTTTAGTCAAATATTAGATATGTTTGGGCTTCTTGCGGTCAATTTGCCATCTACAATTTGCCATCCGCTCAAGAAGAAATTGGCCCGCGATTGAATCTAGTTGATGTCCTCTAGTTTACAAGAAGATCCTAAATTTCAACTGTGTCAGATTTTGTCACTACTTCTCTCTGGCCTGGTCCTTGTCGGTGGTAGTACCTGAGCAAGATCAAGCTACTACAGCTGGAGAAGGACCATGGCGAGTGGGAGGGCCTGGCTCCTGATGCCCTCAGAGAGAAGGAGTCCAGTCTGCAGATGTTGGGACAGCTGGCACGCTTCCATAATATCATGTCCAACGAGACCATCGGCACACTGGCTTTCCTCACATCAGGTTAGTTGGAGAAGGAGGATGAATGGATAGCAATGATTGGATAACGTCTTGGACATACGTCTCTACCTAGAGCTACACACACTATGGGTTTTTGTGTATTTTTTGTTGTTGTTGATATCGTTGTCCAATTCATTGTTAGTGAAACCATAAGCAGAATTAACAGATTGCCCTGTTAAAGGTGAATGGCAATCATTTATATTTGATGGCATTGTGTTGTACAACTGACGATACAGACATTAGGAACACCTTTCTCATATTGAGTTGCATCCCCTTTTGTCCTCAGAACAGCTTCAATTCAACGGGCATGGACTCTACAAGGTGTCGAAAGCATTCCACAGGGATGCTGGCCCATGTTGACTCCAATGCTTCCCGCAGTTGTCAAGTTGGCTGGATGTCCTTTGGGTGGTGGACCATTCTTGATACACATGGGAAACTGTTGAGCATGAAAAACCCAGCTGCGTTGCAGTTCTTAACACACTCGAACTGGTGCGCCTGGCACCTTCTACAATACCCCGTTCAAAGGCACTTAAATATTTTGTCTTGCCCATTCACCCTTTGAATGGCACACACACAATCCATGTCTCAATTGTCTCAAGGTTTAAAGATCTTTCTTTAACCTGTCTCCTTCCCTTCATCTACACTGATCGAAGTGGATTTAACAAGTGGGATTATAGCTTCCACCTGGATTCACCTGGTTAGTCTGTCATGGAAAGAGCAGATGTTCCTAATGTTTTGTACACTCAGTGTATATGAATATATTGAAACTCATACTCGCTTCTCCCTCTCCATGATATCCCAGAGATCAAGGGTATTTTTGTTCACCCTTTCATGGCCGAGAGGATCATCTCCATGCTCAACCACTTCCTGCAGCACCTGGTCGGACCCAAGATGGGCGCCCTGAAGGTGAAAGACTTCAGCGAGTTTGACTTCAAGCCCCAACAACTGGTCTCCGATATCTGCAACATCTACCTTAACCTGGGGTACGTTTCAAAACTGCAATATTTCAAGGCTGAGACAAGGCTCAAGTAATTTGGGTTGAAATTCGCTTGTTTTTTCAATCTGTACTTCAGACCTGTATTCTGATAGTATTTAAAATCCTTCAAATACTTTGAGCGTCTGCCTGGAGTGCCAGGTGGGTGGGGTTTGCATGTTTTGCATGGTTCCATTGGTTCTATTGTGCCAGGCAAGCACAGTCAGGCAAAGCCAAATTAGTTTGTACACTTTGTTAAGTACCATTTGAATCCATGTGTGGCATATAAGGTGGCTATTTTTATTTTATTTTTTTATCCCCAATTTTCGTGGTATCCAATCGCTACAACTCCCGTACGGGCTCGGGAGAGACGAAGGTCGAAAGCCATGCGTCCTCCGAAGCACCACCCAACCAAGCCGCACTGCTTCTTAACACAGCGCGCCTCCAACCCGGAAGCCAGCCGCACCAATGTGTCGGAGGAAACACCGTGTACCTGGCCCCCTTGGTTAGCGCGCACTGCGCCCGGCCCGCCACAGGAGTCGCTGGAGCGCGATGAGACAAGGATATCCCTACCGGCCAAACCCTCCCTAACCCGGACGACGCTATGCCAATTGTGCGTCGCCCCACGGACCTCCCGGTCGCGGCCGGCTGCGACAGAGCCTGGGCGCGAACCCCGAGACTCTGGTGGCGCAGCTAGCACTGCGATGCAGTGCCCTAGACCACTGCGCCACCCGGGAGGCCCCTGCTATTTGGTTTTTAGTGATTCTAACAATGTCTGTTTTCTCTTCGGCAGTGATGAAGAGAATTTCTGTGCCACTGTCCCAAAAGACGGGCGCTCCTACTCTCCCACGCTCTTCTCTCAGACTGTCCGAGTCCTGAAGAAGATCAACAAGCCCGGAGAAGTTATTGTGGGTTTCGGTCTCCTTGCTGACAAAATAAAGGTTAGATCTGTAGTCGTATAAAATCATATTATACTGTACCACTATGCCCTCTCCATAGCATAACCCTAAACGAATAACTACTTCCTGTCTTAGTCTCATGCAGACCGACAGCTGCAGGATGAGGAAACATACGCAGACGCCCCGGACGACTTCCTGGACCCCATTATGTCCACGCTGATGCTCGACCCTGTGCTGCTCCCCTCTTCCAATGTCACGGTCGATCGCTCGACCATAGCACGGCACTTACTCAGGTGAGTGATCCCTTAGGAGTAGTATGTCTACGTGCTGCTGGTTTATTCCAGGGGCAGTATGCATCAAGCATCTCAGAGTAGGAGTGCTGATCTAGGATCAGGTCTCCCTTTGTCCATGTAGTCTTATTCATTGTGATCTAAAATGCAAATCAGCAGTCTTACTCTGAGATGCTTGAAACATATGGCCCGAGATCAAGTTTTTTTGTACGATATCGAGTATCAATTTTCATTTCCCTACAGCGATCAGACAGACCCGTTCAACCGCAGCCCACTCACCATGGACCAGATCCGGCCCAACGAGGAGCTGAAGCAACAGATCTTACAGTGGCTGGCCCAGCATAAGCAGGAGCGGCTGCAGATGGGCCCTAGTGGCTAGCCCTGGGATCTTCTCAAACAAACTATGACTGTACCATACCTTCCCTCACCTCCTTACCGACAGTAGTATGCTCCACTTTGACTCATCTCCATGTGTGCTTGCCTTCAAGCTTCGGACTTCAAACCACGTGAGAGACTGTTATCTCCCTCTCATGCGGCGCACATGTCACTTAAAAACCCTCACCAGTCAATGGAAGATCCCAGGTCTCTCAAACTGTCAGGAGAGCAGGTAGTGGTACAATTGAAAACTGAGTTGCACTGCTACGTTGATATGCCCTATGGGGATTTGGAATTCTGCCCCCTGCTTCAGAGAATATACTGTTTACTATCAGTGGTTGCAGCCTGGTCAGAACCATTGGTCTAACTGGAAAATAGTCGTTTAGCAATTCCTAAATGATCATCAGCTCTGCCAAATGTTTTATATTTTAAAAGTAGGCAAAGTATACTGAAAACTTGTAGTTCAGAACAAGATAATGTCTTATTAATTCCCCCTTGTCTCTATAGTAACCATAGTCTATATGCACCATCCATCTATGAACCTAAACAAGATTATCTGATGTTATTTAGCATTTACCATTGAAATAATATGTGTTATGCAAGCATATAATACCCATATAATAAAATGTGGTTCAACCAATCTTCATTGAAAGAATCGGTGCCTAAAACCACCAGCCTTGCTTTAATTTCATCAAATGAGACCAGACATTTTTCAAGTTATTATTTTGTCTTTGTTCCATTTATGATATTAAATGCGCCGTCAATGGATATGTCTTATATCCTAAACAAGAGATGGTATAGACCGTGGAGGAGTCAGGGTGTCACTTGCTTTGGTTATTTACAAACTTGTGTGAGTTGCTCTTGTTTGGAATTTGAGACTTAATTCAAGTAAATTGTGATTTGCTAAAGAAATGAGTAGAACTTGGGAAAGAATACCTATTTGATAGCATGCATTTGTATATGGCATATCTAACAACTTGATGATTACCAGGGTGAAATTATAATGCAATATTTTAAATGTCAAAATGTATTTGGAATGTACAGTATGACTAATAAATAAAAAGCTTTGATGTGTTACAGTATCAAGCTTTCAACAAATGTTTGCATTACTTTTTCCAGTACCATAATAACTGGCAATAACCAAGTATGGTTATTAATTGGTAGATGTTTGTACGCAGTCACTCATTTATTCCTAATACTCACATACTAAAGTGAACATAATGATAATTGAATGGTATTAGGCACTGAACAAGAAAGTACCTCCTAATTAACACTATCCAATTACACTTAACAAATATAGAAATGCAACATGTAAAGTGTTGGTCCCATGTTTCATGAGCTAAAATTGAAGATGCCAGAAATTGTCCATATGCACAAAAAGCGTATTTCTCTCAATTGTTGTGCACAAATTTGTTAACATCCTTGTTAGTGAGCATTTCTCCTTTGAATGTTCATTTCTTTACTATAAGCCGCCTCCAACGTCGTTTTAGAAGATTTGGAAGTACGTCCAACCGGTCTCACAACCGCAGACCATGTGTTACTACGCCAGCCCAGGACCTCCACATCCGGGTTCTTCACCTAGGGAGTCATCTGAGACCAGCCACCCGGACAGCTGATGAAACTGTGGGTTTGCACAACTGAAGAATTTCTGCACAAACTGTCAGAAACCATCTCAGGGAAACTCATCTGCGTGCTCATCTGCGTCTTCCTCACCAGGGTCTTGACCTGACTGCAGTTCGGCGTCGTAACCAACTTCGATGGCCACTGGCAAGCTGGAGAAGTGTGCTCTTCAGAGATAAATCCCGGTTTCAACTCTACTGGGCAGATGGCAGACAGCTTGTATGGCAGTGTGTAGGCGAGCGGTTTGCTCATGTCAATGTTGTGAACAGAGTGCTTGATGGTGGCAGTGGGGTTATGGTATGGGTAGGCATAAGCTAAGGACAATAAACACAATTGCATTTTATCAATGGCAATTTGAAGGCACATTGCTGTGCCATTCATCCGCCATTATCAACATGTTTTAGCATGATAATGCACAGCCCCATGTCGCAAGGATTTGTACACAGTTCCTGGAAGCTGAAAATGTCCCAGTTCTTCCCTGACCTGCATACTCACCAGAAATGTCACCCATTGAGCATGTTTGGAATGCTCTGGATTGATGTGTACGACAGAGTGTTCCAGTTCCTGACAATATACAGCAACATCATACAGCAACATAGCACAGCCATTGAAGAGGAGTGGGACAACATTCCACAGGCCACAATCGACAGCCTGATCAACTCTTATGCAAATGAGATATGTCACGCTGCATGAAGCAAATGGTGGTCACACTAGATACTGACTGGTTTTCTGATCCACGCCCATACCTTTTTTGTAAGGTATCTGTGACCAACAGATGCATATCTGTATTCCTAGTCATGTGAAATCCATAGATTAGGGCCTAATGAATTTGATTCAATTGAGTGATTTTCTTATATGAACTGTAACGTAGTAAAATCTTTGAAATTGTTGCGTTTATATTTTTGTTCAGAGTAGCGAAGGACAGCCATTTAGTGATTTGGTTGTTCTAGTACGCGCTTCTACACACACTTTTTTATTGTTCGACAGTATCTGTACAAAAATTGGAATAGAAAACAAATGTCGACCAATAAAAAAAGTGTGTGTTGAAGCGTGTGCTTGACCAACCAAATTACTCAGTTTATCATGAGTCTGGTGTAATTTTACAAAGATCCCTATTACCTTGGTTTTAACCATTTTCTGAGGCCCTATGGGAAATCAACACTGAACAGTGTGGGTCACTTTCAGGTTTTAGCAAACAGTATCGGGGTGATTTCAATTTTAAGTGGTGTAAGATCATTTCGAACTATACAAGGCAACAGTTAACGTGTCATCCCCCACGAATGATGCAGTGCACCCATTGGGCCAATCAGTGTAATTTTGTAGATGACGGATCTCTATACCAAAACCCTTCATTTACCCAAGTTTCGTCAAAATGGGGCCAGTGGTGTCTGAGATATCGTATGGGTTAGCTAGACATATCCCTGAGCATGTGTGCCAAATATCAGCTCTCTGAATCAAACAAATCAAGAGATATAAACATGTGCCCATTATATCGCCACCGTGAGGTCCATATGAATGTTGAGTCTTGACAGTGTTAGCATCATGTGTACCAAATTGTGTTACAATACGAATATCCTTCACTGATTTATATGCATTTACAGTGGCAAAAAAAAGTATGTGAACCCTTTGGAATTACCTGGATTTCTGCATAAAATTGGTCATCAAATTTAATCTGATCATCTAAATCACAACAAAAGACAAACATAGTGTGCTTAAACTAATAACACACACATTTTTGTATTTTTCTTGTCGATATTGAATACATAATTTAAACATTCATAGTGTCGGTTGGAAAAAGTATGTGAACCCCTAGGCTAATGACTTCTCTAAAAGCTAATTGGAGTCAGGAGTAAGCTAATCTGGAGTCCAATCAATGAGACAAGATTCAGGAGGTTGGTTAGAATTGCCTTGCCTTATAAAAAACACTCACAAAATATGAGCTTGCTAGTCACAAGAAGCATTGTGAACCATGCCTCAAACAAAAGAGCTCGCAGAAGACCTAAGATTTAGAATTGTTGACTAGCAGAAAGCTGGAAAGGGTTACAAAAGTATCTCTAAAAGCATTGATGTTCATCAGTCCACGGTAAGACAAATAGTCTATAAATGGAGAAAGTTCAGCACTGTTGCTACTCTCCCTAGGAGTGGCTGTCCTGCAAAGATGACTGCAAGAGCACAGCATTCCCAAGTTTATCAAGACATTTTGCAGGAGAATGTAAGGCTATCTGTCTGCCAATTGAAGCGCAACAGAAGTTGGGTGATGCAACAGGACAACGACCCAAAACACAGAAGTATATCAACAACAGAATGTCTTCAACAGAAGAAAATAAGCCTTCTGGAGTTGCCCAATCAGAGTCCTGACCTCAACCTGATTGAGATGCTGTGAACATTTCACACCAGACATCCCAAGAATATTGCTGAACTGAAACAGTTTTGTAAATAGAAATGACCCAAATTTCCTCCTGACCATTGTGCAGATCTGATCTGCAACTACAGAAAACATTTGGTTGAGGACCATACCACCTCCACCCTACCTGACACCCTAGACCCACTCCAATTTGCTTACCGACCCAATAGGTCCACAGACGACGCAATCGCAACCACACTGCACACTGCCCTAACCCATCTGGACAAGAGGAATACCTGTGAGAATGCTGTTCATCGACTACAGCTCAGCATTTAACACCATAGTACCCTCCAAACTCGTCATCAAGCTCGAGACCCTGGGTCTCGACCCCGCCCTGTGCAACTGGGTACTGGACTTCCTGACGGGCCGCCCCCAGGTGGTGAGGGTAGGTAACATCTCCACCCCGCTGATCCTCAACACTGGGACCCCACAAGGGTGCGTTCTGAGCCCTCTCCTGTACTCCCTGTTCACCCACGACTGCGTGGCCATGCACGCCTCCAACTCAATCATCAAGTTTGCGGACGACACTACAATGGTAGGCTTGATTACCAACAACGACGAGACGGCCTACAGGGAGGAGGTGAGGGTCCTCGGAGTGTGGTGTCAGGAAAATAACCTCACACTCAACGTCAACAAAACAAAGGAGATGATTGTGGACTTCAGGAAACAGCAGAGGGAGCACCCCCCCTATCCACATCGACGGGACAGTAGTGGAGAGGGTAGTAAGTTTTAAGTTCCTCGGTGTACACATCACGGACAAACTGAATTGATCCACCCACACAGACAGCGTTGTGAAGAAGGCGCAGCAGCGCCTCTTCAACCTCAGGAGGCTGAAGAAATTTGGCTTGTCACCATAAGCACTCACAAACTTCTACAGATGCACAATCGAGAGCATCCTGTCGGGCTGTAACACCGCCTGGTACGGCAACTGGTCCGCCCACAACTGTAAGGCTCTCCAGAGGGTAGTGAGGTCTGCACAACGCATCACCGGGGGCAAACTACCTGCCCTCCAGGAAACCTACACCACCCGATGTCACAGGAAGGCCATAAAGATCATCAAGGACAACAACCACCTGAGCCACTGCCTGTTCACCCCGCTATCATCCAGAAGGCGAGGTCAGTACAGGTGCATCAAAGCAGGGACCGAGAGACTGAAAAACAGCTTCTCAAGGCCATCAGACTGTTAAACAGCCACCACTAACATTTAGTGGCCGCTGCCAACATACTGACTCAACTCCAGCCACTTTAATAATGGGAATTGATGGAAATGTATGTAAAAATGTATCACTAGCCACTTTAAACAATGCCCCTTAATATAATGTTTACATACCCTACATTACTCATCTCATATGTATATACTGTACTCTATATCATCTACTGCATTTTGCCATCTTTATGTAATACATGTATCACTAGCCACTTTAAACTATGCCACTTTATGTTTATATACCCTACATTACTCATCTCATACAGTGGGGCAAAAAAGTATTTAGTCAGCCACCAATTGTGCAAGTTCTCCCACTTAAAAAGATGAGAGAGGCCTGTAATTTTCATCATAGGTATACTTCAACTATGACAGACAAAATTAGAATTTTTTTTCTCCAGAAAATCACATTGTAGGATTTTTAATGAATTTATTTGCAAATTATGGTGGAAAATAAGTATTTGGTCAATAACAAAAGTTTATCTCAATACTTTGTTATATACCCTTTGTTGGCAATGACGGAGGTCAAACGTTTTCTGTAAGTCTTCACAAGGTTTTCACACACTGTTGCTGGTATTTTGGCCCATTCCTCCATGCAGATCTCCTATAGAGCAGTGATGTTTTTGGTGCTGTTGCTGGGCAACACGGACTTTCAACTCCCTCCAAAGACTTTCTATGGGGTTGAGATCTGGAGACTGGCTAGGCCACTCCAGGACCTTGAAATGCTTCTTACGAAGCCACTCCTTCGTTGCCCGGGCGGTGTGTTTGGGATCATTGTCATGCTGAAAGACCCAGCCACGTTTCATCTTCAATGCCCTTGCTGATGGTAGGCTTTGTTACTTTGGTCCCAGCTCTCTGCAGGTCATTCACTAGGTCCCCCTGTGTGGTTCAGGGATTTTTGCTCACCGTTCTTGTGATCATTTTAAACCCACGGGGTGAGATCTTGCGTGGAGCCCCAGATCGAGGGAGATTATCAGTGGTCTTGTATGTCTTCCATTTCCTAATAATTGCTCCCACAGTTGATTTCTTCAAACCAAGCTGCTTACCTATTGCAGATTCAGTCTTCCCAGCCTGGTGCAGGTCTACAATTTTGTTTCTGGTGTCCTTTGACAGCTCTTTGGTCTTGGCCATAGTGGAGTTTGGAGTGTGACTGTTTGAGGTTGTGGACAGGTGTCTTTTATACTGATAACAAGTTCAAACAGGTGCCATTAATACAGGTAACGAGTGGAGGACAGAGGAGCCTCTTAAAGAAGAAGTTACAGGTCTGTGAGAGCCATAAATCTTGCTTGTTAGTAGGTGACCAAATACTTATTTTCCACCATAATTTGCAAATAAATTCATAAAAAATCCTACAATGTGATTTTCTGGAGAAAAAAAATTCTCATTTTGTCTGTCATAGTTGAAGTGTACCTATGATGAAAATTACAGGCCTCTCTCATCTTTTTAAGTGGGAGAACTTGCACAATTGGTGTCTGACTAAATACTTTTTTGCCCCACTGTATGTATATACTGTACTCTATACCATCTACTGCATCTTGCCTATGCCGTTCTGTACCATCACTCATTCATATATTTTTATGTACATATTCTTTATCCCTTTACACTTGTGTGTATAAGGTAGTAGTTGTGGAATTGTTAGGTTAGATTACTCGTTGATTATTACTGCATTGTCGGAACTATTTTGCTACACTCGCATTAACATCTGCTAACCATGTGTATGTGACAAATAACATTTGATTTGATTTGCTGCCAAAGGAGGGTCAACCAGTTATTAAATCCAAGGGTTCACACGTTTTCCACCCTAAACTGTGAATGTTTACACTGTGTGTTCAATAAAGACATACATTTATAATTGTTTGAGTGTTATTAGTTTAAGCAGACTGTTTATCTATTGTTGTGACCTAGATGAAGATCAGTTCAAAATGTATGACCAACTTGTGCAGAAATCCATGTATTTCCAAAGGGTTCACATATTTTTTCTTGCCACTGTATGCCCAGACCATGCCCACGTGAATGTTTATTGCTCAAGAGCAACCATGTTTAAGGTATAAGTCTGCCAGGGGCACCTGGCTCACGCCCGGGAGGCAGGCCGGTTTCAAATCGAACGCAATAAACTTTTAGCCAGTCAGAACAGCCTACACGGGAGCTCGGGCGAGATTAATTGAACCCTCGTTGATTTGTTGGATATGATCTTAAACTTAAACCACATAATTTGTTGTTCGTTGCAATTGCCCCTTTGTTTCTAGTTATTTGCCAGGTATGGTAGGTATGGCACCTCTTTCGAAAATATTGTGGACTTTTCTATAATGAACAAATACATTGACTGGATTTATTATTCATTGTATTGGTTATGATGAAATCCCTCCTGAATATCTGACATCGACTGTTCTCTTTGCTGCGGTACAGTGTCTTCAGAAAGTATTCACACTCCTTGAATTTTTCCATATTTTGTGTTACAGCCTGAATTTAAAATAAATTGAAGAAAAAAAAATTGTGGCACTGGTCCTACACACAATACCCCATAATGTCAGTGGCATTTTTTTTTTTTTTACAAATTAATGAGCCGAAATGTCTTGAGTCAATAACTATTCAATAATTTAATCCGAATTTTGAGATGGATCAAGCGTCAGTCGTTTAGAACTGTGTGTTTTTCCGACACGGCCCTGGAACCTGTTTAGTTAAGCTTTGGCTATAAAGTGATTGACTAGGAACATTGAAGAAATGCGTATTCGGGGCCACTTTATGCCCACCCCGCAACATGACTACGGATGTTTTTCACGTTAGTGAGTGGCTGGGGGTTATGCGAAATGCTGGTTCAGGGCCACGCCCACTGAGTTCTCTGATCTTAGGGCAGACAGGCATAGTGTAAAATGGCGCACAGCTGTCGGTGGCGGTTCCCCGCTCGGCCCGGAGGGAGCAGCAACTTAGGCACCGGGAGGAGAGCGGGCCGAATCCGGGTCACGGCCTCCCTCCGAAGTGGCACTGGGACCAACCCGAACACGGCTGGGCTCGGGCCCGGCTTTGATGCAGCGTTACAGGTCTCATCTGCTATCGGTTGCAACCTGCAGACATTTCGGGATGTTTTGGGGGAGTCGAGTGGTTCAAGCAGCGGAGAGGTAAGCAAAACACCAACTTGATTGTGGTTGGTTATTAGCTAACTTGTTAACGTTAAATAGCTTCAAGGAGGAAGGTAACATTAAGTGCCCACACTCGCTAGCAATGTTAAACAGTAACGTTAGTACCAAGGAGTTGGATGATGCTGCCTCTGTATTCGGTGTTAGGAGTGTGACCTAACTTGTCAACGCCAATAAGCTAACTTTTTTTGTTTGGCCTTCATCCCCTCACTGGGTATCAAGCCCATCAACATGCTTCAATCCATGTGCTGCTGTTGCTACCATTTTACAGTGATGAACACAGAAGTCACAACAAGGATGCCCGTGTAGGATTGGTAACGTTAGTTAGCCGAGTAGCACCAACGGTGCTGATGTTGCAAAGAGTTAAAAGTAGCCTGCTCACTTTCTAGCCACAATTTGGCCAAAGTGAATAAATTGACTCTCTGGTTGTCCAATATTGCCACAGAGGCGAAAAAGGAAGGATGGGATATAAAGCTAAACCATCGTTCGTTGGCTTATTTGTGGGGTGGTGACTTGTAGGGATAGAGCATCATATATCACAATCAACTCTTCAGATTTCAGAATTAGATCTTACGAGCCAGTTTGCTACAGTATAACTAGCTTAACAGCTTTCTAACTTCAACGTTATTTAGCTAACGTTATCTCCGTTTTTTAACTGTCTGTGATGTTAGTGTTACATTGATTTACAGTAGCATGGGACCTCCCGGTTAGCGAGCGAGGCTCCTGTTTGAAAACAAAACATGTCAACTTGGGGAGGACAAGGAACCTGAACTTCATGTTTTTGATACTTGCTAAGGCATCTAGCTAGCTAACGTTATTTATACTCACCTCGTTTGAATTGCCCTAGTGTAGTAACGTTACAAGCATTAGTTAGCTTAGCATTAGACGCCGATATTGAAGAGTTCAAGAAGCTACCGTTGTCACTAGCTTGCTGCGAGGTGTCAGTGCATAATGCTAATGTTGGCTAACCTTAGAACGAGGCTATTTACCTTGACTAAATTATCAGCTAGCTAGCATTTATTCATCTTTCTGCCTTGATCCACGCATCTAAAGTTGCTAGTTGGAAACGACGTTATTCGCGATTTGGGTTTGACTAATGGTCTGTGTAGCTTGCTAGGTGATGGATTTAGCTTGTAGTAGAACTCGCTCATTTGGCTAAGTGTTTAGCTCATGAACCTCTACCATGCTACGCACTTACTACGCGTAACTAGCTATCGCTGATACATAGGAAAATGGGAGGTGGACATGTTTTTTCCCCCTCTACACACAGTGCGTAGTACCAAAATAATGTCGGAATTTTGGACATATGATGACGTGCTAGCGAACTACAATTTTTGGTGGCCTGAGAAGGATTCGCCAGTATCATGTATGTTTGATGCGTGTTACTCCAAATTTCATCGTTCTAGTACTGACTGTGAGCTCGCAAGCTACAATAAGGAGCCTTTTGACGGACCTTGTGATGTGGGGGTGTGTTCGGTTTAGCGAACTACCATCTTTCTTTTTTCATGACGAGCACGCTTTCAGTGCAGTGGAAGTAGACCCTAGTGTTGTAGATCGGACATGGAGGTTAACTCAACACTTTATCAACGTTGTAAGATGTACTGTTATATTAGAGTATTTATTGGTGTTATTCAGGTTTGATGTTTAGATCATATTCTGAGTGTTCTCCAGTCCATACTCATGTGTGTGATTTCAATGAGCCATTTATCATGGGACCTATTGTGAAACTGGAAACACCGATTCTGTCCTGTGTGTGTGTGTATACACCTCGTACCATCACTAGTAGATTACCCGAAAGGTTAATAGAATCTACTTTGATGTTGGCCAGTGCTATGGAAATGAGTCCCCCTGCCTGGGTTAACACTTTTTAGGAAGGGGGATCAACATGTCCCCCTCCCTCTATCCCAAAACACACAAAGAGGGGGAAAACACACTATCTGGGATGCGGTGGGACAGGGCCAAAATCCCAGTGGAACTTGCCGCTCATGGAAGTTGTAGACACAGTGTTGTGATTTCATTCAGAGTGGATGTTGCGCCTGGGCAGGATTGTTCTGGCTCATCGCAGCCTGCTGAGCTCACAGAGCAGCCGGACACTGAGGCCCTCCTTCCAGGCAGACCCGTATCCACTTCAGCCACACAGGGGCTGTCTGAGCTCAACTTTTCTTCTGACAGCTGCCACTTTGGAATATATTAGCCAAGCCTTTTGGGATCCCTCAAAAGAGGGCTTGTAGACCATTGTTGTTCAAATGGCAGCATTTGTAGGCTATTGAATTTATTGTTAAAAAATAAATTTATTTTATTGATCCAGCCAAATGATGGTTGTTTATTAAAGCGCCCATCTGTCATAGTTGTCTTTTTGGGGCTCTTTGTTTGTCGTCCCCCCCCCCCCCCCCCCCCAAAAAAAATCTGACTCACTTTCGTTGTGTCTTAGAATTGAACCCGTCTTTCTCTTGGCTCAGATTAAGACCGATGTCAATCCCTCACACAAGTGCAGCTGAATAGATGTTATCAAACGGAACGCTTTGCCCCACTGGTTTTTGCTAAATTTTGTGTTTGGCGGAAGGGGTCCAGCAGGTGTTTGCCCTATTTATATGGCAGAGCTTTGTCTGCTTTATTCCAGCTTTCATGAAGTGCAGACGGCTGAAAGAGCACAGGCACGGATATCAAAGGGGAAGAGCGAAGCTTCCTCCCCCAGGGTCTATGCTGGGAGGAGAATTAGTCACAGGCCCTCCCATCCACGGCTTTATTCTGCTCTATCAGGCGACCAAAGGGTTTTTGCCTCTGCTTTCAGAGCTGTGAGAAAGCCGTCAATTGTGTGTCTGTTTGGGGCTGGTCCCCCAGACTTTGTGTCCCTTATTGCACCTCGCAGGAGGCGTGTCCTCAGCTTTGTTTTTATTAGGGTGCCGGTTGGAGCTGCCTCTCCCTGCCCGGTTGGGAGTGAGGTGTTGGGAACATGAGCCATCGATCCATCTCCTTGTAGGTGTTTGGTGTGTGTGGGCAAATGTGAACCAATGTTGTTTTTTTTAACCTAGTGTTTTGGCACCTGAGAGGGACTAATATCAAGCTTTTTGTGGGACAATCAGAATTCTTCCTTGAGTTTTTCGAATTCTTCCGAGACCCACCATTGCAGTCATTGGCCAGAGCTACCTGAGAGGAATTCCCCAGTGGCCTTTTAGTAGGAATGTGTCACCGGAAGGGCATATACAGTATGATCTCCTCCCCAATTGAAATTCAAAGGAGGGGTGGAGTATCCATAGTAAATCGGAGTGAAGCCTCTAGCCCTTAATTTGGCTGCTCCAAATTACTATCATGAGAATATGCTCAGTAGGCCAATTTGTCCATACCCAGCTCCAGACCATTTTTTTTATTTATTGGTTTTTGGTTGGATTTAGTCTTATAGCCCACATTAAATAATACAGTTGCGAAGTACAAAATATCATGCCATTTTTATCCTGCCCGACATTCATTGCATTAATCTCAATTGTTAAATAAACAGATTGAGTTCTCCCTGTGATCGTAATCTTATTCCCTGACCACATTCACCATTTCGAGATTTTCTTTGCACATTTTATCTGCATACATTTTTTTTTCTGACTTCTCTCGCCACTGACTTGGGTTTAAACATCACAGTCCCAGGTTAGTGCAGTGATGTACAAGGACAGTCTGAGGCAAAAGGCAGATGTCTCACAAGATTATATCGCATGGAATTGTT
The DNA here is from genome assembly GCF_016432855.1 of Salvelinus namaycush. Taxonomy (NCBI): domain Eukaryota; kingdom Metazoa; phylum Chordata; class Actinopteri; order Salmoniformes; family Salmonidae; genus Salvelinus; species Salvelinus namaycush. The sequence goes on along the minus strand of NC_052340.1, from coordinate 4,459,498 downwards.
TAGAAGTATGAGGAAAGCATCAAAGTTAAAAGTAAGTTAACAATGCTTGTATTTAAAGGGGGACTTGAGGTTCTCTAGACATTTAGATTCCCAGGAAGTTTGGAGCTGAATTCTACCGCTTTTAAATATCCCAGGGCTGAGAGTTAATGATCGGTTGTTCTACTTGATGTGGAGGTTACAGGGACTGTTGATCATCAGCATCCCTGAAGAGATGAGCAGCTGTCTGTGACTCTTATTTACCTTGCTTTTTAAAGGGAGCTACTACAGGGACTTCTTTTCTATACCTGGTCTTTAAAATTATATTTGAAAGTAAATTGTTGAAAGTAGACAAATACATTTTAATAAAAATTTAGCTGAACATCACTAACTGGTGTTTTATTTTTTTTCAGGTTATCATCCGATTTTATAGAACAGTCATATTGGGCTTCTCACCTCGCCAATATACACCCACGTACTAGTGATGCATAACAGAATACCTCAAACCACTTTTACATCCGGTCTGATGGTTCTGTGCTTGCAGGGGACAGGCCCAACTAGCAGACCGAAACATGAACATCTCCGCTTTGAATCGGACCTGTTGCTCTGTCTTAACTAAACTAATGAGGAAGAACTTGGCAATGCATGACGTGGAAGTGTAGGTTAAAATTTGCATGTTGTGGCTGTAAAACAAACAGAAGCAGGGGGTAAGAAAATATGGAGAGTGAGTACACAAGCTTTACTTGTCGCCCTCTTCCAACAAGAGCCTTCCGACTAGGTTATGCATGCTACCTTTCATCCCCTTTCTCTCCCTGGCTTGCTTCTTTGTTTACTACACTTTACATTTTATTAATTTAGTAGCTGCTCTTATCCAGAGCGACTTACAGGAGCAACTAGGGCCTTGCTCAAGAGCACACAGACAGATTCACCTAGTCGGCTTGGAGAGTCGAACCAGCTACCTTTTGGTTACTGGCCCAATGTTCTTAACCGCTAGGCTACCTGCCACCCCTGTCCTAGTCGAAGCAGGTGGCTCCCTTTCCTGCAAGCGAGCCCATAGGTCCTTTTGGTTTTGCAGCACACTGCTCTCCCCGGCCTGCCTTTGGGCATGGAGCGAGTTTGTGCGTCTCTAGCGCATGGCTGGCTGCATGGGGGAGTGAGAGGCTTGTGTGTGTGTGCGGGAGGCTTGTTTAGATTGGGATTTTGATTGCTTCTGTGCGAGCGTGTTCATCCCCTTTTCATGCTCGCAGTTCCCCTGGAACATCCACAGGCTCAGTTGCTGTACCAGGTGGTCAAGATGCTGCTCCCCCTACACACACCCTGCTTTTCTGCCCATCCTCATTCCCTCTCCTGTTTTGGCTCTGTTTACATCTTGCGGTGTGGTTCACGCGGAGGGAAGAGTGTGTGTGTGACGTCATCGAGCTACTCGCGTTTGTCATGTTCCGCCCCCTTAGCACTCTCCAACCAACCAACACCTATAGCAACTTGCCTGAGAACATGCTGAGAAATGCTGCCTGAATGAACTGTAGCACATAGTCTATCAGTGTCAGCGTTGAAGTAAGAGATGGCTAGATTGAAAGATTCAGGTATCAGAGGGCAACATGATTAACAAAACTAGAGGCTGCTGCTATATTGCAAATTATCGACACTTGTCGTCATCACCAAAAATCTAGGCTATATGCCAAATGAAATTGCCGCTAACTGAATCTGATCACAATATTAATAGTATATGGGACGTCAACAAGTTGGCTGTGCTATACAGGTTGGAGTTAAGACTGTAGTGTGGACTCCTAGACAGCAGCTGCTCTACAAACGGGGCCGAAGGGACTTAAACTGCAGCCCCATATTCTGCTATAAATAAAGATTATGAAATGACACACCCCCACCCCTCCGGCACGAGAAGTGACACTAAAGACTTCCAGAGGAACTCTGAGATATTAATCATCTCACCAGCCCTGCGGGGTTGGTTGGCTGGGGATGCTTTATGGACTGTGGCTAGTTGGGTTAAGGCCTCGCTACGGTGGCATGCTAAGGTGGGCATCTAAGGCCTATGTGTTTTCTGACATGCATGTATGAGATGTCTTTGGCCTCTCAACTTGCCCAGTTGCCCAGGTCTAATGGTCAGTAGTACTGACAGTCATAAACAACAATACTTGTGCTATATAAATATAAGTTTGCTGTTAAACTTAAAGGCATTTTGCGGTTGATGAGCGGAGTCCCACCTTGGTGTTGGAGGACATTGAGTCTGTCTGCCTCCTGTTTGATCTGCTTTATCTATAATTACTGTTACACACTCATCCTGTGGCCCAGATGTAATTACAAATGGAGGGTCCTGGAGACAGAATAATATTCAATTTCTGTCCAATTCCAGTTGCGCAGATCTTGAATTGAATCAATCCAAGGACACACTTCCTGGTGCTGTGAGTGACTCGTTTTATATTCTGATATAAAACATCCCCCAGCCCGCTGTAGAGACTGCACTGATTAGGTCCGCCGTCATCATGTACACTTGTAGACGAGGGAACCATATGGCGCACTATTCCTTATCTAGTGCCCTATGGGCCCTGGTCAAAAGTAGTGTAATAAACAGGCAATATGGTTCCATTTGAGGTGCCTAGGCCTAGTCAACTGAGAGCTCCATTGGATGTTGTTGACCTCACTATGAGTCATGTTTAGCATGCTGTCTGGGTAGCTTCAGGTAACTCCTATAGCTAGAGATGTCCTCGTTCACTGTGCCTTACCTCAACATTAGGAGAGATTGAAACATTTTAGAGGAAAGTAAAATAAGTACCCTACTAAGTGGGTTTGTGTGTTATGTCAGGAGATGAGTCCCATCGGGCCCTCTCAAAGATTACATGACTGAGTGGGTGACATCACAGCTGATGTCAGGCAGCCTAGCAACAGCTACTGCTAAGGATACCTGTGTGCCCTGATAGGACTTCCTGGAAGTGAAGAAAAACCAATATCATGCTCAACGGTGCCATAGACATCATTAAATACATCGGTGTAGCCTTATGACTGTCTGTGACCATCATATGCTACATGAAACATTTATCTAGTTAGGCTTATAGGCAATTTTCCTTTTGAGATATAGGCTACTAAAAAGCCCTTAATTGACCTGGGTCCTGTTAATGCAGAATTATGAGTTTTTCACTCAGGAAAAAAAAGAGGAGAATGGATGAGAAATATCTTGCTGCGTTTTGTAAACACAGATCTTAAATGCTTCTTATTGTAACTTCTGCTCGTCACCGGAAACATTTTCTCAACTCTTATTTTTCCTTAACTGTGTTGTTGGTTTAAAGGGCTTTTAAGTAAGCGTTTGACTGTAAGGTCTATTCGGTGCATGTGACAAATAAAATTTGATAACATTAGAAATATCCTGGCCATTCATTGTTTTTGCAACAAAAAAAATCCTTGCTTTTTCATTGTAAGCTCATTTACTTATGTGGCTGAAAGCCAAATAGCATTGCACTTCTGTTCTGCTTTTTAAAAAAATGTATTTATTTTTACCTTTTTATTTAACTAGGCAAGTCAGTTAAGAACAAATTGTTATTTACAATGATGGCCTAGAGTTGGGTTAACTGCCTTGTTCAGGGGCAGAAAGACAGATTTTTACCTTGTCAGCTCAGGGATTCGATCTTGCAACCTTAACGGTTACTGGCCCAACGCTCTAACCACTAGGCTACCTGCCACCTCTGATGAAAATGAAGCTATTTTCTGCCGATTGTTTTCCACTAATGTATTTTCTGTGAAGGGAAAAGTATAGTTGCACGTCCTTAATCACTAACGATAGTATATGGGAATCAATGGAAATGTATGTAAATTAATATTAATGCCATTTAAATGTAGATGCCTCCCCAGTTCATATGTTAGAAGTTCTAGGATAGTGAGAGGGGAACGTATAGTTGGGATTTTATTTTTGTTTTAACTGTTCGAGGTCGCACCGTGCATTTTTGGCATCGGCCAGACGATGTGTTTCATTTATTTTTTCTTCTATATGTGTATGCCTGTTGGGGAGGGGGGGGGTCAGTGCTACATATGCTGATCGTGATGGTTTGGTGCACTTTTTTACATTTTTATTGAGTTACATGTTATGCAGGCCACCATAGGAACTACAAACCACAGTAGGGCGGGGCTTACATTTACTTCCTGGAATATCAAGGGTTTAAACGAACCAATTAACTTTTTAGGACTGCAATCCCGTTAACGGGATCGTTATGACAACAGCCAGTGAAAGTGCAGGGCGCCAAATTCAAACAACAGATATCTCAGAATTAAAATTCCTCAAACATACAACTGTCTTATACAATTTTAAAGGTAATCTTGTTGTTAATCCCACCACAGTGTCCGATTTCAAAAAGGCTTTACAGCGAAAGCACCACAAACGATTATGTTAGGTCACCACCAAGTCACAGAAAAACACAGCAATTTTTCCAGCCAAAGACAGGAGTCACAAAAAGCAGAAATAGAGAGAAAATTAATCACTAGCCTTTGATCTTCATCAGATGACACTCATAGGACTTCATGTTACACAATACATGTATGTTTTGTTTGGTAAAGTTCATATTTATATCAAAAAATCTCAGTATACATTGGCGCGTTATGTTCAGTAGTTCAAAAACATCCGGTGATTTTGCAGAGAGCCACATCAATTTACAGAAATACTCATCATAAACGTCGATCAAAGATCAAGTGTTATACATGGAATTTTAGATCCACTTCTCCTTAATGTAACCGCTGTGTCAGATTTCAAAAAAGCTTTACGGAAAAAGCTAACCATGCAATAATCTGAGGTCGGCACTCAGAGCCCAATCAAGACACAAATATATCCGCCATATTGTGCAGTCAACAGAAGTCAGAAATAACAATATAAATATTCACTTACCTTTGATCTTCATCAGAATGCACTCCCAGGAATCCCAGTTCCACAATAAATGTTTGATTTGTTTGGTAATGTCCATCATTTATGTCCAAATAGCTACTTTTGTTAGCGCGTTTGGTAAACAAATCCAAAGTCACGAAGCGCGTTCACTAAAAGCAGACAATGTCAAAAAGTTCCCTAACAGTCAGTAGAAACATGTCAAAAGATGTATTGAATCAATCTTTAGGATCTTTTTAACACAAATCTTCAATAATGTTCCAACCGGAGAATTCCCTTGTCTTCAGAGGTGCGATGGAACAGAGCTCGCATGGTCAGCGCATGTTCAGGTCATGGTAGACCTTACTCAATCCCCTCTCATTCGGCCCCCCTTCACAGTAGAAGTATCATACAAGGTTCTAAAGACTGTTGACATCTAGTGGAAGCCTTAGGAAGTGCAAAATGACCCATATCCCACTGTGTATTCGATAGGCGATGAGTTGAAAACCTACAAACCTAAGATTTCCCACTTCCTGGTTGAATTTTCTCAGATTTTTGCCTGCCATATGAGTTCTGTTATACTCACAGACATCATTCAAACAGTTTTAGAAAACACTCTGAAGTTTCTATCCAAATATACTAATAATATGCATATATTAGCAACTGGGACTGAGGAGCAGGCAGTTTACTCTGGGCACCTTTTCTTCCAAGCTACTGTCCCTGCCATAAGAAGTTAAGCGAGGCAAGGTCCTAGCTCACTTGAAAGCACTCTCGTCTGATATTTTTGCAAGAAACCCATCTGAAAAACAATTCTCATAGCAGACTTAAATGTAGGTGGGTGGGGCAAGTGTATCACTAACTTCTCTGCCAAAACAAGAGGCACAGCGATTCTGGTACGGAAACGAATTCCCTTTCTACATAACCCTCTTTATCCGCAATAGTGGTTTTATGTGATCGTAATAGCAGAGATCCACTCTACTTCTGCAAATCTACTAAATAATAAACCCAACATTGATAACCTCTCTTTTTTTCAAAAGAGTCCTTGCCCTGATTCCAGATATCTCCCATACTAATTTGGTCATTGGAGGGGACCTTAACTGTGTGCTAGACCAATATTTGGATAGATCCTCTACCCGGGGTACCCCTACCTTCTATTCAAGCGAATTCTTGAATAACTACATAAAAAGTTCTAACTTATTTGATATATGGAGGATCTCTAACCCTACGGGTTGGGAATACTCCTTTTACTCATGTTCACAATGTTTATACTCGAATTGACTACTTTTTTGGTTGATGCGAAATTACACCCCTATACCTGTAATGTGAGGTATCATGATATTATAATCTCACCACAGTCCACTCACCTTCTCCCTGAGATTGGGTGACATCGTACCAAACGAGAGGGTCTGGAGGTTGAATCCTCAGCTCCTCACAGAACCAACATTCTGTGAACATCTTAAAGACCAAATTACATTTTTCCTTGATACCAACGACAACAGAGACTTCCCCAGCATTATTGTGGGAAACACTGAAGGCTAATTTGTGAGGCTGTATCTCCTTTCAGGCTGCCAGGAGTAGGCAAAACAGAAAATAATTGGAAGAACAAATTCACTTACTGGATAGTGAAAATGCTAGCCATCCATCTATGGAGAAACATAAATTACCTCTTTAAAATTTTAATATTATCAGATTCTCTCAGCTAAAATCGCTAAATCTTTTCTCTATGCCAAGCAAAAATATTTTGAGTTTGGTGACAAACCACACAAATTACTCGCCAGACAACTTAGAAAAAATGTGAGTGACCGAATGATTCACAAAGTTAAATCTGCATCTGGGGAATTACTCTCTTCCCCCAAAGACATCAATGACAGATTACGTCAGTTTTACGAGACTCTATATACACATCTAAAGCGGATCCTAACCCCTTAATTATGCAAAACTTTTTGGAGGACTGTAATCTCCCTGCCCTGAACCAGGAAGATTCCAACTTCCTGAATAAGGAAATATCTTGTGCAGAAATTCGAGAAACAATTAAATCTCTAAAGAGTGGCAAGACCCCGGGCCCAGATGGATACCCTGGTGAATTCTATAAAACATTCAGCAACATGCTCTCTCCCTACCTGCACAAAATGTTGTTTCAGGCCAATGAGGACGGAGCTCTCCCACCTTCTTTGGATGAGGCGTTCATTACAGTTATACATAAGAAGGGTAAAGATCTGGAAGAGGTAGGGTCATATAGACCAATATCTCTCCTTAATACAGACCAAAAGATTTTAGCAAAAACTCTGGCTAACAGGCTTAGCACTTTAATGGGCAAATTGGTCCATTCGGACTAGACTGGCTTTATCCCTAACAGAAACTTATTCTGCAATCTCAGGCGCCTCTTCAACATGATGTATTCTCAGAGGTTACCTAATGTGGACCTTGCCGTTATATCTCTTGATGCCGAAAAGGCCTTTGACCAAGTTGAGTGGTCCTATCTATTCAAGGTCCTACAGAAATGTAATATTGGTGATGGGTTCATAAATTGGATCCAGCTTTTATATAGGAACCCCTGTGCGAGAATACTCACTAACCAATCAGTCGCCCCGATTTAACCTTTCTAGAGGGACAAGGCAGGGTTGTGCGCTGTCGCCTATGCTCTTTGCTCTAATTATTGAACCTCTCGCTCTGGCGATCAGATCTCATGCAGCAATACGCGGCTATAATACTAAAGATACTCTAAATAAGATTTCCATATACTCAGATGACATTGTCCTCTGTAACAGAACCCCAAGCTAGTATCCCAGCTAATCACTTGATGTGATTAATTTGTTTGGTACCTTTCTTGGGATACAGAATAAATTGGATCAAGAGCGAATTAATGCGCATACGGTTGCAAAACACCTCTTGGCTAGAACAACTTAACTGGAAGATATCTTCAGAAATTTACCTACCTAGGAATTGTAGTTACCAAACAATACTCCTCACTATTTAAAGAGAATTTCCCCTCTGATGCAAAACTCAAGGCAAACAACATTTTTGAGAACTCTCCCAATTTCTCTGCTCGCAAGAATTATTGCCATTAAAATGGTCTTCCTCCCACAACTGCTCTACCTATACCAGAACATCCCAGTATTCATACCTAAATCCTTTCATAAACAACTGGACTCAATTATCAATCCTTTCATCTGGGATTATAAAACACACAGGATAGGTAAAAAACACTTCTGCAAATCCAAAATGGAAGGAGGATTGTCTCTCCCAAATTTTATATTTTACTATTGGGCTGCTAACCTCCGTGCTGTTACGTTTTTGCTGGATGACGCACTTCCGTCATCCAGCTGGCTTAGTATGGAGCGTGAGGATTGTCACCCCTTCTCTATTGGCGGTGTGATTTGTCGCCTGTCAATCTGGAGATGTCACTTTATAGTAACAATCCTATTATACATAGCACAGTCCGAATCTGGAAGCGAATTAAAGTCCACTTTGATCTTAGACCAATATCATTCATGCTCCCAGTTGCGAGGAATCCCTCCTTTGCCCCCTCTAACCTTGATAACACCTTTGAGCAATGGTCAGAGTTGGGGATAAATACCATAGGGGATCTATATATAGAAGGGACCTTTGCCTCCTGTGAGTTGCTGAGGGAAACTTATCTTCCCAGAAGTAACTTTTTCAGATACCTACAAATTAGAGACTGTTAGAAAACACCTCCAGACATTTGGGAATGCTAAACCTTCCATGTTTGACGGATGCATAAAAAATAATCCCCACCTCAGACAAACTTATATCTCTTCTATATGATGCTTTTCAATCTGTTAGCATACCTTTTACAGATGCCATTTAAGGCAAAATGGGAGCAAGAACTAGGGACTGACATTTCTGTGGCAGACTGGGAAGATGGCTTGGAGTATATCCACACCTGCTCCATTAACTCCAGACATCGTCTCATACAATTCAAGGTATTACACTATTCCAAAACTAAACTGCATAGGAATTTTCGGGGGGCAGCTACCCTCTTTCTTTCTACCTATCCTTGTTCTGTATGTCTTGTTTTGTATTATTTGTTTTGTACCTAGAACTCTGGGTCTTGTTTCTGTCTGCTTTTTTATGTTTAGATAAGAATTACATACTTGTCTTTTATACCTATACACCATTATTGTGTGTTCAATAAAAGATGAACGAGAAACCTAAACCTTTTACCTTATCATAAGTAGACATAATTGCAAATGATTAAATCCTTCCAATAAAAAAAAAATATAACATTTTAGTTACAAATTTAACTTTAAATGAGTTGACTCTTCACATGGGATGATTTCACTGAACAACAAATGAAAGGGAATATTCAATGATCCATCGCATCTCCCAAAAATGTCTGTAAAATGATATTCTAGAGACTAGAGCATTGGTTGTCTTCCTCTCAGGCTTCCATGTCTTCTCCCTGGACCTCCTCAATGTCCACCTCTTGAACATCAGACTGAGGCCTCATCTTCACTGTCACTTTTCAACCTTGTTGAGGATGGCTCATTGTCAGGCTCAAAAAGCCTCATATTTGCCCGGCTGGCCACCAATTTTTCAACCCTTGTGTTGGTCAGCCTGTTGTGTGCTTTGGTGTGTGTGTTCCCAGACAAGGACCAGTTGAGCTCTGAGGTGGCTGATGTTGGTGGGATTTGGAAGATGATGGAGGCAACAGGGAATAGAGCCTCAGCTCCACAAAGTCCCTTCCACCGGGTGGCTGATGAGATATGTTGGCACGACTGCCATATTGCATCTCCATCCCAAAGCCCTTGCTTGGAAGTGTACTTCGCCAGACTGCCAAGAACCTTGCCCTCATCCAGGCCAAGGTGGCGATACATGCTAGTGATGACACCATAGGCCTTGTTGATCTCTGCACCAGACAGAATGCTCTTGCCAGCATACTTTGGGTGCAACATGTACGCTGCGGCGTGTATGAGCTTCAGACAGAAGTCTTCATGTTTTTTTATGTATTTCAGAACTGCGGTTTCGTCTGCTTGGAGCAACAGTGAAGTGGTCAGGGCAGTATGGATTTCTTCTCTTACATCTGCAAGCAGAGTCTGAACATCAGACAGGATGGCATTGTCTCCCTCAACCCGTGCAATGGCTACTGCTATAGGTTTCAGGCTGCTTACCACTCTCTTCCAAAATACATCATCCAGGAGGATCCTCTTGATGGGGCTGTCCATATCGGCAGACTGTGATATTGCAATTTCTTGGAGTGACTCCTTCCCCTCCAGGAGACTGTCAAGCATGATGACAACACCACCCCAACGGGTGTTGCTGGGCAACTTCAATGTGGTGCTCTTATTCTTCTCACTTTGCTTGGTGAGGTAGATTGCTGCTGTAACTTGATGACCCTTCACATACCTAACCATTTCCTTGGCTCTCTTGTAGAGTGTATCCATAGTTTTCAGTGCCATGGTGTCCTTAAGGAGCAGATTCAATGCATGAGCAGCACAGCCAATGGGTGTGATGTGAGGGTAGGACTCTTCCACTTTTGACCAAGAGGCCTTCATGTTCGCAGCATTGTCTGTCACCAGTGCAAATACCTTCTGTGGTCCAAGGTCATGGACTGCCTTCTGCTCATCCTCAATGTAGAGACCGGTGTGTCAATTGTGTCTGTGCTCTTGTAGAATAACGGTTGAGGGGTGAAGATGATGTAGTTAATTATTCCTTGCTCACGAACATTCGACCACCCATCAGATGATTTCAACAGACTACTTTCTCTATGATTTGCTTGACCTTCACTTGAACTCTGCATCCAGCAAATGAGTAGATAAAGCATGTCTGGTTGGAGGGGTGTATGCTGGGCAAAGAACATTCAGAAATGTTTCCAATACACATTGCCTGTGAGCATCAGAGGTGAACCAGTTGCATACACAGTTCGAGCAAGACATTCATCAGCATTTCTCTGACTGCGTTCCTCCATTGAGTCAAAAAAACTTTGGATTCCAGGAGGACCATGAGCTGTTGCTATCTATAAGGTGTCTGATTCATCATTTTCACCTCGAATAGAAGTAGAGGGACTTTTGTCAGAGTTTGTGAGTGCTAAGGGAACTTTATGCACTTGGCCAGATTATGCATCTTTGCATTCTTCACACGTGATTTGTCACAGTATTTGCAAATGTGCACAGCTTTTCCTTCTACATTAACTGCAGTGAAATGTCTCCACACACCCGACAGTGCCCGTGGCATTTTCCTGTAAAGATTAGATTTTTGATGTAATTTTTTAAAATAAAAATACAATTCCATGCACATATAAATCGTTAAGCAGTTAGATTAAACAACTCCTTTTTAAGAGAAATGTTTCAAAATGAAACATGTATGGAAACAGGTAAATTAACACACCTCAGTTAGCAGGCTCAAGCAAGCTAAAACCCACATGGTAGCAAAAACTAACTAGCAGAAATTGTTAACAAGTTAGAAATGATTTAAACACACTTTGCTGTAGGCTACCATTTACTAGTTAACAGAAAATCATGTATGTTCTATAAAATATATTCACCCCACCCAGTATTGTATTCAAAAATTACCATAAAGAATGTAGTCCTTGGCTCAGACAGTATAGTAGTGTGGGCTCAATAGCATCTCATTAGTGTGCAAGATCTTGAGAATCAGCTGTACATGTGATGGAAGAATGCACTGTGCATGTAGAGGGTTGCAATTCCATTGAATTGGGGATAGTTTAACCAAAATATGTCACAAGACAATAATTGCCTTGTGTATCTCACAAAAAAGGTTCACTGTTAGCTTAACTCTCTTGATGAATTTAAGCAACATTCCCCAAATTCCTGGGCTTCACTTCACATGGAAAAAATCCAGAAATTTACCGGAAAGTTTCCGACCCTGCGCTCCCCCCCGAGGTGTGACTAATCAGCTTAGCATTCACCTAAAACAGGAAAAGGCTTGACTGACTTGTGGTTTTGGCGGCACCGTCTGTTACTCAGCTCTGAGTTGGACAGTTTCAAATTGAGAACGTCTAACGTTCTGACTGAGCCTTCTCCAGCCGCTTTAGGCACCAAATCTGTAAAGCATAGGGAAACGAAATGACTGGAGCCCAACTGGAATGAGTCAGCAGCCAGGCGAAAGTGAGATTGGACTACCGTTATTGTCAAGGGGACTAAACTCTGTCCTTGTTTTGAGTAGTTTCAGTATGGGATGACTGAAGTGTAGAGCTAGGACTGAACATTGTGGTTTGGATGGAGCCTTTGAATTAGGAATCTGTTATTCACTCATCACTTTGACCTGTAAAAAAATAATACATTCATTCTCTTATTCGGTTGAAGTATTTCAGAAAACATTTTGGCCATTTCATGTGTTTCTTGTATTTTCCCTCCATAGGAAGGAGCATTTGGAGGGTTTAGTACAGTCAGTGAACACCGACGAAAACAGAGTCCGTCAAGGACGTTGGCAGGTGAGATTATTTTATTTATGTACACTACATGACCAAAAGTATGGGGACACCTGCTCGTCCATCTCATTCCAAAACAATGGGCATTAATATGGAGTTGGTTTCCCATTTGCTGCTATAACAGCCTCCACTCTTTTGGGAAGGCTTTCCACTAGATGTTGGAACATTGCTGCAGGGACTTGCTTTCATTCAGCCACGAGCATTAGTGAAGGGCACTGTTGGGTGATTAGGCCTGGTTTGTCGAGATCGGTGTGGAAGAACTTGACTGGCCTGCAAAGAGCCATGACCTCAACCCCATCGAACGTCTTAGGGATTAATTGGAACGCCGAATGCGAGCCAGGCCTAATCGCCCAACATCCGTGCCCCACCTCAGTAATGCTCTTGTGGCTGAATGGAAGCAAGTCCCTGCAGCAATGTTCCAACATCTAGTGGAAGATGTTCACATAGTTTTGTGTGTGTACACTCACAATCAATATCTTGTTCTCTCTCAAAAATATTAGAAGTAGTGTTTTGTAGTTCAGCCCCACTTATTTGAAACCCATTCTGTTTCTGTTTTATACCAGTTACTCCCACGCAGGAGAAGAAGCCCAGAGGCCGACCCCCACGGGCCCTGACTGCACAGAAAGGGGCCGCAGGCGCTGGCCCTTCGCCTGCCTTGGGGAAACCTGAGGGCCAGGAACGGCTTGCGGAGAAGGCCAAGCGGCTGCCCGGGAGGCCGCCTGGCTCCGTAGAGAAGAGGAGAGGCCGTCCTCCAGCCTCTGTCACACAGAGGAGTTGGGAGGCCCGCAGCCATGCAGCCAACAACAATGACAGCAGGCAGGTGGGGCAGGAGCACGCCTCCACAGCTGCACACCGCAAGGACAGGGCCGAGGACGGGAAGGAGAAGAAGGCCACCAAGAGAACGCCCCTGGGCTCCGTGCAGCAGCAGCACGACACAGAGGCCAAGCCTCCCAAAGCGAGCCGCGTGTCCAAGGTGACCAAACTGAAGCGGCTGCGCGAGGTCAAACTGAGCCCGCTCAAGTCGCGGCTCAAGGCCATCGCCAGGAAATGTGTCCCGGTGCCCGGCGTGCCTCGGCGCAGACGAGGACGGCCTCCCTCTGCCGAGCGCCTCAAAGCCGAGGCTGCCTCCGCTGCTGCCCAGGCCTCTGGTTCAGATGAAACCAAACAAAAGGCCTTCAGGGTCCGCCGGGACAGATATAGGGACCCCCACACTCCTCAACAGCAGTCTAAGCTCAGGGCGTCCCACGTTGCTGAGGAGGACGACAGCCCCGACGTCCACAGCTCCTCCCCGCCCTCCAGCCCGCTCGCCGAATCCTCTCCTTCCAAGCTGGGCAGGCCGCTGAACCTGAGAACCAGCCCTCGCCACGTCAAGCCCGTGCGGATCGTTCCCCCCTCCAAACGCACTGACGCCGCAATCGCCAAGCAGCTGCTGCAGCGTGCCAAGAAAGGTGCGCAGAAAAAGAAACTGTTAGAGAAGGAGGCGGTGGCCATAGGAAGCCAGGGGGGGGCAGGCATGGAGGCAGGCATCCGGAAGAGGAGGAGAACGCAGCTGAAGAACATCAGGCAGTTCATCATGCCCGTGGTGAGCACCGTCTCACTGCGCATCATCAAAACCCCAAAGCGCTTCATCGAGGACGAGGGCAGCTTCGGGGCCCCTCACCCCCACATGAAGATGGCACGGTTTGATGCTGTCCCGCCCCCTGTCGCTGCCCCCCAGCCCGCCTCGGCCTCCTCCCCCATGCGGGCGTCTACAGCTGCAGTTACTACCGCCGCTGCTACAGCCGTGACCGCAGCTCCGGTCGACACCATCCCTCCCCCCGCCGCCATCGCAGCCAGCAGTGCTACGGCCGTGGCGGCCAGTCTGCTCAACAACCGCTGCAACAACAGCACCAGCAACGGGCGCTTCAGCAGCAGCGCCGCCTCGTGTGGCTCCAGCGCCGTGTCCCAGCACTCCTCCCAGCTATCGTCGGGAGAGTCGTCCCGCTCCAGCAGCCCCAGCCTGGACGACTCGTCGTGCGACTCCCAGGCTTCGGAGGGCACTCAGGCCCTGTCCGAGCGAGACCACTCCCCGTCCTCCCAGGGAGAGAGGGAGGGGGACTTGCTGCACACCTCCAGGCCGCTGTCGGAGCCCGAGCCGGAGCAGCGGGTGCTGATTGAGAGGGGCCGCAGAGGCCAGGGTGTGGGCAGGGGCAGCCTTGGGGCAAGGGGAAGAGGCAGCCTGGCCACCGGAGGGAAGAAGGCCATCATCAGTCCAGCCACAGGAGTGTTGATGTCCAATTCTCAACAGGCTGCCTCCTCGTCCCCCCCACCTCCCCCTCTCCTTAGCCCCCCACAGCAGGCCCAGTCAGGCTCCATTACGGCGGAACATCACCCCCACTCCCCTTGGATCCTGCCCCACCCGTTTCTCCAAGGCCCGTCATTGGTGCTCTCCAGCCTGCAGGACAAGCGAAGGTCCATCTTGAGAGAGCCCACCTTCCGCTGGACATCACGGTCTCGGACCGAGCAGCAGTACTTCTCCTCCGCTAAGTATGCCAAGGAGGGTCTTATCCGCAAGCCCATCTTCGACAATTTCCGCCCTCCCCCTCTCACGGCCCAAGACGTAGGTCTAATGCCCCATGGTGCCGGGGGGGTTGCTCCAGCGGGTTACCCCGCGCCAGGCAGTGGCGGTGGGTCCGGGGCAGGCACCCGCCTGTACTCCCCACTGCACCACCACCACCACCAGCAGCACCCCTCGTCCTGCTTCGAGTCACCGCTCCAAAAGCGCAGCCCATTGCTGCGCGCCCCACGCTTTACTCCCAGCGAGGCGCACTCGCGCATCTTTGAGTCGGTCACCTTGCAGTCGTCATCGGGGAGCAGCCCGGGATCGCTGTCCCCCCTCCAGTCCTCCCCCAAGTCGGGCCGGTCGGTGAGACGCAGGAGGAGGAAGACCCTGGGACCCCTGCGTGGGCAGCCCCGGTCTCCCTCACACTCCATGACCACACGGAGCAACCAGCCAGGGGCCCCGCCAGGAAAGGCCCCCTCTGAACTGTGTCTGCTGACAGGCTCTGTCTCCACTGGTGCCAGCAGCACCTGTAGCTCCTCCAGCTCTCTGCCCACTAGTGCCTTAACACCTGCCCCTTTCAGTACCTTCTCACCGGGCCCCCTGGGCCTCTCCTCACATGGGCCTTCCTCCTCCGATGGACACAGAGCAGCCGGGAGCCTTGGTGGCGGTACGGGCGGCAACTCTGCCTCTTCCTCCTCTTCCCAACTCTTCCCCCTCTTCACTTCCAGCCCCCAGGAGACGGGCCGCGGTGCCGGGAAAGGGGGGAGAGAGAGGAGCACCTCGGCTTCCCGGGAATCGGCTCCTGTCAAGGAGATGGAAAGGGAGACTGAGAAAAGCAGAGAGCGTGAGAAAGAGAACAAAAGGGAAGGTAGAAAAGATTGGGAGAGGAGAGGGAAGGCGTCCACTCCAGACGCCTCTCCTAATACGACCCCCTGCCTGTTTGCCGTGGAGGGGAGGGACGGGGAGGAGTCTCTGACCTCCATCGCTCCTAAAAAGACACCTGGGAGGAAGAAGTCTGTGTCCGTAGACTCGGGTACAGAGACGGCACCTGTAGACAGGGCTGCAGTCCACTCCTCTATTCCCCTTATCTTGACCAAGGGCCGCGCCTCCAAAAAGACCCGGCCCTTGGAGAGGGGGCCAGAGGCTGAGCCTGGGGAGAAGGAGAAAACAAGTGCCCCTGCCCAGCTGACAGGCCTCCCCCTGGGGCAGATCGGCAGCAAGAAGCCCCTGGCTGCCCCGTCACTGGGTTCCATGCTGGCGCACGCCGAGAAGCTGCCTGTGGCCGACAAGCGGGTGGCAGGCCTGCTGAAGAAGGCCAAAGCGCAGTTGTTCAAGATCGAGAAGAGCAAGTCGCTGAAGTCTCCAGACCATCCTAAAGTTCAGGTTAGTTCCCCTCTTTCTCCCCCTGCTCCTCTCCCCTTCACTGACTAAGCTATTTCTGTTGGTTTATTTTGTCTCATCGCTGTCTCAACATAACCACGATAAAATCATTTTGACATGATTCTGAGAATCTTTGCTGCTATAAATAGCATTGCGAGTGTTTTTTGAACAAAGACTGAAACTTGATAGCTGGAATCTCCCTGAAAGGGGGTTATACAAGGGGAATTCTGCCAAGCCACTTTGTACATTATGCAGACAGCCGTGCACAAATTCTGTTGAAGTACTCTCCTTCAGAAAACAAAGATGTGTATCTGTCGAGGGAAGAGGGCCTAGAGAAAGACGGTTTACAGATTAGAGCTGTCACGATACCAGTATGGTGATGCCGGATTTTTCCACCACACAAAAATCACATTTAAGCAGACTGAACTCTACAGTCCTTTAATAACCTGCTGTATGTAAAATATTGTATGATAGGCTATAGCTTAGGAAATTAACAAATGTCACTGGGTGATAACAGAAGGCTGTATGTTCTGCATCAACTAAGTCTGCTTCATATTTTGTTTCCTTTCCCACGATTACGACCCTATTAGAGTTGCCCCTTCAGAGACTGATTTATAAGAGTTAATATAGATGTCTTAAAAAAATAAAATAATAATAAAATAAAAATGTACTTGAAATACAGTCCCAGAATTTGGGCACTTCATCAAGTCAAGTTATACTTTATTGATATCGTTGGCTTTGCTCTGCCAGAGCCAAGAGAGCGACTCTTCGGAGACGTCGGTGCGAGGGCCGCGCATCAAGCACGTGTGTCGGCGCGCCGCTGTGGCCCTGGGCCGCAACCGGGCCGTGTTCCCCGACGACATGCCCACCCTCAGTGCCTTGCCGTGGGAGGAGAGAGAAAAGATCCTGTCTTCCATGGGGAATGATGGTAAGATCCGCGTTAAACGGGCACGTCCCCTTTTTGAATATTTGTAATGAAGTATGACCCACTCGCATACTCAAATGCTCCCCGGACACATCAACGAAGTCATGGCGTTTGAGGGTAAGGGCCATACCTTATTCTGTTTAACCCCCCCCCCCCCCCCGTAGACAAATCTTCAGTGGCGGGCTCGGAAGAAGCGGAGCCCCAGTCCCCTCCCATCAAGCCTGTGATGAGGCACACCAAGACTATCCAGGAGGGAGGGGCGGTGCCCAGGAAGGGGCGGCGGTCGCGGCGCTGCGGGCAGTGTCCTGGCTGCCAGGTCCCTGAGGACTGCGGAGTCTGCACCAACTGCCTGGACAAGCCCAAGTTCGGGGGCCGCAATATCAAGAAGCAGTGTTGCAAGTAAGTATGAGCATCCCGTTATGTTGGGCGATTTCACAGTCGCACTCATTTAACCCCACAATGATTGAATATGTGACTGACTGTATGCGTGTACGTCACAGGGTCCGAAAGTGTCAGAACTTGCAGTGGATGCCTTCCAAGATTTTTCTCCAGAAGCAAGGAAAAGGTCTGTGTCTTTAATAAAGCCTTTTCCCATAAAACCACAATGTCTTCAGTTCTCAGTGTAATTGACGGGATTGCATCATTTGTATTTTTAGGCAAAAAAGACAAGAAGAACAAACTGTCAGAAAAAAAGGAGGCGCTACACCCAGTCAAGGACCCAACAAGCACTGAGCCTAGTCTCAAACCGTCCCTGCCACCTTTGAAGGAGGAGCCCCCTCACAAAAAGAGTGAAACCCCTCCCCCGAAGCCAGGTGAGGAGAAGCAAAAACAGCCGCTGCCACAGTTGCAGTCCCCCCCAGCCGAGAATCCTACCCCCCCAAACGACCAGCCCCCCCAGACCCCAAGCTGCGCCACCGCCCATGGGCAAGACCAGAAACATCCTGCAACGGCACCCATGGGTGCTGCTAGTAGGAAGGAACGCAAGCCGCAGCAGCCCACCCCTCCCTCCTCCCCTTTCTCTTCCTCGTCGTCCTCCTCGCTCCAGAGCTCCCCCTCCCCACCAACACCCCAGCCCCCGCAGCAGAGGCCCCAGCCCACCCAGGGGCCTGCAAGAAAGGAGGGAGGAGGGGCTCCCAAGTCTCCACCCACAGAAGCCAAGAGGAAGCCCCAGCAGCAGTGCTTGGCCACACCCATCACAGACACAGGTAGGAGGAGCCATGTTGTAAAGGTTAGGATTACCCCTTTGTGAAATAGCTAGAAAATAGCTGTTTTCCATTGTATTTTCCCTTGCACACTAGTATATCCTGCTGTAAACACTATGAAATAATATAATGACATTTCTGTTGAAAAACACTGATTTGCTCTAAATGGCATAGTAGCTATTGTTGGTACTCTTATAACCTGTGTCCCCTCAGTACCCGAAGGGAAGCAAATGAAGAAACAGACTCCTCGCTCTGTCCCGCCACAACCTAAACCCACCAAACCAAAAGATAAGGTATGTTCTGCAGTTCCCTTTTTGTAAGGCGATGCCAAAGGCAAATGTCTATCTTTGGATGGACAATAAAATTATATACAATTTATATTCCATAAGTCCCATGCATACTCCCTTGGCCTTCATCCCTGACCCCTCTCTCATCCACCTCCCTCTCCCTAGCAGCAGAAGCCGTTGGCCACCAAACTTGAGACCAGTACTTTAAACTTGCTGAGCACTCCCTCGACTGGGGTCACCGCCAAGCAGAAAGTGCCCAGCGACGGAGTGCACAGAATCAGAGTAGATTTTAAGAAGGACCATGATGTGGAGAACGTGTGGGCCACGGGCGGCCTCAGCCTCCTCACCTCCGTGCCAATCACTCCACGGGTCGTCTGCTTCCTCTGTGCCAGCAGTGGCAATGTCGAGGTGAGTCACGAGAGCCTCTTTCTCTCTACTCCTGTGCGCACCCTCTCACTCACACACAACAACAGAGGTGAGAACAGGCTGGCCTTGCTCTCAAAAAGAGGGAAAAGGAGCACTTCTTTTTGTATTTCAAAATAAGAATTTAATAAAGTGAGCTACTCGTCTAAAAACATGGTGGAACAACCCCCTGGACATGCCGCTAGTCTATCATAGGGTTGTACCGGACAGCACCAGCGGGCCCACTTCAAGCATTCAACATATGACATATCAAAGGCTACGACTAGGGTTGGACGGTATACTGATTTTCATACCGTTTCTGTACCATACTGGGGTATACGATATTACCAAAGCAATTTAGGCAACATGGATCTTAATCCAGGAGGGGATTGATTGTCTCCGCTGTAACCAAGAAGCTTGATCTAGCCACTTAACTAGCAAGTTAGCAAACTAAATGCATAGCTAGAGCCCTGAGCTGGATATAATTTATTTGGCACATCTTAGATAGTTAATTTATAGTTATAACCAGTGGTGTAGCATGCAGCCCCCGTGAGGGCATTTGAAATTATACTGTCGGTATGTCTAATACCTTTTTATAACCACATATCCCACTTTTGTACCCATTTTATTAATTTCAACCATACTGACTGTGCTGCACTGACTCTCCTCCCTCGTCTCCTCCTCCAGTTTGTATTCTGCCAGGTGTGCTGCGAGCCCTTCCATCTCTTCTGCTTGGGGGAGACTGAGCGCCCTCTGGAGGAGCAGTGGGAGAACTGGTGTTGCCGCAGCTGTCGCTTCTGCCACACCTGTGGCCTCCAGCACCAGAAGACTAAAGTAAGGCTCTCCCTTTCGAACGATTTGAGTCTGAGTAACAAAGGCTATTAGGGGTTTGAGAATACTTATTTGGTTTATCACTATCCCTGTTATGTCTGGCTCTATTCAATGTCTTCCACCAAGAGGTAGAGAAAGATTTACGTTTTAGGCCAGGGTAATTAGGTTGCTAACTTCTCTCCATCTCTTCCCCCCCCAAGCAGCAACTTCTGGAGTGTGAGAAGTGCCGAAACAGCTATCACCCCGAGTGCCTGGAACCCAACCATCCCACCAGGCCCACCAAGAAGAAACGGGTCTGGGTATGCATCACGCCATCCTTCCTCATCCAAGCAGTAAAATGTTTTTTTTTGTTGTTAGTGTATATTTGGGCCAGTAGACCCAAAGGTTAAGGCTAGGCGTAGGGATCAAAATTGGTTAAGTTTAGGGTGAGGTTTAGACGGTGTAACTGCCCCCTGGAGACGTAACGTTTATTGTATATCGACTGCCTTTCTGTTTAACCATTAATTCATTTGTCATGAATTGTCGCTCCTCTGTGCCCTTGTTGTGTCCAGATCTGCACCAAGTGTGTGCGCTGTAAGAGTTGTGGGGCCACAAAACCTGGGAAGGCCTGGGACGCCCAGTGGTCACATGACTTCTCCCTATGTCATGACTGTGCCAAACTCTTTGCTAAAGGTAAGTCACAAGCAGGACTATAAATTAACATTTATTTATTTTTAAGTTAAGAGCACACACACGTTTCTTGTTGGCAAAGTCCAGGTAGCCCCTTCTGGTTTCAGTCAGTTTTGTTTGGTCCCTAATGAACACGACCCTGGCATAGGTCTCCTCAGTACTATGAAAATAATTAGGATTTGGGGGGAGAGTGTGTGTGTGTGTAGAAGCTTTCTATGACACAATGACTTGTGTTTTCCAGGTAACTTCTGCCCCCTTTGCGATAAGTGCTATGACGAAGACGACTACGACAGCAAGATGATGCAGTGTGGGAGGTGCGACCACTGGGTCCACTCCAAGTGTGAGAACCTCACAGGTTAGCGGGCGCTCTTGTTTCACAACTCGACTCACTGGAAACAATGGCATCTTTCAGTCTGTCTGTTTCGCAACACCTCTCCTGTTATGAAGCGGTAGAGATTTGAACTCGGCACCGTTCTTTCTTTTGGCTGCTGTATGTTCACTACTTAGGGGTAATATATTTAAATGTGTTTATCAATTTTCAACTTCTTTTGATATACCCAAAAACACTTGTAAAATGCCTTTCCATAGTCATTTACTTCGCATGGACCTGTTAACACTTTTTGATACGGCGAATCGACCGATAACCAACCGATAAATTAGTGTAAAGTCAACCTCCCTCTCTACTCCCTTGTCTCCCACTACTAGACGAGATGTACGAGTTGCTGTCCAAGCTGCCAGAGAGCGTGGCCTACACCTGCACCAACTGTACGAAGCGTCAGCCGGCCGAGTGGAGGACGGCCTTGGAGAAGGAGCTACAGGGCTTGGTGCGCCAGGTCCTCACCGCGCTGCTCAACTCCCGCACCTCCACACACCTGCTCCGCTACAGACAGGTGAGGAGAGGGGATATTGTGTTGCATGTTTAGGGCCAGGGGTTTTTCCTGACCAATTTGAGAAAGACTTAAAGCTCTGGCTGTTGGGTAGAACCTGCTCATGTGACAGGGTCAGGAAAAACTCTTGGCCCTGGAATGTCAGCTATAACTTGGGCCAAGAATTTGTGCTGTTTTGGTCACATGAAAAACACCTGGTCCTACAGATTATACCTGTTTTGTTTGTATGTCTGTGAAGTGTAAGGAGAGCAAATGAACAGATGTAACCCCCCCCCCGGGGCTCTATCTCCATTTCTCGTCAGGCTGTGATGAAGCCGCCTGAGTTGAACCCTGAGACGGAGAGTTTACCCACCCGACGCTCCCCCGAGGGGCCAGACCCCCCGGTCCTGACCGAGGTCGCGCCCCCCAATGACTCGCCCCTCGACCTGGAGTCGGTGGAGAAGAAGTTGGACGCGGGGCGCTACAAGTCTGTGGTGAGTCTAAAATCACGTCCCACTCGTGTAATCTCACAACCTCGCACCTTCGAAACACATTCAATCAACTTCCCGCTGCGAAAGCTTTCATTTTTTCAAACTGTGTAGTTCAGTCCATTTCAATTAATTCATCCAGTCAGCATCCGCCCAGCATTGCGTGACAACACTAGCTATGTGTGTATGAATACACAGCCACATCCTCCACAGACACCCGAGTAGGGGCATGAATGCTCAGCCCTGGGGAACTCTCTTCGCTCAGAGTTCAAACGCAGTTCACTCAGAGAGGGAGGGAGGGGGTAAGGTATGAGATAGAAGGCAGTGTGTCACTCAGTGTGGTGTGTTCTCCTTTGTTTCAGCTTGAGTTCAGTGACGACATAGTGAAGGTCATCCAGACGGCCATCAACTCAGACGGCGGGCAGCCGGAGAACAGGAAAGCCAATAGCATGGTCAAGTCCTTCTTTATCCGGGTGAGGAGAGCCTACAGGAATTAGCCTACGGAGAACTTGCTCAGCTTCAGTAGTAGTAGTAGTGTTCACCCTGATTGACTCGGCTGGTAGACACAGGCTGCTTCCCAAACGGTAGGGTAATACTTTTGACCAGGAGCCATAGGGCTCGTCAAAAGTTGGGCACGATGTAGGGAGCAAGGTGCAATTTGGGATGCAGCTATAGCTGTTAAAGTCAGAGTCCTCAGTCAGTTTCAGCCCAACGGCAGGTGAGATGTAACCATTCTCCAGTTAATAGACACGGCTATGGATGCACTGACAATACACAATATTTACATGTTGGTTATAAACATATTTTGAAGCTATACGTTTTCTTTTGTTGCCATTTGAGTGATTTTGTCGTATGGTAAGACAGTGGTGCTAAGCTCTTGACACATTTTATAAGTTCTATTCATTCTTCAACTATTGAACAAATGCCCAGGTCCCAGGCTGAACCTTTTAAAGGACCAATGCAGCTGTTTATCTCAATATCAAATCATTTCTGTGTAACAATAAAGTACCATACTATGTTTTCAATTTAAAATGGTCAACAATAGGTTATTAGCAAGAGCAATTTCTCAAGCATACATTTTGCTATGACTGTGAGTGGGGAAGGGGAAACTGAAAATGAGTTATTTGCAGAGAGGTTTGGAACTCTTTCTTATTGGTCTATTAACTAATTTACTGCATGGTGATGTCACCATGGAAGGCCGAAACTCCATCCCACCAAAACAGGCTTACATTTAAGGTGGTCTTTTCAAATAGCTCTTAACTAAAAGGACATTAGCTAAACTTTCACAGTATTATTCCAACGTCATAGTGTGGAAATGTATATAAAACACAGGAGAATCTGGTTTTTGTCTGCACTGGGCCTTTAACATCTATTTTCCCCCTGTCTCTGTTGCAGCAAATGGAGCGCGTGTTCCCTTGGTTCAAAGTCAAGGAGTCCCGATTCTGGGAAACGCACAAATTCTCCACCAAGTGAGTGTGAACAGCAACATATCACTGAGACTACACAAGACCAATAGATCGGTACACATGTTGCCTGTCGCATTGATTCATATCGAAACGACTAACTCAATTAATGGTTAACAGTAGAGTTGATGGCTTCTTTATTTGCCCATACCATAAGGTTTTAATCTCACTTAAGTGAACTTACCTTTTCAACGTACTCTCTGATACATAGGGGCCTACAAGGCTCGGGAGCATCTGTGCAAACAAATGACACTGACTGACCTGAGGAGCCCAGTCCATCTGTATGTTCTGCTCTCCTCTTGCTTCCCAGTGCCTGGATATCATCTTTCCATAGCTCATGCATTGTGCATGCTCCCACTTCCATTGTGAGAAAGGGGCCACCCCGTGTCCCTTTTTGATATATGAGCTTTGAACACTCCTCTGCGGTCACCCAACGGTTTTTGCCGCGCCATTTTAGTCCCTCTGTTCAACCGCCATTTGTTAATTAAAATATTTAAAGCGCATGTAGCGGCTATTTCTCAATGCCAGAAACGCATCTAGTAACTTGGAACATCCCAAGAAAACATTCCCAAATGGAAAACTCTTAAATACGTTTATTTTATTTTATATAATACTGTAATATTGTTCTATAAAAGTTGGGTTTGAGTTTTTTTTCCCAAATCAGCTTCAACTTCAGAAATATTCGCACAACGTACTGCGGTCAGCGTTACACAGTGAGGAAATAAAAATCCATGCTTACCCTTAATATACTCGTGGGTTAAAAAATAGTTGTTGCCTAGTAGTATGGGGTTAGCTAGCAATTGCATTTGTATTCAAGATGGCCAAGCTTTGTGTAGCAACACTTTCTATGCAAATGTGAGTATGGCCACGCAAACGAAACACTTCTTAAAAAGTGGGATACATTTGTAAGAATGAGGCGGGCTAATTGTGAAAGGGCTAATTGGGCATCTACTCGTCAATCTGCGGGGCACATTTCATCATTGAGAACCTCCCATGGCTTTCAACAATGGAAGGGGGGGCTTCAGCGAAACATTGCTTTTCAAAGTTGATGCTGTCGCTACCAACAACGTGGTTTATAAAGTCTTACAAACAGCCAGCAGAGACAAAGCATTGTTCACGGTTTCACCGGGTAAGTGAAAGAGCTAGTTTACAACCTCTGTGCTAGCTGTAAAGCTACCGCATTTAGCTCATGTCTGCCATCTAAATATCACTGATTAACACTAAAGTAACCAATTTAACACGTCTGCCAGCTGTTGGTAGCTAACTGCTGGTGCTGTCATAATATAGATAGTACAAGCCTATGGGAAACGAGTCGTTTTGGTCGCAGTGGAGGTCATTGTTTCTGTATTGAGTCCAGTAGCTGGGGCCTGAAACTGTCCGTGTGTGGATGGTGGGCTAAAACGAAATGCAATGCTTTGACCATGTGAAAATTCACTTTCTGTTTTCATTTGCTGCTGGCCTGACTCAAATACGTTTTCCCACATGTAATTGATAAAATGTGATTTTATTCTTTGATTGTAATTATGTCTGTTGTGAATATTGTAGAAAGATCCTCACAGCTGTTTCCACACTAAAACATGAAGTACAACTTGTGTGCACCAGCTTACCATGTACAGTAGACTATAGTAGGCTCACCACGTGAGTCATCAAAATTACCATCTTGCGTTCAGACCTTTCTGGCGGTCTCGTGGTGTTTGTGGGGAGCATAAATTGTACAGTTGTAAACTAACAAATAATTGTTCAATTAGAGTCCATCTATATTAGTTAATAAACAGAACCTACTACATAAATATCTGATAGGCTCCATTATCTGCTACCTGGACTTTTCTGTGTTTTGCCTAATTAAAGTTGTTAACCCAATTAGTCAGTCGTTCAGAAGATGATAAACGGTGCGGTTTGGAAATGGGTTTACATTTTGGATCGTTTATGCTCTTGAATATTGACCGAATTCACTGCTTTGGGGTAGAGTTACTTTGGGTATAACGGGTTGTGTGTGTGACCTGTGCAATTATTGCAATCAATCTGTGTTAGACCCTGTTCAAATATTCTTACTGTGAAGTACTGTGTTCCCTGCTCTAAATTGATATAATTGGTGAAATCAATGCAGTAGGAAACCTGCTTTCACCAATCCAATGTTAACACTTCAAGGGTGGACGGCAGGAAGGATGAATTCAAACAGGGTCTGAGTCTATACTTGTCTTGCAGCAGTGGCCTCCTCCCCAATGCCGTGCTGCCCCCCTCCCTGGACCACAACTATGCCCAGTGGCAGGAGCGCGAGGAGATCGCCCGTGCCGAGCAGCCCCTCAGGAAGAAGATCATCCCGGCCCCTTGCTCCAAGACCCACTTAGACCCAGACTCCCCCCCTCCGCCCAGACCTCTACTTCCTCCAACACTCCCTATGCTCCACGGTGAGTCTGCTCAACACAACTCAAGGGCAACGCCTCGGGACCATAGTAGTGCACCATTCCCTATATACTATATAGGTAATATGGTGCTATTTGGTATACACACCTACACTAAGTATACAATTGATACTTTCTGATACCATTTCAGTTGCAGGAAATGACGCTGATGTGTTCGTGACATTCTTGTATCTCTCTCTCAGACCTGAGCCGTGAAGACAGTCCTGAGCTGCTCCCACCCCCTGGCGTCAGCGACAACCGCCAGTGTGTGCTGTGTCTCAAGTACGGAGATGATAACATCAACGTAAGTCAAAGTTGTACTACACAGTCGCTATTAGTTGTGGTACAGCTCTTGATCGTATTCCCTGTTACTGAAATATATCTTAGTGTTTTCTAAGTTCTTTGTGCGTCTGCGGTGTGTCTGGTTTCAGGAGGGCGGCAGGCTGCTGTACATCGGGCAGAACGAGTGGACCCACGTGAACTGTGCCCTGTGGTCAGCCGAGGTGTTTGAGGATGACGATGGCTCTCTGAAAAATGTCCACATGGCCGTGATCCGAGGGAAACAGTTGGTAAGACTTATGATCCTAAATACATATTCGTACTAGATGTATATTCTTACTTTTGTATATATAGTGTATATTAATTTAGTATGTGGAAACGCATTCAAATGAGTGGATTCGGCTATTTCAGCCACACCCGTTGCTGACGGGTGTATAAAATCGAGCACGCAGCCATGCAATCTTCATAGACAAACATTGGCAGTAGAATGGCCTTACTGAAGTGCTCAGTGACTTTCAACGTGGCACCGTCATAGGATGCCACCTTTCCAGCAAGTCAATTCGTCAAATTTCAGCCCTGCTAGAGCTGCCCCGGTCAACTGTAAGTGATAATGTCTAGGAGCAACAACGGCTCAGCCGTGAAGTGGTAGGCCATAACAAGCTCACAAAACGGGACTGCTGAAGCACATAGCGTGTAAAAATCCTGTCAGTTGCAACACTCACTACTGAGTTCCAAACTGCCTCTGGAAGCAACGTCAGCACAATAACTGTTTGTTGGGAGCGTCATGAAGGGGTTTCCATGGCAGAGCAGCCTCACACAAGCCTAAGATCACCATGCGCAATGCCAAGAGTCAGCTGGAGTGGTGTGAAGCTTGCCGCCATTGGACTCTGGAGCAGTGGAAACGCGTTCTCTTGAGTAATGAACCACGCTTCACTATCTGGCAGTCCGACGGACAAATCTGGGTTTGACAGATGTCAGGAGAACACTACCTGCCCGAATGTATAGTGCCAACTGTAAAGTTTGGAGGAGGAATAAGGGCTTGGGCCTGTTTTTCATGGTTTGGGCTATGCCCTTTAGTTTCAGTGAAGGGACATCTTAACGCTACAGCATACAATGACACTGTAGAAGATTCTGTGCTTCCAACTTTGTGGCAACAGTTTGGGGAAAGCCCTTTACTGTTAAAGCATGACAATGCCCTTGTGCACAAAACAAGGTCTATACAGATATGGTTTGTCGAGAGTGTTGTGGACGAACTTGACTGGCCTGCACAAAGCCCTGACCTGAACTCCATCAAACACCTTTGGGATGAATTGGAATGCAGACTGCGAGCCAGGTCTAATCGCCCGACGTCACTAATGCTCTTGTGGCTGAATGGAAGCAAGTGCCCTCAGCAGCGTTCCAACATCTATTGGAAAGCCTTCTCAGAAGTGTGGGGGCTGTTAAAGCCGCAAAGAGGGGACCAACTCTATATTAATGCCCATGATTTTGGAATGAGATGTTCGAACAGGTATCTACATACTTTTGGTCATGTAGTGTATGTTTCCCTTGAAAATATGTTGGTATTGTACTTGTAAATTTGCACTTAATCATGATGTGTCTTCTATGCATGCCAGTTTCTTGGCTAAGAGTTGAGGAAAGACTGACTGCTTTACTTTTTTTTTCTTTTTCTTTTTTTTAGAAGAAACATTGTTTGAAATTGCATAGTCAACTTACTCATTGCACTGACACACACACTTACCCCACTAGACATGCCACCAGGGGTCTTTTCACAGTCCCCAGGTCCAGAACAAATTCAAGGAAACGTACCATCTTATATAGTGCATGTGAACAGCAAACCTGGTTTCACGGCACAACGCCTCTCCCCCATGTGACCTACTTGTTGTCTGTATGTACTGACTTCTATGTGGAACTGATAGATGTGCGCACACACACTACATGTTAATGATTTTAAATGGATGTAAATTGTAAAGTATTTTGTCTTTGTTATGTCGGACCCCAGTAAGACTAGCTGTCGCTAATGGGGATCCTAATGCATCACATTCTATTATGCATACTCTCTTGCTAAAAATAGACAGTGATAGTATATTTATTGTTACTAAAATGACCTTGTCGCTGTTGTTTATCTGTCTAATGGTAGTGTCCTGTGACGTTTGTTTTCCTCTCGGCAGCGCTGCGAGAACTGCCAGCGTCCCGGCGCCACAGTGGGCTGCTGCCTGACCTCCTGCACCAGAAACTACCACTTCATGTGTGCCCGGCAGCGCCACTGTGTCTTCCTGGAGGACAAGAAGGTCTACTGCCAGCGCCACCGGGACCTCATCAAAGGAGAGGTGAGATGCAAAGCAGAACTCCTTCCTTATCTTCTCCTGCCCACTTCCCTTACCCACCTGCAGCATCACACACAAACAAACATCTAGAACATAAGATACGAAAACCTTACAGATAAACTCCCCATTCATTTTTATTATGTCAATGTGTTTTTTTACACTCTGGTTTACTGGTAAAAGGTCAAACAACATGCATGCATTCAGCCCAGCCATTATCTATAGAAACCAAATTCCTGCTTGGGTCAAAATGAGGAGAAGGGTGCACTTGTAGGTACTTTGTTTGAAATGCATGACTTCCTTTCCCAGGTGGTGTCTGAGTCTGGCTTCGAGGTCACACGGAGGATCCTGGTAGACCTGGAGGGGATCAGCTTGCGGCGGAAGTTCCTCACCGGCCTTCAGCCGGAGAACATCCACATGATGATAGGTGTGTATGTTCATATTACCCCTCACAGCCATGTATAGAGATCTCTATGGTCGAGTCCCAAACGCACCCTATTTCCTATTTAGGGCATTACTTTTGACCAGGGCCCTCAAAAGTAGTGTACTATATAGGGAATAGGGTGCCATTTAGGGATGCGCACTATATATGGCTCTGCTTATTCTCTGTGTCGGCGACCACCCCCCCAACCGTTATCTGATCATATTTGATCTATTCCAGAGCTAGGCAGCCCACCGGATTCAAATGGGCAACTGATCATCAAGCCCTTGAATTAGGTGAATCAGCTGTGCTACTAGTGAAACGACCAGGGGTCCCCGTGGAGTTTTGAGACACTAGCTGGCCCAACAAACATGTTTCTGAATAGCCTCCTTGGATTAAGGGTTTTAACTCTTCCTTTCTTCCATCGCAGGCTCCATGACAATCGATTGCCTTGGAATACTGACTGAGCTCTCGGATTGCAAGCGCAAACTCTTCCCCGTCGGCTACCAGTAAGTACACACAGTGCGCACGTCTTATGTGAAGGAGTCGATGCAACATGACTGAATTCATTCGTTTGTTTCTGTCACCACAGGTGTTCCAGGGTGTACTGGAGCACTCTAGATGCCCGGAAGCGCTGTGTCTACACTTGCAGGATCCTGGTGTGTCGACCCACCGTGGTGGAGCCGGACCTAAAGAGTGCTCTTCCAGAGGAGAACCGCACCATCTCCCACAGCCCTTTAACTCCCATCTCAGGTGTGAGCCAGAATGCAGAATCACTGCATTATTAATTATTCAAATTTACCCTGCACTGCATTTGGTCTAGTATGTAGCCGGTATGTAAACGCATTGATTACGTTTATTTGTCACGGGTACAGCAGGTATAAATAGTAAGCTCTTCCTCAACAATGCAGTATTCTGAAGAATTGGTTGCTTTCAACTTTTCATTGACAGAGAAAGTCCTGTCTCCAGTGCCCGAGCCGTTTGACTCCCTGAAGCCCTCCGACCGCCTGTCCCTGCTGCCCTCCAGCCCCAATCCTCCTAAAGTTTACAAACGGAACAGGCACCCCAGCTACCCCCCGTGCCAGCGCTCCCCTGGCTCCAGACCACTTCCATCCCCAGGTATCTTCAAACTCTTTACCCCCATTTGCCTCAAACTGTCATTGTAAACTACCATTCACACGTGGAGACAGTATGGTAAAATGTTTGTGTCCATGTTTTGCAGACGGTACCTCCCAGTCTGCCCATGAGATTGTGACGGTGGGGGACCCACTTCTGAGTTCCGGCCTGAGGAGCATTGGCTCCCGTCGCCACAGCACCTCCTCCCTCTCCCCCCAGCCCAGACAGAAGGTAGTCTCCTCTTCACAGGCCGCTATGAACCAATTGGCCCGGCTCTTCTCTTCCGCCCCACCCCTTCCCCTCTCCTCCTCCAGAGACCTGGGTCTGAGGGAGAAGGGGAAGCCACCTGCCACTGGCGTCCGAACGCAGGGCCGCGACACTAGTTCACTCAGCCCTGGAGGTCAACACAGCAGACACCACCACAGCATCTCTGAGATGAAGACAGACAGTGGGAAAGAAAGTGTGCCTGGCAAGCAGGCTGTGGGTGAGAACCCCAAACTTTCCCCAAAGGACCCAGAGATGGCAGGAGCGAGCCAGGCCTCCCCACCACCAGGTACAAGTGTCCTGACAGGGCACCAAAGGGCGAGCAGCAGCAACTCCCAAGCAGAGAAGGGGAAGCAGGACGGGAAGGACCCAGACCTGTCGGCTGGCGTCACGCTCCTCTCCCGCCACCGCGTCACCACGACCCTGTCCAAGGACAAAGGTGGTGGAAGTAGTAACCTGGCCAAAGAGGGAGGTGTTACCTTGGTGCCAGCTTCTAAAGATGCTGGAAAATTGGGGTCTCCCCAGCCTCCGTTCCACAAAAGCAGTGGGAAGAAGTCCCAGGATTATCTGTCGGAAAAAGCCCCTGCCGCCGCCATGAAGCCCCTGTGGTCTTCAGAGGCCATGGCCGAGGAGGACGCCGTCAAACGGGGCTCCCAAGCCACCCCGGCTGTCCCCTCCTGCCACGCGGCCTCCACCACCAAAGACAAGCACTCCAAAGTCCAAAACATTGACAGCAGAGAGGCATCTAAAGAGTGGGAGAAGACTCCTCAGAACAGCAACAAGAACCCCAACAGTGCTAAAGAGACTGGTGGAACCACTAACGCTCCAACCCCAACTTCTCAGAACAGCAACAGCAAGGCTGCAACCCTCGGCAACAACACCAAAGCCATTGGCAAGCAGGAGGTGGAAAAGCTGGAGAATCAAGGAAGAGGGCGATCTGCAAAGAGCAGGGAGAGATTTTCGAGACCTGAGAAGAACAGCTCCAGCCTAGAGACCATAAAGCAGCCCAGGTTAGCCTCAGAGAGAAGCATGAGGGCTTCGCAGGTTCAAGCAAGACTAACAGCCAACGACATCGCCGCTGCTAGAGACAAGAAGCGGGCTATAGTCAAGGCGTCCCTGACGCCGCTAAAGACCGACCCTAACGGGACCAACACCGTGAGTTCTTCCTCTGACTCCTGCATCACCGCTTCCATCTGTCCTGCAGGCCAGGAGGGACCCCCCCAACGTAAGTCTTCCTGCTCCACGCTCTTCTCACCGTCAGCACGCTCAGAGAGCTCCGAGTCAAACAGCCCGGCACTGCACCCTGAGGACTGCGAGGAGAAGCGCCTCCTGGCTCACTGCACCGAGGACGAGGGGACCAGCGACAGGGATGACCATGCCCTGCTGGAGGAGGAAGGCGGCGACAGGGATAAACATCACGAAGATGACAGCGACTGCTCGGGTTCGACCAAGCGGCGTTACCCAAGGCGCAGCGCCAGAGCCCGCTCCAACATGTTCTTCGGCCTGACGCCTTTCTACGGAGTGCGCTCCTATGGAGAGCAGGATATCCCCTTCTACAGCAGCAGCGGGGACGGGCCCGGGAAGAGGAAGGCCGGAGGCAGCAGGCGCTCGGCCGAAGGCCAGGTGGACGGTGCGGACGATAGGAGTACCACCTCCTCGGGGGACAGCGGAGAAGAAGAGGAAGGGGGATTCAACCAGTGTTCCAACAAGGATCCGTACTATTACAACTTCACCCGCACCATCATCAACCCCGGCCCAGTGATGCCCTCAATCGAGGGGATGGGCCAGTGCCTGGGGAGGGGCTCTCAGCTGCAGCGCTTCCTGAAGGATGAGGCAGAGGAGGAGGAGAGGGTCGTTGCCGCTGTGGATGAGGGTGTTCCCACCCGGAGCCTCCTGGGCCACCAGCAGATCGGCCAGCTGGACGGCGTTGACGACAGCTCAGAGAGCGACGCCAGCGCAAGCACCAACACCACCACCACGGTCACCGCGGTGACTTCTTCCCACAAGAGCACGGGTAAGAAGAAGGGCAGAGAGAGGCACGCGGAGAAGCTGGAGCATGACTCCAGGAAGGAGGCAGACAACAGCAGTGGAGGGGGTGGGAGCAGCGGTAGCAGCAGCAACAACATCCGAGAAGGGAGGAAGAGCCAGAAGGACAACTCCCTCCCTCTGGGCGGGGTGAAGTCGTCCCAGGGACAGGACCCCCTGGAGGCGCAGCTCTCACTTAACACTGACCTTAAGTCGGACTCAGACAACAACAACAGCGACGACTGCGGCAACATCCTGCCCTCGGACATCATGGAGTTTGTCCTCAACACGCCCTCCATGCAGGCCCTGGGGCAGCAGCCTGAGGCCGCCTCCTCCGAGCTCCTCTCCCTGGACGAGGGCTACGGGGTGGGCGTCAACCGCCGCAAAGACATCCTCTTTGAGGACTTCACCCAGCCGCTGGCCAGCACTGACCCCGTGGAGAGTGGGGTGAGCACATCCATCTCGGTGGAAGAGCCGTACGGTCTACCTCTGGAGCTGCCCTCTGACCTCTCTGTCCTGACCACTCGCAGCCCCACGGTCAACAACCAGAACCATGGTGGCCTCATCTCAGAGGGCTCAGAGTGCACCATGCTGTCCCTGGCAGCCTCGGACGAGACAATCGCTGAGAAAGGAGGCATGGACAAGCAGCAGAGAGGAGGGGCCGGGGTGTCCCCTGAGAGCCAGCAGGAAGGAAGTGGAGGTAGCCGAGAATCTCAGGTAAGAGAAGGTCACATGACCCCGGAGCAGTTTGAGCACATCACCAGTCCCTCCCTGGGCGAAGTTGTAGAAGCAGGTAACCAGGATCTGACCAGGAGTTCTGGGACCCCAGTCCTACCCAGCTCGCCCACCTTGCCTCTCCAGGGACAGAAGTACATCCCTGCTCCATCTTCAGTCAGTCCCGGACCTTCCCATGTGGCCAGCACGACTGTCCTGACCACCTCTCATTTAAAACCAGGACCAGAAAAACTCATAGTGGTCAACCAGCATCTGCAGCCACTCTACGTCCTACAGACTCTCCCCAATGGTGTCACTCAGAAGATCCAGATCAGGCCATCGGTCAGCGCAACAGGAGTGATGGATACCATGACTCTAACCACAGGGCTCACCACTGGGATAACCACCTCCCAGCCCATATTTCCTGCTGGGGGTAAAGTGTTGGGCACCATGCCCCATCACCCTCAGATCCATACTTTCACCGGCACCACCCAGACGGGCTTCCAGCCTGGCATTCCCAGCACCACCTCCGGTCTCCTGATCGGTGTGCCCTCCCACGAGCCCCAGATTCTGGTGACTGAGGCCGGACGGAGGCATGACCTGGCCCCCAACGTGACCATCGTGTCCAGTGCCTCCATCTCCACGTCCTCGGCTGTGCTCGCATCTGGACACGGCAAGAAGCGACCCATCTCCCGTCTCCAGCCGCGGAAGACCAAAAAACTGGCCCGCTCCAGGAGCCAGCCCACCCTGGGCCCGTCTGAGGTGAGACCCAACATGACTCTGATCAACCTGTCCTCGCCACATATGGCCCAGTCCGAGCTGTGCACCCTGACCACGGCCGCCACCACTTCTCACAGCAAAGTCCCCAACATTATCAAGAGACCCAAATCGGGAGTCATGTACTTTGAGCCCATCCAGCAGAGGATGCCTCTTCCCAGTGGGCAGCCTGGCATCCTGGGCCACGCCTCTTCCACCCACCTGCTGCCCTGCACAGTCTCAGGGCTCAACCCCAACCAGTCAGCAGTGCTGAACATGGTGTCCATGGCTCAGCCCAGCGGGCCCGGAGGCCTCATCACGCCAGGCTCTGTCTCTCTCAGCACCCCGGTGCTCAGCTCCACCGAAATCACAGGACCCATCAACAGCCTCCTCTTCAAAGCCAGCCCACACAACCTGGGCCTTCCGGAGCAGCAGATGCTGCTCCAGTCTGGAGCTCCTCTCATGTCCCAGCTGTGCAGCCCCGTCCAGCCCTCCATTGCCAGCAGCATCTGCGTGCTTCCCTCTCATCAGACCATCAGCATGTCTGTCAGCCAGCAGGTGGACCCGGAGAGCGGCGCCTTCCAGCGGCAGCAGCACCCACCAAATGCCAGTGGACAACCTGTGGCTTCGGCCCCCAGCCCGGTCCAACAGGATTCCAACAAGGGACACATGGTCGGAGTGCTCTCCCAGAGTTCCAGCTCTCAAAGCTCACACACCATGCCTAAATCCAGGTCCTCAGAGCAGAAACAAGAGCTGAAGTGTAGCGCTGCAGTAACGGCATCCACGTGCTCGGGGAAAGGCAAGCAGAAAGCCAAGCGGACAAGGCACAGTCCAGACAAGGCCAGCGGGAAAAAACACAAGGGTTGGCTGGCAGAGCCTCCTCGGGAGATGCAGGGAGACCGGCCCACCTCCGCTCCTGGGTAAGATTCTCACATAACCGATAACTCATTAAATAATTAACTAGGACTATACTTTTCACTAAGTTTTTCACAAAGTTATCATACCAGTTGCCAGCTGCTGCTTATCCATATTTGAATTCCCTCTACCACTGCAGGTCTAGAGAGCCAGTCTCTCCCGAGCCCATGGACACAGGCAAGCCCAGAGAGAGGGACACCAGCAAAAAGTGAGTAACGCAAGATTGTCACCCCTTCCATTCAATACTATTAATATGCAATGGATAATGAGATTCATTTCAAAATGTATTTTATTTGCAGTGTTTATTCTGCCAAGTCTGCTGAACCTCCTGCACTAACCAGTAAAACCAGTGAGTTCCCTGAGGAGAAAAGCAAGACCACCGCTGGTTCTCTACTGGGGGCCACCCCTGACCAGGAGGGTAGCTGCAGGGACTCTTCTATAGACAGCAAGCCCAAGAAGGGACTCATCTTTGAGATCTGCAGCGACGACGGCTTCCAGATCCGCTGCGAGAGTATCGAAGGTATACGCAGTCCTGCTCTTCTTGTTCTGTTTCCGTGTAGCGTGGTTATGACACTCGATGGCAGAAAGTGGCGCTAAATTTATTGAAGTGAATGTGTAACAGTAAAGATCTCTTATTTCAAAATCCTCATACAAATGAAGTAAACTGTGTACTTTAATACTAACACAGAGATGAGACACTAAGCTGACATGTATTGTCTTCTCCCTCCGTCCCACAGAGGCCTGGAAGTCCCTGACAGATAAAGTCCAGGAGGCCCGCTCCAATGCCAGACTCAAAGAGCTCTCCTTTGAAGGTAAAGTGCCTTTTATCAGATTTTATTTTGTTTATGCAGGTTCAACAACTTTTGAGGAATGAAATGGTGACTCATCACTAATTTTTTTCTTTCTTTAATCCTCCACTCCTTCCTTTTGTGTTCTATCTTTCTCTCAATCTTATTTTTTTGTTTTCTTCTCTCAGGAGTGAACGGCCTGCGGATGCTGGGGGTCCTCCACGATGCTGTGGTGTTCCTGCTGGAGCAGCTGTATGGTTCCAGGCACTGTCGCAACTACCGCTTTCGCTTCCACAAGCCCGAGGAGGCCGACGAGCCCCCGATCAACCCTCATGGCTCGGCCCGCGCCGAGCTTAACCACAGGTACAGACACTCCCAAAAGATGGATAGCAAAGTCACACACAGCCCTCTTCCGATACTTAAAAAGTGTAAGGTTGGATTGGTATCCAGACAAATGTACAGTTATTCTTTATTATAACAAGAGGTCCCTGGACCAGCCTCCATGCGCATCCTTCCTTCATCCCTTCCTTAAAACCTCTCTAGGGTACGTGAGATGGTAGCGTCCCACCTCTTCAACAGCCAGTGAAACTGCAGGGTGCCAAATTCAAATACAGAAATACTCATTATACAAATTCAGAAAACAAAACATATTTTACATAGGTTTAAAGATGAACTTCTTGTGAATCCAACCACGGTGTCAGATTTAAAAAAATGCTTTACGGCGAAAGCATACCTTGCGATTATTTGAGAACATAGCCCAGCAGACAAATCATTACAAACAGTAACCAGCCAAGTAGAAGAGTTACACAAGTCAGAAATAGAGAAAATTAATCCCTTACCTTTGATGATCTTCATATGGTTGCACTCAGAAGACATTAATTTACTCAATAAATGTTCCTTTTGTTCGATAAAGTCTCTTTATATCCAAAAACCTCCGTTTTGTTTGCGCGTTTTCTTCAGTAATCCACAGGCTCAAACGCAGTCACAACAGGCAGACAAAAAATCCAAATCCACATGTCAAACGATGTTTATATTCAATCCTCGGGTTGTTTTTAGCCTAAATAATCGATAATATTTCAAGCGGACAATAACGTCGTCAATATAAAAGGTAAACATGAAAGGCACTCTCTCGGTCGTGCGCATGAAAAAGCTCTGTGACACGGCAGGGTCCACTCATTCAGACTGCTCTTACTCCCTCATTTTTCAGAATACAAGCCTGAAACAATTTCTAAAGACTGACATCTAGTGGTAGGCATAGGAACTGCAATTTGAGTCCTAAGTCAATGGATACTGTAATGGCATTGAATAGAAAACTACAAAACCCCCAAAAATCCTACTTCCTGAATGGATTTTTCTCAGGTTTTCGCCTGCCAAATCAGTTCTGTTATACTCACAGACACTATTTTAACAGTTTTGGAAACTTTAGAGTGTTTTCTATCCAATTCTACCAGTTATATGCATATCATATCTTCTGGGCCCGAGAAGCAGGCAGTTTAATTTGGGCATGCTTTTCATCCAAAATTCAGAATGCTGCCCCCTACCCTAAAGAAGTTAAAGTAATCACTGAGTCATGACTGGACAGGTGAAGACCATGTGGTGGAGACCTTGTGTTCACCTGATGAATCTAATTAGTGATTACTTCAGGAAGGATGCATTTCTACAGTTTTTGAACTGGGACCCTGCCTCTTAGCTTTCCTTTGATTGTTGAAGAAATCCACATCTATACGTGATCTATGCATTCTACTTCAGCAATGACAATGTTGTGAGCTGTTTGTACACGGGCTCTCTTAACTGATGTTTTGGAGCTGGTAACTGTGTGTACCCGTTACCAAATCTCAAGTCACTATTTGGGAGAGGTCCTTCCTAGGGTTTAGAGCGTCTGCATCATTGAGTTATTTGCCTGCGTCATCTGACCTGTGTGTCTGCTCCATCTGTTTGCCTCGCCACAGGAGGTCTGTGTTTGACATGTTCAACTTCCTGGCCTCCAAGCATCGCCAGCCCCCCGAGTACAACCCCAACGAGGAGGATGAGGAGGTGCAGCTCAAGTCTGCTCGGTGAGTCACTCCGCCCTGTTACACAATTCCTGTTTATTTTTACTTCTGAAAATCAGGAGGACTATCTCTATCCTCCATCTCATTACAGTGGACTCTTCTTGGTTTTCTGATCAACATCCCCGTATCCACCTGTCGGAGCTTCTTGGTGGTAGTAGACCATCCTTCCTTCATTGGAACTTTAACACACTGTGCTACTGTTGTTTTTCAGCCGGGCCACCAGCATGGACCTCCCCATGCCCATGAGGTTCCGACACCTGAAGAGAACGTCCAAGGAGGCGGTGGGGGTTTACAGGTTAGGAAAACGCTGTCTACGTAACATATAAGAGGGGGGGGGAAGTTACCCTTTTTTAACTAAGCAAGTCTGTTATTAAGAACAAATTCTTATTTACAATGACGGCAAAACCCGGATGACGCTGGGTCAATTATGCGCCGTTCTATGGTACTCCCAATCACGGCCGAATGTGCTGCAGCCTGGAATCGAACCAGGGACTGTAGTGACGCCTCTTGCATTGAGATGCAGTGCCATAGACCGCTGCGCCACTCGGGAGCACGAATCCCAAATTCAGTGGAATGGTATTAACAAGAAAATGAACTACTACTGTAGCTTTGCTAAAGCTTGTTCCAGAGAGTGGGGTTAAAAGATGAAACCCTTTGGTGAACCAGTGGTCACTGAGCCCCTGTGTGTCCTCCCCTCACAGGTCAGCCATACACGGCCGAGGGCTGTTCTGCAAGCGGAGCATCGACGCGGGGGAGATGGTGATCGAGTACTCGGGCAACGTCATCCGCTCTGTCCTCACTGACAAACGGGAGAAGTACTACGACGGCAAGGTGAGAAGAGAGGCCTGGCCTCAATGGAACACAGTCCTCTGCTCATTTGTTTTGAGTCTGTACAGGGCCATGTTCAATAGGCAAATGTTGTGGAATGTTGCAGATAGAAATGTCATGAATAGATCTTGCGTGAGTTCTTATTCCACTTGTCAGAGTCATGTTTGTTCTACGTAGGGTATTTGTATCTGAATGTTGGGCCTGCTGAACGTGGTTTTTATGTGTCAACACCACCCTATTAACCAGTCAGGATCTTCAGTCATTTGATAATGGGTTTTGTTGACTGCAATCCTCAGCCAATAGCTGGTCACCCTCTTCTCTTCCTGTCCCTTCCTCTACAGGGTGTTGGCTGTTACATGTTCCGCATCGACGACTATGAAGTGGTGGATGCCACCGTGCACGGCAACGCCGCCCGCTTCATCAACCACTCGTGCGAGCCCAATTGTTACTCACGTGTCATCAACGTGGACGGGCAGAAGCACATCGTCATCTTCGCAACACGCAAAATCTACCGCGGTGAGGAGCTCACCTACGACTACAAGTTTCCCATCGAGGAGCCGGGCAATAAGCTTCCATGCAACTGCGGAACCAAGAGGTGCCGGAAGTTCCTCAACTAGCCCCCCACTCTGATGTGTGATGGGAGTGGTGTTAGCGGTCCCCTCGACTAGCACGAAGCCATCCATGCACTGGCAGGTCTTAGAGTGCAGAATGATGCTTCCAGTACTGCGCTCCCTTGTTGCTGTAAGGCTTGGGAAGAAAGGTGAGCTACGGACTGGGTTAAGTTTGATACGAGCAGGTCTCTGTTTTGGGGAGGGACATTTTTGAAAGAGAACAACTTATTGTTGTGCCTCTTTGGTTGTTTTACTTTTGGATCGGATGGTTTCAGACTCTGGGAAGTCAAAGGAAATGGTAACTGTGTAAGATTAGCAATGTTTTAATGTTTTCTGTCTCTGAATGATACACAAATTGCCCTTTTCATTCTGAATTTTAACATCACCTCACATTTTATTTTTCTAGATTATATCTCAATTCTGTGTGAGCATAGAATCCATTGATTATGTTAAACACAATAATAATTTCCACCTTGTAAGTTCCATTTTAAACACCAAAGTGCAATTTGTGGAAGGGAATTTTCTCTGCATTTTAGAAAAAGAACGAGGATGTATTAGAACTGATCAGACGACGCTTTTCTCTTGGCCTCATCTGTTTATACACATCTGCCTGTCGGAATGTGCATCCTGTGCAGACTTCGGAGTATCTCGCGATATCATAAAGAATTGCTTGGGGCTGCTATGCTGTGTGTTCAGCCACTGTAAATAGTTCCTATGCCTGTCCAGAGCAACAAGTCGCAAGATGTGTTCGGAAGAGAAACACTAGAGGGAGCTTTAGTCAAAGCGATAGAAAGAAAGAGGCCGGTAGATTATTTCTTTTCAAGTGTTATGTTGTTATTGATAATTAATGATAACCGCGTGTGTACTTGTAGAGACGTTGTCGAAGTCGGTCGGTGGTCATTGGATAAAGTCGTGACTAGCAAGCTACGCTGAGATTCTGGTGGACTGACAGCTGAGGGGTGAACTTTTATTTTTGTTTTTTTGCCTTAGTAAATGTTATTGTTGTTTTTGTATAGGAAAATGATAAAGGCAGAGCCATCGATTTGTATCGCAGGTATGCACACATTGTCTTTTGAAATTAGGTTAGAACAGAGTCCGGAATTACAGCAATGAGAACCAAATGTCACCCCCACCCCTCCGAATCTGATTTCCCTTTAATCCCATTTTAAGATCAAAGTTATTCTTATTATGGCCGATTTCACAAATTACTGTTGCAAAGGAATTGTCTTTTTATTTGTGTCGAACCGAGTCGTTTGAAGTCTTGTCTCCTCTGTCCCTTTTTTTTTTATGGGCAGAAAAATATCACACTTGCTTTGAGAATGTAAATAATATGTATATTTTTCTATACAAACGACTAAAAAGCACTCGCTAGTGAATAGCACTTAATGTTATAAAATTGTATTTATATTTTTAAGAAATCGTATTTATTTTATTGCCATTTTTGTAGGAAATAGAGGTTTACAAACACTAACGCTTGTGCTCGATATTTTTATTGAGCTGCCTTTTTCCAAGCTGTTTTTTTTTTCTGTTGGTGTTTTAATTATTTTTTTAGCCTAAATGTTTCTTTTTGGATTCCAAAGACTGAAGCTGTCGCTCCCTGCTGAGCCCAGTCCACCAGTAGCTCTATTTGCCAATCTGTCAATCAAGGACATTTTTAAGGACTGCCTGTTAGTAGCATGACATTGTTATATGCACTTGAGGGATTCCATTTGAGTGCTGGTCTATTAGAGTAGCTGTCTGAACTCCTTTTTCCAGCCTTAATTCCACACTACGCGCTCCAGCCAGTCCATTCAGACTTGGGGCTGCTCACTGTGCGTAATTCGTTCACTTTCAGCTTTAAAAAAATATATATATTTCTCTACAAATTTCAACGTCTCCCTTTCGGGATCAAACACACTCCAAAATCTGCTAACTGTAAGGACATAAAACACAGTTAACGCCACATCAGTGCACCAAGGTTCCCCATGGATTGTACCTCCATGGTTTCCTTCTGTCAGTGTTGCTTTCATATTAATACTGTCAACGTTTCATGTTTCTACTCGACTCCCTCAAAGTACAGCATTTGTTTCATGGCTTTTACATGAGACCGGCTACACATGGAAAGCTTTTTTTAGAAGCTCGGTAGAAGCTGATTTAAGTTAGAAGAGGCTAAGCGTTACCATTGACCACAATGCAACCTATGTAGGAGTTTGTCCGCTCGCTTGATCTCTCGCTTTGCCTTTGCTGTAACTGAGCATGCTTCGTTTAGAGAACTCT
Organism: Salvelinus namaycush; assembly: GCF_016432855.1. Classification (NCBI taxonomy): domain Eukaryota; kingdom Metazoa; phylum Chordata; class Actinopteri; order Salmoniformes; family Salmonidae; genus Salvelinus; species Salvelinus namaycush. The sequence continues at coordinate 4,418,454 of NC_052340.1, read as the reverse complement.
CGCTCGTAAATTGACAGTTGTAGTCCCAGTTTTGGTGGGACATCGGTGAACAAAAAGTGACTAGGTTGATGACAGGCATGTATTTCCTTGCATACCTCGAACAAAGCTCACCAAATTGCTGCTTTGCAACTCTGGCTCCAGTTGTCCTATAGTGAGCCACTTCAGGCCAGTGACTTTATTTATGTTTTTGGTTTGTAATCCATTTTTCCTCGTACTCTGTTGACTTTATCTTGTAAGGCCGTCGCAGAATCTCTCCAACCCTTACCCTGCCCAGGCTGTGAAGTGAAACAATAACTTTGCCAACACATTGTACTTCAACTGTGACAGAGGCACTGACTTAACATGGGGAAACAACTTTCTACACGTGTAAACCCAATGGGTTCCTATGTTTAAAAACCACAAGCACAGATACTGTTTAAGCTCCCTTAGGAATTGTGGCCCCCCAGCAAAGTGCACTTCTGCTCGACCTTCCCCCCAAAGTGTGTTAGGGACGTTCAGAGTGCAGGGACCACTCTGGAGGCCAACAGTGAACACTCCTCCACCTTGCAGCCTGGGTTTTGCCAGCTAATTCAGGGATACAGTTTTGGTTCAGCTCTCGCTGTCCTCCTATCCTGGCTAGCCTTAGGGTGAGGCACAGGGTCATGCTGAATTCTGCTGCTGTGTCTTTAATGAATGTATATACAAAAACTGAATTGTGGTGATTTCTGATATCAACTACTTGTTTTTTTTGTTTAAAAAACCCCACAAAGACCGGACTGAAAGATGACCTCACAGGACAGTTTGTTTCATTTCAGAGGGAAAATGATTGAGGGACAGCATTCTAAATTAACATTGAAAGGTCACACTGAATAAACTAACAGACTTCAAAGATGGCTTTGGTAATCCTTTTACAAATTCCAAAGGCTCCGATTCCTCTATAGATCCAAAGCAGTGAAGTGTCAGATGTTTTTAGAACAGCCCATTAGTCAAGTGTTTTAAATGGCAGACTCTGTTTCTTGGACTTCATAATACCATGCCACACCAGTGGCCCTTGTCCTTCACTTGTAATTATGATATCTATATCGAAATAGTAACATGTACTTCAGCATCTATACAATATACAGAATGGACAGACAAACTTAGTTACAGTAGCAAACAGCAGGTTTATAATGGTTCATAGCAGTGTTCAATGTACTCTAATGGTTTTGTGTTACAGTATCAGTTTAGAATAACTAACGTACATTTTTGTATATTGATATCCAGTAACAGGTTTCCTGTGTATGTTCCTTTTGGCGGGAGCTTTGCAGTTTTTCTTTTTTTTTCTCGAAAATAAACAGTATTTATGTCATGATGTATAAAGTGGTTCCGAACTTCTTGAGGTCAGCCATTTTATTTTGTGTTTTGATTGTTGTAGTGAATGTTTTTTTTATTCTTTGTACATTTTTAACAGGGATTTTAGACTACCTACTTGATTGTGGTATGATTGAGTTTGTGGAGACCAGGAAAAAACAAATCCCACCAATGTTATTTTACCCTCTTCCATGTCTCCCTCACCACCCCTCTTCGGGAAGCTTTGGTTGTACTTATCATGTACTATTTTATAGAAAGTGATGATGAAAATAAGTTTTATTTATTTTGTGTATTGGAACGTCCATGAATTTATTTACAGGTCAAGGTAGTTGCTGGAACCTGCTTGAAAGATGTTGGGGGTGGGTAAAAATACTCAACTTTATTTGTAATTTTATAATTGTTCCTTGTGTATAGAACTTATCAGCCTGAGATGAGACGTGGAATCAAGGAGTTGGCGGTAGGACTTGGAAATGGTTAAACGGCACTCTTCCTATGCCTTGAATATACCTTTGTCTTATTAACACTTCCTCCTGAACTCCATGAGAAATAATGATATTTTTCCCTGTTAGTTGTACATCAGTGTTCTCTCATGTGTCACAGAAATGAAGGAAAGTTGAACCACATGAGTGAACTACTTAAGGTTGAATGTATAATTAGGAAACAAAATTGTACATAACTGTAAAAAGAAAAGTTTCTAATCATGTTTATTTTCTATGCACTTTTTTTATTTAAGTGATAGTTTAAATAATAAACATGTCTCGTTTACTCTTTCTTCAGGCGCTCCTTTTCTTTTACTTGTTCTGTCAACCTAGATATATACTGTATATATATTTTAAAGATGCATTGTTCCTACAACCGCCGAAGATGTAACGTGCGTTTCCCAAAACAGCACGCAGGAAGAGTGTTCCGTAAGTGCGTTGGTTGGCGCATGTGTCGATACTCAGGGTGCGAAAGAAAGATGGAGCTGCTCTCTGATCAGATTTCTCCATTCAAATCTTAACCTTTAACATTGTAATTATTCTACAACACTGGCGGATCAGCTTCTAGAGAGATCACCTTATGACTGCAAGTATTGAGGCGGCTTATTCTAATACTTGCTCTATAATGATGCACTAAATTTAATTGATTTGGCACCTTATTGTGCCCGTTACACAATATGAAAATATTTAGACAGCGTAGCCTATAAAATAAAACAATTGACTGAACATGAAATTTGATTTCAATATCTTCCTAATATTTCACCACCCCCTTTTGCCCTCAGAAAAGCCTCCAATGGTTCCCACAGTTGTCATGTTGGCTGGGTGGCCTTTGGGTGATAGACCGTTAATGATACATGGGAAACTTGAGTGTGGAAAAACCCAGCAGCGTTGCAGTTCTTGACACAAACCGGTGCGTCTGGCACCTACCATACCCTGTTCAAAGGCTTAAATATTTTGTCTTGCCCATGTCTCAAGTTTAAAACCTTCTTTTAAGCTGTCTCCTCCCCTTCATCTACACTGAAGTGGATTTTACGAGTGACCTCAATAAGGGGTCACAGCTTTCACCTGGTCAGTCTGTCAAGGAAAGAGCAGCTGTTCAAAATGTTTTGTATACTTTTTTAATGCAGTCATCTCGGTTTTCATTTGAAGCATCTTTTCAACTGTCGCTTGATAATTTGCAGACTGGTGACTTCGTTCCGAAGTTATTGGTGGTCACAGAGGCAGATAAACAGCTTGATTCTGGGTAGTGGATATCTGTGTATAAAGTGACACGATAGGGGGGGAAAAAACATCTAATGACGCACTTAGCTGTCTGAGGCAGCTGTTAAATAACGAGCGTTTTCAAGTACAACTTTAGTAATGATCGTTTTGGGAAACAGCTCAGAGATTTAACGATGCTCTTAGGAAGGTTCTAATGATGAACTTTAGTCTTACGATGCTTTTGGGAAACCGGGCCCAGATCTGTCACTCTCCTTATTCAATTCTCCATTTCTATGTTTATGAACCCCATAAGTGTATCCCACTGATGTAAACTTAACTTTGCACTTTTTATCTAGTTTTTAGACAACTTAATTTCCTCAATTGACAACTTGTTTTTAAAGCAGCAGGGTAACGCCAAAGTATAACAAAGCCAAGATTAAGTTGTCAACTCCGAATAAAAAAAATCTAGGTCAAATACTTACATTGTAATGCAAGTTCCTTCAACTCACAATTTTTCTGGCAGCTGGGTAGCTCATCTTTTTAAAGTTGAAACCGCTAACATTTGTGTAAGGTATCAATCAGTGTGGTCATAGTATTGATAAAACAAGCATACTGAACATGTTCAATGTTGTGGTAACAATGACACCCGCTCCGGGAACCTGTTCTGGAATGCTTTGAACATAGATCTAGCGGTCCAAAAACATTACTGTTGCAGAGTAACAGAGATCTGAACATAACTCTACCCTCTCTTTTTTTTTTTTATATATTAGATTGGTTTATAACGATACTGAACAAATGTGTACTAGCAGATAACCATATTTGGTAAATTGAGAAAACAGCTTGTGTAATAGCCTAATCTGGTTCAGGCAGTGTAGACACCAATTCAAGACAAACAGTTATTTTATACACTGAACAAAAATAAAAACGTAACATGCAAGAATTTAAAAGATGTTACAGTTCATATAAGGAAATCAGTCAATTGAAATGAATTCATTACGCCCAAATCTATGGATTTCACATGACTGGGAAAACATATGCTTTTGTTGGTCACAGATCCCTTATGGTAGGTGGTGTGGTTCAGAAAACCAGTCAGTAGGTGGTGTGACCAGCATTTGCCTCATGCAGCTTGACACATTTTCTTTTGCATAGAGTTGATGTCAAGAGAATTTTCAATCCCAATGATAACTAACAATCCCTGAGGTTTGTAAGACCCTGGGTTTAATAATAATTAGGCAAAGACTCAGCTTATGCAAAAGGTTTCGTACCGTTTATTCACGAGAACGTTCTAATACAAAGACATGCCATTTTATAACTCACTCCCTACTTACGCACATACCTCCACACACAGTAGATAGCCTACGCGCATACATACACACGAACAGTAGGTGGAATGTATCCTTCCCCGTGGTTCTCACCACTGTTTATCACTACTAAACTGGCAGTTCCATTCCCCCGAGATTAGAGGAACCTTGACAGGACTCCCTGTCCTGCCGTAAGTTTCTCAGAGTTCTAGCCAGGTCAGGTCATACAGTTTAATTGTTCTCTATCTTCTTAGTCACACACACACATTTCTCCTTGTCTCTACCAAACCTTATTAGACTGAAGTTTATAATTCTAATTCATTATACATGTTAAAGAATCGAAAGATTACTAATAGTTACGTTTGCCTAATTATTCATTATATATGTTACATAATGTCATAATTACGTTTCAGGGTGGAATTGTTTAGTCATTACCTTTAAGCATATAAATTCCCTTATCAGTTGATCAGGCTGTTGATTGTGTAATGTTGTCCCACTCCTCTTCAATACCTGTGCGAAGTTGCTGGAAATTGGCGGGAACTGTCTGGTGAGTACACAGGCCATGGAAGAACTGGGACATTTTCTGCTTCCAGGAATTGTGTACAGATCCTTGGGACATGGAGCCATGCATTATCATGCTGAAATGTGATGGCAGAAGATGAATGGCACAACAATGGGCTTCAGGATCTCGTCATAGTATCTCTGTGCATTAAAATGCCATTGATAAAAAGTAATTGTGTTTGTTATCTGTAGCTTATGCCTGCTGATACCACAACCCCACCGCCACCACGGGGCACTCTTGTTCACAACGTTGACATTCGCAAACTGCTCGCCCCACATGCTGTCTGCCATCTGCAGAGTAGAGTTGAAACAGGGATTCATCCGTGAAGAGCACACTTCTCCAGTGTGCAAGTGACCATTGAAGGTGAGCATTTGCCCACTGAAGTCAGTTACGAAGCCAAACTATAGTCAGGTCAAGATCCTGGTGAGGATGACGAGCATGCATATGAGCTTCCCTGAAATGGTTTCTGACAGTTAGTGCAGAAATTCTTCGATTGTGCAAACCCACAGTTTCATCAGCTGTCCGTCCGGGTGGCTGGTCTCAGACATCTGGGGAAGGTGAAGAAGCTAGATGTGGAGGTCCTGGGCTGGCGTCTTTACACGTGGTCAGCGGTTCTGTGGCTGGTTGGACGTACTGCCAAATTCTCTAAAGCAACATTGGAAGGCAGCTTATGGTCAAGAAATGAACAATTCTGTGGCAACCGCTCTGGTGGACATTCCTGCAGTCAGCATGCCAACTGCACACTCCCTCAACTTGAAACATCTGTGGCATTGTGTTGTGACAAAACTGCACATTTTAGTGGCCTTTTATTGTCCCCAGCAGAAGGTGCACCTGTGTAATGATCATGCTGTTTAATCAGCTTCTTGATATGCCAGGATTGTGTCAAGGCACAGATCTGGTGAAGGGTACAAAAAAATGTCTGCAGTGTTGAAGGTCCCCTAGAAAAGTGGCCTCATCATTCTTAAATGGAAGAAGTTTAGAACCACCAAGACTCTTCCTAGAGCTGGTTGCCCAGCAAAACTGAGCAATCGGGGAGAAGGGCCTTGGTCAGGGAGATGACTAAGAACCCGATGGTCACTCTGACAGAGCTCCGGAGTTACTCTTTTGAGATGCAAGAACCTTCCAGAAGGACAACAATCTCTGCAGCACTCCACCAATCAGACCTTTATGGTAGTAGCCAGATGGAAGCTACTCCTCAGTTGGAGGCGGTATAATGCATAGAGCCTAATAGGCTAGCAAATATAGCTAGCAAGCATAACTTAACCAAGCTAACGAAAATACACACATTCTCAGGTAAATTCTGTCAAAGTTACGGCATTTTACAAAGTAACTAGCTAGCTACAGTTAATAGTAAAATTAGCTAACTAATGATTGTAGCTAGCTAACGTTATATCTGTCACTGACTTGGTACTGAAAGAGATTTGCGTCAGTTCAAATCTGGCATCAGGACAAAATGTGATTCATAGTCACCGAATATATTTTAAGTATTTTAATTAAACTCAAACGATAAATGGTAAATGCAATTTTCGTATATACGGGTTCACTGGATCTCCGCGCAGGGTAGATCAGAGAACTGGCAGGAAGTACGTAAACAGCTGTTCTTATACCGTGATGACGTAGTTTCAACGCGTCTGTTAGCCTATCACAGTAGAGGCTGGGCTTGGTTTAGACTTTGCCCCCCTTTGCTGGCCCTTTGTCCAAGCCCCTTGGCGCGTTCCTTTGTCCACATCTGGTTGCTGGGTAGATTAGATCCGTCTTGTGTCTGTCGATTCTACACTGAAACAGTTCCTAATATGGTATTGTCCAGTATTCTAAACTCCTGATTGGTCTAGAGAGATGCACCCCTCTCCTCTCCAGACTGTCCACAGCTTTTATGGCCTGTGGTGGTCAGTCCTTACACACCCCCTCTGCATTGTGTGTGTGCAACAAAACAACATTCACCTTCAACCAATATGCTAACAGCCTATAGTGCATAAACATAAATCCTAACAGTACTCACCTTCATAGTGGTCTATGTAGCTTCCTATATACATCTTGAACCCCTTTTCATTCTTGCTCGCTGGAGTCTCGGAGGCTGATGTAACAATTCGATGTACATCATTAATATACTGTGACATAGTGGTAGTAACGTTATATCGTCGATAATAACTAGACTGACCGGAAATTGTCAAACCGATAGGAAGTGTGTTTAGAACGTTCGAACATGGAATGTGCATAAGGGCTATTGCCCTAAATGTTTTTAAATGTCTTTTGACCACAATCCTGATAGTATCAGGACTCTAGAGTAACTCCCTGGGTATTTTAATTTAATGTTCAAATCTGAGTTTGTGTGTTGTAGTGTATCATGACAACTTCAACTATAACGAATACATGCTCTATTGATCTCCACTTGATAAGGAAAGGGCTGCATATGGCTCAGGTTAATGTATGTAGCCTTCCTAACAAAATACATGAGGTTTTTAACTTGGTCAACATAAATAATATTCATATTTTGGCTTTGACCGAAATGCATTTAGATGCATCTGTAAATGATGGGCACATTAACATTCAAGGATATCGTCTACTGAGAAGGGACAGGAATAGCAATGGTGGGGGTGTAGCACTGTATATTCAGAATCGTATACCTTTTAAGAGGAGGGATGACCTTAATGTATGTCAAATAGAGGCACTATGGGCTCAAGAACATCTGCCTCACCAGGCACCCATATTGGTAGGATGTGTGTATAGACCTCCTAGCTCTGAGGTGTCCTATCTGGATGACTTATGTACTGGGTTTGACCAAGCCACAGATAGCAACAGAGATGTATTTATCTTGGGTGATTTTAATATAAATTTGAAGGATCACAATAATTCGAATAGAACAAAATTGATGAGATATGCCAAGAACTGTGGTTTGAAACAAATGGTTAATGATACTACTAGATCTTCAATTTAAGTTGGGTCATCGTTCAGACACATGCATTGATCTGATTTTCTGTAATATACCATTGCAATGCTTAAAAGCCAGATCAATGCCAGTGGGCTGGACAGACCATAATATTGTGACCATAACCATGAACACCAAGGTTCCAAAGAAACCCCCTAGGATTGTGGTCAGCATTTTTTTTTAAACATTTAATCATGAGCTGTTTCTAAATGATTTGGCTGCTGTACCCTGGGAGCTGATTTATGTAGAGGATGATTTAAATCACGCTACAGAATGTTTTATTGATTTGCTCACTGAGGTAATGGACCATCATGCCCCTATAAGAAAGAGTACAGTTGGTGCCCGTCCATCTCCATGGATTGATGATGAACTGGGTGAGGCTTTTTCTCAAAGAAATATGGCAAAAGTCTTCACAGCCAAGTCAAAATTAGAAATTGATGAACAGAATTATAGAACATTACGTAATTATGCAGTTAAATTGAATCGAAAGAAAAAAAAGTTATTTCACAACAATGCTTTTATTGATTCTAAAAATGATTCTAAAAAGGTATGGAATACAGTTAAGGGCTTACTTGGTACATCTATCTCATCATGCCCATCTAGTGTGGAGGTTGACGGGAGAATAATAACAAAACCAGTTGATATTGCCAATCATTTTGCAGATTTTTTTACAAAGAAAATTAAATTACTGAGCAACAACGTAAACATACATTCTTCCAAACAAGCTATTGTCCAATGGATTGATGATCATATTATGAGCAACAAGATCTGCTCTTTTAGTCTGCAAATGGTGTCAGTGGAGGAGGAGTTACCATTTACCATTACCTGATGGTAAATCTACAGGTTATGGTCTTATGGACAATTTTTTGCTTCGCTGTGCTGCTCCCCAGATTGCAGTTGCACTGGGCTACATATTTAATTGGTCACTGGAAAAGGGGATGTTTGCAAATGTATGGAAGCATGCGAAACTGTGTCCTATTCCGAAAGACTGCAAAGAACCCATTACCCCTGCCAATAGTTGACCAATTAGTCTACTCCCTACACTCAGTAAGATATTGGAGGGTATTGTGAGTAGACAAATGTGGGACTACATGGAAAAGAATGATTTGATTACAGCCAATCAGCATGCTTATCGCAAAAACCATTCCACTACCACTGCATTGGTTGACATGACTGACCAGTGGCTTAATGCTATGGATAATGGAAAGTTTGTGGGTGTACTATTTTTAGATTTCAGTGCAGCATTTGATTTAGTGGATCATGAAATAATTTTAACAAAATGAATGCATTATGGTTTTAAGGAGGTAGCATTGAATTGGGTACAGTCATACCTAACTGACAGGAAACAGTCCACCTATATCAATGGTTCATTTTCTTCCCCTCATGTGTTAAACTGTGGAATACCGCAGGGCAGCTGCCTTGGGCCACTTCTTTATTTAATATATACCAACAACCTTCCCTATGCCTTAGTTGAAACTCAAGCTACTATATTTGCAGATGATACTACAATTTATGCAGCAAGACAATCGGTTCAACAGGTACAGCAGGCTTTACAAGGAGATTTGGAGAATATCAGGGAGTGGGTTTGCCAAAACAAACGTGTTTTAAACACCAAGAAAACCAAAGTTATGTTGGTCTGTTCAACTAGGAAAAGGCCAAAACAGCATGGGATACAATTAAGTATGGGAGGAGTACAAATTGAACAAGTGGCAGAAACCAAACTATTGGGAATGCAGCTAGACAACTGCTTATCATGGTCGTCTCAAATAACTAATCTATGTAAAAAAATAAATAATATTAAAACAGCATGCATAATCAGAAGGATAGCTAAATACTTACCAGGAACAATTCTTCAGCAAATAACACAAGCATTAATTGAGAGTCAGGTGAACTACTGTTCTGTGGTCTGGGGAAATGCATCATCAAGTGAAGTTAGGAGGCTGCAGAATGCACAGAATATAGCAGCAAGGATTGTTTTAAGGTGGAGATATGGTTCTTCTGTTGCAGTCATGCGCAGTGTTCTTGGTTGGTCATCAATTGACAAGATAATTGAAAAAAACATGCTTATTTTATTTCATAATATACATCATTTAAAACGGCCAAGTTCTATTCACAACGGTATTCAGTTGGTAAGAGACAGACATTCCGTAAATACTAGGAATAGATTGTCCACCATCTATGCGTTGTCCAGACAGAAAAGAGAAATAGGCAAAAGAACATTTCGATTTAGAGCAATAAAGAAATGGAATAAATTAACTGAGCAAACTAGAAACCTTTCAATATATAAATTTAAACATTATTTTAAAACGATTTAAATATAATACATAGAAATGTTGTGGGACTATAGTAGATGAAGAATCAATATTTTTTTAGATTGAGTATTTATTGGGTCATTATGTTAGTATATTATGTATGTTTGTAATAGTGTGTTATATGTGAAAATGTGTTTGTATTATTAATTGTATTTGAATGTTTAAGGACTCTTGGAAGATTAGTCCAAATGGGGACTAAAAGAGATCCAAATAAAGTCTAATTAAATGGTACATCAACACATTGTATACCTTCATTTGACATGTATTCTACCCCGGTGGTCTTGTGAAATAATGACAGCATAAGGTACACTATTGACAAACTGCACAATATATTCAGTTCGGAATTTGAAATGTTGTAGTTCCATAACATTTGTGAGTCATTCATGCCACTCGCTTAGGGCCTCCAAAAGGCTGGGGACACTGGTTCAGTCTGTCATGGTTATTTTAATAATGACTTTTGCTGTAGAAATGAAAGGATAATCTAAGGCAGGGATCAGCAAATGGTCAGGGGGCCTGAAGAGAATTACAAATAATTTGTAGACTGAAAATTGACCGTAAGAAGCCCAAACATATATAATATTTGTCAAAAACATAATCATTTCAAACCTTGCTTACATTTGTACACGATCACATTCTGTACATCTTTCTATTATGCTTGAGAATACTTTGGAACAGATTCCCAAAATACAAATCACGTTTCTAATGTTTTTACAGTCTTTTGTGTCCAAACGAGCAGGGGAAAGAATTGACTGATTGTCTAATGGTAATTGAAACCATATATAAATCTGCACCACCTCAGTGCAGTTATGGCTACAGGCCTCAACGCAAGGCTTGTGTAGTCCTCTGTGAAACAGTTCAATTGCCTCGAGTGAAAAAGAAAAGTCTAGGTCTGGGATTTTAAAGAGCAATTGCCAACCTCTTTTGTCCCATAAAACAGTGAAGTGGTGTAAAGACCAAACCAAACCCATTTGTAGAAACATGGAGGTTCCACCCTAAATGTGACCAAGCCTCAGCAGTCCCATCAACGTAGTCTGTACCTGTAGGGGTGTCATCAGTGACGTACTACTAACTCAAGGTGTTTGCTTTGTAAATGCTGTAGCAGACTTTAGGGACACATCCATGTTTTGCATGGAGAGACAGAGATCAAAGTGAGTGATAGTTCAGTAAAATAAGTCACATCCTCTTTAAGAGTGGCTGCAAATGGTTAAGTGAGATGTGGGATGTTTTCTGACTATTTCACATTCCTCAATCAGCTCATAACTGACACGAGGAGACGATTCCAGCCAAAGTCTCTTTTGTTTCAATTTCTGAAGAAAATCGAAGGAAAGAACAACATTGCTTCGCTCTAAGATAACATAATTTCAAGTATCTCCCTGTATCTTTACTCTCATGAAACCGATCAAATATCTCCGCGTCAAGGCTAATAATGAAGAATCCTCCGATTCCAAGGCCTTACTGCTTTTTGAGGAGTTCACAATATGAAGGGTAGGCTGTAACAGCATTTAACAGTATTGCTCGAGTTTTCCAGGACTTTGCCTCAGTGTGTCGTGGTTACATATCCCCGACCAGCGACCACAACAGTCTGATCTCTCCCACTGTTTATGTTGGGGAAAGAAATTCCTCCAGTGTCGAATCTTAAAATCTGATGTAATCTGCCAACCTTTGTTATTCTCACTGCACCTACTTTTTCCCCCTCACTCACTTTCCTGATTTCTCAACCTCTCCCTCACTCTTGTTTGATCCTGAGCTTTTTATTGAAGATTTATTTTCCCCTTTATTATTTGCGCTGGCGAGACTTCAAATATTTCCCTCCTACTCGAACTGTCTTTTCCTCTCCATCTCCCTCCCTCTCTCTCTCTCTCCCACCCACCCTCCCTTTCTAATTTGCTTTTATTACCGTTTCCTTTCAAGACAGAGTTCTCCTTCTTTTCCCAGCCTCTTTGGCTAAAGCAGAAAATATAACTTATGACTGTTTTCACTTCAGCACAAGGCAAAGACTGCAGCTCCTGAGGACTTTTGCACGTTAACTGGTAAACTTTATTTTCACATAATTCCTGATTGAAAACAGTTTTATATATTCACTGTCTGCTGTGAGTAGGTGTGGTTCAACATTATCTACAATAAGGAAAAGGATCTATTTTCCATTGACAATCTTTTGCTGCTACGTAAACAGTCAGTAAAGGAATGGAGGAATGTATGTTTCACAGGCAACTAATTTTGTTTTGCAAATGCATTGATGAATTCCTGTGTAATTGGAATATACATGTTTTATTGAAGTAACAAATAGTATCCTGTTCAAATAGTATACATTTTTCTAACCAGTCATAAAACTGCTGCTATCCTCATCAGAAACATGCTATACTGTGATTCTTTGTGATACTGCCAACATCCCCTCTGTTATTGGATGATTAGTTGCTCAGAAAGTTTCAACAATACATACTGAGGTATTACTGTATTTTGCATATTGTATTCCCACAAAAAAAGTGAGTTTGTGGTCAATATAGGGATACAGTGGTCTGCAGCTTCTCAGATTCCAGTGTTTATCCTGTCTCTGTTCTTCCTCAGAATGCTGACACATCTTTCGGCTAGTTTCTCCACAGGCCAGACCTCTCTGCTCGGAACAGGTCTTTAAATGCTGTCATAAAGAATACAGCAGCTGTGGCTGAAATATACCACTGACTCACAATGGCTGCGCTGAACTGAAAATAACCTGGAAGACAGGATTTCACATTTTCTGGCCTTAAAGTAATACTTGCTTGTAGTGAGCACACTACAGGCTGGAAGTCCTTACTCTAAGATAGTTTTATTAGATGTCTAAAACGGACATTTGAGTATGGGCATATTCTGTGGTAGTAATTTTACATTTTCAACGTGAGCATTCTTTTGTGTGATCAAGTTGCACAGTTCTCTGCCACGTGGTTCACTCTTGCTATCAGAAAATTGATTGTGAAGTGCTCTGGAGACATGCCCTGCCGTTCCCAGTGTCTGTTTTTTCAGGCTTTGTGAGACCCGTCATGTGATCCAGTCCCATGGTAGCCAACAGTGTCAGTCTGTAGACAGACTGTTTGTTGTCAGTTGTCAGTTGCTCACATCTGGCACCTCTCGTTCCCAGGACTGCTAAAGGAGGGGGCGGAGACACTCTGTCCCTCACTTCAAAACCCTCAGGCTTACACACACACAGACGACACAGACACGATCCCGAACTCACACCAAAGGAAAGCAGGACAAAGCAGGATCAACACTGAGCTTTTGTTTTGAACAGTGTAAATAATGATTGCTTCCATTCTGGCACTGCTGCTCTCGTTAACATTTAATGTGAAACGCTGTTTTAAAAAGAAGTCTGCTGACGCCAACAGATGTTGAACATTATCACATTTCAGTTATTTAGCAGACGCTCTCATCCAGACCAGTAGTGCGTGCATACATTTTCATATTGTTTTTCCATACTGGTCCCCCGTGAGAATCGAACTCACAACCCTGGCGCTGCAAGCACCATGCTCTACCAACTACCAACTGAGCCACACTGGACCTATATAGGGTATGGTCATAATCTGATTGCCCTTATAGCCTTTTAAAAGTGTAATGCCTGTCGGCCATACAGTGCATTCGGAAAAAATTCAGACCCCTTCCCTTTTTTCAACATTTTGTTCCGTTACAGCCTTTTTCTAAAATGAATTAAATAAAAATAAATCCTCAATCTACACACAATACCCCATAATGACAAAGCGAAACAAATGTTTGAATTATTTGCTAATAATGAAAATAATAAAAACCAAAATACCTTATTTACATAAGTATTTAGACCCTTTGCAATGAGACTTGAAATTGAGCAATTGTGGTAAGTTCAATCGATTGGACATGATTTGGAAAGGCACACACCGGTCTATATAAGGTCCCACAGTTGACAGTACAAGTCAGAGCAAAAACCAAGCCATGAAGTCGAAGGAATTGTCCGTAGAGCTCCGAGACAGCATTGTGTCGAGGGACAGATCTGGGGAAGGTACCCAAAAATTGTCTGCTTCATTGAAGGTCCCCAAGAGCACAGTGGCCTCCATCATTCTTAAATGGAAGAAGTTTGGAACCACCAAGACTTCCTAGAGCTAGCCGCCCGGGCAATCAAGAGCAATCGATGAGCAATCAAGGGAAAAAGGCCTTGGTCAGGGAGGTGACCAAGAACCTGATGGTCACTCTGACAGAGCTCCAGAGTTCCTCTGTGGAGATGGGAGAACCTGCCAGAAGGACAACCATCTCTGCAGCACTCCACCAATCAGGCCTTTATGGTAGTGTGGCCAGACGGAAGCTGCTCATTAAACTGCACGACAGCCCGCTTGGAGTGTGCCAAAAGGCATCTAAAGACTCTCAGACCATGAGAAACAAGATTGTCTGGTCTGATGAAACCAAGATTGAACTCTTTGGCCTGAGTGCCAAGCGTCACATCTGGAGGACACCTGGCACCATCCCTACGGTGAAGCATGGTGGAAGCATCATGCTGTGGGGATGTTTTTCAGTGGCAGGGACTGGGAGACTTGTCAGGATCGAGGAAAAGGTGAATAGAGGAAAGTACAGAGAGATCCTTGATGAAAACATGCTCCAGAGCGCTCATGAGCTCAGACTGGGGTGAAGGTTCACTCTAAGCACACAGCCAAAACAACGCAAGAGTGGTTTCGGGACAAGTCTCTGAAAGTCCTTGAGTGGCCCAGCCAGAGAGCCCTGACTTGAACCTGATCTCTGGAGAGACCTGAGAATAGCTGTGCAGCGACACTCCCCATCCAACCTGACAGAGCTTGAGAGGATCTGCAGAGAAGAATGGGAGAAACTCCCCAAATACAGATGTGCCAAGCTTGTAGCGTCATGAAGACTCGAGGCTGTAATCGCTGCCAAAGGTGCTTCAACAAAGTACTGAGTAAAGGGTCTGAATACTAATGCTAATGTGATATTTAAGTTTATTTTTAATAATGTTGCCCAGATTTCTAAAAACCTGTTTTTGCTTTGTCATTATGGGGTATTGTGTGTAGACTGATACAAAAAAATTATTTAATCAATCTTAAAATAAGGATGGAATGTAACAAAATGTGGAAAGTCAAGGGGTCTGAATACTTTCCGAAGGCACTCTAGGTACTGTGTATGCTCTCATTAACTGTACCGGGGGCCTATACTCTCAAAGGTTTGTGTCCGTGGTATGAGGCGTCTTATGTTATTTTTAGATGGTTATTCCAGTTCCGTCACTCCCTCTCCTCCAGTTGCATGTTTTCCCCTGGTCATCTGACCCCTCCTCTCAGCTGTGTCCAGTTGAGTGAGAGTCCAAGACCTTTGTCTACACATGTGACCAATGGGAAAGGAGTTGAACGTCTGTATTCACACTACACAAGTCAGTGTAGTCAATAATGTATGTCAATAAGAAAAGCTGATTCAGTCTCTAATATATGACAGCCGTTACACTACATTACAGGTTATTTTCCTGCTATCATTTCATGTCATAATTCTTTGAAGGATATTTCCATAGCATTTATGGGTTCAAGAGCTTGTGTAATTAGGTTTCCTTGTGATTATATAACCCTTGCACTGTTGTGCATCTCATAACATCTGCAGAATAAATCAAGGAACACCATAGCTATTTATAAACTCACAGATGAAACACTGAGGATCCCCGGGAGAAGTCAGTTCTAGAGAATAGAATATCAAGCAGAAAATATTTTTTTCATTCCTTCACGTTGACAGAGAATGTTTCCCTCCTCTACATAGTAGCATTGAAATGACATCACTCCAGCTGTGGCCCCTCCTCCTCCTCCCTTTTCTACTGGTCAACTTCTCCAGCCAATTAGACGACAACAAGATCCCGCCCAGTCTGTGTACGGGACACCCAGGTATCCCAGGTACTCCTGGGGTGCACGGCAGTCTTGGCCAACCAGGAAGAGATGGGAGGGACGGGCGTGATTCTGTTCCTGGGGAGAAGGGAGAGAAGGGAGACAGAGGAGAGACGGGTACAGTGCACCATACTTTCTACAACATACTTTGGACTATATAGATCCATGAGTCTTCCCCTGGTTCAATTGGTTCAAGTGTTATTGAATAAACAGTAGTAACAGTATTGTGTTTTTACCCTATTCTCCCTAAAGGCGAGTCAGGCCTTAGAGGCCTCACTGGAGATCAGGGGAACTCTGGAGATAAAGGAGACAGGGGGCAGTCGGGGGAGTGCGCCATCGCTCCCAAATCAGCCTTCAGCGCCAAGTTGTCCGAGGGCCGCACCATGCCCGTGGCGGCGGAAGATGCTGTGCGCTTTGACAAGGTAACGCTAAACGAGCAGGGTGACTTCAACACGGAAACAGGACGCTTCACCTGCAAAGTGCCCGGCGTCTACTACTTTGCGGTCCACGCCACCGTCTACCGGGCCAGCCTGCAGTTTGACCTGATGAAGAACGGTCACACGATGGCGTCCTACTTCCAGTTCTATGGGAACTGGCCCAAGCCAGCATCTTTGTCCGGAGGCTCGCTGCTGCACCTCATCCCGGGCGACCAGGTGTGGGTGCAGATGGCGTTGGGCGAGTACAGTGGTTTCTACTCCAGCTCTAAGACTGACAGCACGTTCACTGGCTTCCTGGTGTACTCGGACTGGAAAAACTCTGCTGTCTTCGCCAAGGGCGAAGTGGTATAGACATTGCGGGGACCAAGTCTGGTGTTGTGGCTAGGGGGGGTCCTCCCCCAGAAAATATTTGAAAACGTCAAACTAATTTACTGCCATTCTACATGATTCATAGCCTCTCTAGAAGGTTTTTAGAAAACTCTGGTCATTGCATAAACACATTAAGCAAGGTTACAGAAATAGCAGTAGGCTATGGCACATACCATACTGATGAGTTATGATGAGGAATCAGGTGAACTGTAGTGCTTTCAGCTGTGCTTCAGGTTAGCCATTTGACTGCTGCTGTGCAATGGTGAATCACTTTAAGACTTTCTGACGATGGCCCTACACGTATCATTGTTTTTTTGCCTTTACAAACAAGGATGGCATATGGGGTTTAAATGAGACATGTTGGCTCCTGCAATTGGCAGGAAATGTGAACATAAGAAGGTTATATGTCCTGTTGTGGTGGAGGTGTAAAGAGGATTCAACATGTGTGTGAGCTATTTAGGGCTTCCAACTGTGACATCACTGACTGATGTCATGAAACTTAGCCAGTACTTTGTGCAAAAAAAATGAATTGTTAAAGAATTCAAACTGAAGCCCTAAAATACTTTTCACAATCTTTTTACTTATGTCTGTGCAACCTTCACTTATGTCACCAATAAAAATGTTAACTTTCATGACTGGCTTTAATACCTAATACTCTGACCAGGTAAGTACATTTATGACAACACAACAAAACAAGGACCAACAACTGAGATGACATCAGTTACTATGTGCTCAACAATGACAATATGCCTGGTTCCACGTTAGATATAGCTAGATTAATTATTTAATGACAAGCTGACAGCTTGCCTGCCAGTGTAATGGCGCTGTATTCTTTTCTCTTTCTAAGATTTATTTTTTTACTATCCAAGAAGACCACAAAAGTGAAAAGAGTATCAGCGTGGATTATTTTCCACTGGGGCCCATTTTAACTTCAGTCTAATGACATCACCAAACACGGGCTCCTCTCTTAAAGCAGAACTCACAGTAGGCGGAACTAGTGCCACAGGCGCCCCACCAGCATTGTTTTCAAGGTGAGGAGATGAGCGTGGAATGCTGAAAAACAAATTGTGATCTTCTATCGTTTGTGCAATGATGTCCGAGGGGGAAAAACTGTGTGCTTTGATTTAAGTAACTTCTATGTTGTTATATTGGAAATGGAGGAGGCTTTCACAATTGGGGATCCAAACTTCAAAGTACATTGACAGACTCTTAGCTACAGACAGACAGTTTACCTTGCACTGCCAAAACCAGTGGAATGCTTCTCTGACTGTTAAATATTCTCACTCTGAGACAAGGAACTCACATTTTCCCCTTCACCTCAAACTCTTGGACAAAATGATGTTCCAAAAATACACTTTAATGGTTTTTGCCCTGAAGAGATGAGGGGATGGAGAGTTAATCAATCTTCCCCTCACTATTCACATCCCTCTTTTCTATTAGTTCAGGCCCTGTAAATCTCTCCCCCTCTCTCCCTGATGGAAAGACTGCCAAACAGTGATGAAGGAGACAGTGATGTCATTCATTGACATAGCAAGCATGGGTGAGTGTCTAGAGGAGGGAAGTCAGAGAACAAGATGAGCAAAGGAACAGACTTTGAGAAGGAGAGCCACTTTGTCCACAAGATGGCAGTTGTATCACCACAACACACCAGTGCCTCATTCAAACCGATTTTTGCCCATTCCTTGGTCGCTGGAGGGAACATCTGTTACCAAGTGCCTCAAATATAAGAATTCACATGTAATCTGTGAGCCAATTTATCTTAGTAGAATATAATAACAGATAACAGCTGTATGAACAGTCTTTAGGGGTTAAAGTGCCCTGCTGGTTATAACAACAGTAGCTAAACGTTTAAATTAATAAAACAGATATCAACTTATGGTCCACTTCCATTTCCCTCATCCGGCCCATTTCCAGCCCATAAACTCTCCTCTCATTAAATGTTTATCCAATGTGTCCTCTCCTTGATTCTGGTTGTACTTTTAATCCATCACAAAGTGAAGGTTGCTACTGGAGTTTGGAGCAGTCCATGGGCCTACTGTGTGGGCGTGGACATTGAGAGAGCTTTTTCAAATCGTTCCAAATGGCTCAGGAACTATGGAATGTGTGTACTGCATAACGGTAAGCTAAACTGAGAGGCCTACACTCACACTTCCTTTTAGAACTAGGCCCTGTGTCTCCAGTGTGAATAAAAGGACCTCTTAGGACAGGTCATGTCCATTGGTGCTGCACTCCGAAACGGGAATGAGTAGGGAACTATTTCTACTTTCTCTCTGATATGTTTAGACCATCAAAGTGTGTGCACACCCCTTTATGTTCTCTACCACTTAGTCTGTCATTGAACGCTGGACATTGTACGTCATCGCCAAATAGCACCATCCCATTGATGCCAACTACGATTTGTTTGCCATTCTGACTGACAAATCCTGTTCTCAGATATGCCTTTGCTGACATCTACGCAAATCCCTCTGTCAAGGAACAGTAGAATGTGTATGTTTCCTTTGGTGACGTGATGGGGATTGTCACTGGAGTCAAATACCTAACCTCAAAGACTTGGCCAACGTCAGCGACACTGAACACTGGTCCAATGTGGTCTTACAATCATCAAAACATATTTGATTACTCCACAGTATCTCTCGTAATGTGTTCGTCTTTGATAATTATTTTTACAGAATTGACAGTATAGCGCTTCTACCGGTATGTACTGTTAAAGGAGTAGTAGAACTGGTTTGGCAGGTCAAACTACATGGCCTCGTCACTAAAGAACGTAGACTTCATTGTCCCTCCCATTAAGGTTGTTAATGCTCTCGGGGACAACGTCCAAGTGTACGAAGGAGGGTTCTGAAATAAGACACAGTCCTGTTTCCTCAATGAGATTGAAAAACACAGAAACAAGGTTCATTATTTAAGGCATATGAATAAGGAAACCAGGGCAATTCAAAACTGCAATATCTCTCTGTTGAATGTCCATCTTCAGGTGTTTGTTTAGCTAAACAATAAGGGCAGGATTCAATCCGATCGGGTATTTTCGACAATGTGCCTTTTATAGGTAATGTTCCCGTGCTCGTGAAGATCCCATTCACGGTAAATACTGCATATGTCGGCTAAATAGACAATCATCTCTATATATATATATATATATATCAAGAACACATGATTGGATTGAATCCCGGCCTAAGACATGTTTCGACACACATGAAGACAGCTCGGCTATCAAAACGTTATTACATTTTTGCATCTGAGCTCTTAGATTGTGTGTCTCTCTTTTTGTTTCTCACGTTTGGACACATTGTCATAGTATTTTGTCGTTGATACTGAGTTCACTGAGGTGGTAGAGCTTACTCTTAAGCCAGGACTGTCTGTATTCAGTCCTGATAGCCGGGGAAGAGTGAAGTTGGAACACCTGCTCAGTGCCCAGGAAGTTGACTGCTGTGGCTGAATAAAGGTCCATCCCTGATAGATGAGGAACAATCCCCAGAACTGGAAATAATGAATCTCTAAAGAATGTTAAGTAGTTTATCAGTAATGTATTTTAGATCACAAACACAACTTTCCGTGTGGTTGCACTAGTCTAACAATCCGTCCTTGTATGCAGCTACTGTAGATATTTGAAAGCAGCCGTCAGCACTCACCAACCATGACCGAGGTAACCGAGGTAACTTCCCCTCATCCCTCTTCCTTCTTCCCTTCTAAGGTCAACTTTCCATTTGAGTCTTCATGTTGGAGAACACATTGCATGTTTGGTTGCGATGTGGAGGTGTTCATTATTGCTGTTATCTTTAAAAACGTTGAACGGTAGTGGAGCCCCTCACAGAAAGACAGAGGGAAGGTGTGTGATGTGTGTGTGTACAGTTAGTTCAGTGTTAATATCCAGAGTATGACAACTGCTCGCAGTCATACGATAGTGTCAAACGAGAAGAGAGATTTCCATCTTGACCAGGTTACATGTACCATATAGTCATGTGAGATTGTAGGTGTGGGTCCCACAAACAAACATCCAAATTGTCCAGAGCCTTAAGGGTCTTGATATACAGTATAGTGAACAAAAATATAGTATAGTGAACAAAAATAGAAATGTAACATGTATTTTTCATAAGCTGAAATAAAAGATCCCAGAAATTTTCCATACACACAAATGTATATATTTATTTTACACAAATTTGTTTACATCCTTGTTAGTGCGCATTTCTCATTTTCCAAGATAATGTCACGTGTGACATATCAACAAGCTAATTAAACAGCATGATCATTACACAGGTGCACCTTGTGCTGAGGACAATAAAAGGCCACTCTAAAATGTGCAGTTTTGTCACACAACACAATGCCACAGATGTCTCAAGTTGAGGGAGCCTGCAATTTGCATGCTGACTGCAGGAATGTCCACCAGAGCTGTTGCCAGAGAATTTAATGAATTGAACAGACCACATGTAACCACGCCAGCTGATGAAACTGTGGGTTTCTACAACCAAAGAATTTCTGCAAAAACTGTCAGATGCTCATCTGCGTGCTCATCATCCTCACCAGGGTCTTGACTTAACTGCAGTTCGGCTTTGTAACCAAATTTATTGGGCAAATGCTCACCTTCGATAGCCACTCTGGAGAAGTGTGCTCTTCACGGATGAATCCCAGTTTCAACTGTACCAACTCTTTGTTAAGGGTTTCATTGACTTCATTAGTTGTTGTTGCTGACTCGTAAACGCAGCAAAAAAGAAACATCCCTTTTTCAGGACCATGTCTTTCAAAGATAATTCGTTAAACTCCAAATAACACAGATCTTCATTGTAAAGGGTTTAAACACTGTTTCCCATGCTTGTTGAATGAACCATAAACAATTAATGAACATGCACCTGTGGAACGGTCGTTAAGACACTAACAGAGTACAGACGGTAGGCAATTAAGGTCACAGTTATGAAAACTTAGGACACTGAAGAGGCCTTTCTACTGACTGAAAAACACCAAAGGAAAGATGCCCAGGGCTCATCTGCGTGAACGTGCCACAGGCATGCTGCCAGGAGGCATGAGGACTGCAGATGTGGCCAGGGCAATAAATTGCAATGTCGGTACTGTGAGACGCCTAAGACAGTGCTTCAGGGAGACAGGATGGACAGCTGATCATCCTCGCAATGGCAGACCACGTGTAACAACACCTGCACAGGATCGGTACATCCGAACAACACACCTGCGGGACAGGTACAGGATGGCAACAACTGCCCGAGTTACACCAGGAACGCACAATCCCTCCATCACTGCTCAGACTGTCCGCTGAGAGAGGCTGGACTGAGGGCTTGTAGGCCTGTTGTAAGGCAGGTCCTCCTCACCAGACATCGCCGGCAACAACGTTGCCTATGGGCACCAACCCACCATCGCTGGACCAGACAGGACTGGCAAAAAGTGCTCTTCAATGAAGAGTCGCGGTTTTGTCTCACCAGGGGTGATGGTTGGATTTCCGTTTAACGTCGAAGGAATGAGCGTTACACCGAGGCCTGGAGTGGGATCAATTTGGAGGTGGAGGGTCTGTCATGGTCTGGGGCGGTGTGTCACAGCATCATCGGACTGAGCTTGTTGTCATTGCAGGCAATCGAAATGCTGTGCGTTACAGGGAAGACATCCTCCTCCCTCATGTGGTACCCTTCCTGCAGGCTCATCCTGACATGACCCTCCAGCATGACAATGCCACCAGCCATACTGCTCGTTCTGTGCGTGATTTCCTGCAAGACAGGAATGTCAGTGTTCTGCCATGGCCAGCGAAGAGCCCGGATCTCAATCCTATTGAGCACGTCTGGGACCTGTTGGATCGGAGGGCTCGGGCCATTCCCCCCAGAAATGTCCGGGAACTTGCAGGTGCCTTGGTGGAAGAGTGGGGTAACATCTCATAGCAAGAACTGGCAAATCTGGTTAAGTCCATGAGGAGGAAATGCACTGCAGTACTTAATGCAGCTGGTGGCCACACCAGATACTGACTGTTACTTTTGATTTTGACCCCCCCTTTGTTCAGGAACACATTATTCCATTTATGTTAGTCACATGTCTGTGGAACTTTTTGTCTCAGTTGTAGATTCTTGTTATGTTCATACAAATATTTACACATGTTAAGTTTGCTGAAAATAAACGCAGTTGACAGTGAGAGGACATTTCTTTTTTTGCTGAGTTTATATGTCCCAGTTATTTCATGGCCTGCATACTCACCAGACATGTCACCCATTGAACATGTTCGGGGTGCTCTGGATCGACGTGTACGACTGCTCGTTCCAGTTCCCGCCAATATCCAGCAACTTTGCACAGCCATTGAAGAGGAGTGGGACAACATTCCACAGGCCACAATTAACAGTCTGATCAACTCTATGCGAAGGCGATGTGTCGCGCTGCATGAGGCAAATGGTGGTCACAGTAGACACTGACTGGCTTTCTGATCCACGCGCCTAACTTTAAAAAAAAGCTATCTTTGCCCAACAGATGCATACAGTATCTATATTCCCAGTCAAGTGAAATCCATAGATTAGGGCTTAATGAATGTATTTCAATTGAGTGATTTCCTTGTATGAACTGTAACTTAGTAAAATCTTTGAAATTGTTGCATGTTGCGTTTATATTTTTGTTCAGTGTAGTTTCGGAATTCCAACTAGAACAGGATAAGGTTTGTATTATTATGCGGCTTGCTTCTAAAACATCAGTATATTGCTTCAGAGTTGTCTGTGAGGAATGATGTTCCATCATAGAATCTACTTGCATGCCTTTTTCTGCTGCTCAGAGACCTGCCAATAGACCTGCAGCAACAGAGCTTCACATCAACACAGTAAGAGTGCTCTGGAGAGCAGACAATACTGTATGTACAGGTAACTGCCAAAATAAAGGAAACACCAACACAGTAAGAGTGCTCTGGAGAGCAGACAATACTGTATGTACAGGTAACTGCCAAAATAAAGGAAACACCAACACAGTAAGAGTGCTCTGGAGAGCAGACAATACTGTATGTACAGGTAACTGCCAAAATAAAGGAAACACCAACACAGTAAGAGTGCTCTGGAGAGCAGACAATACTGTATGTACAGGTAACTGCCAAAATAAAGGAAACACCAACACAGTAAGAGTGCTCTGGAGAGCAGACAATACTGTATGTACAGGTAACTGCCAAAATAAAGGAAACACCAACACAGTAAGAGTGCTCTGGAGAGCAGACAATACTGTATGTACAGGTAACTGCCAAAATAAAGGAAACACCAACACAGTAAGAGTGCTCTGGAGAGCAGACAATACTGTATGTACAGGTAACTGCCAAAATAAAGGAAACACCAACACAGTAAGAGTGCTCTGGAGAGCAGACAATACTGTATGTACAGGTAACTGCCAAAATAAAGGAAACACCAACACAGTGTCTTAATAGGGCGTTGGGCCTCCACGAGCCGCCAGAACAGCTTCAATGCGCCTTAGCATAGATTCTACACGTGTCTGGAACTCTATTGGAGGGATGCGACACCATTCTTCCACAAGAAATTCCATAATTTGGTGTTTCGTTGATGGTGGTGGAAAACCCTGTGTCAGGCACCGCTCCAGAATCTCCTACTAAGTGTTCAATTGGGTTGGGGTCTGACGACCCTGGCATATGGTTTACCATCCTTTTCATGCTCGTCAAACCGTTCAGTGACCACTCGTGCCCTGTGAATGGGGGCATTGATGAGACCACTCTCATCAGGATATAAATTATTCACAATACAGTGTAGGTTGAAGGTGATCACTCAGAATGGCTGTGTATTTATTGGTGTTTCCCTTGCCCTCTGGTTGAGTGGACCTAATCCATGCCAGGAACATGTGTTTGCTGACATACAAGAGCTTGATTAGACTAAGTTTCTTACCTCGGCCTCTCAAGCCCCAAGGAACAGGAGACCCAGATCCTCTCTCAAAGTCATGGTATAGTATTAAGAAATACCCAACTCTGAAATTCTTAGCATCTAAACAGAAAAATAATATTACAGAAAATAGCTTTGTATCGTATTTGAGAAGGCGTATACTGTATATCATGCAAAGGCACTAAACTGCCATGTAGGCCTAATCTAGCTGAGAGAAAATATGCTCTCCTCTACATACAACGATATAAACATTGAATGGAGACTGATGGGAGATAATGCTTAATGTGGTATTGGATGGGATTCCTAGGGGTGTTCACTTCACCCATCGTCAGGGGTATAAGGAACGGGAACAACCCCAAGACGAACCTCGGGGCAGTGGAAAAAGTCATGGTAACCCTCTTGCCTGTGGCTGCCAATGCTCAATACAACACATTACACTTCAAAGTAACTTGCTGGTTCCATAATCAAAACACTTATCCAAGATGGTGTCACTCGTGATCGTAAAGAAATGGATCCAACGGTATCTCCAGTGTCTCTACACAGCGGCCATTTGTGTTGACTGCAGTTTATATAGGTCAAGATGTCATAATGCGGATAATGTCATCAAACTGTACGCTATAGTGGATAATGCAATGGAAACAGTCATCAAACTATACTGGGATAGCACTGTTTTCCGTTTTTTATTGTCTCAAGTAGATCATGCTCACGCACAGACATCAGTTTAACGTCTAGTTGTGATTAACATTTGGTTGAGTTGTCAACTAACATGAAAAAAAATAACTGTTTTCCGTGTTGATTCAATGTCTTCGCATAGAGTTTTTGGTTGAAATGACGTGGAAATAACATTGATTCAACCAGTTTTCCCCAGTGGGGCTGGTCAGATTGACCAAAGCTTTTGGATCCTATTGAAATGATCAAGGTCCCTCAAACGTTTCCCATAGTGTTTAATGGTGAAATGTTGAATTACACCAGTATCCTATGCATTGTTTGGTCAGCTGCAATAGAATTGTCAGGAGTAGAGTTGGATCACACGTTCGAATACCGTTGACACAACAAAGGCCACTCCACATGTCAAGCCAATGCTAGTTAAGTGTCATCCTACTTGAACCATTGTGAGACAACTTGCGCTCTGTGGCATTGTTGTCCCTTAATTACCTAGTTGTTTCCCCCACATGCAAGCTAGCCCCTAAATCAGGCATTATTACCAGGTGTGTCAGAGAAAAGCCCAAAAGATTGTCAAAGACGCCAGTCACCCAAGTTATAGACTGTTCTCTCTGCTACTGCACGGCAAGCGGTACCGGAGCACCAAGTCTAGGACCAAAAGGCTCCTTAACAGCTTTTACCCCCAAGCCATATGACTGTGGAAAAATTAATCAAATGGCCACCCGGACTATTTACAACATTGACTATTTACCCCCCCCCCCCCGCCCATTTGTTTTTACACTGTTTCTAACTTGCTGTTTATTATCTATGCATAGTCACCTTACCTCTACCTACATGTACAAATTACCTCAACTAACCTGTACCCCCACACATTGACTCGGTATTATTTTATTCTTTTTTTTATTTTTTTTAACTTTAGTTTATTTTTTAAACTCTTTCTTGAACTGCATTGTTGGTTAAGAGTTTGTAAGTAAGTATTTCACGGTAAGGTGTTGTATTCGGCACATGTGACAAATAATGTTTGATTTGATTCTACATAGGAGCCCTTACAACATTGTGCTCTGTGAAAATGAAACATGTAATGCAAATAGGTAGGGGCGTGGATCAGAAAACCAGTCAGTATCTGGTGTGACCACCATTTGCCTCATGCAGCGCGACACATCTCCTTCGAATAGAGTTGGTCAGGCTGTTAATTATGGCCTGTGGAATGTTGTCCCACTCCTCTTCAATGGCTGTTACGAAGTTGCTGGATTTTGGTGGGAACTGGAACACGATATCGTACACATTGATCCAGATCATCCAAAACAGGCTCAATAGGTGACACATCTGGTGAGTACGCAGGCCATGGAAGAACTGGGACAATTTCAGCTTCCAGGAATTGTGTACAGATCCTTGCGACATGGGGCCGTGCATTACCATGCTGAAACATGAGGTGATGGTGGAGGATGAATGGCACGACAATGGGCCTCAGGATCTCGTCACGGTATCTCTGTGCATTCAAATTGCCATCAATAAAATGCAGTTGTATTCATTGTCCGTAGCTTATGCCTGCCCATACCATAACCCCAACGCCACCATGGGGCACTCTGTTCACAACGTTCAGCAAACCCCTCGCCCACACAACGCCCCACATGCTGTCTGCCATCTGCCCGGTGCAGTTAAAACCGGAATTCATCCATGAAGAGCACACTTGTTCAGCGTACCAGTGGCCATCGAAGGTGAGCTTTTGCCAACTGAAGTCGTTTACGACGTCGAACTGCAATCAGGTCAAGACTCTGGTGAGGATGACGAGCATGCAGATGAGCTTCCCTGAGACGGTTTCTGAAAGCTTGTGCAGAAATGATTCCATTGTGCAAACCCACAGTTTCATCAGCTGTCGGGATTGGCTGGTCTCAGACGATCCCTCAGGGAAAGACGTTGGATGTGGAGGACATGGGCTGCGGCTGTGAGGCCGGTTGGAAGTACTGCCAAATTCTCTAAAATAATGTTGGAGGCGGCTTATGGTAGAGAAACGAACATTCAATTCTCTGGCAACAGCTCTGGCGGACATTCCTGCAGTCAGCATGCCAATTGCACACTCCCTCAAAACTTGAAACATCTGTGGCATTGTGTTGTGTGACAAAACTGCACATTTTACATTGTTTAAATGCTTTTGTATATATAGTGTGGAGTCCCTATTTAGAAGGGACTTCGGGAATTAATTCCGTGATGTCATAAACCACAAAACTCTAGTGAAGGGAGGCCTGGAGGAAGTGGTTCACAATGTCCAGCAGAGCCCCCTTTCCTGACCCCCTCCTACACCTATCACCCCCAGCTGCTGTTCTTCAGTTTCCCTCTCCTCACAGATGGGGAAGTCTAGGGAAGGGGAAGGTTACTTTCTCACATTCAGAGATACTATCACCAGGGCATAATGGCTACATTTATACTGCATTCAGAAAGTATTCAGACCCCTTCACTTTTTCCACATTTTGTTACGTTACAGCCTTATTCTAAAATGGATTAAATAATTTTCAACCTACAAACAATACCCCATAACAACAATGCAAAACAGGTTTCTTTTTGCAAATGTATATATATAAAAAATAAGTAAATATTACATTTACATAAGTGTTCAGACCCTTTACTCAGTACTTTGTTGAAGCATCTTTGGCAGCAATTACAGCCTCAAGTCTTTTGGGGTATGACGCAACAAGCATGGCACACCTGTATTTGGGGAGTTTCTCCCATTCTTCTCTACAGATCCTCTCAAGCTCTGTCAGGTTGGATGGGGAGCGTCGCTGCACAGCTATTTTCAAGTCTCTCCAGAGATGTTTGATTGGGTTCAAGTCTGTGCTCTGGCTGGGCCACTCAAGGATATTCAGAGACTTGTCCCAAAGCCACTCCTGCGTTGTCTTGGTTGTGTGCTTAGGGTCATTGTCCTGTTGGAAGGTGAACCTTCGCCCCAGTCTGAGGTCCTGAGCACTCTGGAGCAGGTTTCATCAAGGATCTCTCTGTACTTTGCTCTGTTTATCTTTCCCTCAATCCTGACTAGTCTCCCAGTCCCTGCCGCTGAAAAATATCCCCACAGCATAATGTTGCCACCACCATGCTTCACCGTAGGGATGGTGCCAGGTTTCCTCCAGACGTGACACTTGGCATTCAATTCAAAGATTTCAATCTTGGTTTCATCAGACCAGACAATCTTGTTTCTCATGGTCCGAGAGTCTTTAGGTGCCTTTTGGCAAACTCCAAGCGAGCTGTCATGTGCCGTTAAATTAGGAGTGGCTTCCGTCTGCCCACTACCATAAAGCCCTGATTGATGAAGTGCTGCAGAGATGGGAAAACCTTCCAGAAGGACAACCATTTCCACAGAGAAACTCTGGAGCTCTGTCAGAGTGACCATCTGGTTCTTGGTCACCTCCCTGACCAAAGCCCTTCTCCCTCGATTGCTCAGTTTTTCCGGGCGGCGAGCTCTAGGAAGAGTCTTGGGGGTAATAAACTTCTTTAATTTAAGAATGATGGAGGCCACTGTGTTCTTCGGGACCTTCAATGCTGCAGAAATTTTTTGGTACCCTTCCCCCAATTTGTGCCTTAACACAATTCTGTCTCTGAGCTCTATGGAAAATTCCTTCGACCTCATGACTTTGTTTTTGCTCTGACATGTACTGTCAACTGTGGGACATTATATAGGCAGGTGTGTGCCTTTCCAAATCATGTCCAATTGAATTTACCACAGGTGGACTCCAATCAAGTTGTAGAAACATCTCAAGGATGATCAATGGAAACAGGATGCACCTGAGCTCAATTTCAAGTCTCATTTCTGGAACCCAGGAAGAGTAGCTGCTGCTTTTGCAACAGCTCATGCCGATCCTAATAAAATACCAAATAGTAAAGAGACTGAATACTTATGTAAATAAGGTATTACATTTATTCATATATACATTTGCAAAACTGTCTAAAAACCTATTCTACTTTGTCATTATGAGGTATTGTGTGTAGATTGATGAGGAAAATGTTTTATTTAATCAATTTTAGAATAAGGCTGTAACGTAACAAAATGTGAAAGAAGTCCAGGAGTCTGAATAGTTTCCGAATGCACTGTATATGGAATCTTCAACATCTCCATCCTACTTGGTTTTCACGAAAATCTAGCAGTTTAGTGAACTTCAGAGTGGTGGATCAATATAGAAATCTTGGCAATGGTGGCATAGCAATGGTAGGAAATATGGGTTTTAACTCAAAATGTATGTTGGAAACACTGTCCGATCATCACGGAATTTGACACAACACATTACCAATGTCTAGTGCGTGTAATGCGAAACACTTATTTGGGGATTCATTGGTCAAGAGGACCTGAAATCAATTATACATTCAAAATTGGTTAATTAACAAGGAAATAATAGCCTTGATTATCTCATAGATGCTGAAGCATCTAGTGCTGGTATGATCTAGTATGATGAGCAAAACATCCTGTGAAACAGAACTGGCTGTGGTGCTGTTCTCTTTCTGGTGGATTGTATCAGGGCCTAGGTTTGCTCACACAAGCTGGTAAACCCAGTCTGTAACAAAAACACAGTCTATTGACTGTTCTGAACTG
The DNA here is from genome assembly GCF_016432855.1 of Salvelinus namaycush. Lineage (NCBI taxonomy): Eukaryota > Metazoa > Chordata > Actinopteri > Salmoniformes > Salmonidae > Salvelinus > Salvelinus namaycush. The sequence continues at coordinate 4,388,595 of NC_052340.1, read as the reverse complement.
GAATGCGAAGTAAATAGTGAAAATACAGCAAATAAATGTTTTTCCACAACAGAAAAAGACAGAAAAACAGTACCAAAATATGTGTTTGTTTATTGTCTCAGACATTTGTCATTCTCATTAGTGAGTCTGGCCACATTCATAAACCTTTACAAAACAAAATACATGTTTACAATTAAGTCATTTAGCAGACTCTTATTCAGAGACTTACAGGAACAATAAAGGTTAAGTGCCTTGCTCAAAGGCACAGACAGAATTTTCACCTAGTCAGTTCGGGATTCGAACCAGCGACCTTTCAGTTACTGCCCCAACACTCTTAACGGCTAGGCTACCCTGCTACCCCATTCATGGCTTATTGCAATGTCCATCACTTGTGCCATGTCCCCCGGATACACAGGTCAGTCTTCCTAGATCAAATAAGCCGTTGTGAATGGCAACATGTGTGGTCTGTGATAAGAGTCCACTGTATCTGGAGACAGGAATGTCACGCAATGAATAAAGGCCTCTGGGGAAACCTGACAGGAAAAGAGGTCAACTCAGAATATAACCTAGGATTTACTCTGGACTAAAATATATGCCCATCTTTTTTCATAGATTTGTATCAATACAATGTCACGGCATAGACAATTCACGGGCCCAACTTTTTTCTCTCCAGATTTTTATCAATATGTCACATCATAGACAATTGTTGGTTTCATAATTACTATAGAAATATAAATGGGGGTGTTAAGAAAATGGTAGGCCGCTTGAAAACTGTTGGTTTGGTACTAGATAAAAGGGATAAAGGGCAAAATTATTGAATGAGTGATTACAGAACCTGTTGAAATAACAAAAATATGAAGAATTCTGATTGGAACAAAGACATTAGGAAATGATTGTAGGCTACACAATGTCAATGAGACTAAAAACAATCACAGAAGGACATCAGTGACACTGTGGTTCACGTTCTAGTTCGTCTGTCACAATATTGAAGTCACTCCATCGTGTTTGACCCAAAAATATCCTACGGGCAGAGCCTTTCCAAGATGTATTTATGAAACCTTGGTCCAAAAAAAAAGGCATATCAAATATGCCTTTTATTGTCACTTAACGGGCCTTTCTCCAACACTTGCAAACTAATTCAATAACCATTGCAGTTTGTGTAACATGGCATTTCAGAGCTTTGGATCAATACTTATTTTGAGCAAAGAGACAAAATAGAAACAAGGAATTATGAAGCCATTACTGACTAATGGTGGTCATTTTGAACAGCATGGCAATGTTTGATCACAAGATAAAAACATTGCAATAACTATAAAGGAGGAATATACCTTGTGTGGAGCATAAATTAGGTAGTGTTCATATATCAGCATAGTGGAAAGAACTGGCTAACCTAGTGATCCAAATGATGGAATAATCATTAGAACAAAACAAACATTTATAATATGACAAGACAAATAGATCTGGTAAATCATTTCTCTGACACTGATATTTTTAGACAACCATAGCTTATGAAATTAACCCCCTATCCCACAATTTCACGGGTCTCTGAATATGAACTGCTTGGAACAATATTGGCTATTGACAAATTGCATTTGAGTGGTTGTCACCGTTTAAATCTAAGCATAGGCTACAAAATGTGTTTTTACGATAACATTTCGTACTGTATTGACTCCTGTGTTTCAAACTGAACCTGTGCTGAATAAAGTGAACTGCTACACAGCAAACATTCCTTTAAGTTCACACACCACATACAGTTTGGAATGACCATGAAGTGTTCAGTAATATGAACAAGCAAGTATAAAAAAAAAATGTGGGCAAGCACTGCCATGGTTGTCTGAACAAAACACAGGCATCATTTAAGACATCAGCCATGGGCGACAAGCAATTTAAGCACAGTGGACTGGACTTGGATAGCAGTGTGCCTGAGCTGCAATGTACTGCTGGTGTAGACGTAGCCTAAAGTCTTTGCACATTCTAAACCTGAGATTCTACATGTTAACAAGGCGTTCTGAGCCACACGCCCCTCCCTCGTTAGGTCCCTCACAGATACACATCCATGGTATTAAGGATCATATGGCGGCAGAGAGGACAGTTCTGCTGGTAGATGGGCTGGCGCAGCAATATGTTGGTACAGCCCCGACACAAACACAGGTGGCGGCAAGGCAGCAGCACCACTGTCTTAGTACTGTCCTGGCAGATTATGCACTTCTTCCTCTCTTCCTGCTCCTGGAGCAGAGTCAGTAGGCTGTCATTTGGGGGACCCTTGGAGCTGGTGCCCCCCTCCTCTGAGGAGAGTTTATGTTTCTGTAAAGGCCTGTGTGTGCTGCTAGAGCTGGGGAACGCTAGGTCCCACAGGTCATCCATTAGCTGGCGAGGCCGAGCAGCACGTTCAGCGCGTGGTGCAGTGTCTCCTGCCCTGCCGTCCGGAAGAGCCCTCTGCTCTCTGTCACTGGGTTCAGGTTGCCTGGTGTGGCCCTCACCCCTTACTCTGATGTTCCTGTCGACTGGTGTTATCGTTTGGTATAGGAGGCTGGCCTGCCGCTGAAGCCTCTGCCACACGCCCCTCCCCAGCATGTAGAGGCGATGGAGCGCCCTCTGTAGGACCTGCAGGGTGGGGAAAGAGTTGAAGTAACCAACGGCGTGGCGGGCTCCAAGACGGGTCAGCTCAGGGTTCATGTAGATTGTGGCGGTGACAACAATGGCAGCCGTGAGAATGAGGCCATAAATGTTCAGGAGGAAAACGCTGACGAAAATGTGTCCGAGCAAGCCTAGGAACTCCAGGGCTAGCCTGACGGGAGTGCAGAGTACGACTGAGGTGCCAACCAGGCTGCTGTAGAGGAAGGTGAAGAGTGTGAGGGTGAGCTCCACAGCCTTCTGCAGTGGGTAGGAGACCGCCTCCCACATGCTGACTACAACAGAGTAGACGTTCTGTGTCCCGATGAGCAGCAGGTTGACCACCGTGTTGACCAGGTAGAACACCAGGCTGACTGCAATGCCACAGCCCTCCCACACCTGCTGCAGCAAGCTGTGGCCACACAGCAGCCCACGGTGGAACAGATCCCAGACATGCAAGAGAACATGTGAGGACAAGTAGCCCACCATTTTGAAACTCTCCAAAATACCTCCCGAGAGTTGCAGCCAGCGCCCTAACATGTTAACTGTGCCCTGGGCCAGAAGTGATACGCTGTCCATCATGGCAACCATGCAGAACACAGTGAAGTTCCAGCACTTCACCATTGAGTTGGTCAGTAGCATGGGTAGCTTATTCACAAAGTTGATACATTCCGCCAGGAGCCGTATCACTGAATGGACTATTAAGAAATTTAGGTCCAGGAGGAAGAATATGAAATCGAAACATTTCCCAATAGTGCAAAAGACAAGGTTCACCAGACCCATGATACACTTCTTACTCGCGTTGGTTCACTGTCTTGATCAATGAACTTTGTCTGGCCAGCAAAGGTTACATAGCTAGCTAGATAAGGTTCGCTACCTCGTCCTCGGATGCGTTCACTTCTCCTTCGGTTCAATTAGCCAGTTTAGTTAGCTAGCATAACAAAGCTAGCTCTACGGGCTAACATAACTACCTGCCAAACACGTTGGTCGGGCACATTCCAGTTGCAATTTGAAATAACCAGCTGTGCAACCGCGTTTGTTTTGGCTAAAGGGCGAACATATGCACACACTGTAATCAGCGGATGTTTACTTTCAAACTTGAGCTGGCTATAGTAACTAGCTAGCTCTTCGGTTAGCTGAATAGCTAACAAACTGTTCTTCCTAAATAAATTCCCGTCTTGCGATCACAAAATGTTCCAGCTCCTCATGCCCCGTCTTCAATAACGTATGTCCTTAAGCGAAATCCACCATAATCCAATGCAAGATAAAGGAAGTTGAAGACGAAAAGTCACAAAACAGACACTGTCAGACACAAAACAGACACCTGTACGGTGGCCGCCATAATGGTTTCGGTTTGGTCACATGATCTTCTCCAACGAATCACGTCCATGAACGTACGTGTGTTACTCTAAACTTCTTCTTCTTCTTCTTCTTCTTCTTCTTCTTCTTCTTCTTCTTCTTCTTCTTCTTCTTCTAGGAAGTTTAACGGCAGTTGGCATCCAATATATGTTGCATTACCGCCACTTACTAGATTGGAGTACAACTCCCTTATACTTTCCTTGAAAAGAATATATATTTAAAAAAATACCTTACCATCTAACACTACACTCACCAAAAAATAACACCACCCTACTCCACTATTTAAATATATTTAGGGCATCCCGGGTGGCGCAGTGGTCTAAGGCTGTGCCACCAGAGATTCTGGGTTCGAGCCCAGGCTCTGTCGCAGCCGGCCGTGACCGGGAGGTCCATGGGGCGACGCACAATTGGCCCTGTGTCGTCCGGGTTAGGGAGGGTTTGGCCGGCAGGGCTATCCTTGTCTCATCGCGCACTAGTGACTCCTGTGGCGGGCCGGGCGCAGTGCACGCTGACCAGGTCGCCAGGTGTACAGTGTTTCCTCCGACACATTGGTGCGGCTGGCTTCCGGGTTGGATGTGCATTGTGTCAAGAAGCAGTGAGGCTAGGTTGGGTTGTGTTTCGGAGGATGCATGGCTCTCGACCTTCGCCTCTCCCGAGTCTGTACGGGTGTTGCAGCGATGAGACAAGACTGTAACTACTACCAATTGGATACGATGAAATTGGGGAGAAAAAAGGGGTAAAATATTGAAAAAACAAACAGCAAAAAAAAATAATATTTACTCCTACCTCATGCCAACAGCCTGAAAGGATGGGACATCACCACTTAACACACCCTGTAACTCTTCTGATGTCAAGTCTCGCACACCATTGCTATAAATGCTAAAAATCCATTCTTACTGAAACATATATCACTTGTTGGCCTATCCCTCTGTACTGGTACAGATCTACTGCTCACACCACTCCTCTCAAGATCCCTTGACCCATCTTCCTCTACTTTCTCCACTGCCTCAGCATATGACAACTTCTGTACTACTCTAACCCTGGAAACCTCAACCTCCCTCTCTCGCACGACACATGTCTGATCCCCAGTCCCCTGGGCACCACTACAATTAACACATACCACTACTTTCCCCAATACTACACATTCCTTTGTCTCATGCCCTTCTGCACACTTCTCACACCTAGGAACCTCCCTCCTACACACTGCTGCCACATGCCCAAAAGCTTGACACCTGTAACAACATAATGTATTCGGCACAAAAGCTTGTACAGGGTAACTTATATATCCTAACATCACTTTGTCGGGCAAAGACTCAACATCAGAACTCAAAAGAACAGACACTGACTCTTCTGTTTCACCACTCTCACCACCCTGTCTGTGTCGCACCAAACGACAAGCGTCACTCACACGGGAATCTTCCCCTTCAGTTGGTCAAGTTTTACATTTACTGCTATCCCAGTAACCACTCCTTTCAATGGCGCCCTTTTCTGGAGAGTGAAACAATTCACATTTCTTGCACCCATTCATTTAACGCTGAGCGCCTTCTTCCTCTGACCAGCAGAAACACAAACAATTATTGCAAGACCCCTTCTGGTTACTCTCACTAATTCCACATGACCCAATTCTGTTTTCACCCACCCCGAAACCACGAATGGATCAGCCAAAAGGCAAGGGTCCACTTTTTCCATAAACTTCACTCCTACTGTCACATACTCAGCTTTATCCTGACCCTCGGTGCAAGCCTCGACATCATCACTTCAACATCATTCACTTCCATTTCTCCTCCTGTCTTCATCTCACTTTGCTTACACTTTCTACCATTCTTCTTTAACAAACGATCTCCCTTTTTTCAGCCATTTCCTCCCTCTCTCTCTTAGACCTCCTCTGCCTCTGCCTCTCTTTTTCACTCCATTCCTCCTCCATATTCCAAGTATACATCTCCTTATGATAATACTGCACTTCTCCTGACATACATCTTGTTCTTGCTTTCTCAAGGAACGCCATTTGACCGGCTGTCACAATCTCCGTACAATGAGTACGAACCCCTCGGGATAAAATCAAAATTCATTCCCTGAATTGAAGTCAATGTAGTTGGAAAAGATCTTTGATGAAACTACATTCAACAATTCGACCGATGCGCTGGTTTTTGCGTGATTGATTTTTTGGGACTAATCATAATTTCACGGGTGTGCACGTTCACCTATAGGCAGGGGCGCAACTTTGGTTTTAGAAGTATTAGTATTTTTTGTTTAAAAAAAGTATTCACTCCAAACAGCCTACCCGACCACTCGGAGGCGTCCGCATGGTCCTAAAGCACACTGTTGCCCCAGTGTTGTATCACATTTCAATGATAAAACAGTGGGGGACAAAATGCAAATTCATAATGGGGGGGACATGTCCCCCCCGTCCCCCATGAAAGTTACGCCCCTGCCTATAGGGTACGTGGCTAGATTTGTTCTGGGTTGCCGAGATTGCAAGGCGAACACCAAATTATCTCAGATGACGATTAGGCCTAAATGTCATGAAATTTTGCATGCCTTTGATCCACAAACAACTAAGCAATACATTTCCCATCAATGAGGTGAACAAAAAAATCTCAATTGGGCCTTGGGAGTCTGACGTTTTTTGAAGGCCTCAGTATACTTACCTTATCTCTTAAATTATTGCTTAGACTTTACACAGTAGGTATACCCCTCCAGCAAGCTCACATCTGGGGATTTATTCCACTATGGAAGGCACAGGGCTACTTACTTCAACTCCAAAGGGGCATTCGTTCTAAGGAGGATCTAGATTTTCATCTTGACCAAGACAAATATGTTTATTTTCCATACTCTTACAAAACCCAGTCAGACGTTTATCAGTAGTATGGAGCTGTGTGTCCTATTAGCCCAAACAACTACCTCTTCCCCTCCTGTATTTATTTATTTATTTTGCTCCTTTGCACCCCATTATTTCTATTTCTACTTTGCACATTCTTCCACTGCAAATCTACCATTCCAGTGTTTTACTTGCTATATTGTATTTACTTCGCCACCATGGCCTTTTTTGCCTTTACCTCCCTTATCTCACCTCATTTGCTCACATTGTATATAGACTTATTTTTCCACTGTATTATTGACTGTATGTTTGTTTACTCCATGTGTAACTCTGTGTTGTTGTATGTGTCGAACTGCTTTGCTTTATCTTGGCCAGGTCGCAATTGTAAATGAGAACTTGTTCTCAACTTGCCTACCTCGTTAAACAAATGTGAAAAAAATAAAAAATAAAATAAATATTCACCATACAAAGACAAGGAGCCGATGACCGACAGGAGCATTTTTCCCTCACATTTGTCAGTGATGACAGTCCCACAATTTACAACCTCATGCTCTAGAGCCAAAATGGAAACGGTCTCGTTAGAGGCCCTGGGTAAAATAAACAAACAATATTGAAATGGATCCTAGACTGGAGAACAACAGAAGCCACCAGGATGGGTCCCATGGTAAAATAAGAAAACACCTTGACGCACTTCCTACAAGGAGAGGGGACCCGCTAAGGACTCAATTGATTTTCCCGCCCACCACGTTATTTCCATGCTGTATAGAGAATGTGACTGGCTGACCCTCCCTTACATCCTTCTACATGATCGGCAGGCCTGATTGCGGTGTGGGCTGAAAAAAAAGAGGGTCATCCTTTTAACACAGGAAGTGAGGCACTGAGAAATATCAGAAAAAATAAAACTGCTGTTGAATGTGGAAATTCCCAAGGAGTACATTCTTGGACTGTGAAAGTTTCCCTTCCCAGGACCATGGGGATGGCTTTACGTGATCGACATGGTCGTCACTTGTTAGCTCAATTTCATTTCTAATGTTAGAAAGCCATGCTCAATGTTATGATTCATTTAAAAAACGTTTTAGGAATGAGGTCAGAGATGTGCACATTGTCTTGTAAATACCCCTTTGACATTCCAAAAATAGACATCACAGATGTGATCAACTGAGCTAGAACGCAGAACTGGATGGACTTTGGATAAAGAGCAGCCTAAATCACGCTCTCACTCTTCATGGCGTGGGGTAGGATTGGACATGCCCTGAAACACTGTCTATGTGGGACGTGTAATGATTAATAGCCTCTAATTACCAGTCATCACCATGGAGACAGGGATTTGCAAAAGCTTGCGTCTCTTATCAAAGTGTCCCTTTGTCACAGTTCATGTTATTGTGATGGAGTTTAGTAGAAACAGGACTCCAAATATCTCTCCCACTCTTCCCCCAAGCCCCCTTGCCCCCTGCGCACACTCCGTGCTCCCACCCTTGTGCACATTGGACAATGGCCCTCTCTCATTCGAACAGACAACCCCAAAACAACTTGCTCTTGGGTCTGGCCTGGAAAGAATGACTTATTTTCCTCTTTCCTTCCTCTAGGCTCTCCTTAGAACTTAAGATATCTCTTTCCACCACAGAGAGCGAGCGCCATAACAAACAGGAACAGTGTCCAATCATCAATTACACTCGTGCAGGGACCAGGGTACACTAGGGGTATGTGCTAAGGGTGCTAGCCTAGAGAATACGTCAAAGGGGAAATGCCAGGGCAACCGGATTCATGGACAAAATGTAAGTGTGTTTATTCCCAACGGACGTAGATTAAGATTCTCATGGGTATAAAGTTCAATGTAAAGGGACACAAAGAGAACCATCAATAAAAGACTTCCAAAACATCCCCTAAAATGCTCAAATAAATAAGATATGCAGATCTGAAGTTGTGAAGATCCTGATTTCACAAGCAGAGATGTCAGTTTTGAATAAAAGCAGGACGTTTGTTTGGAACACCCTACATGTTTTTCTGTGTCCCCTCACAAAATTCCAGAATGTCCTGACTTTCTGTCCCTATATGTCAGCCAAATTAAAAGCTTACTCTCTTGGGTCTTCTAGGGTCTTGCAGTCCCTGGGAACTGCAACGGAGGAGAGACATCCAGGCACTTTATTTGTGTTGTCTTTTCCTTACTCAGTCCCAGTCTATTTTATTTCCCAAACTAAATGCTCCCAATCTTCCCAAACCCTCTGCCTAGGATTGTATATAATTACAGGTAAAGAGCGCACATTCTTAAGATGAATCCTGATATGACTTTGTAAAAAAAAAAGTTCACATCGGCAGCTTCTCTGTTTATAATGTACATCACAAATACAAAGCACATCTACTAAATATTTGACTTGTATAATTTGCACATTGACATCATTCATGGTCAAGGGCAGAGCTGATGACAGCTACAATTGAAGTATAAACCCACTTACTATCAATAACCTCGGAAGAATAGAGCTGACACAACCTATCATAGCAAAGCGGCAGTAAGACTTCTACCGTTCCAAAACATCGAAGTCATGACGAATGCTGTTAAGACCATAGTTGCTGTGATATAGTAAATGACTGGCATTTCATTTTTATTTAACCTTTATTTAACTAGGCAAGTCAGTTAAGAACTAGAATTCTATTTACAATGACAGCCTAGGGGCAGTGGGTTAACTGCCTTGTTCAAGGGCAGAACAGCAGATTATTACCTTGTCAGCTCAGGGATTTGATCTAGCAACCTTTCGGTTACTGGCCCGATGCTCGAACCACTAGGCTACCTGCCACCCCGAATTAATAAATGACTATACTATGACATATTGTTTCAATATAAGCTTCTTGTCTTCCAGGTATTTCAGGAACGGTCTAATATACAGTAAACATATGTTACATGACCTAGTAGTAAAACATGAGTGATTGGCGGAAACGACTGGATTGTATTTCAATTTCCCCTCCTCTACACGTCAGCTATAAACTCCACCCTTTCTCATGTGACACAATGATATGATGAGAATTGTCCATCCACCCGCTGATTGGGAAACCTAACCTGCTATAGCCTACATACCACTGCTAGAGTAGTCTGTGCTGGGCTGAATTGTAGGAATGAATTCCCAAGCTAATCCAATTACTGACAGCTGTGTCTTATGTTGTCCTCTCACCTCAGTACTGCCAGAATGTCCATTGACCATACTGTATTTAGATCAATACATTTGTCTCACAAGAATACTGCACATTGTATTTTATCATGTGAATGCCAAAGAGGCAAGGCATATGGTCCACTGCTGCTTCACTCGGTAGGAGCAGAATAAGTGACCCCATTCATAATAAGTGACCCTCTGGGGATACACCAATGTAAAATCCTTGGAATCAGTTTAACAATATACAAGCTGGGTTTTACAAAATATAAAAAAACATTTTCACATCTCCCCATTTCCTGTATTCATGGCTGTTGTTGCAATACATTACATTGTGGATACAAAAAGTATTTCCTTCACCTTGGTCATTATCTTCATAACAGAAAAATTGAATATGATACATTCTGTTGACATTACAATTGTTAATTTGCCTAAACTGAGTGAATTAATCTGTGTTATATTTCACTGGCCTTGAATGGTTAGGTTGAACAATGAGATTGTTTTGGAAACAGGGGCCCCTGCTAGGCCATACAGGAAGTGGAAGCATCAACAACCTCTTTGTTTACGTCCGCCTTTCATCCAGAGGTGTCATAATTTCCCTGTTTGACTTCTAAAGTTTATCCACACCAGCCACCACATGGTCTTACCAAAGGTTACAGCACTAGTAGTCCTATAGTAAATCATACATTTTCACACACAAAAACTGAACCAAAATAATCTAGAGAATCTAAATCAAAGTTTCACCTGCAACATGAAGAAATATGTTGCCTTGAAAGCCTTTTCAAATAATGTCAAACATATTTATGTATTGTGTGTGATTAGCATTGCTCATAGACAGACCTGTATCCCTCCCTAGGAGTACTCTGGGAGTGTGTTGTGGATCGGAGCTTTTACTGAACCAGACAAAATGGATTAGCTGTAGATTGAGGGTGGAGGAGGAGGAAGAAGAGAAGAAGGAGGCAGTTGTGGTCCTTTATCTGCGTTGATCTTATTCTTTTCTGAAATCGGGGGGAAAAGAAAAACAGAGCGCAATGAAGTCTACTGAGCATAAAAGGAGATGTCCGTTTTGTTGAATGACGTTCGTTACGGGTTTAAAAAGTTTTAGCCCCCAGATGGCAACACACCAGACCTGCACAGGACTACACAGCACTACACAGCAGAAATAGCGCATTCGGAAAGTATTCAGACCCCTTGGCTCTTTACACATTTTGTTACGTTTTATGTCTAAAATTGATTAGATAAAAACAATTCCTCGTCAATCTATACACAATATGCCACAATGATAAACCAAAACTGTTTTTTTTTATTTTAGCAAATTTATTACAGAAATACCTTATTTACGTAAGTATTCAGACCCTTTGCTATGAGACTCAAAATTGAGCTCATGTGCATCCTGTTTCGATTGATCATCCTTGAGATGTTTCAACAACTTGATTGTAGTCCATCTAGGGTAAATTCAATTGATTGGACATTATTTGGAAAGGCACACACCTGTCTATATAAGGTCCCCCAGGTGACAGTGCATGTCAGAGCAAAAACCAAGCCATGAGGTCGAAGGAATTGTCCGTAGAGTGCCGAGACAGGATTGTGTCGAGGCACAGATCTGGGGAAGGGTACCAAAATATTTCTGCAGCATTGAAGGTCCCCAAGAACACAGTGGCCTCCATCATTCTTAAATGGAAGAAGTTTGGAACCACCAAGACTTTTCCTAGAGCTGGCCGCCTGGCCAAACTGAGCAATCGGGGGACAAGGGCCTTGGTCAGGGTTGTGACCAACAACCTGATGGCCACTCTGACAGAGCTCCAGGGTTCCTCTGTGGAGATGGGAGAACCTTCCAGAAGGACAACCATTTCTGCATCACTCCAGCAATCAGGCCTAAGCATGGTGGTGGCAACATTATGCTGTGGGGATGTTTTTCAGCAGCAGACACTGGGAGACTAGTCACAATCGAGGGAAAGATGAACAGAGCAAAGTACAGAGAGATCCTTGATAAAAACCTGCTCCAGAGTGCTCAGGACCTCAGACTGAGGCGAAGCTTCACCTTCCAACAGGACAATGACCCTAAGCACACAGCCAAGACAACGCAGGAGTAGCTTCGGGACAAATCTCTGAATGTCCTTGAGTGTCCCAGCCAGAGCCCTGACTTGAACCCGATCGAACATCTCTGGAGAGACCTGAAAATAGCTGTGCATCGACGCTCCCCATCCAACCTGACAGAGCTTTGAGAGGATATGCAGAGAAGAATGAGAGAAACTCGCCAAATACAGGTGTGCCAAGCTTGTAGCGTCATACCCAAGAAGACTCGAGGCTGTAATCGCTGCCAAAGGTGCTTCAACAATGTACTAAGTAAAGGGTCTGAATAGTTATGTAAATGTGATATTTCAGTTTTTTATTTGTAATAAATTTGCTAAAAATTCTAAAAAACTGTTTTTGCTTTGTCATTGTGGGGTATTGTGTGTAGATTGATGAGGGAAAAAATGTCTTTAATAAATTGTAGAATAAGGCTGTAAAGTAAAACAAAATGTAGAAAAAGTAAAAAAAAAAAAAAAAAACGGAATACTTTCCGAATGCACTGTAACGGGAAGCAACGATGAAAGCCTAAAAGCTTTTGTCTCGAAGGAAGCACAAACATCTCTTCCATCTTTAATCATGGTATCATTATTGATGCCCCTTGCATGTACCTCACCACAAAGGCTTTTAAGTTCACAGTAGTCTGATCAGGGGTGGGATTGGCAAAGTGCAGATAACTCCACAGAGGCCCCTCCCACGGCCTCCATTAGGTCACCACAACATAAATAAATTAAATACACATCTTAACAAACACAGGCTAGAAATAAAGCAATAAACGTATCCAAACTAATGATGAAATATTTTAATTGTAATAGTTCATCATAATACTGTATATCATATCCCAATTTAATTCTATAATGTACTCATTATATAACTCATTATAATATATAATTCCTTTACACTGAGTATACAAACATTAGGAAGACATTCCTAATAGTTGCACCCCCTTTTGCCCTCAGAGGGAAAAATAGACTCTACAAGGTGTCAAAAGCGTTCCATAGGGATGCTGGCCCATGTTGACTCCAATGCTTCCCACAGTTGTGTTAAGTTGGCTGGATGTACTTTGGCTGGTGGACCATTCTTGATACACACCGGAAACTGTTGAGCGCGAAAACCCCAGCAGCGTTGCAGTTCTTGACACACTCAAACCTTTGCGCCTGGCACCTACCACCATACCCTGTTTAAAGCGCTTAAATATTTTGTCTTGCCCACTAATATTTTTTCTTGACCACACATAGAGTACCTTCAGAAAATATTCACACCCCTTGACTTTTTCCACATTTTGTTTTGTTACAGCCTGAATTTAAATTGGATTAAATTTAGATTTTGTGTCACTGGCCTATACACAATACCCCATAATGTAGATAATAATTTGTTCTTAACTGACTTGCATAGCTAAATAAAGGTTAAATATATATATATATTTTAAAGTCAAATGAACAAATTAATTTTAAAGTCAATTAATCAAAAATTAAAAGCTGAAATGTCTTGAGTCAATAAGTATTCAACCCCTTTGTTATGGCAAGCCTAAATAAGTTCAGGAGTAAAAATGTGCTTAACAAGTCACATAGTAACTTGCATGGACTCACTCCGTGTGCAATTATAGTGTTTAACACGAATGACTACCTCATCTCTGTACCCCCACACATACAATTATCTGTAAGGTCCCTCAGTCAAGCAGTGATTTTCAAACACAGATTCAACCACAAAGACCAGGGAGGTTTTCCAATGCCTCACAAAAAATGGCACCTATTGGTAGATGGGTACAAATAAAAAAGGAGACATTGAATATCCCTTTGAGCACGGTGAAGTTATTAATTACACTTTGGATGGTGTATCAATACACCCAGTCACTACAAAGAAACAGGCGTCCTTCCTAACTCAGTTGCCGGAGAGAAAGGAAACCATTCAGGGATTTCACCATGAGGCCAATGGTGACTTTAAAAAGTTACAGAGTTTAATGGCTGTGATAAGTATTTTGCCTGTGCTTAGCTCTATTCCGTTTCCTTTTATCCTAAAAAAACTCCCTAGTCCTTGCCGATGAAAAGCATACCCATAACATGATGCAGACACCACCATGTTTGTGTATTTTGTATTGGATTTGTCCCAAGCATAACACTTTTCTATTCAGGATTTTTTTATTACAGTTTTTCTTTTTTTGCCTTATTGCAAACTTATTGATAAATAATAAATACATAGAGGGTTGAGACATGAAAAGAGAACAGATACAGCCGGGAGGGAAGGGAGATTCAGATATGGGCAGGAAGGCGGGTGTGAGAGTACTCTGGTTCAGTCTGCATTCCAACAGACACTGGGAGACAAATTCAAATTCACCTCAGCAGGACAATAACCTAAAACAAAAGGCCAAATATACGCTGGAGTTTGCTTACCAAGACAACATTGAATGTTCTTGAGTGGCCTAGTTACAGTTTGGACTTAAATCGTTTAGGGGCAGAGGAATCAGTAGAGCAATCTAAGTTTTCTAATAGGCCTTGATTTATCAATTGGAACAGCTCTTAGTCAAGCAATGGAATGCTCGGGAATGCTCTGGAACTAACTGAAATGTAATTCCATGCCATGTCTGCGTTACGAATCCGGCAAGAGAACAGGCTGATGCATAATTTCAGCATAATTACATTTTAAGGGACCCCCAGTCCGATCATATCTTTCACAATGCTTTTTCCCACCATTTATCTGATATATAAGTCTGTGCTCACTGGTCAGTACTGTGGTCACCAAGGAAGTATTCATCACGGACCTGAGATCTGATAGGACAGCCATGACTGCAGGGGCCCCTGTAGGCCCTTAGGGCCCCACGACCCAACAGCTGCTGGCCAAGCTGAAATATGCAGATTAAATAAATAACTCCATTGGTGATTGTCTTCTCTGAGCTTTCTAAGATTTATGTAATGCTTTTCATAAAGCACATACCATGTCCATGTGGCTATGCTTACCCTACAATGGATACTATTCAATGTACAACTACATAGATTGATAACTTTCTAATTTGGCGTACAGAAATTGAGGCCATGAGTAACTTGTTAAAAAAGAATGGTAACAATTGGCCAATAGCGGGCACTGTTATAAGCAGTCACTGAAATCCTTATATCCGTTGCCCCGTTTGACCTAGAGACTTGAAACTTTATATGTAGGTGTCTTTCCCCATGCTGAACAAAGGTCCATCAGGATAGATTTTCCTCCATCTTGGAAATGTTGGTTAAACCTTTGAAAAACATATTTCTCATGAACCATAAGTCCAAATAACACAACATTACATCTCTTAACCCCCTAGAGTCATGTTACATAAAACCCTAATCAAAATCTGTAGGTTTAAGCTAGAGATATTTGGCATCCACCAGTGTCGCACTTCCGCATCTGCAGTGAAAAGTCGCAGAGCTAGAGCGATGTTTGTCAGACCATGAGACATCCCGAAAATCAGTCTTCTCAGGTAACCGTCTGTAGCGTCGGAACGGTTTGACCTATAAAAACTATTATGACCACTCTATGGAAAGGGGAGACTCACAAACACGATGGTGTGCCAACTTCTATTTGGTAGCTTCCGAACCGTTTGGGGTAAAAACTAATGGGACCCCACTGTTGAAAGGGGAGATTCTCCCGAACACGATGGTGTTCTCCGTTCTCTCTATGACCCCCACAAGTGTCACAGGATTCATCTGAAGGTAACCGGTATCGGTTTAAAAAACGAATGGAAGTATGAAAGTAATTCTGTGCCTAACCCAAAAATGGGGTTAAATATGTGTAAAGAAAAACCTAAATATGTTCAGAGTTATATTTATATCTCCTAGATTTAGGACAGACATTTCAAAACTTTGTTTCTTATGATTTATATTTTTACTGTCCTTTTTGCCATTTATGAATGTGTTATTCAATACATTTCTATGGGCTTTAGTAGTAAAGGCCAAAATCAATATTGATCAAATAATTGTTTTGATACTTAAAGGGGTACTAAAATTCTAAATCAAATAGCTAAATGATCCATAGTATGACCATCTTAAAACAATTTAATTTGTCAACTTAGCACCCCCCACCTTCCCCAGACGTCTTATTAACTTAGTTTAACTTAGATTAACTTAGTTTGAAAAAAGCTAATGGATCGGTTAAGAGATGGCTGAGTTATTGATAATTAAGGAAATCATATTTTACGTGTCCATTTAAATTTTTTGTAAATACACTCCACAATGGCCTATCAACCTGAAACTTTTTAGGGTCATCAAAGACATTATGAACCATATTACATTTGCCAATAATATCTTTAAAAAATAAGGAAACTATTAACAATGACCTTTTTTTTGACTATGAGAGAGCTAATGATTAAAATAATTCTAAAAGTCAGATTCACTCCAAATTTGGTTTTTGGAATAATCACAATAGTCTATAAAGAGTTTGAGAAAATAACGTTGATGCATTCAAAGATGTCCACCAGTAGATGCACATTAGCGCATACGCTAATACGCTAAAATATGCTCAAATACTTTAAGAATCTTCTTATCTTGAACCATAGGACCAAATGACACCACCTTTGGAATGTAGGCCCATGGCGCATGTCTTAACTGACCAAAAGATGGCTGAGTTATTGACAAAGAAAAGAAATCTGCTTGTACGTGTCCTTTAAAACCACTGTAAATCCAGTCCACAACAGCCTATCAACACGAAACTTGTCATCGCTAGCATAGATGTCCCTAAAATGAACCACATTGAATTAGGTATCGATATCTCAGAAAACAAGGAAACTATTAACAACTCATTCTTTGCATATGTAACGCTAATGCTCAGAATCATCTGCAATCATCTTCTCCTCATGAACCATAGATCAGATTCACTCCAGATGCTGTATTTAGACTCATTACATCAGTCTTTCATGGTTTTGAGAAAACATTGTTGTTGCATTCAATATGGTTGCACTGTACCTATAGGTCCACTTTAGCACATATGCTAAAAATACATTAGAAAATCTTCTTCTCATGAACCATAAGTCAGATTGACTCCAGATTTGGTATACAGACTCAATAAATTAGCCTCTGATGAATTTGAGAATGATTAGTTGCGGCATTCAAATGCAGTCATGCTACACCACTAGATGGCACTATATCACACTAGGGCTTCAAGAATTGAACAGATGGACATGGGTCCATGACATTTTGTGAATGTTAACCGTATGTAAACCATATATACACTCTTTAAAAAAAGTGCTATCTAGAACCTAGAAGGGTTCTACCTGGAACCAAAAAGGGTTCCCCTACTACCCTTTTTTTCTGTGTGTATATGTTCTTAGAAGCTATGTGAATAGGAAGTCACTGCAACCTTACATGGCTTGCACCACCAGACTCTTGATCTGGTGTTGCAATTTGTAGTCTATGACATTTCAGATTTAGATATGATAATTTATGAAGTAGTTTGGATGTAGTGTAAGTACTTTTTCAAACTAACTTTAGTTAAGTCAACTATAGTTTTCTTAAGGGTAGCTTTAGTGTAGCTTAACTTATTCCAGTGTGAAGGAATTGGTACCTTGGTAAACTAGATTTTCAGAGTAGCTTCCCCATCACTGAAACTCAATACATTAAGTAAGGACTTTAAGAATGATTACCTGCATTCAAAGATAACCAACCTACAGCAATAGACTAAACTTCTCTTGGATCATCCTTGTGGATACAAATGGTCATGTTTTCACTGGTTGCACATAAAATAAGATAGTTCCTACATGATGAGTGCTTGCTTTGTTGTCCAACAGATCTTGTGTCCTTTCTGTCATCCTCTGAACCCCGTTTATTGCTTCTCGCTGCTATATTTTCTATTATATCCTATTCCATTCTAGACAATTGAGGAAACCTTGTACCAAACCATGTTATCATTTAGGCTATCTGTTCATAACGATTAGGCTACTTACTGTATTGAGCTCCCTCCCCTATAAGTTCCTCCTACCAACAGCACAGTCGCTGTCAACCCTATCTGCCCTACATCTCTTGCCTCTCTAGCACCCTGCGTCTGTCTTGCAGTTTGCCAGGATCGACCAGTCTTCACACTCACTCTCAGGACGACACTGGGCAGAAGAAACAACATGGCTTTACGAATGAACGCGTTCGTGGGACTTTTCCTGCTTTCTCTGACCTGGAAAGGTATGTGACCTAATGCAGATCTAACTTCTTGAAAACTCTGCAAAGGATGCGGTTTTCAGCGGTGTATCGTTTTGTGACTGTACTGTACATTGGAAACTTTGCGGGGTTGCTTGGCTACTGAAGGCTGGCTACTTGATGGAGCGCTACTCTGCCCCGCTCTGAATAAGGCTGCGTAGACCCAGCAAACTTCAAACATGTGATGTTGCTAACTTGTTCTGGTATTTTTCTGGTCAATCGTTTATGTAAGTTGAAAAGCAAATTATATCTTATTATCACAAATTATGAATATAGCTGCATGGGATGTAAAAAGCATATCTGTTTTCTACTGTCAGTTATAGTTAAATTATACTGTATGGAATTAAAACGTTTTATTTAACCTTTATTTAACTAGGCAAGTCATTTAAAAACAAATTCTTATTTACAATGACGGCCTATCAGGGAACAGATTTGTATCTTGTCAGCTCAGGGATTCGATCCAGCAACTTCTCAGTTACTGGCCCAATGCTCCAACCACTAGGCTACCTACCGCCCCAATGTATGTGGACTAGTTACAATAACGGATTAATTCAAGTAATTGGAAGTCTTTGCGCATTACATCAGAACACGCGTGCATGTCTAATGCGTTTAAAATAGTTATTTATTTGTCATCATATAAATAATAGTAGTAAGTGAACAGAATAAGTGGATTGAATTAGTCACCCCTATACAGCAATTTCTGTCTTGAAAGATGGTTAGTAGATTGTGTCATTTAGCCTACGCACATTATCAAAAAGGTAAGCTCTTTTTTCATGCTGTTATGCATGCCCTCACTATTACTGTATATGATTAATCATTTTGTTTTGACTGAATACCCAGAGACTGTAATGTTAAGAATGTGTGACTCTTGTGGAATGCAATCTGTAACTGGTGTTGATAATGGGATATGGAGAAGGGCGAGCCGGTCAAGGATCGATTCAGACAAGGTGATAAATTGTATGACAAGCGACAGTTTAATTATGAGTAAAGATATTTGGTACAGCGTGCACGGTCTCGTTCCTTTAGCTCAGAGAGAACTAGCAGAGCAGAGCCCCTAAAACAGTTTGCATAGACATTTTATACAGCACAGAAAGTAGGTTGAGTCTGGAAGTTCTGGTCCTCTGGTTGGTTCTGGACAGGTTGTTGTCTTCTCAGATTGGTCCTGATGAGCTGGGCGTCATCCTTCTGAGTCTTGTAGCAGAAGTTCTTTGTTACCAAATGTTCAGCTAAACAGGAGATTTGGTGTGTGCGTTTGTGTGTTCCTGTTTCCAAAGTCTGGTGTGTCAGTGTGGCTCATGTTGTCACAAGGTATGTTGTCAGTGGTCAGCAGGGGCACTTCCTGATATTCTCAGTGAGTGGAAACATTGGGTCAGTTTCTGTAAGTTGTGTTGTGTCAGCTATCTGCTCTTCTGCAAGTGTGTGTAATTAGCCTCTTGTGAAAATAGGGAAGTCCCATGTGTTATAACAGCTTCATCATAGTAATATGGTTATTACATTGCCAGGCGCATGTTTAAGCTAGGAATTCCTACAAATTAATAAACTGTAGCATGGAGGAATTCTTACAAATCCCTCTCTTCACGTCTCATAAGAGACGTGACATAAGCAGCTATAAGCAAAAACCCTCAGGCTCTTCCCACTAAACCATTGTACCAGGTGGGCTCGTTGCCACCCGGGAACTTAAAACCTTCACATTGGGGAGAGCCAACATTCACTTAATGCCCAGTATAAGGGAACTTTTTCTTAGGGAAAAAGTTTTAGATTCCCTCTCTTCACGTCTCAACCGAGACGTGACATAAAGTTAGACGTCTGAGTCCCCCACATCATGGTACACAGATTCGTCCCCACTTCCCAGATCAAGAGGATCATCATAGTCCTCCCCTTCGGCTAATAAGGGAAACATTTGGGAAGG
Source organism: Salvelinus namaycush (assembly GCF_016432855.1). Taxonomy (NCBI): domain Eukaryota; kingdom Metazoa; phylum Chordata; class Actinopteri; order Salmoniformes; family Salmonidae; genus Salvelinus; species Salvelinus namaycush. The sequence continues at coordinate 4,368,558 of NC_052340.1, read as the reverse complement.
CGCAGATGGGTCTATGGCCTTAGAAATGACCCTAGTGGTCAGTGAGCGTATGCAGGGAATGCAACAACAGCCACATAAAACCAAAATGGCTACACATATGGATATGGAAACCAAAATGGAGGATACCAGAGTTTTATACTTTCCAAAGGCGTCCATCCAAGAGTCCCACATAGAGGTGTCTACACCAGAGTGAGACTTCATTTTACCATTAAGTGTCCTTAGGCCTTCTAAGGCAATAGTCAGGCTACCATCCGTGGCGGTGTTGTTTGGTATAAAGGTGCAACACTGTTCTCCAAACATGGAACAGACACCGCCCTTCTCAGAGAGAAGCATGTCTACTGCAATGCGGTTTTGGAAGGCCATCAGACTGGTAGCTGCCAATTGGCCATGCACCGCCTCAAAGCCTTGCTGGGTCCAATTGCCTAGTTTTTGGACATTAAAATGAATGTAGTTGATTCTATCAACATTTTTATTAATGGTGCACCACCAGCATATGGATGATTCAAAACCGGCTGCAACCTGGTCTATGAGTTTATACTTATCTGGCACCCCCCTAGGGATCCCTATAGCATCCAGATAGGTGGGGTCTCCAGGATCCACTCCTGTTGATCTTTTGGACCGGGATAAATCCCCGTCCCTCTCTACTCGGGCCATCAGGTCCCTCACTTCCATAGGATACACTGAAACAGGAAGAAGCAGAGAGACAAGAGCACAGAGACCAGTGGCATTCCCTGGCAGGCGGTCATATAGATGATTTCCTCCACACCACCACCATACATCAGCTCTAGACACAGGGGTAAAAGGGGCATTAGGATTATGGGTGCTCTTGCACCATGCATAAGGTAGTGCTCCCATAATTGGAGGGCCAAGGGACATATTTATAGAAGTAAAATTAGCCCTGGCAACCCGAGAAGAAAACATCGGGCCCTTTCTAGTACTTTTAACAATAGGGTAAAACTTGTCCCCTACGGAGCAGTTGGCAGTTGGGTTGTCATGTTTCATAACAGGAAGAAGACATACGTCAGGTAGGGTAGCCGGTACAATGCGAAGGAGTGGACGGGCCCCCATACATACCACACAGCTCTGGTGGGTGGCCTTTCCAGCCTCCTCAGTCACCAATAAGGATGAGCAAGGACCAAAAGGAGACCACTCCAATAACTACACCTGGAGTGGCCAATCACACATTAGTAACCAAAAAACGAGAATATGTTAAACCCTCAGGTCCATCCCTCTATACAACCTGTACCAGGTGGGCTCGTCGCCACCCGGGAACTTCAAACCTTCACAACAGGGAGGACAAACATCACTTTTTTATTCATTCGACAACATCAACTACAGCGAACCAAGGGTCTTCCTCTGTCAGGCCCACTCTCCTGCGAAAGCTTGATTCCGTATCAGCCTCTCCTACTGGAGCATCAAGCAGCGGCATCATACCAGAGGCCCTTGCCACATCTGTAACAGACTTCTTCAAACAAGGTATGATACAGGCAGCACAGAAATGAAAAACAACAACTAGTGTCAGAAATCCAGTAATCATCACTGCAGTGCACTTACCAAACCAACCACCCAGCCAAGGGACCAGTCCACTCTCCTCCACACCTGCAAGACCCCTCACCTCCACCGATAACCTTGCCAACCCACTCAGAGCTTTTGAAATGCTCCCATCCGGACTAGTATTGTTAGGGACAAACGTCTAACACTGTTCTCCAAACATTTTACATACACCTCCCTGGTCGGCCAGAATCATGTCCAGTGCTAGTCTATTTTGTCTACTGGTTTGAGAGGTAGCATCCAATTGTTCAGCCATCCCTGTAAGTGCTGTGTGGGTGTATTTAACAAATCATTATTAATTATAGTAGATATAATTGACCCAGGCATTTTGTTTAGCATCAACAATAGCTGGGCCAATGATGGGCATCAGATGCCACAGGCCATCTTTCCTGTTTAATGTCTGGAATTCGTGGGGGACCCCTATTGGGACCCCCAACAGGTTGGTGTGAATGTTATCTGTACCCTCGGACCAAGGAGCGTCACGATTCTGCCGTCTCCTGAATTGGTCCCAAGCCTCTGTCATGTGCAGCTCCCAAAAGTTGGTTAGCTGTAACCTCAATAACAGGCAATGGTGTTTATCAGACTGGCCAAAACACATGTTCCCTGATAATCTCCTTTCAAAATGGGGTCAACCGCCTGGCAGGTCCACACATCCACCATACATCAGCAACACCTCTAGTTAATAGTGACATTAGTGATGCAGGCAGCAGTAGGGAACCTCCCATAGTCTATACCTCTACCTGTACCAGTGTTACAGCTGTAATATCCCCCATATGCCTTAACCCCCATGGTGTCTTCTGGGGACGGACTTCTATACCAGATTGTAGAGTTCAGGTGATGGCGTGGGACTTGGTCTTGAAGTGGTGGAGGAGGCCGGCTGAACCTGGTCTGTTGGAACTGGTGGTGGTTCTGGCAGTACTGTGATGGTAACATCCCCATCGTATCCTAAACAGACAACTCAGGACTACAAGCAATCCTGTAAAGCCCCCTCCTCTCCCAGAGAACACATCATCAGCCAGAGATCAAGCAACACTTTCACTTCTATGAACAAACACAGTGAGGAAAGGTCGGGGGCAGGGAATTCTTCATTAAGGAGTTGATCCCCGAACTCTATTAGTAACGGTTCTTCTCCTTAACTCTGTGATCATTCGGCAGTGTCAGTGTGTCTCACCCTCCAAGTGCGATATGCCCCCAGGTCGGGTGAATCACCTTCTCCTTTAATTCACCTGTAATGCATAAAATCTTGGACATACAGGTTTGGTTAATAAACAGTTTGTCATTTGTTCTATCTGATTATATATTTAACTTCTATGCCTATTTTTTAGCTAGAATTTTTAATTTTAAATTAGTTTATTATCCAATAGGCCCCATCCTATCCTAGACCACAATGTACCCCTCCCCCGTTTGATACCTGGCTCTGCCCAGGTATCAACCTTACCTATTCTAAATAATGACTTAGTAAAATATTCTTATGTTCTACATTATTATGTAGGAGCGCCCCTTTCATTTTCCACATGTCCAATTCTCCCTTTTGTCTCCATTCAGTAACTGTTATCTACCCATTCTGTTATCTCTGTCCTGGCGCCCCCTTCCAAAACTCCCTTCTCTGCTCTCAAACCTTCAAGGTCTCAGCAGTGCGGGAACAGAATCCTGACTCCTCTGTGGTTAAAACTACAATTATGGTCAAGAGTTATAAACTCTATTATATCAATTTACCTCAAAACTAGTATTCCCAAATGACCACAATTTCATTATTCTCACTACATCCCCCCGTGATTGATCAAGTCACAGGAAAATGCAACGAAAAGAGGTCAAAAAGGTTACACCTACATTCGTGTTCCATACCATATCTAGACATACCAAAATAACCCTTTATCTTAACAAAGTCCCTTGTCTAAATAAAACTCAGAAAGTAAAACACCTAATATTATCTTGTCTCTCGGAACACGGAAAACCCCTTAACCCAAAACGTTTACCACAAAAACAAAACCTAATAATTATGATAATACCCTTAAATCATTCGTTTTAAATTTCCCCGATGTTTCATGTACTAACCATACAACTGTGATAAACGTACACTGTCCCTTTAAAAACTCTCATGCCAGCCATACCAGGTTGCGAGTCGTTCTTTGTTCCCCATAATGAAAACAGATCACGTTTAGAATACGTTTACTTATTGTTCGAATTCTCTGGTGATACCAAAAATGACTGTCTTATTCATGCCTCTAGGCAAAACATCTAGTTACTCCAACTAAGTTTAGCAGCAAAACTATCGTATAAGTAAAATCAACTTCTCAACTTTCTCCATTCCAAAGTGTAAACTTACCATATACTTCGCTAAATTTATATCGCATGTCAGCCAATCCATAACAATAATATCATTAGTCTGTAAATTTAACCTAAATAAGTTATTAAATGTATTCTCTCTACTCCGAATTGGTTCTAAGTTTTTTCTGTCACCAGCATTCAAACAGGCTCCCGTTTGCTGGGAGACCGTTGAGTGCTGCAATACTGCCATCTTCTGTCCATTCTCTGTACAGCTCTCCACCCCCAACTATTCTAAGAGTTATGAGTGTGTGGAGGAATATCACAAATAAGGGGCCAGATATCCCTAATCTCGCCCAGGGAGGGAGATATCCCTCTAACTGGGAGAGGTTCCTTTTTCAGGGGAGGCGAAGTTTGATGCCGCATCACCTGAGTCAGGAGTGTCTTAATTTGGAATCGAATTTAGGCCGCTCAAATCGGCTCTGACTTCTGTAAGGAATTGGAGCTAGAGTGCAATGTGTGAGGTGGTGCCAAGGTGCGCCTGATTTACCTTTGACCTGAACTGAGTATGAAGTAACCTCCTTCACTTCGTACAGTTCAGTCCACCTGGGTTCCAGCCACTTTCTCTTGTGGACTCTTACCCCACCCAGTCACCATTTTACATTCCGTGGTGGCGTGCCTCCTGGCAGCTCCCCCTCTCGGACCTTGTGAATCTGTTTGGAGAGAGCTGCAGAAAGTTCCGTCAGTTTTTTCACATAATCAGTCATACCTATCTGGTGTACATCAAGAGCGGGCATATGACCTCCCTCTCTTGGTGGTCCTTTCCTTCTTAAACAAATGACTTTTATTCTTTTCTACCTCCCTGTCTCTAGCTTCCTGCACTGCCTCTCTCAGTCCGCCTTCCATCGTACTCAGTTGGACCCTGCTTGGCGGCCCCCCTCCTAGATAACCTGCCTGTGTCTATCTCAACTTCAATCCCTCCCAAACCTTCTTTATAGTCTTCCACTGTTCCTTTCCCCCTTACCTGTCCTGTATTTTCTGATCTAGAAAATCATTGAATTTTAGCTTTGGAGTATTTGGGGTCGTCATATTGTCATGTATTTTATATTTTAACTTTTATCTCTATATTTTAAAACATCTGATTAAATTTCATCACTATATTTAGACTATCTGAATATACTTAGCCCGTCACTGGTAAATACCCGTGATGAATTCTTGGAGACACGTACTCTGTCTTATCTCAGAGATCCTCCCTCGTATATTCAGAATTTTTATACATATATTATTTGATTTATACGGCGTTGTGGAATGCGCAACCAACAGATTATATCAGCACATTAAAACACATCATTTAGACATTCATTCAATATAGTCAATATTTATCACTTAAAATACTTCACATTAATCAGTATACTTTCAACACTTACACATTACATTAGAGATCTCTCAAACACTCTGAACCTATTCCTTACCGATCTCAGTCGGACCGGTCTCAGCCGGACTTATTGAATAGCTATCACTTATCACTACACAATTCAAACCTACTCCTTACCGGTCTCCGCCTGGACTATTGAGTAGGTCTTATCACAACACAAATTAAGTTTATTCCTTACCGACCTCAGTCGGACCGGTCTCAGCCGGACTTAGAATAGTTACCACTTTATCATTTACCACTGTTCACTTTAACTACATCCTTCACCCCGAACGAATATTCGGGCTTTTGGATGAGGCTTATACACTTTAAGACTATCGGAATCCTATTTTTAACTAGCAATGTTCATCATTAAACAACATCCATTAAACAGTTGACATTTACACATCCGACCCTATTGGTACATGGAGCGTTTGTCATTAAACAATACACATTAATCAGTTGACATTTACATATCCGACCCTATTGGTACATGGAGCGTTTGTCATTAAACAATACACATTAATCAGTTGACATTTACACATCCGACCCTATTGGTACATGGAGCGTTTGTCATTAAACAATACACGGTATTCTATTCCTTACCGGACTCTGCCGGACCGGTCGCCGCCGGACTATCGGAATAGATTTCCCTACCGAATCTAATCGGACCGGTCGCCGCCGGACTTAGGACTAAGACTTCCTTACCGGTCTCTGCCGGACCGGTCGCCGCCGGACTATCGGATAAGTCTATTTCTTTTAACTTTAACTATTCCTTACCGGACTCTGCCGGACCGGTCGCCGCCGGACTATCGGAATATCGTTCCTTACCGGACTCAGCCGGACCGGTCGCCGCCGGACTATCGGAACCCTAACACAATTTTATCCCTTACCGGACTCAGCCGGACCGGTCGCCGCCGGACTATCGGAACAAAATTATGGCCACATATGTTTACTTCACTGTCCTTCACATGTCATCTATACACATAAATTTAAACAAGAATTCTTACCCAGACTCGGTACCACTGATCGAAATTTGGAAGAACTATACGACAATATGCAAAGTTTGATTTAACAGGTCTTGCTTACCTTGTTTATGGTCGACCAGAAGATCAGTTTCCCGAGTTGAGCAGAACTGTCGTCCTCCCCCCCAAAAGATTTCACCTGTCCTCCGTGAACCGTCCTTTCACCAACTCGCCCTCTCCCACCCAAATCAACCACTCTGGACCGGGTCTAGACAACCATCCTCTGCTTACCAAGTTTCTGTTGATAATGGGATATGGAGAAGGGCGAGCCGGTCAAGGATCGATTCAGACAAGGTGATAAATTGTATGACAAGCGACAGTTTAATTATGAGTAAAGATATTTGGTACAGCGTGCACGGTCTCGTTCCTTTAGCTCAGAGAGAACTAGCAGAGCAGAGCCCCTAAAACAGTTTGCATAGACATTTTATACAGCACAGAAAGTAGGTTGAGTCTGGAAGTTCTGGTCCTCTGGTTGGTTCTGGACAGGTTGTTGTCTTCTCAGATTGGTCCTGATGAGCTGGGCGTCATCCTTCTGAGTCTTGTAGCAGAAGTTCTTTGTTACCAAATGTTCAGCTAAACAGGAGATTTGGTGTGTGCGTTTGTGTGTTCCTGTTTCCAAAGTCTGGTGTGTCAGTGTGGCTCATGTTGTCACAAGGTATGTTGTCAGTGGTCAGCAGGGGCACTTCCTGATATTCTCAGTGAGTGGAAACATTGGGTCAGTTTCTGTAAGTTGTGTTGTGTCAGCTATCTGCTCTTCTGCAAGTGTGTGTAATTAGCCTCTTGTGAAAATAGGGAAGTCCCATGTGTTATAACAGCTTCATCATAGTAATATGGTTATTACATTGCCAGGCGCATGTTTAAGCTAGGAATTCCTACAAATTAATAAACTGTAGCATGGAGGAATTCTTACACTGGCTATGAAAATATGAAAATGGTCTCAAAGAGACCAGTTTTCTAGTCTGTTCTATAGCTAACTTCTTTTAGATCAAAACTATACTAGACTATTTATTCAGATAACTGCAATTGTGAAAAGCATTGCACTGATGCGATTATATATTTAGGCAGTAAGGCACCGGGGGGTGTGGTATATGGCCAATATACCATGGCTAAGGGTGGTTCTTAGGCAAGATGCAACGCGGAGTGCCTGGATACAGCCCTTGGCCGTGGTATATTGGCCATATACCACAAACCCCTGAGGTGCCTTATTGCTATTATGAACTGTTTGCCAATGTAATTAGAGCAGTAAAAATAAAAAAATAACTCATATCCGTGGTATGATATGGTGATATACCATGGTTGTCAGCCAATCTGCGTTCAGGGCTTGAACCACCCAGTTTATAATTGACCATAATGAAAGATTTAAATTATTTATAATTTTAGGTAGCCTACTCTAAGGTCTAGCTATGTTTTTGTTAGATGCTTCGCAGATATACTGGTTGTTACAAATGTTTTTGGGGTCATTTGGTGGAATATGGAAAATCAGCTGCCTAGCTGCTTACTGTCAGGTCATGTCTTCCTACCAGGGTTAATCTTTGTCAGTCATGTTACAGTAGTGAATAGCATATCTGTGTTATCACCAGACCACGAGACGTGAGTCAAATATCATCACTGTGTGATGGGTGCAGTATGCCTGCACTTACCAAATCTACACATAAATCAAACCAGAACGATTCCTAGGTGAAAAAGGTGAGGGGAAATGAAGGGAAAATGTTTGCTTATGGATGGAAACAAGACACATTGTATTTGTATTTATTAGGGATCCCCATTAGCTAGTCTTCCAGGGGTCCAAACACATTAAGGCACTTACATCACAAATAAAACAGTACATCATATAACATTATTACACCACAACATATCTACAATACAAAATGTATAATACCACCTGACAACAATATTACACAATGTACGTGTGTGTAGAGTGCGCGTGCTAGCATCTGTGTGCGAATGCAGGTGTCTGTTCCTGTGTGTCTTCCTCTTCACAGTCTCCTCTGTTCCATAAGGTGTATTGTGATCTGTTTTTTAAAAATCGGATTCTACTGCTTGCATCAGTTACTTGATGTGGAATATGTAGTACTATGCGCCTCCCGTAGTCTGTTCTTGACTTGGGGATTGTGAAGTGACCTCTGGTAGCATGTCTTGTGAGGTATGTATGCATGGGTGTCCAAGCTGTGTGCTAGTAGTTTGAACAGACATTTCGGTGCATTCAGCATGTCAACACTTCTTACAAAAACAAGTAGTGATGAAGTCAATCTCTCCTCCTCTTTAAGCCATGAGAGATTTACATGCATATTATTAATGTTAGCTCTCTGTGTACATTTAAGGCCCAGCCGTGCTGCCCTGTTCTGAGCCAATTGTAATTTTACGAGGTCCCTCTTTGTGGCACGTAACCATACGACTGAACAGTAGTCCAGGTGCGACAAAACTATGGCCTGTTGGACCTGCCTTGTTGATAGTGTTGTTAAGAAGGCAGAGCAGCGCTTTATTATGGACAGACTACTCCCCATCCTAGCTACTGTTGTATCAACATGTTTTGACCATGACAGTTTATTACAATCCAGGGTTACTTCAAGCAGTTTAGTCAAATCAAATCAAAGTTTATTTGTCACGTACGCCAAATACAACAGGTGTAGACCTTCCAGTGAAATGCTTACTTACCAATAGTAACCAATAGTGCAAAAAAGGTATTAGGTGAACAATAGGTAAGTAAAGAAATAAAAACAACAGTGAAAAACAGTAGCGAGGCTATATACAGTAGCAAGTCTATAAAAGTAGCGAGGCTATATACAGACACCGGTTGAAGTAGTATGTACATGTAGATATGGTTAAAGTGACTACGCATATATGATGAACAGAGAGTAGCAGTAGCGTAAAGAGGGGTTGGCGGGTGGCAGGACACAATGCAGACAGTCAATTCAACTTGCTCAATTTCCACATTATTCATAACAAGATTTATGAATGAGATTTATCTAAGTTTAGGGTTTAGTGAATGATTTGTCCCAAATACAATGCTTTTAGTTTTAAGATTTAGGACTAACTTATTCCTTACCACCCATTCTGAAACTAACTGCAGCTCTTTGTTAAGGGTTGCAGTGATTTCACTCGCTGTAGTAGTTGACGTGTATAGTGATGAGTCGTCTGCGTACATAGACATACTGGCTTTACTCAAAGACAGTGGCAAGTTATTAATAAAGATTGAAAAAGTAAGGGGCCAAGACAACTGCCCTGGGGAATTCCTGATTCTACCTGGATTATGTTGGAGAGGATTCCATTAAAGAACACCCTCTGTGTTTTGTTAGACAGTTAACTCTTTATCCACAATATAGCAGGGGGTGTAAAGCCATAACACACATGTTTTTTCAGCGGCAGAATATGATCAATAATGTCAAAAGGCGCACTGAAGTCTAACAAAACAGCTCCCACAGTCTTTTTATCATCAATTTCTCTCAGCCAATAATCAGTCATTTGTGTAAGTGCCGTGTTTGTTGAATGTCCTTCTCTATATGTGTGCTAAAGTCTGTTGTCAATTTGTTTACAGTAAAATAGCATTGTGTCTGCTCAAACACAATTTTTTCCAAAAGTTTACTAAGGGTTGGTTACAGGCTGATTGGTCGGCTATTTGAGCCAGTGAACGGGGCTTTACTATTCTTGGGTAGCGGAATGACTTTGCTTCCCTCCAGGGAAGACGTTTGCTTCCCTCCACACACTTTCTAGTAGGCATAGATTAAAGATAATATTGCAAATAGGAGTGGCTATATCGTTCACTATTATCTTCAGTAATTTTCCATCCAAGTTGTCAGACCCCGGTGGCTTGTCATTGTTGATAGACAACAATATTGTCTTCACCTCTTCCACACTGACTTAACGGAATTCAAAATTACGATTCTTGTCTTTCATAATTTGATCAGTTATACTTGGATGTGTAGTGTCAGCATTTGTTGCTGGCATGTCATGCCTAAGTTAGCTAATCTTGCCAGTAAAAAAATCATTCAAGTAATTGCCAATATCAGTGGGTTTTGTAATGAATGAGCCATCTGATTCAATGAATGATGGAGCCGAGTTTGCCTTTTTGCCCAAAATTTTATTTAAGGTTTTTAAAGTCTTTAAAAATTCTCCCAAGAGGCACTGAGTTTGAAGGTAGGCCTTGAAATACATCCACAGGTACACCTCCAATTGACTCAAATTATGTAAATTAGCCTATCAGAAGCTTCTAAAGCCATGACATAATTTTCTGATATTTTCCAAGCTGTTTAAGGGCACAGTCAACTTAGTTTATGTAAACTTCTGACTCACTGGAATTGTGATACAGTGAATTATAAGTGAAAGAATCTGATTACTCCAACCTAAGTGTATGTAAACTTTCGTCTTCAACTGTAGCTTCCCACAAGAATGGGCTTTAAGTGAAGCAGATGAACCTGTAGCCATATTACTCCAACAGTATTTAACATGAGATCCTCTCTAAGCTTTACAGGAATGTGGTTCTGAATATAAACAGCAACACCCCCACCATTGGCATTTCTGTATTTTCTGTAAATGTTATAACCATGTATTGCTACCACTGTATCATCAAATGTATTATCTAAGTGGGTTTCAGAATATGAATTCCATCTGTTATTAGCAAGTTATTGATTTCATGAACCTTGTTTCTTTTTTTTAGCACTTTTCTGGGATGCTTGATTTTTTTTATTGCTTTAATTGGAAGCTTAGCAGAAGTAGACATGCTCATGTTATTTATGTTTTAGTTAATAGTGTAGGGTGAGCTGCACACAGTGGACTTCCTACTAGGGCACATGAACCCTGGTCATTGGCACATGATTACTGAATACAATAGCTGTAGGATCAACAGAGGCATTCAGGGCAGTTAGAGGGACATAAATTAGGTTACTTACATTATGTCTGCCAATGCCCCTGGGATAATGTACATTTGCTGCAGCATTATGACAACTCAGCTACAGAATGGTAGGGATTATCTGAGCTGGGCTTGGGTCATTGATAAGTCATTGTCTCAATGCAGCCTTGAAATGCGTGGACTGAGTCCAGGAGCCAAGATAATTTGGATGGAATCCATCATTCCTTTAGATCATCTTCTGTTTCCAGAAGGTGTCAAAGTTATCTGCAAAAGTGATTTCAACAGTAGCCTGCTGAATTCTTCAACACCCTCGGCCCAAAGATGGTACCGGACCTGAAATAATTGGTTGTTTTTTGGAATCTTTCAGTGCTAGAACCAGGTCTTTACAATCTATTTTCAGAAGTTCTGAGCTAGCCCCCCTAATGTAGTTTGAAGCAGAAGCAGCCTTGTAATGTCCAGTACTCCAGGATAGCACAGAGTTTTTCCCCCGGGAATCATGATGTTTCCTACCATAGAACTGCCGATGACGACGGCTGGTGCAATGGTTGAGGAGGTCCGGCCTTTCTTTTTTTCCTCATGTGGTTTTGCAAAACCCTCGAGGACCAAAGGGCAGTGGGGCCCGATGGACCCGAGCCAGCTGTAGTATCCATTGTGGACAATGAATGTGCCGGAGTCTCAGACAGCCTCACGGTCTGATGAGGGTGGGAGCTCTGAGGATCTGAACCCGAGGTACCAGAGAGGGAGACAGAACAGAGGACGAAGGCGCAGGTTCCTCCGGATCCGATCTCGAATCAGAAGCCGCCATGGAAGAAGGTGCCGGAGCCTCTGGATCCAGGGCAGCGAAGCTGTTTCTGGTCTGTGTCCGGTTCGGGCACAACATCTCCAAGGAGATCCCCGTTGCAAGAGGACAATGTTTTCAGTTTACACTGCGAGTGACATATCTCCATGTCTGCTTGGTAGGATTGAGAACAGGAACATCCACCAGGATCATCCCACCAACTCCATTCTCCAAGGAAGGGGGAGACCCCTTCTGGGAGGGATCCCTGCAGAGTACCGGCCAGTTGGCTGTGGAGAGCCGACACTTCCATCAGGCCAGAGTGGCGTCCGGCTACTAGGGTGGAGGAGAAAGAAAAATCAGACGGGCGTGGATTCCCCAGTAGCTTGCTTAGGTTCGCTACCTGTTTGCTAAGAGTAGGCACTTTGCCCCTGTAGTCCTCTGCAAGCAAACAGCTGCTACATTGGAAGTCTTGTTGGTCCACATTGTCCCCGGATAAAGGAAATTAAACACAGCTCCTGCAGCATTGAAAACTTTTGTTAGCGTCCTCCACTTGAGGCTCCATGCTAGCTAAGCCAGCCGGGACTCCATGTCACCCCTCTTTGGCAGGGAACTCCCAACTTGTCTGAGAGAGAACCACACGGTGATCAAAAATGTCAGGCCAAGCTAAGCTTACACCAAACACACAATTAATGTCCATTTTTTAAAATTCACAATGTGAAAAATGAATGGTGGTGTAGAGTATTATAACTCAGGCTAGTAAAACACGTTTGTCAACAACACGATCAGTGGAAGGGCGCGGTGGCCTGTTGGTGCATATAATACCCTTATTTATAGATCGGTCATTTCAAAGCATTTTTTTCATACCGTTTGTCTGTTTTTTGTTTGTTTAGACAGACGGTCATGGCTTCCCTCTTTCCCCTATAACCCTTCCTTTGCATGTCTGACTTCCCTTCCCTCTTACCCCTTTCCATCCTCTTCCCACCTCCCCTTTTATCCCACACCCCTTGTCTCTCAGGAAGGTGATGGTAGTTTTGGACTACTGTCGGAGTGCCATAGCTATCATGTTAAAAATACAGATAGCAGGGGTCGAAAGCAGGTTACGTCATATGAATTTATAGGCTACGTTCTCAGTCTTTACTGTTGGTCATGTTCTTGATTTCTTACTATGGATTTGGATTAACAGCATTCAATTCATGTTGTCAAGTTTAATTTCAAACAAGTTACCTTTTCCTGCAGTCAAATGACCTAATGGGCTTATGGGTGGAATGTTATTAATATTTTTTGTAATTTCATAATTAATAAACATTATTTTTAAAAACCTGCAGAAAATCTGGTGTTTCTATGTCAAACAGTTTTGTTATATTTCAGTCTTCTGCGATGTATTTTTGTTTCAAAGTTTATTTTTTTTAGACTAGCAACTACCTCAAACACGCTTACAAAAAAAGAAGACACCTGTACCATGTCAGATATAGAGTTGAAATGTATTCAATTTTGAGTTTGCATCCCAATATAACACTTTATACATATCACAGAAGACTGAAATATAACAAAACTCTGTGACCCTGCAGTAAAAGGTTAAACACACATGATTTCAAATGTTCATATCCTGTCTGGTCTATTCTTCGATGGGCATCATTTACATCTGACAGCTGCATGAAACGTCAGATGCGTTCAGTCTGAAAAGAACGTGTCTAGTCTGGTCTTGCTGTGTTGGAATTCATATCAGCCTCAATTGATTACTATGCCAGAGTGATCAAAAGTTATCGCCCTTATCTCCTTGTTATCCAGGCCAAGCGTCATATTGGACACAGAATGCCAGCTTGTTATTGGCCACAAGGCCCCAGCAAATAGTTTGATATTTACCCTCAAAGTAGCAACATTACTTTAATAATTTATCTAAATACATAAATGAAGCTGCTTATACCTAAATAAACCTTCTGTATTCTGGGAAATGTATTGAGGGCTCTTTTCTGTCTCAAATAAGCTTTTCACGATAGTAAAAACATTCTATTTCTGAGGCATCAAAGGAGGGATGGTAGCGTCAGGGATTCCTATAACGACCCTTTGATAATAATAGAATGTACTTCCTGTAACACCAGACAATTACAGGGTCAAAGGGCATGCTCATCACAAAGACATCTCCCATTAAATGGCCATCTTTTTCACCATGGCTGAGAGAAGCTGGTGAGGGCCTGGGTGCCCCATTCCAGACAACTGCTGTTGCGAGGGGCCGCCTGTCAATGTACACAATAAAAGTCCTTGTGCCCAACCTCACAACTTTTACATAATGAAGTGCAGATCTGAGCAGCGAATCAGCGGAGAGCTGTGCTTGAAACGGAAGTCCCTAAATTCAGGCCTCTGGCAGAGGCGATAGAGCGTGGAATGCCACTGTTTCACTTCCAAGCCCCATTTTAATTTTCACTGTGACAGAGTTCTTACATTAGAAAGCCTTGTTCACCTTAACCTTCTGATAAGAGAAACCAGTTACAGCCAGTGGCATGCATTCTCCATCCCCATCCTGTTTATGTAACAATTAATTGTTTAGGTAGAACCCCCCCTACAGTCAGTTGTATTCAGGAATTCAAAGTAGTAACCTGGGACGTGATCCTGCATAATTCATATATTTTTTCACACTCTGCTTGGAATCATTGTGAGTGAAGCCTCACCACAGACTCATGCCTGATGTCTATAATGACCTATCAGATATGGTGGTTGGGGAGCGTGTACGGTATGTACCTAGGGGCAATAATTAACATTTAGTCATAGATCAGTGGGCTCATCATACATTTTTTTTTAAATCTCAATATTCCACACATTTATCGTTAACTTTTGTGTGTAATGACAACATATACATCATCCATCAAATGTGTGACATAACAAATGTAACAGATCATATTACATAATGTGCAACACCTTAGAAATGTGTCATATCATGTTTATGTTATGTAGGTCTAACCCTATACAAATGCTTTATACTTTTACATTTGAAAGCAGGCCATAACCAACCAACACAAAGTCCTTGTGACAAAGTCAAGAAACGGGCCACCTGCGCTTCTTGATATTGTTCGTTGTTACTGTGCAACATCCATCAGAAACGCTTTTGGGCAATGTAAATTCACACAATGGTCATTCTTCACACAGTGGCCATTCATCGGTTTTAGACCTGTGTGACAATGTCCAGATCTCTGTGCGAAATCAACAGGAAAAGCTAAAAATTCAAAGGATGAGCCCTTCCGATGTATGCCTAAAGAGAGAGTTAATATCAGACCCCAAGCAATGATAAACATTTAAATCATATTGGCAAACATAATGTACTGTGAAATTGTTTTTAAAGCAATATCTAAAATAAACACACATTCCTCATAAACTGTATACATCTTGCAAAGCATAAACTTGTAACCTACATCAGCAGACTTACTAAAATTTTATCATTTCAAAGAATTAGCAAGAAGGGACAGGAACAGAAACATGAACGTAGGACACTTCATGTGATTTCTTTTTCAGCATTTAGCATCTTGCACTGTCTTGCATCCTACTTGTAATCTGACTCAAAAAGAGGACAATGAGGCTGAGTTGTGATGATGTTGCTTGGTTACTGGTATGGTGCTCTGAAGTCTGAAGACACATCAATGCTAACTGGGAAAGTACCTGATTGATCGATAGTCACGATGTTATAAAAACATGTTGTCCTCACCTCTAAACGGCTAGAGGAAGTTGTCAGGGTATGTTTTTTAGGGAAGTTATGGGTCGTTAAGGAAACTTGGGGGCTTTTCCAATTGCCCCTATGATTGGATTAGGTTAAAACAACAACCAGAGGCAGTTAAGGATCTGCTAGCGTAATGTTAGTTTAATTGTACCCCAAAGGATCTGTCCTGCAACCGTATTTCTGCTATATCTGGCTAGCTAGAAAGGAGCACATTTTCTTTACGTTGAGCAGCCTGTCAAAGCTATTGAACAAAGCCAGGCTTCCTGATGTACCCTCTCTCAGCAGTCTGCAGCCATACTGGTGTACGGATTCAGGAAAGTTCCACAAGCCAAGCTTAGTGATTATAAATAGAATTTTAAATCGAATCAATCTTCCATTAACTTGTGGGTACAAGATGGCGAGATGGCAAGATGGCACCGACAGAGAGGGTTCCCTCACTTCTAGTCCTTAGGAAACTATGCAGTATTTTGTTTTTTATGTATTATTTCTTACATTGTTAGCCCAGAAAATCTTAATTTTTATTACATACAGCCGGGAAGAACTATTGGATATCAGAGAGACGTCAACTTACCAACATTACGACCAGGAATACGACTTTCCCAAAGCGGATCCTTTGTTCACACCACCACCCAGGGCATTTGATCTGATCCCAGAGTCCGACCCAAAACAACTTCGCCGCAGAAGAGGTAGACGGAGCGACCTCCTGGTCAGACTTCGGAGGCGTGCACAACAACCACCGTTTCCGAGTATATTACTTGCCAATGTCCAGTCTCTAGATAACAAGGTAGACGAAATTAGGGCAAGGGTTGCTTTCCAGAGAGACATCAGGGTTTGTAACATAATCTGTTTCACGGAAACATGGCTCTCTCGGAATATGTTGTCGGAGTCGGCACAGCCACTGGCATTCCTTATGCGTCGCGCTGACAGAAATAAACATCTCTCTGGGAAGAAGAAGGGCGGGGGTGCATGCTTCATGATTAACGACTCATGGTGTAATCGTAACAACATACAGGAACTCAAGTCATTTTGTTCACCTGACCTAGAATTCCTCACAATCAATTGCCAACCATATTATCTCCCACGAGAATTCCTGTCGGTTATTGTCACAGCCGTGTATATTCCTCCTCATGCCGATACCATGACGGCCCTCAAGGAGCTTCACTGGACTCTATGCAAACTGGAAACCATATATTCTGAGGCCTCATTTATTGTAGCTGGGAATTTTAACAAATTTGAGAACAAGGCTACCTAAATTCTATCAGCATATTTATTGGAGCACTCGTGCAGGTAATACACTGGATCACAGCTACTCTAACTTCCGCGATGCATACAAGGCCCTCCCCCGCACTCCCTTCGGCAAAGCTGACCATGTCTCCATTTTGTTCCTCCTGTCCTATAGGCAGAAACTCAAACAGGATGTACCCATGACGAGAACTATTCAACGCTGGTCTGACCAATCGGAATCCACGCTTCAAGATTGTTTTGATCAATCGGACTGGGAATAATAATATTGATTTATACGCTGTTTAGGTGAGTGAGTTTAAAAGGAAGTGCATTGGAGATGTTGTCTCCACTGTGACTATTAAAACCTACCCTAACCAGAAACCGTGTATAGATGGCAGCATTCGCGCAAAACTGAAAGCGTGAACCACCGCATTTATCCATGGCAAGATGACTGGGAATATGGCCGAATACAAACAGTGTAGTTATTCCCTCCGCAAGGCAATCAAACAAGCGAGGACTGCAGCCCAAGGACTGCGGCCCCTCCCTCTCCTTCTCCGTGGCCAACGTGAATAAGACATTTAAACGTGTTAACCCTAGGGAAGGCTGCCGGCCCAGACGGCATCCCCAGTCACGTCCTCAGAGCATGCTTAGACCAGCTAGCTCGTGTGTTTACGGACATATTCAATCTCTCCCTATCCCAGTCTGCTGTCCCCACATTCTTCAAGATGGCCACCATTGTTCCTGTACCCAAGAAGGCAAAGGAAACTGAACTAAATGACTATCGCCCCGTAGAACTCACTTCTGTCATCATGAAGAGCTTTGAGAGACTAGTCAAGGATCATATCACCACCTTACCTGCCACCCTAGACCCACTTCAATTTGCATACCGCCCCAATAGGTCCACAGACGATGCAATCGCTATCACACTGCACACTGCCCTTTCCCATCTGGACAAGAGGAATACCTATGTAAGAATGCTGTTCATTGACGACAGCTCAGCATTCAACACCATAGTACCCTCCAAGCTCATCATTAAGCTTGAGGCCTTAGGTCTCAACCCCGCCCTGTGCAATTGGGTCCTGGACTTCCTGATGGGCCGCCCCCAGGTGGTGAAGGTAGGAAACAACATCTCCACTTCGCTGATCCTCAACACTGGGGCCCCACAAGGGTGCGTGCTCAGCCTCCTCCTGTACTCCCTGTTCACCCATCACTGTGTGGCCATGCACGCCTCCAACTCAATCATCAAGTTTGCAGACAACACAACAGTAGTGGGCTTGATTACCAACAACGACGAGACAGCCTACAGGGAGGAGGTGAGGGCACTCGGAGTGTGGTGTCAGGAAAACAACCTCTCACTCAATGCCAACAAAACAAAGCAGATGATTGTGGACTTCAGGAAACTGCAAAGGGAGCACCCCCCTATCCACATCAACGGGACAGCAGTGGAGACGGTGGAAAGTTTTAAGTTCCTCGGCGTACAGATCACGGACAAACTGAAATGGTCCACCCACACAGACAGTGTGGTGAAGAAGGCACAACAGCGCCTCTTCAACCTCAGGAGGCTGAAGAAATTTGGCTTGCCACCTAAAACCCTCACACATTTTGAAAGATTGTCACGCCTGCTCCCGCTCTTCCCCCCTGGCGCTCGAGGGCACCAGGCTCCCCAGCATTGCCGACTCCTGCCACCATCATTACGTACACCCTCCTTCCCCCCGTCACGCGCATCAGCGTATTATTGGACTCACCTGGACTCAATCAGCTGTTTATTACCTCCCCTATATTTTTCAGTTCCCCATCTCTGTTGCTGCATTGATTGTCGTTTGTCATTGTGTTGACGCTGTTTCTGTATTGCTCTTTGTCTGTTCCTAATTAAATGTAAACTCCCCGTACCTGCTTCTCTTCTCCGGCGTCGGTCCTTACACAGATGCACAATTGAGACCATCCTGTCGGGCCGTATCACCGCCTGATGGAATAAGAATATGTACATATAAATATATGGATGAGCGATGACCGAGCGGCATAGGCAAGATGCAATAGATGGTATGAAATATACATACATATGAGATGAGTAATGCACCGCCCACAACTGCAAGGCTCTCCAGAGGGTGGTGCGGTCTGCACAACGCATCACCGGGGGCAAACTACCTGCCGTCCAGGACACCTACAGCCCCCAATGTCACAGGAAGGCCAAAAAGATCATCAAGGACAACAACCACCCGAGCCACTGCCTGTTCACCCCGCTACCATCCAGAAGGCGAGGTCAGTACAGGTGCATCAAATCTGGGACCGAGAGACTGAAAAACAGCTTCTATCTCAAGGCCATCAGACTGTTAAACAGCCATCACTAACACATACATGCCTACATACAGACTTTAAATCATTGGTCACTTTAATAAATGGATTACTAGTCACTTTAATAATGCCACTTTAATAATGTTTACATATCTTGCATTAATCATCTCATATGTATATACATATTTCATACCATCTATTGCATCATGCCTATGCCGCTCGGTCATCGCTCATCCATATATTTATATGTACATATTCTTATTCCATCCCTTTACTTAGATTTGTGTGTATTAGGTAGTTGTTGTGGAATTGTTAGATTACTTGTTAGATATTACTGCACTGCCGGAACTAGAAGCACAAGCGCTTCGCTACACTCACAATAACATCCGCTAACCATGTGTATATGACAAATTAAATTTGATTTGAATTTGCGGCGCACACCATCTGAATTGTGAAACAAGTTAGAGAGTATAGCAGTGGCTACCAGGGCATTATGTTTGCTGTGTTATCAGGATGAAAAGGCCTAATGGTTTAAGGCTGTTGCGAACGACTTTCAATACTAGAGATGGCACGAGTAGAGACAACAATGGACAGAAGCCAGGAAGGGAAATGTCCTCTGTGAAGTACAGATCAGAGAGTATGAATCGTCCCCACAGACAGGCATTACCACAATCAATACACTGTATGCTGGATCAGAATGGGGGAATTAAAGGAGCAGTCCATTGAGTTGTTTGTTTGTGTGGAGGCTCCCTCCCAGGCCCCTCCACTGTTGACATCAGGGAATTGTTGACACGTTGTTACCACTGGCTATCTTGCTTAAGCTAATTGGTTGTACACAACCACTGCTCGATCAATTAAGCAATCCGCCTCGTTGAATTAAATCTCTGTCATCAACTGTTTTAAACAGCCATACAAATGTTTTTTTATGATAAAGAAAGACAATTCTTTAGTCTTTTTTTGTATTTTTTCCAGGTTCAGATTTGATTTTGATTTTGATTGGTTCAACGCTGCATTCAATTATGCATTTACTGATTGGCTTGATGTGATATTGTTATTACAGTCTTTCAATGTCTGCAGATGTGCAATGAGGCAGCCCGTATGTAAGAAACCTGCCACATGTTGCATTAACAACTGTTTTTCACTGGGACTGTCGAACAGTCCATTGATCCGTTAATGCTTAGTGTGTTTGAAATCGCTTCAGATGCCACCACTATCTTGCCATCAGTACCCTATACCTTAGCTCCTATACCTTAGATTCCCTTTGATCTGATCTCCGTAGACAGATGCACACACAACTGCAAACAGTGGTGTAAAAAGTACTTGATTTTCATACTTGAGTAAAAGTAAAGATAACTTCATAGAAATTGCCTCAAGCAAAAGTCACCCGTTAAAATACTACTTGAGTAAAAGTCTAAAAGTATTTGGTTTTAAATATAATTTAGTATCAAAAGTCAACGTAGTTGCTAAAATATAGTTAAGTATCAAAAGTAAAAGTAAAAAGTACGAATAATAAAAAAAATCCTAATGTTAAGCAAACCAGGCGGTACAATTTTCTTTCCAACACTCAGACATAATTTAAAAACAAAGTCCGCCAGATCAGAAGCAGTAGGGATGACCAAGGATAATGCGTGATTCTGTAGTGGTCTGGGTGTAGCTGGTGCAGAGGAGTCAGGCGCAGAACAGCAGAGATGAGTAACACAAGTACTCAAATAATCCAATAACATGTCGTAATACCGAGCCCACAATAACAGACCGAACATACATAAAACAATCACGCACAAAAACCATGGGGAAAACAGAGGGTTAAATAATGAACATGTAATTGGGGAATTGAAACCAAGTGTGTAAAACAAAGGATCGGCGATGGCTAGAAGGCCGGTGACATCGACCGCCGAGCGCCGCCCGAACAAGGAGAGGGACCGACTTCGGCGGAAGTCGTGCCAGATGATCTCTTGATAAGTGCGTGAATTGGACCATTTTCTGTCCTGCTAAGCATTCAAAATGTAACGAATACTTTTGGATGTCAGGGAAAATTTATGGAGTAAAAAGTACATAATTTTCTTCAGGAATGTAGTAAAGTAAAAGTAGAAGTTGTCAAAAATATAAATAGTAAAGTACAGATACCCCCAAAAAACTACTTAAGTAGTACTTTAAAGTATTTTTACTTAAGTACTTTACACCACTGGCTGCATACACCTGGCACTTAAACTGTCTGAGAGAACCCAGACTGAGGTTCAGGTTACTGAGGTCTTTATAATCCAGTAGCCTGTCTCTCCACATCCCCCTGGGGTCACTTCTCAAGTACTGCTGCTACCTGATTCCTCTAAAGTCCTCCAGCCTCTGGAATCCCCCTGTATTGGCCACCCACTCTCACTCCTCCTTCTAGCTCATGATCTCTTGCCATTTGCTTCGATACAGACGAAGGGTTCTGTCATTGGAGCTGAATAAGTGTCAGACTGGTGTCATTGACATAATGCTTGACTGCTGTAACTACATGCCTTGAACTACCTGTCATTTATCTAGCCTGGAGGAGACTAGTGGGAGTACCTATATGAGGACGCGCTCATTGTTATGGCTGGAATGGAATGAATGGAACGGAGTCAAACATGTCGTTTCCATATGTTTGGTATGTTTAATACCGTTCCATTCCAGCCATTACAATGAGCCCATCCTCCTATAGCTCCTCCCAACAGCCTCCTCTGATCTAGCCTAATAATTTAGCGGAAAATGCGAAATATATTACTGCGAGAATTGCTGCACTGCCCACACACGTTACATGATCTCGCCATCACAACCACAGTCATGTAAAGCCCCCGTCATCAAACTCCCAGAACAAGAGATTACAGAGACATTTGATTCATTGTTTCGATCACTGTACGTTGTGTCGCCTTGGACATTTTAACTGCAGGAATAACCAATAGCTAGCCTGCTTTGTAAGAGAGGGGACATCTATTAGGTTACACATCCTTTGATTGGTTATTAGTAGCTTTTCACACAGAATACACAAAAAAAGACACTCAGTGACTTACTGCTGTGTCATCATCACTTTAATATGAGGCTTCCTACTCTCTCTCTCTTACCCTGAGCTCATGAGCAGAAACCAAGCTCATAGGAAATATTGTTCCTTTTGGTGTCTGAAGTATCTAGGTGTTTCTGTTTTGAGAGCAGACATTTTTTCTTTATTGCAGTTGAGTCATTTTACTCGCTTGAATAGCTTGCGTGCTTGCTAAGCCAGTCTTGGGTCTGGGTTAAAGCAACAAACCAAACCAAGTCAAACTCTGTAGGCCATTGCTGGTCAGCCATAAACTGATGCTTTGTCCACTGAGGAAAAGTAATTTGGGTTCGTCTTTGACAAATAGAGAGCTCTATTCCTGGCCAAGAACATCTGCGGTCACTTAAATTGCTGCTCTGCTCTTGCACAAAACGTAATTAGTGAACTGAAGTTGGTCATTCATAAACACGAGTTTGATCAAGGTCTGGAATACAAATCTGAGAACTGAATTTCTGTTCAATTTCTTTCATTTCAGTTAAACTTAGCTCTACAGTTGTGGCAGTATCTTACATTGGTTATGCTCACAAAGTTGGTTTTGGATTGTTGGTGTTGTCCTCTAGTAAACCTTGATTCTTCGACTACGCCCACATTTTTTTCACTTTTATGGGCCTTGTGAAAACCTAGTGCCCATATCTGTTTTTTTCAGTCAGAGTGACGAGGGAAAGACAGAGCTTTGAGTTGAAACTCAAAGGTAATCAGTATTCAACAACCCAGTGCGACCAGCCAGCAGTGGTAATCACCTACCCCACACGAGGAAGCTGCCAGCTAGGCTATCCGACAAACATCAGGAGGTAATAACAGTTTATAGGGCTAAGGCCTGATTTCCACCCTGGAGTTGGAAGAGAGCTCTACCAGAAACGACTTCTAGACTGGTGCCTTCTTTTACTGGCTGTCAAAGGATTTACACACACTAAACTTCACAAAACGGAAGCACTGCAATAACAGTAGGTCTCAATTTCATTACTCTTTTAGGTTGAAGGTTTTCATTGTCTCCACCTTAAATATATTGAGATGTTTGGAATCTAAATAAAGTCTGATGTGAATATGCCTCCTGTTCATAGGGTCGTGTTCCTGTGTGCACACCGTAGCAAAACACTTTTCAGCAGAAGACAAAAACAACTGTTTCTTTCATATAGTTTTGAGTGTTTTCTTCTGATTAGTGCCTACTGTCACACCTGCTCTCGCTCCCCCTCCTTGGCGCTCGAGGGCGCCAGGCTGTCCATCATTACGCACACCTGTCACCAACGTTACGCGCACAAGCACGTCTTTGGACTCACCTGGACTCCATTACTTTGTTGATTGCCCCTCCTATATCTGTCTGTTCCTCAGTTTGATCCCCTTGTCAGCATAGAGTTGTTTTGTTTCCCCTGTCCAGACGATGTCCATGTTCTGTTTCATGTCCGTTGTTTATTAAATGTTCACTCCCTGTACTTGCTTCTCGTCTCCCAGCGTCTCTCCTTACACCTACTGAACATAGCGCTCCCAGAGGAAGTGCACCCTGGCTCTCTGGCTCCGTCCCAGACTCCTGCTGCTACTGACTGTCATCAACCCCCTACCGTTTACCTTGCCACATGTTTACTAATGCAAATGATACATCGGACTCATGGGACACAGTAAATTCTCACAATTATATAGGACAGAGAGGTTACTCACAGAGTATGAAAATACATAATTTCAATCCCAGACAAAAACTTCCTTTCTCTCAGATATTGTATCCTGAGTTTAACCTCTTCTTGTAATCTATATGTTATTTATTTGAGTAAGTGTAAGGCCAACCAGTTGCCTGTTTCTGTCACTTTCCCTCAGATAAATACCATGATATGGTTTACATATGGTAGGGCATAGTGAATATTTTAATGTTTGTAGACTGGAATTTTGGCAATAATAGGGTGAAACTGACACCATTCACACACTAACTAGTGGGATTTACAGTATGTGTGGTACAGATGTAGGATTTTAATTTGTTCACTCTTTTGTTGCTGAGAATTTTCCTGCACATCAGGAAATGCAAACTTGTAGTATATTCAATGTTTAAAATGACTTTTACAGTTTGTAATTTCCATTTAAAATGGCAGACGTGATTTGCCCAAACAAAAAATGTATCAATCCTTACAAAAAATGTACATTAATTATAATCCACATAATAATTCACAATTCCTCTTGCTGCAGGATTATTTTTCTGCTGTAGCGAACTGTCTCAAATTATGATCTGGGTCAGCTATGGAGGAATGCGCTCAATTCCAGCACATTATAACTGAACCCACTTCTTATAACACATTATAACTGAACCCCGATGCGTGGCCCTTATAACACTAGTTGTGCACAGTTTACAGTGTCTATATCAGTCATTCATGATTTCCAAAAATCCAAGGCACTCCTCAAAATGAATGAAAGTGAAGATGTCTTCATTTTTAATGGGGGGGTATAATATACCAAGACTAAGAGCTGTTCTTATCCACGAAGCAACGTGAAGTGCCTGGATTCAGACCCCTTGTCACGCCCTGACCTGAGATATCTCTGTTTTCTTTATATTTTGGTTAGGTCACGGTGTGACTAGGGTGGATTACGCTAGTTTTTGTATTGTCTAGGGGTTTTGTATTGTCTAGGGGTTTTGTATTGTCTAGGGTTTTTGTATGTCTAGGGTTTTGTATGTTTATGGTGGCCTGATAGGGTTCCCAATCAGAGGAAGCTGTTTATCGTTGTCTCTGATTGGGGATCATATTTAGGTAGCCATTTCCCCTTTGGTGTTTGTGGGTTCTTATTCTATGTTTAGTTGCCTGTCTGCACTATCCATATAGCTTCACGGTTCGTTTTGTTATTTTGTTAGTTTGTTCAGTGTTCATTTGTTAAATAAATAAGAATGTACGCATACCACGCTGCACCTTGGTCCGATCCTTGCGACGAACGTGACACCCCTTCCCCTTTTCCGTTACGTTACAGCCTTATTCTAAAATGTATTAAATAAATGTTATCCTCATCAATCAACACACAATACCCCATAATGACGAAGTGAAAACAGATTTTTATTTTTTTTTGCAAATGTATAATTTAAAAAAATGAGAAAATACCTTATTTACATAGGTATTCATATCCTTTGCTATGAGACTTGAAATTGTGTTTAGGTTCCTCCTGTTATTCAGTTCTGAGATTTTTTTACTATTAGTTAAATATTAACCATTAATATCAAATAAACCAGGTAAATATGTAATTTTTCTATCACAGTGGCCAGACGGAACAGCCCCCTTGGAGTTTTCCAAAAGGCACCTAAAGGACTCTCAGGCCATGAGAAACAAGATTCTCTGGTCTGAGGAAACCAAGATTGAAGTCTTTGGCCTGAATGCCAAGCATCATGTCTGGAGAAAACAAGGCGCCGCTCATCACCTGGCCAATACCATCCCTACTGTGAAGCATGGTGGCGGCAGCATCATCCTGTGGGGATGTTTTTCAGAGGCAGGGATTGGGAGACTAGTCAGGATTCAGGGAACGTGAACGGAGCAAAGTACAGAGAGATCCTTGATGAAAAGCTGTCCCAGAGCGCTCAGGACCTCCAACAGGGGCGTAAGTTCACCTTCCAACAGAACAATGACCCTAAGCACACAGCCAAGACAATGCAGGAGTCACTTCGGGATAAGTCTCTGAATGTCCTTAAGTGACCTAGCCAGAGCCCGGACTTGAACCTGATCGAACGTCTCTGGAGAGATCCAAAAATAGCTGGCCAGCGACGCTCCACATCTAACCTGACAGCTTGAGAGGATCTGCAGAGAAGAATGGGAAAAACTCCCCAAATACAAGTGTGCCAAGCTTGCAGCGTCATACCCAAGAAGACTTGAGGCTGTAATCGCTGCCAAAGGTGCTTCAACAAAGTACTGAGTAAAGGGTACTTCTGTATATGTGATTTCATTTTTTTTTTATATACATTTGCAAACATTTGTTTTGTCATTATGGAGTATTGTGTGTAGATTGATGAGGAAAGATAACAATTTAATCAATTTTAGAATAAGGCTGTAACGTAACAAAATGTGGAAAAGTTAAAGGAGTCTGATTATTTTCAGAATGCGCTATACCACAAACCTCTGAGGTGCCTTATTGCTATTATAAACTGGTTACCAATGTAATTAGAGCATTAAAAATAAATGTCTTGTCATCAAATTAAATTTGTCACATGCGCCAAAAACAATAGCCTTACCGTGAAATGCATACTTAAAAGCCCTTAACCAGCAATGCAGTTCAAGAAAGAATTAAGAAAATATGTACCAAATAAACTACAGTAAAACATTATATTTAGTAATACAATAAAATAATAATAACGGGGCTTTATACAGTGGGTACCGATACCGATTCAATGTGCAGGGGTACAGGTTAGTCAAGGTAATTTGTACATGTAGGTAGGGGTAAAGTGACTGTGCATAGATAAAACAGCAATTAGCAACAGTGTAAAAACAAATGGGGGGGGGAGGGGGGGTAGAAGTTGTCATAACTCTCCTGTGACGATCTGAAGGATCAGGTTACAGTGGGTCCGCTCTACAGCGTGCTCTCTCTCTCGTAGAGGGGGAATGGCATAACTCTCCTGTGACGATCTGAAGGATCAGGTTACAGTGGGTCCGCTCTACAGCGTGCTCTCTCTCTCGTAGAGGGGGAATGGCATGACTCTCCTGTGATGATCAGAAGGATCAGGTTACAGTGGGTCCGCTCTACAGCGTGCTCTCTCTCATAGAGGGGGAGAGCGGGAAGTCGGCTGTTTTATGGTCGGTCATAAAATACGCTGCCCCTATGCTCTGTAGTGTTCGAGATTGGAATGTAAACTGTGGAACACAGGGAGACCCTTGGACATCAAAAGTTTGAATAATTAAACAATATTTCTATTGTTGAGAATGTGGGAGTGGTCCGTGTGTTTCATTTGGTGATCTCATGAAGGACAGGAAACACACATAACTGTATCTCTTAAAGTGTACATTTCCCAGCTGTCAGGTTTACATCTAAATATTGTGAAACATGATTAAACATTAAACTATTTGTGAAAAGATGTAATGTGATGTTAACCTTCTAAATGAGAGTATAGATTTTCATGTAAAGTTTAACTAGTCAGTAGCCACATCTCTGTGAGCCCAGACATCACATTAGGCATCATGGAACCGCCCCTTCTTCCACAGAGTATAAAACCCACTTCCTACAAAATTTACATTAAGTCAGAGAATGCCGGGACGGAGTCCTCGCGTTGGAATGGCTACAATTCTATAGACCATTAGACTATACAGCGTGTAGATGCAGGCCTGGGATGAACAGAGCTGCAGAGAAAGCTACAACCACGAAGGACATTGTGACATCTGGGGAAGTTAACCAGAGACTCTGATGAACTGACTCTCCAGCAGATGGACAGGCGATTCCAACAGAGAAGACAACAATGACATACGGGCGTAAATATATGCATTGCAATTATTCTCGAATGAGCGGCCGTTCATGTGCAAACGATTAGCATTTCAATGAATATAATTATCAACTGTGTGTAGTGAATCCATTTAGTCTTTCACGCTCTTTCTCAGTCCCCACCCCTTTCCTTTGTCTACCAAGCCGTCATATCGGCTTCGTCCACAAGGGACTTTTTCTTTGTATCATGTAGTAACCCAAATATCTACTGTTTGTTTGTTATGTAATTCTCTGTGATTATTTAGTTGGTTAGTAAATAAATAATTAAGCCAATTTGTATATCGCTGATTCATGATTTAGTCTAGGGTTCGTGCAGATATCTGCGACATTCAGCATTGAGAACTGATGAGGTAATAATAATACATTATTGAGAATGACTAATCGATAAGATATGAAATTTCTGAAGAGTTATATTTGGGAAATTGACACTCTATAAACATTTACCCGTGGTGCCCCGACTTCCTAGTTAATTAAAGTTACATGATTAGTTTAATCGTGTAATTAAATTACACATAGAGAATTGATTTGTTAAAATAAGTCTTCACATTCAATGATAGTCACAGACACGACAAAGTCTTATGGCTTGGGGGTAGAAGCTGTTAAGGAGCCTTTTGGTCCAAACTTAGCGCTCCGGTACCTCTTGCCTTGCGGTAGCAGAGAGAACAGTCTATGACTTGGGTGACTGGAGTCTTTGACAATTTTTTGGGCTTTCCTCTGAATGCCTAATACATAGGTCCTGGATGGCAGGAAGCTTGGCCCCAGTGATGTACTGGGCCGTACGCACTACCCTCTGTAGTGCCTTACGGTCAGATTCCGAGCAGTTGCCATACCTGGCAGTGATGCAACCGGTCAGGATAATCTCGATGGTGCAGCTGTAGAACTTTTTGAGTATCTGGTGACACATGCCAAATCTTTTCAGTCTCCAGAGGGGGAAAGGGTGTTGTTGTGCCCTCTTCACGACTGTCTTGGTGTGTTTGGACCATAATAGTTAGTTGGTGATGTGGAAACCAAGGAACTTGAGATTGCGTCATCTGTGGATGTATGGGGCGGTATGCAAATTGAAGTGGGTCTAGGGTATCCGGGATGCTGTTGATGTGAGCCATGACCATTCTTTCAAAGCACTTCATGGCTACCGACATGAGTCCTAAGGGGCGGTAATCATTTAGGCAGGTTACCTTCACTTCCTTCGGCACAGGGACTATGGTGGTCTGCTTGGAACATGTAGGTATTACAGACTCAGTCAGGGAGAGGTTGAAAATGTCAGTGAAGACACTTGCCAGTTGGTCCGCGCATGCATTGAGTGCACGTCCTGGTAATCCATCTGGCCCCGCGGCTTTGTGAATGTTGACCTGTTTAAAGGTCTTGCACACACAGTCGTCCGGAACAGCTGGTGCTCTCATACATGCTGTTGCTTGGCTCGAAGCGAGCATAAAATACATTTAGCTCATCTGGTAGGCTCATGTCACTGGGCAGCTCGCAGCTGGGTTTCCCTTTGTAGTCCGTAATAGTTTTCAAGCCTTGCCACATCCGACGGATGTAGGATTCAATATTATTCCTGTATTGACGCTTTGCTTGTTTGTTGGTTCGTCTGAGGGCGTAGCGGGATTTCATATAAGCGTCTGGATTAGTGTCCTGCTCCTTGAAAGCGGCAGCTCTAGCCTTTAGCTCGATGCGGATGTTGCCTGTAATCCATGGCTTCTGGTTGGGATATGTACTTACGGTCACAGTGGGGATGACGTCGTCGATGCACTTAGGTGGTGTACTCCTCAATGGCATTGGATGAATCCCGCAACATATTCCAGTCTGTGCTAGCAAAACAGTTCTGTAGCGTAGCATCCGCATCATCTGACCACTTCCGTATTGAGTGAGTCACTGGCACTTCCTGCTTTAGTTTTTGCTTGTAAGCAGGAATCAGGAGGATAGAATTATGGTCAGATTTGCCAAATGGAGGGGGAGGGAGAGCTTTGTATGCGTCTCTGTGTGTGGAGTAAAGGTGGTCTCTAGTTTTCACCCCTCTGTTTGCACATGTGATATGCTGGTAGAAATTAGGTAAAAATTGATTTAAGTTTGCCTGCATTAAAGTCCCCGGCCACTATGAGCGCCACTTCTGAATGAGCATTTTCTTGTTTGCTTATGGCCTTATACAGCTGGTTGAGTGTGGTGTTTGTGCCAGCATCGGTTTGTGGTAGTAAATACACGGCTATGAATAATATAGATGGGAACTCTCTTGGTAGATAGTGTGGTCTACATATCAAGGCACAAGGCGAGACCCAAATGCAGACACAGGAGGCAGATGGTTGGAGTCTTATAATGTTTATTCATCCAAAGGGATAGGCAAGAGAATGGTCGTGGACAGACAAAAAGGTCAAAACCAGATCAGAGTCCAGGAAGTACAGAGTGGCAGACAGGCTCATGCTCAAGGCAGGCAGAATGGTCAGGTAAGCGGGTACAAAGTCCAGAAACAGGCAAGGGTCAAAACTGGGAGGACTAGAAAAAGGAGAATGCAAAAAGCAGGAGAACGGGAAAAAACGCTCGTTGACTTTGGAACATACAAGACGAACTGGCACAGAGAGACAGAAAACACAGGGATAAATACACTGGGGAAAATAAGCAACACCTGGAGAGGGTGGAGACAATCAAGGACAGGTTAAACAGATCAGGGCGTGACACTACACCTTATCATAAGGTACTCTACTTCAGGCGAGCAATACCTCGAGACTTCTTTAATGTTAGACATCGCGCACCAGCTGTTATTGGCAAATAGACACACACCCCCACCCCTCATCTTACCAGACGTAGCTTCTCTGTCCTGCCGATGCATGGAAAATCCCTGCCAGCTATATTATCTGTCGCCGTTCAGTCACGACTCAGTGAAACATAAGATATTACAGTTTTTAATGTCCCGTTGGTGTAACGGCTGTTTTCCTCCTCAAGGATCGGACCAAGACGCAGAGTGGAAAGTGTCCATGATTTATTACGAAAAAATAAACTGAACACTACACGAAACAAAATAACAAATAGAAATCCAACCGAAAACAGTCCCGTGTGGCACGAACACTGACACGAAATACAAACACCCACAAACACACACGTGAACCCCGGCTGCCTAAGTATGATTCTCAATCAGGGACAACGATTGACAGCTGCCTCTGATTGAGAATCATACCAGGCCGAACGCACAAAACCCCAACATAGAAAACAACACATACATCGACAACCCACCCAACTCACGCCCTGACCATACTAAATAAATACAAAAACAAGGGAAAACAGGTCAGGAACGTGACAGTTGGTAGGATAGTCTTTCTCGTATAGCATCCATTTTGTTTTCCAATGATTGCTCGTTGGCCAATAGAACAGATGGTAGTGGAGGTTTACTCACTCACCTACGAATTCTTAGCCCGACCTCCACCCCCTAATTCTATGTCTTTTCTTCACGCAAATTATGGGGATTTGGGCCCATTCCCGACAAAGCTGTATAATCCTTTACGTCGGACTTGTTAAAGAAAGAATCTTTGTCCAGTTCGAGGTGAGTAATCGCTGTTCTGATGTCCAGAAGTTATTTTCGGTCATAAGAGACGGCAGCAGCCACATTATGTACAAAATAAGTTTAAAAAAAAGTTACAAACAATGCGGAAAAAACTAAAAAAATAGCACAGTTGGTTCGGAGCCCGTAAAACGGCAGCCACACCCCCCATCCCCCCCACCCCCTGCCCCCGGCGCCATTAAGTCAAACCGTGGTATATGGTCTGATATACCATGGCTTTCAGCCAATCAGCATTCAGAATGCTGCTCTAATTATGTTGGTAACCAGTTTATAGTATACACTATATATACAAAAGTATGTGGACACTGTTGCTGACAGGTATATAAAATTGAGCATACAGCCATGCAATCTCTACAGACAAACATTGGCATTAGAATTACCTTACTGAAGAGCTCAGTGACTTTCAACGTGGCACCGTCATATGATGCCACCTTTCCAACAAGTCAGTTAGTCAAATTTCTGCCCTGCTATAGCTGCGCAGGTCAACTGTAAGTGCTGTGAAGTGGAAAAGTCTAGGAGCAACAACGGCTCAGCCCGAAAGTGTTAGACCACACAAGCTCACAGAACGGGACCTGCGAGTGCTGAAACGCGTAGCGTGTACAAATCGTCTGCCCTCGGTTGCAACACTCACTACAGAGTTCCAAACTGCTTCTGGAAGCAACGTCAGCACAATAACTTTTCGTTAGGCGCTTCATGAAATGGGTTTCCATGGCCAAGCAGCCGCACACAAGCCTCATGTGCAATGTGCAATCACCATGTGCAATGCCAAGCGTCGACTGGAGTGGTGTAAAGCTCGCCGCGTTCTCTGGAGTGATGAATCACGCATCTGGCAGTCCGACGGACAAATCTGGGTTTAGCGAATGCCAGGAGAACGCTACCTGCTTGAATGCATAGTGTCAAATGTAAAGTTTGGTGGAGAAGGAATAATGGTCTGGGACTGTTTTTCATGGTTCGGGCTAGGCCCCTTAGGTCCAGTGAAGGGAAATCTTAATGCTACAGCATACAATGACATTCCATACGATTATGTGCTTCCAACTTTGTGGCAACAGTTTGGGGAAGGCCCTTTCCTTTGTCAGCATGACAATGCCACTGTGCACAAAGCAAGGTCCATACAGAAATGGTTTGTCGAGATCGGTGTGGAAGAACTTGACTGGCTTGCATAGAGCACTGACCTCAAACCCATGGAAAACCTTTGGTATGAATTGGAACGCCGACTGCGAGCCAGGTCTAATCGCCCAACATCAGTGCCTGACGCCACTAATGCTCTTGTGGCTGAATAAAAGCTAGTCCCCGCAGCAATGTTCCAACATTTAGTGGAAAGCCTTCCCAGAAGAGTGGAGGCTGTTATAGCAGCAAAGGCGGGACCAACTCCTTATTAATGCCCATCATTTTGGAATGAGATGTTCAATGAGCAGGTGTTCACATACTTTTGGTTATGTTGTGTACCACGGCTAAGGGCTGTATGCAGGCGATCCGGGTTGTGTCATTGGCTATATTCCACACCCCCTTGGGCATCCAGGACTACCCGGTTCATAAAATAATCAATAAGGCCCGAGGGGGTGTGGTATATGGCCAATATACGGCGGCTGAGGGCTGTTCTTACGTACAACGCAACACCTGGATACAGCCCTTAGCCGTGGTATATTGGCAATATACCACAAACCCCAGAGGTGCCTTATTGCTATTATAAACTGGTTACCAACATAATTAGAGCAGTACAAATAAATGTATTGTCATACCTGTGGTATACGGTGTGATATACCACGACTGTCAGCCAATCAGCATTCAGGGCTCAAACCACCCAGCGTATAATAAAAAAATATTACATACTAGTATATTATGACTGCACCTTCATCATACTGTCTATCTGTATCAGTCTTTGATTCTATTTCACACCTACACAATTAGTAATGACTCTCAGTTTGTTTTGCTGTCTGGCGTTTTCTCAGAGGACAAGGCATGATACCATAGAAGGACATTATTTCATGTTTGTATGCTTTTGGATACAATAAGCAAACAAATTTGTCAGGACAAAGGCCAGTTGGCATGTAAACAGTTGCTTTAATATTTGACTCATCATCTGGTCGTGAAAGAGTATTGTGGTTTTCTCCAGATTTCTCATTTATTAAGATGTTATACGTGCCAATTCTTGCCGTCTCTGCCTGTTTTAGGAAGAAAATGTGGGGAGACAAACGCTGAGAGCGAAATGAACTCCTGCTAGCTTTATTTTCCTCATTGCCCCTCTGGAACAGTTGCGGTCATGTGTTTCAGCAATTGGCATATTTTTGTGGCTATGCACCTCTCACTGTATTAGGTTATTAGATAATATAGCTCCACTCATTACGGTAGTGTCACGATAAAGGATTGGAGAGAGTCAGGGATGACAGCTGTGCTGTGTGAGTCTGTGTGAACCAATGGGGTGACATTGGTTTCAACTTTTCACCCCCTCAGCTGACAACACACACACACACAGGCAGGGAGAAAGGCACGCATGCACACACACTTTGATCTTATTGACTGCTAAATAAAATGTGTAAACATTCCATGCAACCGTCCAAACTTATGAACTAGTTTGTTCACTTTTTTGACCATGGATAGAGATACAGTACATATCGTTTCGATCACCCTTTATATCAAGTGCTAACATACCTAAGGTAGGACTAACAGCCTGCTTGTGCCATGAATGAAAGAGGCCTGTTCTGTTCTGTGTGCTTCACTGTCCAGTGTCCACTGTCACATGAATTGTGTTGTGTGGAAGCCACATCTAAAGCCCAGAGCTGTTTACTCGATTTTCAGGAATCTGAGCACTTAAAGACTTTGTGTTTGGTAAAATGGTCCTTCTACACTGTCTTTGCCTAGTCATTTAGCGCCTAATGCAAGATCAAATTGAATAATGCTCTTACATAGAGTAGACAATGGGCTAAATGAGTGAGATTGCGTTTATTTTTTGACCATAATTGTCCTTTTATACTCTAAATATGTGTTTGTTTGAGTCTGAGACTTCAGGAATCACCATACAAAGTGGTGTAGAAAATGTAGTCTGCCCACTGATAGGATAAGTCACATTGCTAAGTATCAACTGAGGGCATTGCAAACACAAACACAGAGGGATCATCCCAGCTAACAACAAACGTTCTCTTTCAAATCAAATCAAATTTTATTTGTCACATACACATGGTTAGCAGATGTTAATGCGAGTGTAGCGAAATGCTTGTGCTTCTAGTTCCGACAATGCAGTAATAACCAACAAGTAATCTAACCTAACAATTCCACAACTATTACCTTATACACACAAGTGTAAAGGGATAAAGAATATGTACATAAAGATATATGAATGAGTGATGGTACAGAACGGCATAGGCAAGATGCAGTAGATGGTATAGAGTACAGTATATACATATGAGATGAGTAATGTAGGGTATATAAACATAAAGTGGCATAGTTTAAAGTGGCTAGTGATACATGTATTACATAAAGATGTCAAGATGCAGTAGATGATATAGAGTACAGTATATACATATACACATGAGATGAGTAATGTAGGGTATGTAAACATTATATTAAGTGGCATTGTTTAAAGTGGCTAGTGATACATTTTTACATAATTTCCATCAATTCCCATTATTAAAGTGGCTGGAGTTGAGTCAGTATGTTGGCAGCGGCCACTAAATGTTAGTGGTGGCTGTTTAACAGTCTGATGGCCTTGAGATAGAAGCTGTTTTTCAGTCTCTCGGTCCCTGCTTTAATGCACCTGTACTGACCTCGCCTTCTGGATGATAGCGGGGTGAACAGGCAGTGGCTCGGGTGGTTGTTGTCCTTGATGATCTTTATGGCCTTCCTGTGACATCGGGTGGTGTAGGTGTCCTGGAGGGCAGGTAGTTTGCCCCCGGTGATGCGTTGTGCAGACCTCACTACCCTCTGGAGAGCCTTACGGTTGTGGGCGGAGCAGTTGCCGTACCAGGCGGTGATACAGCCCGACAGGATGCTCTCGATTGTGCATCTGTAGAAGTTTGTGAGTGCTTTTGGTGACAAGCCGAATTTCTTCAGCCTCCTGAGGTTGAAGAGGCGCTGCTGCGCCTTCTTCACAACGCTGTCTGTGTGGGTGGACCAATTCAGTTTGTCCGTGATGTGTACACAGAGGAACTTAAAACTTTCCACCTTCTCCACTACTGTCCCGTCGATGTGGATAGGGGGGTGCTCCCTCTGCTGTTTCCTGAAGTCCACAATCATCTCCTTTGTTTTGTTGACGTTGAGTGTGAGGTTATTTTCCTGACACCACACTCCGAGGGCCCTCACCTCCTCCCTGTAGGCCGTCTCGTCGTTGTTGGTAATCAAGCCTACCACTGTAGTGTCGTCCGCAAACTTGATGATTGAGTTGGAGGCGTGCATGGCCACGCAGTCGTGGGTGAACAGGGAGTACAGGAGAGGGCTCAGAACGCACCCTTGTGGGGCCCCAGTGTTGAGGATCAGCGGGGTGGAGATGTTGTTTCCTACCCTCACCACCTGGGGGCGGCCCGTCAGGAAGTCCAGGACCCAGTTGCACAGGGAGGGGTCGAGACCCAGGGTCTCGAGCTTGATGACGAGTTTGGAGGGTACTATGGTGTTAAATGCTGAGCTGTAGTCGATGAACAGCATTCTCACATAGGTATTCCTCTTGTCCAGATGGGTTAGGGCAGTGTGCAGTGTGGTTGCGATTGCGTCGTCTGTGGACCTATTGGGTCGGTAAGCAAATTGGAGTGGGTCTAGGGTGTCAGGTAGGGTGGAGGTGATATGGTCCTTATCTAGTCTCTCAAAGCACTTCATGATGACGGAAGTGAGTGCTACGGGGCGGTAGTTGTTTAGCTCAGTTACCTTAGCTTTCTTGGGAACAGGAACAATGGTGGCCCTCTTGAAGCATGTGGGAACAGCAGACTGGGATAAGGATTGATTGAATATGTCCTTAAATACACCAGCCAGCTGGTCTGCGCATGCTCTGAGGACGCAGCTGGGAATGCCGTCTGGGCCTTGCGAGGGTTAACACGTTTAAATGTTTTACTCACCTCAGCTGCAGTGAAGGAGAGCCCGCAGGTTTTGGTAGCGGGCCGTGTCAGTGGCACTGTATTGTCCTCAAAGCGAGCAAAAAAGTTATTTTGTCTGTCTGGGAGCAAGACATCCTGGTCCGCGACGGGGCTGGTTTTCTTTTTGTAATCCATGATTGACTGTAGACCCTGCCACATACCTCTTGTGTCTGAGCTGTTGAATTGCGACTCTACTTTGTCTCTATACTGGCACTTAGCTTGTTTGATTGCCTTGCGGAGGGAATAGCTACACTGTTTGTGTTCGTTCATGTTTCCGGTCACCTTGCCCTGGTTAAAAGCAGTGGTTCGCACTTTCAGTTTCACGCGAATGCTGCCATCAATCCACGGTTTCTGGTTTGGGAATGTTTTAATCGTTACTGTGGGTACGACATCGTCAATGCACTTTCTAATGAACTCGCTCACCGAATCAGCGTATTCGTCAATGTTGTTGTTGGACGCAATGCGGAACATATCCCAATCCACGTGATCGAAGCAGTCTTGAAGAGTGGAATCAGATTGGTCGGACCAGCGTTGAACAGACCTGAGCGCGGGAGCTTGGTTCTCTTTCGGTCATTAACTAACGTTTTCAAAGAAATGTTCCTGTGATGTGCAAGGAATGTTTCCAAGAAACCAATCTGTTCATGTCAAATAGAACATACCCAGAACATGGTTGCCATGTTCTCAGAATATAAGATATTAATGTTCTAGACACGTTTCATGGGAACGTTGCAAGAACATTCATGTGTTCCGTTTTCTGTGGGTTAGGAGAATATTCCATCGACGTCCCACCAAACATGCATTGAACATGGTTGCCATGTTCTCAGGACACAAGATATAATGTTCTTGACACTTTTCATTGGAATGTTGCAGGAACATTTGTGTCCAAAGAAAAACATATTACACACGTCACGTCTTGAACCACCGTTCCATTTATAGCTGTTTGGAGGTTGGCAAGGGATACTCACACACACAGTGCTTTTAACATTGTGTTTCCAACATACATATTCAACAACATGACTACATTGGGCATGTTCATTTATACAGTAATTATTATTCAACATGTCCTCACCTGGGATTTGAACTCACAACCTGTTGGTTCACTGTATTCTGATCTTTCTGCTACGCCACCATTGTCCGTGTCAGGTATTAGTTCATCTGACTATTCTCATCATTGATTTTATTGACTTTTTTTCAGCAATTGAATGGCTTTCTGTATAGTTGCCTAATGTTTGGGGGGCATATTAACCTGTTTTTAATGATAATCCTGAAAATATATATTTTTTTAACAGAGCTGAGATTTAGTTCAAAGTGCATTCACCTATCAAGTTGTTTCAGATCTACACGTGCCTAGGGAGGAGGATTTATGGTTTCTTCTGGACAGGGCCTGACTATACTGTCCCATAAGCACCAGACCTAGAATATAGTCACTGAGCTCTTCAGTAAGGTAATTCTAATGCCAAGGTTTGTCTGTGGAGATTGCATGGCATGCCCGGGGTTTGAGACCCACTAATGGAGCCACCCTACTCTCACATTCATTTCATTATTGCCGTTTTCAATTGCATTTATCAGACATTTCAATTGTTTATATGGAAAATTCATCAGAACACTTGGAAATATTATTTATGCATGTTTGTCTATTATCATAATGTGTATAGATTTCCCCTCTTTCATGCATTTCTGGAACTTTGTGCCCTTGGGTATGACCTCCAGATGCTTTTTCAGGTTTGATGTGGTGTTTCTGGACGAAGAGATCAGTGCTGCCTTTGCAGAGTTTGCGTTTGACTAAAATGTTGTTCTCTTTCTCCTCGGTGCCATTAATTCAAAAATATTGGGAGCATTTACACAAGGAAAAGGTTAAGAGGGGTAACAACACAGCTGCCATCTTTCTTTGATTTTCAGCTTTATGATAGCCTATTGGAAACGGATTAGCCTACAGCATGAATTCCGTTAGCATGAATTCATGCTGTAGGTTCTAAAACATATATACAACATGCCAGTAAAGATATGCTTCTGAAAGTAATATACGTGTTACTTGAAAAAGTAATTGTAATGATATTAAAAAATTTGAAGAAAATAACTCATTATACTACTCTGTCACTCATGCAAGTAATGTATTACTGTAAGTCATTTTTACCCCCAACACTGGTCCCAAGTGATTATTTAGAAATGTGTCTATTTTACCACATTAAAGGGATACTATGGGTTTTTGCCAGTGAAGCCCTTTATCTACTGAACTCAAGGATAGCATTTTTATGTCTTTGCATTCAGTTTGAAGGTAGTTTTGCCAGCCAATGACTAACTCGCATTTGTACAATTACTAGAAGTCTTTGGTATCTACTATCATGCTAGCAGTCATCATAGACTTCCTGTCATTGCATTAACGCTAGTTAGCAATTGTGCTAACGCTAGTTAGCAATTGTGCTAACGCTAGTTAGCAACATCCTTCAAACTGCACGCAGTGGCATAACAATGTATCTGTGGAAGTAGATAAAGGGCTTCATTGCCAAAATCCCGAAGTATCTCTTTAAAACTTGGAGATGGAACTCTGTGCTGTATATTGTTTTGGTATAACTGGCATCATCATTGCTTAAATGTCAAATGTGAGAAAGAACAGACATGCTACTGTAAATATGCACATTTCTGATATTCTGAGAATATGGCAACAATGTTCTGGGTATGTTTCTATCAGAAGCAACACTACTATCTGGGCCATGTTTTGCCAACAAATTTGAAATCGTACAGATAGAAATGCAATGACGAGAGCTGATGTGATTTCTTATTCCTTATGTTTGTTCTATGTTATATGTGGTGTAGATTTTAAAAAGACGATAGTTCTCTTTGAGATGCTCTGCTATTTAGAATTCTACTGATTCCTACCGATCTTTCAATGAGAAACACATTTAAATTAGATCAGATAGGTGTGTTGTAACTTTTCCAAATAATGACATTAACATACAGCACCAGTCAAAAGTTTGGACACACCTACTCATTCAAGGGTTTTTCTTTATTTTAAAATGTTCTACACTGTGAAATAATAGTGAAGACATCAAAACTATGAAATAACAAATATGGAATCATGTAGTAACCAAAAAAGTGTTAAACAAATCAAAATATATTGACAATTTTAGATTCTTCAAAGTAGCCACCCTTTGCCTTGATGACAGCTTTACACACTCTTTGCATTCTCTCAACCAACCTCGTGGTCTTGATGTCTTCTACAATGTAGAAATAGTAAAAAATAAAGCAAAACCCTTGAATGAGTAGGTTTGTCCAAACTTTTGACTGGTACTGTATATTGCTAAGAATGTGAGAGTAGGGTGACTCCCCAAGTGGGTCTCAAACTAGCACCAATGACGAAAACCCTAACTACTGTCCCAATAACGGATATCTTTAGGTTATGTGCCAGTATCGTTCGGTCCTGTCTAGAAGAAACCCTAACCCCTCCTCCCTACACACATGTGTAGATATGAAACAACTTAGGAGTAAGCAACAGGGTGAGATTTAAAAATCACTTCAAAGTGAAACTGAGCTCTCTACACTCACGAAAAACGCTTAATGATCATAGTGACTCAGGAGTATCGTGAAAACAGGTTAATATGCCCCACCAACATTAGACAACTATACAGAAAGTAAATAAGTCAATTAAATCAATGATAGTCAAATGAACTGATACCTGACACAGACATAGTGGCCTACCTGTAAGATCTGAATGCTGTGAACCAAGAGGCTGTGAGTTAAAATCCCAGGTGAGGACATACTGAATAATAATTACTGTATAAATGAACATGCACCATGTAGTCAAAGTGTGTCAAATATTTAAGTTGAAAACACTGTATGTTAAAAATCGGTGTGTGTGAGTATTTCTAACCTTGCCAACAGACAAAAGTAGCTGTGAATTGATCAGTGGTTCACCAATCAATGCCTTGATGGGCTTGGCAACAGTAAAAATGTGTAATGGAACAATTTTTGGGGGGGTGACGTCCTGACAAGCGATACACAAAAATGTTACTGCCACGTTCCCATTAAACTTTAATATCTCACATTTTGAGAACATGGTAACCATGTTCTGTTTATGTTTGGTGGGACGTTGACGGAATATTCTCCAAACCCTCAGAAAAACTGGACACAAACATGAGGGGAACATTACGGGTAACATTATAAAAACATTCTCTCTCCCTAGAATTGTTGGCTGGGATATGACTGATTCTCAGTCTGTGCTGAAGCTGGGAGCCTAGGATTATTATGAAACACCTTCACAACGTCAAAGGCCCGTTTCTACCTGGCGCTTACATGCGTCCTGTGTCCTGGTCTGTGCACACATTCTGATGACCATGTGTAAACATGACAAACCTTGATCAGATAGAACAATTGTACAGGTTTGTACAACATGGCGCCGACAGAGATGGTCGCCTTGCTTCGCATTCTTAGGAAACTATGCAGTATTTTGTTTTTTTATGTATTATTTCTTACATTGTTACCCCAGGAAATCTTAAGTCTTATTACATACAGCCGGGAAGAACTATTGGATATAAGAGCAACGTCATCTTACCAACATTACAACCAGGAATATGACTTTCCTGAAGCGGATCCTCTGTTTGGACCACCACCCAGGACAATGGATCGGATCCCAGTAGGCGACCCAAAACAACGGCGCCGCAGAAGGGGCAGACGGAGCGGTCTTCTGGTCAGGCTCCGTAGACGGGCACATCGCTCACCGCTCCCAAGTATACTACTCGCCAATGTCTAGTCTCTTGACAACAAGGTAGACAAAATTCGAGCAAGGGTTGCCTTCCAGAGAGACATCAGAGATTGTAACATTCTCTGTTTCATGGCTCACGCCTGGTACTGCAACTGCTCCGCCCACAACCGTAAGGCTCTCCAGAGGGTAGTGAGGTCTGCACAACGCATCACCGGGGGCAAACTACCTGCCCTCCAGGACACCTACACCACCCGATGTCACAGGAAGGACAAAAATATCATCAAGGACTTCAACCACCCGAGCCACTGCCTGTTCACCACGCTATCTTCCAGAAGGCCAGTACAGGTGCATCAAATCTGGGACCGAGAGACTGAAATACAGCTTCTATCTCAAGGCCATCAGGCTGTTAAACAGCCATCACTAACATTGAGTGGCTGCTGCCAACATACTGACTCAAATCTCTAGCCACTTTAATAATTAAATATTGGATGTAATAAATGTATCACTAGTCACTTTAAACAATGCCACTTTATATATGTTTACATACCCTACATTACTCATCTCATATGTATATACTGTACTCTATACCATCTACTGCATCTTACCTATGCCGCACGGCCATCGCTCATCCATATATTTATATGTACATATTCTTATTTATTCCTTTACACTTGTGTGTACAAGGTAGTTGTTGTGAAATTGTTAGATTACTTGTTAGATGTTACTGCACGGTCGGAACTAGAAGCACAAGCGTTTCGCTACACTCGCATTAACATCTGCTAACCATGTGTATGTGACCATTTTTTTGTTGTTGATTTGATTAGATCTTGGAACACGAAAACACCATGCTAATGCAAGGTGAAACCAGGGATAGAGATTCCCTTGATTCACTAAATGTACTTTATGCTGCACAAAAACATATGCTAATTGAATTACTT
The DNA here is from genome assembly GCF_016432855.1 of Salvelinus namaycush. NCBI lineage: Eukaryota > Metazoa > Chordata > Actinopteri > Salmoniformes > Salmonidae > Salvelinus > Salvelinus namaycush. Next base: position 4,326,743 of record NC_052340.1, on the reverse strand, counting down.
GAATAGCAGCATATGTTAAATGTCTTCCAAATTCCAAATCTATCAGCTGGAGAGGCTTGTGGGAGACTCTTGTGACGGCCAGATTCTCAGATGGTGGAATTCATCAAAAAAGTAGCTTCTGAAGCTCTCCTTGTCTGACACACAGGCCAATCACTCACTCACACAGTACAGCACAGCACACCTCAGCAGTTATGTGGACATGAGCACAGATGATGTATTGAAGCAGAAAAAAAGGAAACAAACTACAGCATCTCAATGTGAAGGCAGAAAGTTATTTTAGATCATGTGAGTTTAGAATATTCCAGCAAAAAAATTATTTTCCAGGAAGAAGCTAATATATACTATTTGTGTGGATTTTCATCATTGTGTGGAGAAACTGTTAAATATTCTGTGTGGAAAATATTGTAGATCCGCAATACAAAGTATTTCATGAACTTACTGTGAACTACAGAAAGCTTACATGACTCTTACTTAACTGTAGTATTTCATGTCATGACTGCAGGGTGCATTGGTCATTTCTAAAGCTATCTCTCACGCTCAAGCTAAACCTATGTGATTGTGGTTCTCAACCCCTTGACTTTTGCTCTGGGGTCAAACACACACTGCACTCTGTTCCTATGGGGAGGTTTAATGACCTGAGAGAAAACACTCAACACCAGCCAGTCACCATCGAGCAGTAGAGGAGGAGGAGGATAAGGAAGAAGAGGGCCTTCCTGGTATTGGACGTACTGCCAAATGATCTAAAACAACGTTGGAGGCGGCTTATGGTAGAGAAAGGAACATTAAATTCTCTGGCAACAGCACTGGTGGCCGTTCCTTCAGTCAGCAGGCCAATTGCGCGCTCACTCACTGACAAAACTGCATATTTTAGAGCGGCCTTTTATTGTCCCCAGCACAAGGTGCACCTGTGTAATTATCATGCTGTTTAATCAGCTGCTTGATATGGGGAAATGCTCATTAATAGGGATGTAAACACATGTCTACACAACGTTTGAGAGAAAAAGCTTTTTGTGCATATGGAACATTTCGGGGATCTTTTATTTCAGTCCATGAAACATGGGACCAACACTTAACTGTTGCGTTTATATTTTTGTTCGGTATATTTGATACAGCAGATGTGATTGAATGCCATTATAGATGAGCCAGACTAGCCAGAGAAGAAGAGAAGTTCCATTTCTGTAGTTGCTGGTGAACATGACACACATTGACTATTGTCTTTGGCCTCAGCCACGTCCATTTGCATTTCGGATCTCGGATCAAAAGTGAGGGAACACCGGAGTCCCTCTTGCAGAGCCTCAAAGAGCCCTGCTTTTAGCTGAAGGCCTGAATAGGTATTTGGAGAGTACTGGAGTGACCCTCGGGAGCTCATTTGATTGGTTGAAATGGGGGAGCAGGGGAGATCGCTCAGCCCCTGACAGAAGCCGTGTGTCGTCCAATGCCATCAGTACACACCGCTGCTTAATAATGGATGTTGTTTTCTGAAACACCAAACGTCTCTCTGCTGATCTGAGGCACATTAGGAGCCTTTTAGTGCAGACCGCATTACTGACTCCCTGGATGCATCCACCTGAGTGTTTGTGTGCGCGCGTGCAAGTGCATGTACGCGTGTGTGTGTGTTTTTGCTGTTTCATGGAACATACATTAGAGCACTCTGGCCGTGTCAGCGTCTGTTTACATTCCAGACAGTGTTCTTCTCTCTGGCCGTACTGTGCAGTTGCCATTAGCCGACTGTAACTCTGTTCGGACAGTGTGCAAATGTACAAGATCATATCACGATTATGTGTTGTATGGCGCCTCCTTATAGAGCTGGATTATTGGGTGAGGTCATTTAAATCTTAGCATCTTTCATAAAGAAGCACATTAAATAAATACACAGTGGACAGTACATTATTTTAATCTATCTTTGCAGTAGCTCTTTATTATAGCTACTGTATGCTTTGGAGATTCAGGCTGCATCACATCCGGCTGTGATTGGGAGCCCCATAGGGCGGCGCACAATTGGCCCAGCATCGTCCGGGTTTGGCCCGGGGTAGGCCGTCATTGTAAATAAGAATTTGTTCTTGCCTAGTTAAACAAAGGTTAAATAAAAAAAGAAAATAACAATTTGAAGGATGGGACACCATTTAGCTAATCTAAGATGCTCTAAAGCATAAAATGTTCAACCCTTATAAGTCTATTAACAAACCCATGCGTCACTCTAAGTATCATAATAAAAAAATCCCCATCAAAATCTGTCAGTTTAAGCTAGAGATATCAGGCTGCATCTCAATCCACCGCCTCCGCCTATGGCTTCCGCATCTGCGGTGGAAGGTGGCCAAGCTACAGGCGTGTTTGTCAGTCCATGAGACATGCCGAAAACCGGTCTTCTTACGAAAACGTCTGTAGGGTCCTAACACAATGGTGTTCTCCGTTTTGCTCTACGACCCCCACAAGTGTCAAGGGACTCGTCTAAATGTAACCCATACAAAAACGAATGGAAGTGTGGAGGTAGGTTTGTGGCAACAAAAATAAGGGGTTAAATATGTGTAAAAAAACGACAATATTTCCTGAGATTTCTTATATCTCTTAGATATAGGACAGGCACTTCAAAGTCTTATTCATGTATTTTTTGGGCCATTTATGAACGTGATATTCAATGCGTTTCTAAGGGCTATAGTAGTAAGGCTCAATATTCTATATATATATATTTTTTTAGATAAAAAAATAGTTTGATACCCAAAGGAGTCCTAGAATTCACAGTTAAATAGCCAAATGATCCATGGTATGACTATCTTAAAATAATGATATATGTTAACTTAGTCCCCCCCTTAGACTTTTAGATTAAGAGTACCTTCAAACTGTGAAATTGATGATGACAAGAAATAGTCTTGTTAGTTCAGAATTGCTACAGATAACCTGAAGCACATTGGGAAAAAGCTCCTGCATTCTCTTGTCAGCCTGCCTGCATGTAAATCATTTGAAGTTTCTTCTCTTCTTCCATTGTTATGGGCTGTGTCCCAAATGGCAACCCTTTTCCCTATATAGTGCACTACATTTGACAGGGGCCCGTAGGGTGCCTTGGGACGCAGCCAGGGTGTTCCAGAGCTCCATTGAGCCTCTGCCCAGACCAGCCAAGGGCACCGACTGGCAGACATTACACAGACAGGCTTATTGAGAAGTACTTGGCTGGGGCTCATCCAGTTTTCCCCTCAGGCCTGGTTTCTAGAGGTGTGTCACTGTTAACATGTATTTTATTGTACATTTTTTAGGACTGCATTGAATCACGACCGTCTAGTATTTGCGGGACACATTTTCCTAAACAATGTATCCAGTATTTGTTTCGCGTTGCTCAGAGATGGTGTTGAGATGGTTCTGTGATTATTGTGAGTACAGTAAAGTTCCTCCTTGTTTCATTCAGTCCTTTACCTAATAGTGTTATTCTGCCAAAGAGACCCACTTTCAGTCCAACTAATGTTATTACTGAAGTGAATTCTTTAGAACAACCCTTACATTGCCGACGACTTGCAGGACTAGCACACTGAGATGAAATAAACACTAGTTTTAACGTCACCATGATGTACCAATTCATTGCTCTGATTCGACACATACTTTTTAGCAGGGAACAGCTCGAGGTAAAATTAGCTCCAAAACAAAGGTGATTTTGTTTTATCTCCACATCAAGGCTTTTTTTCACTGCGTGGATATCGAATGCCTTTAAAACAGGGATCATTAACTAGATTCACGGGAGGATTTTTTCTTGAGCGGATGGTCAGGGGGCCGGAACATAATTACAAATCATTAGTCAACTGCAAATTGATAGCAAGAAGTCCAAACAGATATTATATTTTGCTAAAACATAATCATTTCAAACCTTGCTTACATTTGTATACAATGTATTACGTGTGGGAATACTTGGGAATAGTTTTCCAAAATTAAAATCACTTGGAGCTGATTTCCTGGTGTTTTTACAATCTTTTATGTCCAACAATTGTTTTGTTTTTTTTAAGTAAAAAAAAAAAAAAAAAAAGATCGGATCACCTGCTGGGGAACCCTGCTTTAAAATATTACTCATGGGGGCCTTCTGTGTCCCACAGGGTGAACGGTATCTTCTCTGGCACACTCAACCCCTTGTATAGTACTGTGTACTACCTGGCATTGATTCACGCCACTTTCAAGGTACACCAAAAAAGGAGAGAGCCGCTCTTGAATACTTCATCATGTTGGCTCGGCCTGCATGGGCATATTGCTTCCAGAGGTGGCTATCTTTAGATCTGCCACTGAGAGAGAGAGAGAGAGAGTTCCAGCATACATTTCATACTTCAGAAGGCATGTCATGGGATTTGCTAACTTATAAATCATTGGACTGTAACGGTATGTTGACTGGCCCCCAGAGTAGGCATTAGACGACGGCCCAGGGGAAAGGATTTGGTTCATGGTGACCAGGCAGCCGCCGTTTGCTTTTGGCATGGGAATGTGCCTATTGCAGCTGCCCATGTCAGTACTATCTCTCAGCATGTAAAGTTTCACCTGAATCACAGCCTCTTCCGGGACTAGCTAGCTACTGTAGCTAACTAAGCACAGTGAAGTTGGAGTTAGCCTTTCTAATGCTAGCTGGCTAACAGCTAACTCAGCAGGAGCCATGGCAGGTCTGATGAGTTGGAGCTCAGCCATAACGCTAGCATTGACATATAAAAATTGCTCTGATGTCTTTGACCCTTTGTGTCTCCCTGTTTTGTTTGTATTTTTTAGGGTTTCTTGTTGGAATTTATTCTGTAGCCACTGTGTATTGGTTTACTCATGGTCCAAGGCCAAGGGATTTGCCTGTTAGCCATGCCTTATTCAGGCAGGGTCCACATTATTGTTGAACACATCATTTAACACATTTGTTCCAACTTGTTGGAATTTAATGCAAAGTACAGACATTTACAGAACTACCGCCATTGCAATAATTGTTCAACATGGTATTTCAGTTTTGGACATTAAAAGTAGCATGTTATACGGTACTGCATATGTATCAAAGGGAACCCAGTCGTCCCACTGGTGAAATGTGGGTCGTTATTCTTCACATCAGTGCTAATGATATACAGTATGTATGTGTTTTTTAGTTCTCGGTTGTGTATAGCAGGGTTTCTCAAACTCAGTCCTGGGGCCCTAGCACTACACAGCTGATTCAAATAATCCAAGCTTGATGATGAGTTGGTTATTCGAATCAGCTGTGTAGGGCTAGGGCAAAAACCAAAACGTGCACCCAGGGGGGGCATAGGACCGAGTTTGGGAAACCCTAGTCTGTAGCTAGTAGTGAGACATGTTTTTCAATTGCTCTTCTGATAAGAAGTGCTGTCACCCTGCTGTTGCTATTCAAAACCTAGCAGGAAGTTGTAAATAAAATGCTCTGGGGTGAAGTTTCCACTAGGTACAGATCAAGGATCAACTTCCCCTCCCCAATCCTACATTTAACCATTGGTGGGAAAAATCCTACATTTATTTAACAGCAGTGTCTAGGGGGTAACTACACTCTGCTCTTAATAAAAACAGACTCCCAAAAGAGGATATTGAAAGTTAATGAGCCGGGCAATAATTAGGGGACGGCCAAGTCCTGGTGTCCTAGTGTCTGATGCTTCATAGTGGGCTTCTTCTCATTCGCTCTGAAGCACGCACGGTCTAGTCACAAAGCATATTTGATGATAAGACTTTTAACATGTTCTGTGTGTGCAGACGTGCTTGACTGCAAATTGTATTGCCTGTGTAGCGTAACTTCTGAGGATCAGTGTTTTTGACGGATAACAGGGCATTTGATGGATCTGATGATATAAGGGGAACTCTTTCTTTGGTGCCTGTTAGAACAGACAGAGGGTAAAGCAGCAGAACTCATTTGATTGATGAGCTCTTGACAAGGCTCTCATATTTACGTCTTTGGGAACGCCTCAGAGAGAGATTCCTCTCTTAAGGATTTTAAGACCTCTAGTAAGGCAACAGGGGGAACTAGTGGTACACAACATAGCAAGGCGGCAACACATGACAACACAACATGGTAGCAACACAACATGGCCGCAGCACAAAACATTATTGGGCACAGACAACAGCACAAAGGGCAAGAAGGTAGAGACAACAATACATCACGCAAAGCAGCCACATCTGTCAGTAAGAGTGTCCATGATTGAGTCTTTGAAAAAAGAGATTGAGATAAAACTGTCCAGTTTGAGTGTTGGTCGCAGCTCGTTCCAGTCGCTAGCTGCAGAGAACTGAAAAGACGAACAACTCAGGGATGTGTGTGTTTTGGGGACCTTGAACAGAATGTGACTGGCAGAACGGGTGTTGTATGTGGAGGATGAGGGCTGCAGTAGATATCTCAGATATGGGGGAGTGAGGCCTAAGAGGGTTTTATAAATAAGCATCAACCAGTGGGTCTTGCGACAGGTATACCGAGATGACCAGTTTACAGAGGAGTATATAGTGCAGTGATGTGTCCTATAAGGAGCATTGGTGGCAAATCGGATGGCCGAATGGTAAAGAACATCTAGCCGCTCGAGAGCACCCTTACCTTTACCTGTTAGTTTGGCAGCTGGGATGAAAGGAGCGATTACGATAGAGGAAACGAAGTCTAGATTTAACTTTAGCCTGCAGCTTTGATATGTGCTGAGAGAGGGACAGTGTACCGTCTAGCCATACTCCCAAGTACTTGTATGAGGTGACTACCTCAAGCTGTAAATCCTCAGAGGTAGTAATCACACCTGTGGGGAGATGGGCATTCTTCTTACCAAACCACATGACCTTTGTTTTGGAAGTGTTCAAAACAAGGTTAAGGGCAGAGAAAGCATGTTGGACACTAAGAAAGCTTTGTTGTAGAGCGTTTAACACAAAATCTGGGGAGAGGCCAGCTGAGTATAAGACTGTATCATCTGCATGTAAATGGATGAGAGTGCTTCCTACTACCTGAGCTATGTTGTTGATGTAAATTGAGAAGAGCGTGGGGCCTGGGATCGAGCCTTGGGGTACTCCCTTGGTGACAGGCAATGGCTGAGACAGCAGATTTTCTGACTTTATACCCTGCACTCTTTGAGAGAGGTAGTTAGAAAACCAGGTCAAAGACCCCTCAGAGACACCAATACTCCTTAGCCGGCCCACGAGAATGGAATGGTCTATCGTATCAAAAGCTATGGCAAAGTCAATAAAAAAAGAGCACAACATTGCTTAGAGTCAAGGGCAATGGTGACATCATTGAGGACCTTTAAGGTTGCAGTGACACATCCATAACCTGAGTGGGAACCAGATTGCATACCAGAGAGAATACTATAGACATCAAGAAAGCCAGTCAGTTGATTATTGACACGTTTTTCCAACACTTTTGATAAACAGGGAAAAGTAGAAATAGGCCTAATAACAGTTAGGGTCAGCTTGATCTCCCCCTATAAATAAAGGACGCACCGTGGCTGCCTTCCAAGCAATTGGAACCTCCCCCAGAGAGGAGAGACAGGTTAAAAAGGTCAGAGATAGGCTTGGCGATGATAGGGGCTGCAACCTTAAAGAAGAAAGGGTCTAAACCATCTGACCCAGATGTTGTTTTGGTGTCAAGTTAAAGGAGCTCCTTTAGCACCTCGGACTCATTGACCGCCTGCAGTGAGAAACTTTGTAGCGGGGCAGGGGAAAAAAGAGGGAGGATCATCGGGGCTAGTTGCATTAGAAGGGGTAGGAGATGTTGGAAGGCCAAGAATGCATGGCTGAGTCAAATAGGAATCCTGACTTAATGAAGTGGTGATTAAAGAGCTCAGCCATGTGCTTCTTGTCAGTAACAACCACATCATCAACATTAAGGGACATGGGCAGCTGTGAGGAGGGTTTATATGGCGTTGTTATTCTTAGAGGTGACAGAGATGTCATTATGAACAATGAGTGGTGTTTATAAGTATGTATGGAAACATATATCGTGCAGTGAGCAGATTCTATAACAAACATGCATGGGGAAAATTATAAGTATGCATTGAATAGCTGCTTTCTACCCTCCTGGATTGTAAACTGTACTGTTCATCCGAGCTAATCATTTTAGCTTTGTGAAAAGTCAATTTACAGAAAACCATGTTAGAGCCCACTATAAATAAATAAAAAAATGATTTATTTTTAGTGGGAAGAATCCACAGCTGATATCGAAAAATTATAAAGAAGATTTAGATTTGGCCCTAATCTTGTTTAGAACAGATTAATCTAGCGAGTCAGACTTTATAGCTACAAACTATTCAGAGACACACTCGCCTGACTGTGAGATCAAGAGTAGATTAAATACATTGTAGGCATTATTTATGTACGTTATGTAAACAAACTTTGTTTCCGGGTTGATTGGTGAGGACATGCTTCATTTAGGGGTGGAGGGTGGTTGTTGGTTGGGGGTCTGAGCACAGATGTAAATCCACTGACCCACCCTCCCCTCACAGGGATTTGTGCCCCTCCATAGCCCCCCAAGCCAGACGACAGGGATGAGCAGTCTTGTCCGGAGCGCTCCCTTCACCGTCACCCAGAGGGGTGGAGATGTCAAAGAACCAGACGGTGCTTTGATCTCAGGTCTCTCAGTTCGGAAAGCACATGGACAGCCTCCATAATGATTTCGTTAAAATCATCAGTAGCAACATTAATTGAATCCCAAAGATGACTGCTGAGACTCTGAATGTATGTAATTAACAATGAAGGTCGTCAGCTAGTGTGGTTGAAACCCAGATATCCTGTCGAGGTCCAGTGGTTGAAGCGGATGAGGTGGGGAGATAAAGTATATGAAAAGATAAGAAGTGGTGTGTGTGTGTGAGTGCCCCACACCTGCTTCCCATCTCTCCAGCAGCTGCTGGCTTGGCCTAAAGCCAGGCTAGCTAGACCGACAGACAGAGGGAGGGAGGCAGGTAGGGCACAGTGTGCCAAGTGTCCCTCCATCCATCGCTTTGAGTCAAAACACATTCCAGTCTTTGAAAAGCCAGTGCCGTATCTCATCTACCTGTCTGGAGACTTCTGTTTTTCTGGGCTGCAGGTTAGGGGGGAAAAAAGGAAAGCTTTATAGTATGCGAAATTTCTAAAATATTACTCAGAATGCATCATCTGATGCGTGATTGTGCAATTAATCTGATTACTAGATCAAATGGCGAAATGAGTATGCAGTTTAAGTATGTATTCGGACATGGTCAGTGAGTGTGCACCAGCGTGTGTGTTGTTTGTGTGGTTGTTTGTGCGCGTGTTTGCGTAGCAGCTGGTGGGCTGATTGGGTTCAGATGGGCGAGAGACAGAGAGAGACAGAGAGAGAGAGAGATTTTTGAGGTTGGTTTTCACATTAAATGCACCATGCATTATGTCGGTTGAATGCTGTAACAACACAGAATAAAACAATTAATCAAAGTCCCATGATGGTAGTGACTGCCCATTACTGCTTATCACTTATTAACCCTCATTTATTCACATTACTTTACTTGAATAAAATATGTTGTTGTATATATTTGTTTTATTTGTCTTCAAAGTCATCATCTCATCTCTATAGAGCTGCTGCCTATGCTGTCTGACAAAATCACTATTTTGTAGTTCTTCAAAGTAAATAAGGTATACTTTTATGACTACTGAATACCAGCTATAAATAACTTGGATCACTTAGTTTCCCAAACTTGGTCCTGGGCACGATTAGTTTTTTGCCCTAGCACTACACAGCTGATTCAAATAACCAACTCATCATCAAGCTATGATTATTTGAATCAGCTGTGTAGTGCTGGGGTAAAAACCAAAACATGCACCCAGAGGGGGCCCCAGGACTGAGTTTGGGAAACCCTGACCGTGATCATGTATTTTCAGGTAGAGTTACTGTACCTCATGAAGCAACAGCTGCTCTCTATATCACCTCACGATTGCACACTCTTCTCTCTTCCGTAGCAGGTGTAAAATAAACACAGACCGGACAAGTGATGCGCAATGGATTATGGTCATTGTAGTTAATTACCACGTTTTATGCGCTACACTATGTTGAATATTGGCCTGTTGGAAACTACAACTCCCTACTATATCGCACAGTTCAGGTTGGATCTGACTTATCTCTAGAGAACTGTGCGATGTGCACATTGAGCTCACAGAAAAAAAACGAACCAAATGGAATTTAAATAATTGAAAGTATGTCCTCAATTAGTTGTTTAAAACTTCTTATGGCTGGGGGCAGTATTGAGTAGCTTGGATGAATAAGGTGCCCAGAGTAAACTGCCTGCTACTCAGGCCCAGAAGCTAAGATATGCACATTAGAAAACACTCTGAAGTTTCTAAAACTGTTTGAATGATGTCTGTGAGTATAACAGAACTCATATGGCAGGCAAAAACCTGAGACAAAATCCAACCAGGAAGTGGGAAATCTGAGGTTTGTAGGTTTGTCTATCCAATATACAGTGTCTATGGGGTCATATTGCACTTCCTAAGGCTTCCACTAGATGCCAACAGTCTTTAGAACCTTGTTTGATGCTTCTACTGTGAAGGATGAGGGAATGAGAGCTGATTGAGTCATGGGTCTGGCAGAGTGCCACGAGCTCACTCAGGCACGCCCCCGTGAGAGGTAGCTGCGTTCCTTTTCATTTCTAAAGACAAAGGAATTCTCCGGTTGAAACATTATTGAAGATTTATGTTAAAAACATCCTAAAGATTGATTCTATACATCGTTTGACATGTTTCTACGAACTGTAATGGAATTTTTTTACTTTTCGTCTGGCCTGCGCGTCATGAATTTGGATTTTTGAACTAAACGCGAGATATTTGGACATAAATTATGGACTTTATCGAACAAAACAAACATTTATTGTGGAACTGGGATTCCTGGGAGTGCATTCTGATGAAGATCATCAAAGTTTATAATGCTATTTCTGACTTCTGTTGACTCCACAACATGGCGGGTACCTGTATGGCTTGTTTTTGTGTCTAAGCGCCATACTCAGATTATTGCATGGTGTGCTTTTTCCGTAAAGTTTTTTTGAAATCTGACACAGCGGTTGCATTAAGGAGAAGTTTATCTAAAGTTCCATGTAAAACACTTGTATCTTTTATCAATGTTTATTATGAGTATTTCTGTAAATTGATGTGGCTCTCTGCAAAATCACCGGATGTTTTGGAGGCAAAACATTACTGAACATAACGCGCCAATGTAAACTAAGATTTTTGGATATAAATATGAACTTTATCGAACAAAACATACATGTATTGTGTAACATGAAGTCCTATGAGTGTCATCTGATGAAGAACAAAGGTTAGTGATTAATTTTATCTCTATTTCTGCTTTTTGTGACTCCTCTCTTTGGCTGGAAAAATGGCTGTGTTTTTCTGTGACTAGGTACTGACCTAACATAATCAGATGGTGTGCTTTCGCCGTAAAGCCTTTTTGAAATCGGACACTGTGGTGGGATTAACAACAAGTTTATCTTTAAAATGGTGTCAAATACTTGTATGTTTGAGGAATTTCAATTATGAGATTTCTGTTGTTTGAATTTGGCGCCCTGCACTTTCACTGGCTGTTGTCAAGTCGATCCCGTTAACGGGATCTCAGCCGTAAGAAGTTCAAAACCGAAAAATAACCTATATTTCTGGTTAATTGCTCAGCACTAGGTGTTTGCAGGCAGGAGTTATGTCTACAAAGACATCAAAGTCTGGTGTGCAGGTATACAAAATGTTTGATATAATATGTCCTGAAAAAGAGAGCTCTCCCTTTACATGTCTTTGAAAGGAGAAACAATAATGAAGAATTAACCTGAAAATGCTTGTCTGTGTTGTCTGGTGTAATTACGCCATGCTTTGTTGGCAAGCCCACGGATCTCACATGATTGAGCATGGACAGCTGGAACACTTCCATGCAAGGTGGGGACACCTTCGGTCCTCACTTGAACTAACAACAGTGACTTCCTTGTTAGTGAACTGTAAGGAAACTCCTTTAAAATCTCTTGTCTTCTGTCAGAGAGCATGTCAACACCTAGACATAATCAGAGTTGTTGCCAGACGTGTGTCTCAGACTCGTTTGTGCTAATTAGACTCAATTATGATGTTCAAGGTGGTTGATTCTTAGGTATGCTGGCAACTGTCTCCAGCCAAAGTCTGACTGTGGCCAACAATGCTGTGTTTGAAACCACGTTTTTTTCTTCAAAAACATTCATGAAACATTTTTAAAAAGACATTCTTCATGTGTCCAGTCTAATCTACTAGGTAATCACATTCTAAAAACCTTCAAAGCGTTATGTCACAATGATGAAAGTATGTTTTCAACACCTGATATCAAGCATTTTGTTTATTTGCGAGATAATGCTATACCATGTGATTATTATCTACCATGTTAGGTAAGATAATGCCTGCATTCACAAAGCCTTTATAAGGGCAACATGAGGTTTTAAAGTATCTCTTCTGCACGTGAAGGTACTCACCTCACATGTGCACAATGTGGGGACAAGGGGAACGGCTCCGCTCACATTCTGGCCTCCCGAACATCAGTAACTTGTTATAAATCTCAGTACAGAGACCAATGTCAATCCCCCCACACAGTGCTTGTCTTGGGCAGGAGCTTACCGGAGCTGAGTACCGGCACTTAAAATGTTCTACTGCTTGAGTTCCTGTTCCTCTTATAGAATATTAGCTCCTGCACCTTAATATAAACAGTACCGGCAGCCACACTGAGTACCAGCACCTATTTCAGTCCAAGTCAAGCACTGGACACACACATGCACGCACACACACACACACACACATACACACAAAGTGTTAAACAAATCAAAATATATTTATCATGATTCACGCAGTCTCCTCTGAAAAGTTGATGTTGAGATGTGTCCATTATTTGAATCTGAGGTGCAGTTAACTCTAATGAACTTATCCTCTGCAGCAGAGGTAACTCTGTGTCTTCCATTCCTGTGGCGGTCCCTGTGGCGGTCCTCACGAGACCCAGTTTCATCATAGCGCTTGATGGTTTTTGCGACTGCACTTGAAGAAACTTTCAAAGTTCTTGACATTTTCCGGATATGACTGACCTTCATGTGTTAAAGTAATGATGGACTGTCGTTTCTCTTTGCTTATTTGAGCTGTTCTTGCCATAATATGGACTTGGTCTTTCACCAAATAGTGATATCTTCTGTATACCACCCCTAGCATGTCACAACACAACTGATTGGCTCAAACGCATTAAGAAGGAAAGAAATTCCACAAATTAACTTTTAACAAGGCACACCTGTTAATTGAAATGCATTCCAGGTGACTACCTCATGAAGGTGGCTGAGAGAATGCCAAGTGTGCAAAGCTGTCATCAAGGCAAAGGGTGGATAAGTCATCAGTGCGCAACAGAACATGGTACTGTCTACACTCGGTTTGTTGTTTATATTAAAAAAAGTTCATTAAAAGCGATTTTAATCAGAACTAAAGTTTTGTAGTTAAGGATTCTACGACGCGGTTAGCCTTTACGGCTAGGACTGCAAGTTTGTGTAAAAATGTTTCGTGTGGATTCCGTGAGTGCTAGCTGGCTGTACTACAGACACCTGTCATCGTCGTGGGGAAGACTCATTGTTATCTGTTCGTAAAACAACTGGTTGCAGTAAAGAGCCAACCTGGATACTAAGGAGATCCTGAGGGAAATCGACGAGTACCAACAGCTTTACGCTATGGAGGAACAACATACTACATCATGGAAAGATCCAACTACCTCACAAAATAACTTTAACCCAACAAAAAAAGGAAAAACCGATTCATCTACAGACATGGACGATTTACTTACCGTTGAAGTAGAGGCTAGTGCTGTGGCTGGAATCCATGTATCACTGGAAAAGTTGTGTGAGGAGGTAGCAGGCCTGAGGGGGAGTTTGGAGTTTAGCCAGAGTGAAATTCTCACGCTCCAAGGAGAAAACAAGGCACTCACAGCCAAGGTAAAAATCCACGATTCCAACATGGATTGTCTACTCAGGGAAAACAGGGTGAGGAAGGAGTCAATATCATACACATCAACCTACTCAGATTTACTACACACATAATATCTTGTCTCAATGTTCTAACATCAAACAGGCAAACAGGCAAGGGAATGAAACAAATATTGCTAGAACCTATTTCTTGAATTCTAAATATCAGTAATTTGAAAGCTCTATTTTGACCGTCATAGTACCCCTGATGGTAGTAACTTTACAAGCACTAATTATGGTCAATTTAGACTGAGAATAGTATCTAGTTATGGTAAGGGGATAAATATTTATAGCCAGTTATAATTGTAACGTTTTAGCAGATTATAAAAAAGTCTTTACATGGCTAAAAGAAAAGGAATATAACATATATTGTTTACAGGAAACTCACTCTACATCCTTAGATGAAGTTGCGTGGAAATAGGAATGGGGTGGTGAAATAATTTTCTGTCATGGACAAAGGAACTCAAAAGGTATGATGATATTACTTAACATACATTTCGATCTGAGTGTGCAAATAGTCAGGAATGATTCGCAAGGAAGGTGGATCCCTTTGAATATGAAAGTGGACGAAAAAGAGATTTGGCTCATTAATCAATATGGTCCAAATCAGGATGATCCATACTTCTTCGAAAACATTTATAGCAATTTATTGAACTTACAGGCAACAAAATGATCAAATCATTATGGTAGGAGACTATAACACAGTGTTAAGTACCTCAATGGACCGTAAAGGTAATCACTCTACAAACTATCATCACCGTGCCCTTAAGGAAATCACAAATATCATGGACACATTAGAAATAGTGGATATTTGGAGACGAAAAAACCCTGACCTAGAAAGTCTTGACTACTTTCTTGTCTCTTTACATGGAGGAGACTTAATCAAGCTAGTCGTCTTGACTATTTTCTTGTCTCTTTACTTGGAGGAGACTTAATCAAGCTAGTCGTCTTGACTACTTTCTTGTCTCTTTACATGGAGGAGACTTAATCAAGCTGGTCGTCTTGACTACTTTCTTGTCTCTTTCTCTCTTACATGGAAGAAACTTAATCAATAATGTAAAACCTAGTGTACAATATTACGTATTGGACTTTTATTTTTTATATAACTTTTATTACCCTGCAGTTTACCTATAAAATGGGCAGATAGTGAAGTAGACATACTTGGTATTCATATCACAAAAGATATAAATATGCTCTCCACAATGAATTTCAATCGAAAACTTGTAAAAATAGACAAGATCCTGCAACCATGGAGAGGTAAATACCTGTCTATTTGTGGAAAAATTGCCCTGATTAACTCCTTTGTCATAACATATCTCAGTTTACTCACTTACTTATGGCACTGACTACTCCTGATGATTTGTTTTTCAAATCATATGAGCAAAAAATATTCAGCTTTATCTGGGACGCTAAACCAGACAAAATAAAACGTGCCTATCTATATAATGCATTTGAATTGGGTGGGTTGAGATTATTAAATATAAAAGCACTAAACCTCTCTCTAAAATCTTCACTTATTCAAAAGTTTTACTTGAACCCTAAATGGTTCTCAAGTAGATTACTAAGAAAAGCTCATCCATTGTTTAAAAATCATTTTTGCCTTTGTGCAGATTGCAATGTCTCATTTTCGATTAATTGAAAATGATACTTTTTAAAAAAGTATCTCTCTTTTTCAAACAAGCATTGCAGAGCTGGCTACAATTTCAATTTCATCCCCCTGAAAAGATAGAACAAATATTACAACAAATATTATGGCTGAACTCAAATGTGCTGGTTGATAAAATACCTGTATTTGTGGGAAAGATGTTTGAAAAGGGTATTTTGTTCTTAAATGATATTGTAAATTGGAACGGTAGAATTATGTTCTTCATGGAGTTATCAGAATTGTACGGGAAGATCTGCTCAATCCAAGAGTACAACCAATTGATTACAGCATTACCCCAAAAATGGAGGAGGCAGGTGGCAGCGGGAGGAGGTAGGGAACTGGTCAGTCTGCCCAATATAAAGGATCAAAACTGGCAGAGGAATAAAAATAGCATACAGTGGGGCAAAAAAGTATTTAGTCAGCCACCAATTATACTGATAATAAAGTTCAAACAGGTGCCATTAATACAGGTAACGAGTGGAGGACAGAGGAGCCTCTTAAAGAAGAAGTTACAGGTCTGTGAGAGCCAGAAATCTTGATTGTTAGTAGGTGACCAAATACTTATTTTCCACCATAATTTGCAAATAAATTCATTAAAAATCCTACAATGTGATTTTCTGGATTTTTTTTTTCTTCCTTTTGTCTGTCATAGTTGAAGTGTACCTATGATGAAAATTACAGGCCTCTCTCATCTTTTTAAGTGGGAGAACTTGCACAATTGGTGGCTGACTAAATACTTTTTTGCCCCACTGTAAATAGGAACGTATACCAGTTTATTTTGAGGACCAGGATGTTGACAACTGTGCCATACAGATTGCAAAATAGTTGGGAAGAGATTTTTGATGTACCGATTCCATCTGTATGAGTAGATCTGTATGAGTTGATATATAAAATAACGCAAGATTCAAGACTTCGTGCATTTCAGCTAAAATTATTATATAGAATTCTTGCCACCAACAAAATGTTGAATATTTGGGGCATAAAATCATCGAAGCTCTGCAGATTTTGTTGTGAGGATACAGAATCAATAGACCATTTATTTTGGTATTGCCCTCAGGTAGCCTGTTTCTGGTTTTAGGTTCAGGAATGGGTGAAAATGCATAGCATTGATCTAAAATTGACCTTAGAAATAGTACTGTCACGTTTTTTGGCCTGGTGGTAGATCTGTCAACGTGCCCTTGAGCATTGCATTGAGCCTGGATGCTTCTGTGTGTCGCTCTGAATAGGAGTCTGTTGGATGACTGGTATGATGTAGTTGTTGAGCGGCTTCACTGCAAGTATATTGTATGTTTCGGATATTCAATTTTTAAAAAATCTAGAAAAAAGGAAAACTGAAAAATGTCAATAGTAGGATGGATTTTTTGACGATGTCCTCAGCAATTGTTTTCTGTGCTAGCTAGCTAACGTTACATCTAGAAAAATTGAAATAAAATGTTCATATTTCATTTTTTTTTATGTAAAAAGTGGCTACTTTGAAGAATCTCAAATATATTTTGATTTGTTTAACACTTTTTTAGTTAATACATGATTTCAAATGTGTTATTTCATAGTTTTGATGTCTTCACTATTATTCTACAATGTTGAAAATTCTAAAAATAAAGAAAAACCCTGGAATGAGTATAAGTGTCCAAACTTTTGACTGGTATTGTATATAGAGAGGATAGCTTTAGAATTGGAGCATGATGACTGTAAACATGACCCCTTCAGAGTGAGTCAGCATTGGCCTGTTGTTCCGTTGCTAATGCACAGGAAATATTTTTGTGGGGATACCTAATTGGATCACTGTACTAAGACTACATCCTTCTTCCTCCATTAGCCTCTGGTGGGTCCAGAGAAGCGTGTGTGTGTGTGTATGTTCGTAGGACAGGACGGTGTTGAGATCAAAAGTGCTCAGTGAGTGTTAATGTGCCCTCAATGTGAACTCTCACCTATTAAAGTGAAAATGAAGATACGCACACATACACACAGTGCATGTACGTAGACCATGCATCCAATAAGTCCCCCCCCCCCCACAAACACACACCCACACACTCTGTCCACATAAAAAAAAACACAAGATTGACTTGCCACATTTCTTTCTCTTAACTCACAGCATGCTACTGAAAGTGACTAATTAACGCTGCATCTTGGCGGAAAAGTCTAAACGCACAGCAAGGGGTCATTACCAATCTCGATTTTTTTTGTATTCTGTGTTATTTTATTAGGATCCCCATTAGCTGTTGTGAAAGCAACAGGTACTCTTCCTGGGGTCCACACAAAATATGAAACTTGACGTAATACAGAACATTAATAGACAATAATAGCTCAAGGACAGAACTACATCAATTTAAAAAAGGCACATGCAGCCTACATATCAATACATACACACAAACTATCTAGGTCAAATAGGGGAGAGGCGTTGTGCCGTGAGGTGTTGCTTTATCTGTTTTTTAAAACCAGGTTTGCTGTTCATTTGAGCAGTATGAGATGGGAGTTCCATGCAATAATGGCTCTATATAATACTGTACACTTTTTTGAAGACCCCTGATGGCATGTCTGGTGGGGTAAGTGTGTGTGTCAGAGCTGTCTGTGTGTGAGTTAACTATGCAAACAATTTGGAATCTTCAACATGAATGTTTCTTATAAAACAAAGAAGAAAAATTCTAAATTCAAACTGGCAATGCTTTTCTTTCATTACTAGTTATTTTTATGCATGAGCACGATGGCTCACTGTCCGTTGTTGGCATTTCCTTTCTTACTAAGAAACTTTTCAATACACTTTCAAAACTTTCCAAAACAACAAAACAGAGCTCTCCCTCATTTCGTGTTCAACCGGAAGTGAAGTGTACTAGATTACGCTATAGGAAGGAGTCTGCTTTCATATTGTGTGTAAAGTTCATAATGTGTGTAAAGTGCATAATGGGTGTAAAGCGCATAATGGCCCTTCTGGCCTGTGTGTCCTCATACGATGCCTCACGCTGTGAGACGCTTGGAGGGGAAAACCGCTCATTCCTCTGTGAGAGAGCCGAACACTGGCTCACTATGCTGTCTGTAAATTGAGTCTTTCTTCCCTCCTGAACAGTGACACACTGGAATGCAGCACATTAATATGACCATGGGTGGGCTTCCAGAATTCCTGTCATAGACTATTTATTCTTTGACCATTATGAGCTTTTCATTGCTTCTTTTCAGCTCCCACCACGTCAGGCCAGGCAGATGTGTGTGTGTGTGTGTGTGTGTGTGTGTGTGTGTGTGTGTGTGTGTGTGTGTGTGTGTGTGTGCGTGTGTGTGTGTGCGCATACATTCTTTAAAGTTGTGATATTACAAAAACAAAGAAGTTACTGCAAACAACTAACACTGTTTTTTCCCGTCTGACATCATTGCACATGTGCTAGAAGACAGTGGTGGGGTGGCCATCGGCGCAGTTTCCCCCTACTACGGTTTCCATCGTTAATGTTGGCACAGAAATGATTACTAAAGTATGATCAAAGCTACAAACTTTCACGTCATTGTGCAAAGTGGCTTTAAACGTGACTGATTCTGCAGTCTGCCAGCAATGTAATTGATCTCAAACTCTGTCTCTACAGCAGCCTGGGCCAAGGTGGAGGTGAACATGGAGGACAGAGTGGAGGTGTTCCTTGGGGACACGGCCCAGATCACCTGCATGTTCACGGTCTCAGACAACCACGATGATGTCATTATCCAGTGGTACATGGTGAGTAGTCCCACACACAAATGCATACACATGGACAGACGCGCACACACACACGTTAGCCTGGTTGCCAAATCTAACTGTGTTAGCAGTTGGCTAAAGGACCAACAGATCTGACAACCAGGCTAACACATTCCTTCCATCTCAGATCCCCGTTTCACAAATGAACACATGCTCTCTTAGCTCTCTGGGCTGAGTCCTAACTTGAGATCCATCTGTACATTTATGCGACAGCTAACATTGATGTAAATGGGAGATTTTACACGGGCACAAAGATTTACTTTATGCCCATGGATCTCAAGCATACGCCCCTCTGTCTCTGCCCTGTTTTCCAATTGACAATTAAATTCAACCTTCGATCGTAGATCACGAAGACAAACATCCGCTCGAGGATCTACTACGGAGACAAGAACATACAGGTAGTCGACCTTGACGGGCAGTTCACAGACAAGATCAGTCTGAACGGGATGGGGAAGAGCAGCGAGGTGGCGCTGACCATCAGGGACGTGGCGCTGGAGGATGAGCTAGAGTTCATCTGCCAAGTCAACGGAATGGCAGCGGGTAACATGGAGGGACGCACCATGCTCAAGGTGTTCGGTAAGAGTGTAATGCACCTATTGCTATGACCAGTTTCCTGGACCCAGGTTTAGCCTAGTCCTGGACTATCCTAGCTATCGCTCCCTATGTGATGTCATCCATTGTTCCTCTCTAGCGTCACCTGATCGTCCAAACATTGAGGGGGTGCACTCTGGGATCTCTGTCAGCAATACGAACCCATCTAAGGTAAAAACAAACAAACAAACACATTGTTAGCGATAGCTATGGTCAGTGAGGACTTCAGGGTATAGCATGTGGATAAGGTAAGGGCTTGTAACTTTGAGGACTTGTAGCACTAACCATTTAGAGAAATTAAAATTAGGATGGTTTTATTGTATAAAATATTTCAAATTAAGCTTTTTATCCCCAAAATCGAGGAGAAAAGGGTTTACACACTGACCGTGTCATGTCATCTTTCACCATAGATAGGGAGCTGTGAGGCTAAGAATGGCTACCCCAGGCCTAACATCACTTGGTACCGTGACCAGAGCCCACTGCAGAACACACCAGGCGGTGAGTGCGACAGAGGCTTTGACCACAGTGTCCATAGACACCCTCTGACATTAGTGTCTACGCTAGGTGAAACAGAGTTGATAAAACAGCTAGCTATTCCACATCTTCTTCACGCACTTCCTGCTTTTTGTGTGGGCAACGTGACAATAATAAACACATTTAGAATGTAGTAAACATGCCTCGGATCTCACAAGGAACAAACATATTTTTTCTGTTGTCAAATATGAAAATCAGATTGACTTCAGTCAAGAATTTGACAGTGAACTTAAAGAACAAAGATCCGCGATTACTATGACACAGATCATGCCTGTTGGAAAAACAGATGTCTGTTTCATGTGCCTGAACATGAGATGCGGCTGTGGATTTGAGCTGAAAATATTCATTTAGAAAAACTGCATTTAAAAATAGAAAGTAAAAGGAAGCGATAGTAAACCACCCCATGTATTCAACCTGGCCATTGGGCACACATCAACATCTACACTTCTACAGCAACTCAAGTATCTCTGTTTTCCATATGTGCTGCAGGTCTCACAGAGGTCAGTGTGATGACCCTGGTCACTAAGGAGTCCAGTGGTCTGTACACTGTCCAGAGTGAACTTTACCTGAATGTGGTCAAGGAAGACAAGGATTCGTTCTTCTACTGCGAAGTCAGCTACCTCGTCCCTGGTGGAACCAAGATGACGGAGACCAACAAGATCAACATCACTGTCCACTGTGAGTCTACTCTGCACCCTCTTAATGTGTCCCCCCACATATGGAGACAGTAGGAAACTATACACAGTCACAGACTTACACAAGTACATTGCCATCTCAAATCGTGTTCAGTCTCAACAAGAAGTATGAATCATAAATGCAAGCAACTATGCTACAGGGTAACGTTTTTACTTTCTGACTGTTTGTGCTGTCGCCACGTGTTTCTGTCCAGTTGTGAAGTCTCTCTTGTTTTGTGCCAAACTTGATATGGCCACACTTGCCGCTTTCCAGGTCATCTTTGTTAACAAGAACTAGGTCTTACATCTTGCTGACTTGCCTGGATAAATAAAGGTTAAATAAAAGAAAAATCTCTTCAGATCCAACCACTTCTCTTGATGTGTGGGTGGAGTCACCAAAGGGGCGTGTCAAAGAAGGGGACACAGTTGAGGTTCATTGCCGTGCCAACGGGAATCCTCAGCCACACTTTACATTCATGCACAATATGGTAAGAAACCCATGCTTACTCCTAGTCCCATGTAAAAATAAAACAATTCTGTGTCTCCAACCATAAACAGAACTATACACATTTATTCATGCGTTTACTGTAAGTGATGAATGAATGTCTGTGTTCATACACAACACTGTTGATGTGTGTTATAAATGCCACTCCCTCTCTGTAGCAAGAGCTGAAATCTGAGCTGAACGTATTGGTCCTGAAAGACGTGATGCGTCTAAGCAACGGCAACATCACGTGTACAGCACTGGACCTGGACACATATGAAGAAACCGTAGGGCACACAGAGCTCTTCGTTGACTGTGAGTGAGACGTTCCTCTGGTACAATTTCTGGGACATTAGTCATTATTAGTAGCCCCAAAAGTTGTGACATGACCAGGATAGACTTAGGACCCTCGTTATAGTCTATGACTAGGGCCTAGAGTTATTCCCTGGCTCCGGAAAAACTCCTGGCCTAGTTATTGCAGTAGTAGTGAAATGTAGTGTAATGTAGTGCAGTGGTTCTCAAACTGGTGGTCCCGCGAATGTGAAACTGCATGGGAACAATGTATACCATTGCCCCTTCGATCCGGTTGCTAACATTGGACTACTGTATATAGAGTAGTGTAGCAGTGTTCTTAACAGTGCATGTTGTGTGTCTATAGATCTGGACCCGGCTGTATTGATTCCCAAAGACACCCACGTCATGGCCCGGGGAGAGGAGCTGATGGCCACCTGCAATGCCCTGTCCTCCCTGCCCACACACACTGAATGGTTCAAGGTAAATTACAGTACCTCAAAATTACAATGTGTGTGTGTGTGTAGAATGTGTGTTTTAGAGTGTGTGTGTATGCGTGTGTCTCTCTTCACTTTCCGTGTTCTGCCATGAGGTGTTGTTTTATCTGTTTTTGAAGTTTGATTTTCCTGCTCGCTTGAGTTACTTGGTGTGGAAGAGAGTTCCATGTGGTCATGTACAGTAGTGGTGCGCGTTTCTCAGAGTCTGTTCTGGACTTGGGGACTGTGAAGAGACCCCTGGTGGCATGTCTTGTGGGGTATGTATGGATGTCTGAGCTGTGTATTGGCTGCCTTCAACATGGCAACATCTTTCACAAAGACAAGTAGTGATGCGGTTAATTTGCCTGTTTTTCTTCGAGGCACTTGACCATATAAGAGCAGAGCAGCTCTTTATCGCGGACAGACCTCTCCCCATCTAGCTGCCGTTGCATCAATATGTTTTGAACCTCCCAGTTTACAATCTAGGGTTACACCAAGCAGGTTTAGTTTCCTCAATTTGCTCAATTGCCACATTATTCATTACAAGATTTAGATTAGGTTAAGAGTTTAGCTAGTGTTTGGTCCCAAATACAATTCTTTTAGTTTTTGATATATTTAGGACTAGCTTATTACTTGCCACCTGTTCTAGATCTGACTGCAGCTCTTTGTTCAGTGTTGCAGTGATTTTACTTACTGTGGTAGCTGTCGTGTATAATGTTAAGTCATTAGCGTACATAGACACACAAGCTTTACTCAATACCAGTGGTAGGACATTAGTAAAAATAAAAAGAAAGGTAAGAGGCCAAGACAGCTACCTTGACATATGCCAAACTCTACCTGGTTTACGTTACAGAGGCTTCCATTAAATAACTCCCGCGGTGTTCTGTGAGATAAGTAACTCTCGATCCACAATAAGGCAGAGGATGTAAATCCATAACACGTGTTTTTTTTCAGCAGCAGACTATGATCGATCATTTCTAACAAAACAGCTCCCACAGCCCCCTGATATCTGTCTCGACTATGTCTTTCGAATCTCAGAAAGGTTCTTTAAGAGGTGTGGCTGCTTGATTTATATTGTTTCCCTCATAGACGTGTGTGTGTGTGTTTAGAAAGGAGAAAAAGTTGCAGAGGGCCACACACTGACCCTGAAGGACGCTGTGTTTGACATGGCGGGGACGTATGTGTGTGTGGTGAAGGTCCCTTCACTGGAAGGACTGGAGACCAGAGGCTCTTTACATGTCCACGTACAGGGTGAGCCCACACACACACACACACACACACACACACACACACACACACACACACACACACACACACACACACACACACACACACACACACACACACACACACACACACACACACACACACACACACACACACACACACACACACACACACACACAAACTAACCCTCCATCCCCCTCTTCCATGCAGGACCCCCAGAGATCATGGAGTCAGCAGACACAGTCCTGGAGGAGGTCACAGAGAAGTTCCTCAACCTGAGCTGCCACGCTAGAGGATACCCAACCCCTGTCATCACCTGGAGCTCCTCTGACGAATCACAGGTAAGCAGACAGACCGACAGACAGTCAGACCAGCAGGAAAAGAGGGCGGCTCTGGGTCAGCTCATACAGACAATGTTTAGACTGGCTTTGGAAGGAAAGAGGGACAATGGTGTGGTTTTTTCCCCCTTTTGATCTATTTACACACAGATCTGTTCCGATCCTGGCTACCTGGGTCATTTCCTGTAACAACGTTAATAGACAAAGCAACTCATATTCAACATTCCTTTCTGAACCGATTTATCTGCATTTGTTTGTTCCAAATGGCCACCTTTTCCCATTGTAGTGCACTACTTTTGACCCGGACCCATAGGGCTCTGGGCAAAAGTAGTGCACTTTATCCCGAATAGGATGCCATTTGGGACATAGACAATGTTTTGGTTTCTGGTCTTACCTGTGCTTTATTTCCCTGTGTGTGCTAGATCCTGAAGGAGGTGTCCCACAGACAGACAGAGGACGGGGTTCTCAGTGTGGTGAGCGTCAAGGTGACCTCTGACATCACAGCCAACTGCAACGCCTCCAACGTCCATGGCACAGACTCCTTCCCCTTCAGCATCAAAGCCAGTAAGTTGTCTCTCCACTGTCTTATTTGTCATGTCTTGTATATTTTATGCCAACATGTCCGGTTTGACTGTTAAGAGAAAATGAGCAGGCAGAATATACGAACAACCAAATGATTTAATTCATGGAAACATGGACAGAAAACTTGAACCTGAGCCTCAAATCATCTTTAGTAAAGCTGCTAGAGGGGTTGGGTTAAATGCGGAAGACACATTTCAGTTGAATGCATTCAGTTGTACAACCGACTAGGAATCGCCCTTTCCCTTTCCTCGTTTTCCTTTAACTGTCAGTGTGCTAACAGGAGAGTGTCACTCTCCCTTTGCCTGTTTTCAGTTGTCCAAACGACCTCGTCAGATCCCAGTACTACAGGTAAGCGTACCACTCTTTTAGGGTATAACACTCACTGTCATCGCGTCGTCTTTATTGCGGTCATGCTGCACCTTCCAGAAGATCGCGATGTCATATCAATGGGACGCTTAGAATTTGGCAAGCGTTGGGAGATCTGATCACCTGTGCAGCGTGACTGCAATAAAGACGACCGTGCTATCGCAACAAGGAACTTCATTCATCAGTCACCTTTTTTTCTCACAATTTTGTTGTTGAGCTAGATGGTCTAGATTAGCTGTTTCTGTGTGAGTCAGGCAGGGGGAAAAAAGGAAAGAAAATGAAAAAATGCGACGGGTGCTTTTTGAATCAGAATTCAAAAAGGTCTCTGTGGGTGTATTAAGGTTTATACTGATGAGGACGGTCATGGTTGAGAAACCTTTTATTGACTAACTGGTGGGCGAGAGCTGCTTATTTTCCATGTGTTGATCAGTCATATAATACGAACCCATCCTGATGTGTTCTTTGATAACTGTCATAATTAGATGTTAGATTAAATTGAATCTTTATGGGCCGGCTTTCCGGACACAGATAGATTGACTAGTCCTGACCTGGACTAAAAAGCAATTTCAATGGAGATTCTGGGCTGTCATTGAGCACGCTTTTAAGTCCAGGATTAGGCTCAATTTGGATCCAGGAAACCAGCCATAGAACTCTTACTGCACGGTCATCCTATTTCGGACTATGTTCACTAAATGGTTGCATATCGCCCTATTGCATAAAGATCTGTCTTGTTCGCACACAGATCAGGAGCAAGGCTGAAACTGTAGCTGTGTGTTGATGGTTAAAGTGCACTCAACATAGTCTTCTGACTCCCATTACCTCATTGGACCGCTCACGTCACGCCAGGAAATCATTGCCTCCGTCCCTCTGAGGGAAAATCCTGTTTGTTGTTGTTTTATTGATGACAAAATATGATTAAATAGCCAGCGCTGCCGCTCCTGGAAATCATTAGGGCATTTTTTGGTTGGTGCAGACTGCAAAGCCGTTCCTGGTTCCTGTCTCCTGCCTATCTGTGTTTGTAACAAAGGCGATAAGTGATTAGGGCCATGCTAAGTAGACAAGGCGGTTGTTTCACAGTTGTTAACAGTGTTAGGTTGCCATAGAGCTGCTGTATTATCGTGATAACTGTGTCCGTGTGGTTTGTCCAGTAACGACAGTAACCCCAGTAACTCCTCCGAAGAGAGTCAAGAAAGGTTTGTGACTTCTGGTCCTGGGTCTTGATGCTGCCACCCACCTAGCACGCTTAGAAGGCTGCCCTGCCCACACCTCGCTCCACCCAGCTCACACTGCCTAGACTGAACCCCCAGCCACCACCATCACCCTCCACGCTCTCTCTTTCTCTCCACAGCACCCTCATTCTCTATGCAGGGGAGGGCTTTGTACTCTCTACTCAGGAGGCAACACTTGTGACATGGAATAATTGATAATTTAATAGGATCTCTCTGTTTGTGACTTTGTAATACTGTCTGAAAAAGTACAGTATTACACAACTTTATCTATGTGGAGAGATACTTATAAATTATCAAGTGGAAAAATATAATTAGATGAAATCTGGAATTAGTTTATTTTTTATTTTTATATTCATACTTTGTTAGTTACAATGTCACAATGTTATCATTTTAATATGTTCACTGAATGATGCTTCATGAATCATCAGAAACATAACCTCCAAAATGTTTTTGTTAAACCAGGCTGAAAAGTTCCATTTGCATCTGGAGCATTTTGAGTACAAACTCCTCCTGTGAGAAGGGAGTGGTATCACCCATTCTGTACCTTGATGGAAATGGATCCATCCATCTAAATCTGCATCCTTCCTCCAGGGGAGGTCCATCCCCAAGTGCACCCATCCACCTCTTTACCTTCCCTCGCTCTTTCTCTCTCCCTTTGTCCTGCTGCCTCCTACTGTAGTTCTGGTTGGTATTCTCTGACAGAGAAACCAAGCAGCACAACTCTGGAAAGTGTTTGTTCTGACTGATCTTTAGTCCTCAGTAAAGAACTTCTTCCATGATGAACAACCTATTCAGAGACTGCACGCCTGTTCATCATTACCACCACCTGTGCATGCTGTTGTCTCTGAATGATACAAGCGACACTCCTGAATGACATGGACACGCACGCAAGCACGTGTGTGTGTATACACACACACAAAAAAAATATGAAACTCCTTAAGAGGACGATGTTATCACGAAGCAATTACCGGACAGGAAATGACCTGTGGTTCTGCCACTTTATTCTTTGTCCCACCAGAGGGCAGCGGTGTGATCATCGCTGTCATCATCATCTGTATTCTCCTGCTGGCTATCCTTGGCAGTGTGCTGTACTTCCTGTACAAGAAGGGCAAGATCCCATGTGGGCGTTCGGGCAAGCAGGATCTGTAAGTGTGTATTCCACAATTTTATTTTAGGTTTGCAAAATTCCAGAAGCATTCTCAAAATTCCCAGGTTTTCCAGGAATCCTCCACCCAGAATTGCTGGAAGAGCTGTGCATTTTTAGGGAAGGTTTTTGTAATTTTGCAACCATATTTTGGAATCATGACCCCTTATCAGATAGCTTAATTTGTTGGATATGCCTTAGAGGATACCTCTAAAATAGCGCATTGTCATTTTTTTTTCCTTCTTCATGATTTTACCTGATGTGTCATTATCATTTCTATCAGATACCGTTTTCACACTATTGTGCTGACCCGAACCGTACTGTGCTGGCTCAGAGTTTCTTGTCCTTTTTAGTATCGCAACTATGTTGGAGGCATAAACAGCCCAGCTCGGGTTGTCTTGGCTTAGTAGTGTATAAAGGGTATTTATTACATTGGTCATGCTGGTGTCTCTGCGCTCTCTCTCTCTAGTACCAAACCAAATAAGGACAGCACTATGGTGGAGATGAATAATGACAACACGGAGGAGGCCGTGCTTTTAGGTGTCAACGGAGACAAGAAGCCCCCTAGTGACCAGGTAACTATGGACACTGGCTATTTTTTTTTAACCTTCCTTATAAATTGTACAACCACTCATCCAAATGATAGTTAAAATTGTATCTTTTAGTATCTGAACTTTAGTGGTTAATACAATGCAATGTTGTGTTGAAGATGTTGAATGTTCCTTACCAGCTGTCCTATGATACAACCTTTAACACATTTACACATTGTTTCGATTCTGTGTGTGTTCTGTGTGTGTCCGTCCTCTGGAGTAAAGGGTGATAAGTACATGGACGTGCAGAAGTGAGTGTGGCTGTGTGAAGGGGCGACTCCTGCAGCTGCTCCCAGTCCAGTTCACTCTCTCAGGGTGGGATGGATCCTTTGATGCCTTTTGGCCTACAACTCCCTGGACAACCCATCTGATATGTGCTGCAGTTCTCTAACCTGATTCCCAGATTCTTAGTTCTTTAGCATTATGTTCAGTCATGTTTAGCATTTGCATAACATAGAACATGCAGATCTAGGATCAGCCTAGCAATTTTTATGAATGGGCTTCTTCTATGCACCCATAAGACCCAGTTAGAGCACAAAATAAGGATGGTTTTATATATATATATATATATACACACCTTAATCCAAATGCCAACTCAGGCAACCAATCACTGAAGATCAGCCTGGAACTGCTCTTTATGAAGTGTACATATATATTATATCCTGTATATATTTCTTTATTTAAAATAACCAAAGAAAAACCTTTTAAAAAGACATGGCTAGTTTTGGTGCTTTTTTTGTTGGTCCAGGGCGTTAAGGCGCGTTCCTCTGCAGCATAGTGGAGGAACGTGAACTAACGCCCTGGACCAGAGCTAGCTTTACTCTAGAGGTCCACCTGCTGTTGTTCTGCACGTGATTGCCTGCCTTCACTTCCTACTTTGCTAAAGTCTGTACACTGAAACCATGGGGCCATGGGTGCCTAATGACAGGCTTACCTACCATGTCTACATGTATATAGCCTGCTTCATCTACCCATGTAAACCAACATCCAACCTTTAGAGCTATGTTCTTAAAGTGGACTCCAGTATTGGTCGTGACATCACATATCATTTAGCAAATTCCGTTTGAGTTTAGTCTTTTATTATTATTATTATTTTTTTTTACTTACCCCTGAAACTAACCGTACGCTTGTTTTTGGCTTTGTGAATGAACACGTAAGGCCTTATATCCTCCTCTTATCTTATGAGAGATGGGCCCTGTTTGAATATATCCTTCCTGCTTTCCTTCATTGGAGTAATCGCTGAGCTGACGTGACTTGGATAGGTGAAGGCCTATCCAAATCAGGTCAAATCAGTGATTTATTAATGGAAGAAAGAATATGTAGTGAAATATCCAGGATTGGGTTCTTTTGTACTACGAGCCAATAGCAGAGCTCCGATGAAGCCAAAGTGTTATTGGTTACTTTTTCTTCCATAAACTGCTGTCTAGTTCTTGTACTGTTTGTAAATAAGAGGTTAGAATCACGCTGATATGTTTGCAGTTCGTAAACATCTGTCTGCCTTATACATTCAGCCTCATTCTACAAGTCACAGCTAGCAGAATAGCTTACATTCGTTCACACTTGTTTTATCATTCTTTGTGAAAATATCCAGTGCACTGATTTTCTTTAGTTTGTTAAGATAATTTTTTGTCATGTTTTGTTTGTTTTGAATGTGGATATCTGGTTTAAGTTGGGTGAAGGAGTGTTTGCGTGTGTAATGCGAGTGAAACGTTAGCTAGTTTTTGATGAAAGGTAAAATGGCTCTTTGACCTAGGGGAGAGTGGGGTAAATTGAGCCAAAGGTGTAAGTTTAGCCACCCTTGTTTCCAGGAAACCATACATAAAACTAATAATTTGACCAAAATGGGAAGAGGTCATAATTTCAGGGAGTCTGTGAAGGAAGAAACCACATGTAAAAAGTGGTAAGCAAGTTAGGTCCAAAAAAACGTATATTCACCAAGTCAAATGCATTTGTGTTAGCGGGTTCATGATGCTTGTATCTAAACCAAAGTAGATCATTTTAAGATTGTTATATATAACACACACACACACATCAGTTGGGGTCTCTATAAGCTTCAATATGAGGTCGTAAACCTAGCATGAGGGCTAATATCGTCAAAATGTTTGCTTTGGGGTAAGTTGAGCCAATGGCAAGTTGAGCAAATGTAAGTGTGTTTCTTCCCAGGCGTAATGCCAGACATTATCGCTGGGATATGGGTTAACAGGACCTGGCCTGTTAAGTGTTTAAAAAAATTAAGTGGTGTTAAAAGATGCTTCAAATTATTTAAAAGAAAAAAACTATTGTGATCGTGTTGAATTGTGTTCGGGAAATAAAGTCAGACATGTTTTTAAGAGAAGTAGCAGTAATATTTCATTCAGTACAGAAATGTGTAGTCGGCTTAACTTACGCCATACGTACGTTGTGCCAAGAGACCACTTTCTTTGGACAAGCTGTTCTCAAAACTAATGTTTACATTAGTATTATTTCCAGGGACACACAACATTCTGACATACATGTAGATAACTTTGTTAGAAAGAACACTATATTTTCCTTGATTGAGTGATGCTAAACATTTTTTTAAAATGGCTCAACTTACCCCACAATGGCAAATAAACTATATTTAAAATTCAAACAGGCACTCGCACATCTGAGCCAACTTTGTTGCAGGTGCATGGTAACAGTTGAATAACATGAGAAAAAAGAAGAAACCCGCATACTGCTCTTGTTAGCGTCACTGCTCTTTACCAAGCGTTACATATTGGCCTCGAGGCCTTCGTCAGAGTAAAAAATTAAAAATGCTAAAAACCTGACGAAGGCCTTGAGGCAGATACGTAAAGAGCAGTGATACCAGCAAGAGTAGTGCGTGGGTTTCTTATTTTTTCCCCACCAATATAAACCACATGAAAGTCATCTGAACAGGGACTAAATGTGAAACTCTGATAGTGTTTTACACAGAACCCCTCTGAAATGCTATGCCATGATACCTAGTAGTTTTCATTCTGCAAACAAAATTGCAAGAATTTGTTTTATCAGTTGGTCAGCCCACTAACATTTCTACACCAGAGAATGGCTCGATAACAACACAACTCCTTAGTTTGAGCTTTCTTAAAATCACAACAGGTGAGATTCCAAGAGCTCGCTCATGGCCATGTTAAAACACAACCCAGAAGCTACTCTTATTAATAACTAAAGACACTACAGGTCAAAAAGGTGGTTTTGCTTAAGTCTGCATCAAATCATTAGGGATACCAGTTTTACTCGTGGTCCTCCCAATCAAATGTGTTACGGTACAATCTGAGGAGAAAAGTATGACAGTCATCAATCTTTGATAGTATGAAGTAAAATGTAAGTTCTGTACTGTCTAATTACAGCCTTCAATATCTCCCCTTTTCACAATTTTTTTGTGGTTGATATTTTTGACAAGAACTATCAGTGTTCTTTTTGATAATTAAAAAAAATGGTTTGTAATGGTCTATGACTTGCAAAGACTGATTAACTTCAGAACAGGTGAACGGATTCCTTTTGTTTGTAAAAACGTTTTTTTATTTTTATTAGTAAATGCCAAATAAAAATGCATGTTCAATGAAAAACGTGTCTCTCTTCAAGCCTGAAAAGATTGTACATCTTGACAACCTGCAACTTTCCGTTTTTTTAACAGGACTAGCAAGAAATTGATAGAAAGAATACTGTATATACTCCAAATATAAAACATAGCTAGACGAGAAGATCAATTTCGGCTTGTGAAGACAGGAATGTATGGTGTACTACAGTAGCTGGTCATCTCCCATGTTTCCCACGTTTCTTCCCAAGAGTACTAAAACATATTCAGATAAGTAATGGATTTGGGAGTTTTATTCTATTTTTAATCGATACCAAGATGAGGGCAACAAGAATTGGGTGTACCGGGCCAATATGCAGAACGGATCTTAGACCTTTCTTAAGAACACTACAACGGTGCTAACAATTCTTACCAAGGTGTGTTCACGCAGGGATGACTGTTGTAGGTCGACTGGCAGATTGTCCGCTTATCACTGGAAGATGAAATGGAGGAAAAGCTCACACCAATGTTGACAATTAAAACATGTTCAAGTTCACCGTCGAACCTAAAGTCCAAGGTTGCGTTCCGATTTCCACCCTTCTCCCAAAGTGTGCATTTGCACAGTGCACCCTCCCCATTCGTGGACTTAAAAGTAGTCAGTGTAAGCGTTTGAGGTAGTTTCCAATATTGTTAAATCCATGACTGCATGCTTCGGGACTCGGGAGAAGGGTGGAGAATCAGGGCATTGCCCAACTGAGGTTCTCTCTGTCCTTTCTTTGTGATTCAAGTGACAAGACACGATTGCATCAAATTGAGGGATGTCTATGATAATGGATACAGTGGAAATATAGATTATGATAAAGATAAATGATTATGGACTAAATAAGTGCAGCGTAACAATGCATATTTAATTTTTTTTTTTAAGAAAAGAAAAATGCTTCAAATTCCAGAAAAGAAAAACAGGATTTCGTGACGTTTTAGGGGAGGAGTACAGCGGTAAATTAATAAATACGTTAATAAATGGAAAACGCATAACAAAAAAACAATGGACTCTGAAAGGTCCACCTTATCGGACCATCCACATGCATGGACAGACAGATGTTTTAAACCAAAGCGGACGTCAGAGCACTGATGGCAGTTTAGACCTTGGTAGTGAGAAAAGCTGAAGCAGTAAGGCAGCGAGAGAGAGGCGGACACTTGCCCAATCCCAAACCGACCCATAGCCCCTATGCACTTAGGGAGGATTGAGGGAATTCGGTAAATACAATATGCAGAAAATGCCTCTTTTCCTATCAGAAGGTAAGAGGGAGCAATTACCATATTAGTCCTTAAGGTGCATAGGGGGCTAGGGTTTGATTTGGGACTGGCCAAGTTTCCTCCAACAGCAAGCCTGGGGCACAATCAGCAGCCAATAACATGTTATGTATAAAACATGGCTTAAAAACTGTATAGCTGAAGAAAATGGATTTCTCCGCAACACTGGTGTTGCGACACGTGTGGACCAGAGTAGAGAGAGATTGCTCAAGGACTGTGTTCAGCTATGGATAAGTACCGTTAAACTGAGACATGACGTCTTTACCTACTCTTTTAATAAACAGTATAGCACTGTGCATACTTCCAAAGTGATGAGCGTTAAAAACCATCAAAAAGTTCAAGAAACGCCTCGACTGTTGAAGAGAAAAATGGCATCGAGGACAGACAGCTCCCTCTTCTGGTAAAAAATGGAACAATTCCAATTGGGGAGAGGAGTTTGATGTGTAATGTGGTGACGTCGTCCCATAGGCAGAGAAGGCGTATAGGTAAGAACCAATACTGGACTATCTTAGATTGTTAGACCAACGGGCTGAAACCATGTTCGCTCGTCAGACAATGCCTTATTCTAGTCATCAGGAGAACATTACTGACACTTCTAAACATATGGCACTGTGCACAAAATTATCCACAAAAGTAAACAAAAACCTTTGGGGGAGGGGTGAATATAAAATCTGACATGTACAGGAATGCGAAATGAAACATAGCAATTTTCACATATTTTAAATCAGTAACTATACACTTCATTTTTAAAGTGACAGTATCGTAGCACAAATTGGTATAGTATGTAGAAAAAAGGTCAGTATACACTTACAGTGCCTTCAGAAAGTATTCACACCCCTCGACTTTTTCCACATTTTGTTGTTGTGCTACAGCTTGAAGTTAAACTGGATACAATTGAGATGTTATGTCACGGACCTACACACAATAGCCCATAAGGTCAAAGTGGAAAATATTTTTCAAAATGTTTACAAATTCATTAAAAATGAGAAGCTGAAAATGTCCTGAGTCAATAAGTATTCAACCCCTTTGTTACGGCAAGCCTAAAGAAGTAAAAATGTGCTTAACAAGTCACATAAGTTGCATGGACTGATTCTGTGTGCAATAACAGTGTTTAACATGATTTCTGAATAACTACCTCATCCCTGTACCCCACACATACAATTATCTGTCCCTCAGTTGAGCAGTGAATTTCAAACACAGATTCAACCACAAGGACCAGGGAAGTTTTCCAATGCCTTGCAAAGAAGGGCACCTAGTGGTATAAACAGCAGACATTGAATATCCCTTTGAGCTTGGCGAAGTTATTAATTACACTTTGGATGGTATATCAACACACCCAGTCATTACAAAGATACAGGCGTCCTCCTAACTCAGTTTCTGGAGAGGAAGGAAAATGCCTAGGGATTTCAACATGAGACCAATGGTGACTTTAAAACAGTTACAGAGTTTAATGACTGTGATGGGAGAAAACTGAGGATAGATCAACAACATTGTTGTTACTCCACAATACTAACCCAATTGACAGAATGAAAAGGACGCCTGTGCAGAATAAAAAATATTTCAAAACATGCATCCTGTTGTAATACCCCAAAATATGTGGCAAAGAAATTCACTTTTTATCCTGAATACAAAGGGTTATATTTGGAGCAAACCAATACAACATAGTGGTGGCTGGATCATGTTATGGGTATGCTTGTAATCGTTAAGGACTGGGGAGCTTTCCAGGATAAAAAAAATAAAAACGGAATGGAGCTAACCACAGGCAAAACAGGAAAACCTGGTTCCGTCTGCTTTCCACCAGACAATATGAGATGAATTCACCTTTCAGCAGGACAAGGCCAAGTCTACACTGAAGTTGCTTACCAAGAAGACAGTGAATGTTCACAAGTGGCTGAGTTAGTTTTGACTTAAATCGGCTTGAAAATCTATGGCAAGAGTGGGAAATGGTTGTCTAGCAATGATCAACAACCAATTTGATAGAGCTTGAAGAATAGTTTTTTTAAAGAATGTGCAAATATTGTACAATCCAGGAGTGCAACGCTCTTAGAGACTTACCCAGAAAGACTCACAGCTGTAATCGCTGCCAAAGGTGATTCATACATATATTGACTCAGGGGTGTGAATACTTATGTAAATGAGATTTCTGCATTTCATTTTCAATAAATTTGTAAACATGTTTTCAATTTGTCATTATGTGGTAGTGTGTGTATATGAGTGAGAAATGTTTGTAATCCATTTTGTATTCAGGCTGTAACAACAAAATGTGGAATAAGTCTAAGGGTGTAAATACTTTCTGAAGGCACATACGGAAAGTATTCTGACCCCTTGACTTTTCCCACATTTTGTTACATTACAGCCTTATTTTAAAATGAATAAAATAAATTGTACTAAAAATAAAAAACAGAAATACCTTATTTATATAAGTACTCAGACCCTCTGCTATGAGTCTCGAAATTGAGCTCATGTGCATCCTGTTTCCATTGATCATCCTTGAGATGTTTCTACAACTTGATTGAAAATTACCTGTGGTAATTTCAATTGATTGGACATGATTTGGAAAGGCACACACACACACACACACACACACACACACACACACACACACACACACACACACACACACACACACACACACACACACACACACACACACACACACACACACACACACACGTGTCTATATTTAAGGTCCCACAGTTTACAGTGCATGTCAGAGCAAAAACCAAGCCATGAGGTCAAATTAATTGTCCGTAGAGTTCCGAGACAGGATTGTGTTAAGGCACAGATCTGGGGAAGGGTACCAAAAAATGTCTGCAGCATTGAAGATCCCGAAGAACACAGTGGCCTCCATCATTCTTAAATGAAAGAAGTTTGGAACCACCAAGACTTCCTAGAGTTGGCCACCCAGCCAAACTGAGCAACCGGGGGAGAAGGGCCTTGGTCAGGGAGGTGACCAAGAATCGGATGGTTACGCTGACAGAGCTCTAGAGTTCCTCTGTGGAGATGGGAGAACCATCCAGAAGGACAACCATCTCTGCAGCACTCCACCAAGCAGGAATTGATGGTAGAGTGGCCAGACGGAAGCCACTCCTCAGTCAAAATGCACATGACAGCCAGCATGGAGTTGCCAAAAGGCACCTAAAGGACTCTCAGACCATTAGAAATAAGATTCTCTGTTCTGATGAAACCAAGATTGAACTCTTTGGCCTGAATGTCAAGCGTCACGTACGGAAGAAACATGGCACCATCCCTACGGTGAAGTATGGTGGTGGCAGCATCATGCTGTGGGAATGTTTTTCAGCGGAAGGGACCGGGAGACTAGTCAGGATTGAGGGAAAGATAAACGGAGGAAAGTACAGAGAGATCCTTGATGAAAACCTAATCCAGAGCGCTCAGGACCTCGGACTGGGGCCAAGGTTCATCTTCCAACCAGACAATGACCTTAAGTACACAGCCAAGACAACGTAGGAGTGGCTTCGGGACAAGTCTCTGAATGTCCTTGATTTGCCCAGCCTGAGCCCAGACAAGAACATCTCTGGAGAGACCTGAAAATAGCTGTGCAGCGACGCTCCCCATCCAACCTGACAGAGCTTGAGAAGGTCTGCAAAGAAAAATATGAGAAACCCCCCAAATACAGGTTTGCCAAGCTTGTAGCTTCATACCAAAGAAGACACGAGGCTGTAATCGCTGCCAAAGGTGCTTCAACAAAGTATTGAGTAAAGGGTCTGAATACTTATGTAAATGTAATGTTTTTTATACATTTGCAAAAATGTCTAAAAACCAGGTTCTACTTTGTCATTATGGGGTATTGCGTATAGATTGATGAGGGGAAAAAACTATTTAAACCATTTTAGAATAAAGCAGTAAAAAAAAGTAGAAAAGGGGTTTGAATACTTTCCGAATGCACTGTACATGTTTATACATAGACAAGAATCAGTACATTAATTAATATTAAAGGAAAAGCGATTGCTTTCTGAAACCTCACAAAACCTTTATTTATTTTTGTAATTTTACCCCTCTTTTTCTCCCCAATTTTGTGATTAAGATCTTGTCTCATCGCTGCAACTCCTCAATGAGCTCGGGAGAGGCGAAAGTCGAGTAATGCGCCATCCGAAACATGACGCCCCAAACCACGCTTCTTAACACCCGCTCGCTTAACTCAGAAGCCAGTTGCACCAATGTGTCGGAGGAAACACCGTTCAACTGGCGATCGTCGTCAGCCTGCAGGCGCCCAGCCCACCACAAGGAGTCACTAGAGCGCGATGAGCCAAGTAAAGCCCCACCGGCCAAACCCCTTCCCTAACCCGGATGGCGCTGGGCCAATTGTGCACCACCCTATGGGACTCGGTAATGACACAGCCTGGGATCAAACCCCAGGCTGTAGTGACGCCGCAACACTGCAACGCAGTGCCTTAGACTGCTGTCACTCGGGAGGCGAAACCTCACAATCCCTATTGAACATGGTGCACTCAAAAGTTACATCAACGTTTCGCTCAAGGCAACTAGGAACAGAAGAAAAATAAACTAAGGACACCACAAACCTCTTCCAGTCTGGAGACTGAGATACAGTTGAGAAGCTAGCCTATACGATGATTCTACAGCCCATTGCGGCTGTAGAATCAGAGCCTCTCCACCTTTAGGGGTGAAGTCAATGTACCTCAATAGTACCTGTCTTGGAGATAAAAATATGGGAATTTGAGCCAGTGCAATTTTTACATATTAACCAACAATGTAAGAGAAGTCAGCACAAGATGATGTGCAAGTTATGATGACAATTAGTTATAGACTACATTTGTCAATTCAATACGTGTGGACATTCGCATATTCATCGGTATAGCCTCCCTAAAAATAGAGGTTTGTGGATTGCGTTCAAACTCTGAAGGCCCTATAACCACTGAATCGGAACACTCAAAGTGAATGAAGACCTATCATGTAGTCATACAGGAACATGGTGCACCTTCAATGAGTGCATTCGTTAGTTTAACAATGTGTTGTCAACTCATTGAGTCAAGACTAGTCGGAACAGTCCATGTGAAAAGTCACTTGTCTGGTTAGTGTACATATGGTATTCCTGAGTTACAGATCAGATTGCAAAATTCCAGAAATGTTCCCACAATTCCCAGGTTTTCCTGGAATCAGGAAGTAATAACGGGGAGGGGAATCCTAAAACTTG
Organism: Salvelinus namaycush; assembly: GCF_016432855.1. Classification (NCBI taxonomy): domain Eukaryota; kingdom Metazoa; phylum Chordata; class Actinopteri; order Salmoniformes; family Salmonidae; genus Salvelinus; species Salvelinus namaycush. The sequence continues at coordinate 4,288,961 of NC_052340.1, read as the reverse complement.
GGAATTCTCCAACCGGGATTTTGAGGAAACCTGGGAAACCTCTCCGTGAAAACAGAGAACAAAATGTCCACATTCCCAACTGGTCCACAAACCCTGCTGTTGCGTTGACCCGACCCAAACAATGGTTGTAATATCTCTATAGGAAAAATAAAACTCTTTATAACCCTATCAAACCGGAAAGGTTTACAAAAATAAATAAGAGTTATATAGAACGTGAAACTTTCTTTCCCCTTTTGGGGGGGGTGCGACCCGTCAACATTTTGGGTGTGCGTCTCAACATGTCCTTGTTCACTAAGCTACTGGGCTTTTTGCAGCTGTGCAATTAAGACGATCCTTAATAACAAAGCTTGCAAAACACCCAATTTCATCTAGATTAGATGTACTCCCCTTTAAAGTAGAGGCATTTACAATACAGACGTCTGACTGAGTTATGGCACTGTTCCTTTTCACCAATCACATTGTTCGTTTTGCCGGTGCTACCACTTAGGTCAATATGCTGACGGTGCGATTTATGATGTCATCATAATTCCCCTAAAGGCTATCCAGTCCAACACTAAAGATAAGAAAACAACTGAATTCAGCTTGAATTGCACAACCCAAGCTGCTTGCATTTTCAAGTATGCTACATCACCAAATAAAAAACACAAATTAGATACTGTCACTTTAAAAAAAGAGGAGGTTAAACAACAATATTCACAAATGTACATTTAAGGCTTAATAGTATAGCAATAACAATAGTAGCAGCAGTAAAGCACTTCTGAATTAATAATAACAATAATGATCATAATAATAATATATTATTAAAGTAAATCGATGACATATTTTTTTTTCTCTCACAACGCTGAACAGCTTCGGTGTACATCTCGGACGAAGCTCTTCTCATTATCTGAGCTGTGTTCAACGCATCATAAAATCTTGGCCCGGTACTGGGCCTTTAATAGAATCCGTCAATACTTTTTTGCCCACCATTAGATTTCAGTACACTTTGCCCCTCCCATTCAGACGATTGGTAGAGAGAAGTATGTTTAGAAAGATGCACTACATTTGAGGAAGAACGATTAACCCACATTCATTTTGCACAGGAATAGAAGAGGGATTGGGACATGGGCCAATCGGGACCTCCCAGATGGCTTCGATTGATTAGATCTGACAGAATGGGAGTGGGAGTGAGAGAGAGAACCCCCCCCTCCTCCACTGCTCTAACATAGACATCCAAGTCATCCGAAGTTGGTATCACACATTTGTGTGGCTTAACAGCAGAGCCAGGACTGCCTCTAAAAACCGTCTCACTGAACAAACTAAACACAGGCTTCCCAGTCCCAGTTTGGTCATCTAAATCACTGATGAGGTGATTCGATGTAGGAAATAATGCTACCCACAGTAGGAAATTATGCATATAGCTAATAACACAGTCAAAACACAGCTTTGCCTTTCACCGGGGTTAAGTCAAAATTGTCAATCGTGAACTCGGTCAGCCATCACGCGTCACTACCCTACTAGCCAAGTCAATGGCCAGACACACCGTACACACATCCCAGACAAAGACACATCCCAGACAAAGACACATCCCCTGTGGGTTTAACCTTTCCCATAGCTGTAGATCACTTGAAAGCGCATACACAAACACACACCGGGCTACAACCTTAGCTGGAGATGACAGTCCAGACCTCTAACACTAACATTATGCTACTTTGAGGCGCAACACAAACATTAATTTCCCCAGAAAGTACCGAAGCAATATCATTAAAAGGCCACATTTGACATGTTGTCAAATGTTTAGGAAACGCCTGCTTCTAAATGCTAAACCAAGTCTGTCTTTCTCCTCAAAGTGAGGGCTGGGGACTATAGAAAGGTGCTCTCTCCCTCAGAGCGGTTTCAAAGAACCACTATCTTTGTCCTCTGCAACCTATCCTTAACATGAACGACATGAAAAAAAAAAAGACCTTCGAAGCGGAACTCATTGGAAATATATATGTAGACATTATACACATTTAATATATATTTTGTTATATATTAAATTCTTATATAGACACACGTACATGTTTTGTTTTTTTTGCGAGGTGTCGATTACATTTCGGTAGAGGCCTCGGGAGGACGCGAAAACGACTGAGAAAGACCCGCCGAAGCTTCGGTTGCACGATGAGCCATCAGCATCACCACGTGGAATATGGAGAGTGGCCCTGCAGCACATTACAAAAGGCGTCCAGACACTCTTGAGAAATCACGTGGAGTGCAGGGCTCGGAGTCCCACACAGTTAGCATTGAGCTAGCTTTGAGAGGGCGCCGGACAGGAGACTGCAGGGGCTCCAGTTAGCACTGAAGCGCTAGTACTGCAGGCGATTTTGCTTTGGGCTGAGCTGGGCAGGGCTGGAGCAGAGGTACTATGTAAGAATGTGCGCAGTGGAGGGAATGGAGACAAATTCGCGCAGGATATTCTTGGCCATCTCCATATTGTTCTGTGCAATCATCAGGGCTTTCTGGATGTCCTGGTAGGTGTAGCCTTGGCTCATGAGATGCTCAATCTCGCTGGTGATCTGGGGGTTGGCTACTCCTCCACCTCCTTCTCCCGACCCTCCTCCGCCTCCTCCAGTGCCTAATCCAGGAGGTATGGGGCTGCGCCGGCGCTCTGAGTTGAAGCGTCGGGGGAGGGGCTTGGGCGGCCGCTCTGGGGCGTCGCTGGACTCTGAGAAGGCTACAAGAACAGGGAAGAGAATAGAACAGCATCCGCATCACAAACCACAGAACAACAAGCAGCGTGCACATTACAATTCAGTACTCCTGCCCAAATCTCGATTCGCAATCGTAAGTCTTGAAGACTTAGACATAGGAATACTACACGAGGGACAGCCTCGTTAAATACCCAGGGGTGGTCAACCATTCGAGGTGCACTGGGCCAGGAGTTTTTCCTCAACCCATGACTGGGACGGAAAAACTCTGGGCTCTAGTAACAGCCTATATCTTACAATTGCAGATGAGAATTGGCTATTTATTTAGCTCAAATCTGGTGCACCGTTTGTTGTACATGTCTTTATCAAATAAACTACCTAGGGTCCAGTGTTCCCTGGTCAGATGAGGTCAGAAAAAACTCCCCGCCCTACAAATTAACTATAAGGGTCTGAAACACATGGCTCTCAAGCCACATGCGGCTCGAACTACCCCCTTTTGAAACTCCTGACCCTACAAATTAACTACATCACTGGCTCTGAGTTGTGGGGGCCTTACAGGCAGACGCTCCGGGCTCGCTGTCCATGACGAGACGGCTGAAGGCGGCGCTGGTGGCTGCCCCCAGCTCGGAGAGGGTGCGTCGGGCCACGGGCAACGCTGGTTTGGGGATGTCGTAGCCGTTCTCCTCCTCTACCTCCTCGGGAAGCTCCCGGACCGGGCAGGGGATCTCCCAGATAGGGCCATTGGTACTGGCCAGGGGGGGCAGCTCAGAGCAATCTGGGGAAGAGAGGGATTCACAGTCAGGTCAGAAGGGTGAAATGAAACAATGGCATTTTAATCTCCTCAAATAGAATGGAATTTAATAGAATAGAGTGGGATAGAATAGAGTGGGCTAGAACGGTGGGGTAAAATGAGAATAGAGCGTGCTGAACTAGCAAAGACGGGGTATACTACATGTGTGTTTATAATAAGCAGAAGCAGATTGTGTTTAGAACAGAGTGGCCATAAAGTACTAGTCAAAAGTAATTCACTACGTAGTGAATAGGGTGCCATTTGGCACACAGCCATAGTTTTGTGATAGGGCAGTACCCGAGTCTCTGGCCAGGTGAAGCAGGGAGGCTGTGAGGGCCTGGGCCTGGATGTTATACATGGCTTCATACATTTGAGGTCCTTCATCCAGGTCCTTCAGCATGGGCCTATCAAACACAGGAAGGGGAGGGAAGCTAAGAGGACATGACATCATATGGCTAGACTTTATAATATATATATTTTTATTTTTTTACTTGTGTTTTTCGCTATTGACGTGCAATCAATTGTCAGAATAAGAAAATACATTACTGAAGATGTACACAGTACACCTACAATATCATCACTGTTATCAACGAACTTAGAGTGAAACTTTTCAATTAAGCGTCTCTCAATGAGTGGGTCTTATAGCAGAGGGTGCTTACCATGAGTTAAGAGAGCTGGGCTGGGGGGATTTGGGAGCTGGGGTCTCTGTCACCACAAGGGGGGCTGCCATGGGGGCCAGGACAGGCCGAGAGGTGGGGATCATGTAGTCGGACTCCTCGTCACTCTCGTAGATCTCCTCCCCAGCCACAGGCATCAGATCTGGATGGGGTCTGACAACACAGGGAGTGAGGGGGACACTTAATATAAACAGATTGGGATTTTGGGACCTGATCAGGGAAAACTCTAGGTTCTGACTATAGGCTATACCTATAACTCAGGTAAAGTCACTCAGCCAGGAAAAACTCCTGGCCTTATACATCATATAGCACATTCACACAGCAGGGAGAGGAGTGCGTGTACCTTGTTGCCAGAGCATAGATGGCATTGGCCGAGACTGAAGGCCTCACTTTGGGGTTGTCATACTCCTGACTGCCAGACGCCGTGCCTCCAAAACTCTGGGGAGGAACAGAGAAGACACCGCTAAAGTCCTATTTCTGTAAATACTCACTTGTGATCCTAACAGTCACGTGCAACTGTACACACTCTTGGTATAGATGAAATCCATGTCTGTGAAACCACATTTAACCAACTGCTCTAACAGAAGCTAGTATTATACCTGGGCTCCCTTCACCAGCTGATGGTCCAAACTGAGCGAGCTGTTGTTCCGCTGTCCGTCGGTGCATCCGTCTAGGGCTGACGGTAGGGCCAGGGGGAGGGAGTGTCTGTTTGAGAGCTCCCGGACCCCCCGCCTGTCTCCCACACCGGGTGGCTGTCCGGGGGCCTTGGGCACCGGCCTGGGGTTCCAGTCGGCCAGGTTGCGGTTGGGCGGGGCCGGGGGAAGCTTGGGCTCCCCCAGGGGGGTGCAGGGTAGTGGCCGTCTGCCGAGCCACCCGTCAGAGAGAGGTCTGTCTGGTGGAGGAGGGGGCGGTAGGTTCCTCAGGGCTGGGGGCAGGGGGAGAGGCTTGTCCTTGTGGTGGGAGGACGCCTACAGGAAAGGAGAGCACAATTACAGACCGTGAGGACTGAATCAATTTCATCTGTTTTCATAGGAAGTAGTAGCCTCCTTCATAGGAGCATTTGTCAACTTATCACGGAAGCACATTAATTAACAGCGGTCATGCCAAAAACACTTTGATATTTAACAAAGTTTTTTGAGGATTTTGGTCTGTGCTATACAAAACATAAATTATTACTACTTATTTTAATTTCTATTCAACCTCCATTGCGGTCCAACAGTGGCTAAATAGGCCCGTCTCTCACACACATTTCAACTTGCGACATTCCCATTTTTCGACTGAATGCGCAAAGAGCTTGCCTTGGACGTGGTCCCTGGGCTGGATGCTCCTGGGGGGTTGGGCGGTCGGTGCTGCAGGAGGTCAAGGCGGGGGGGCACGGGGGGCAGGGAGGACTGCGGCGCCAGGGACATGGGCGAAGGGGGCCGCTCCACCTGCAACATCACACTACAGCTCAGGGAGAGAGTTCTGGAAACTTGTCACTGCACACTTACTCTTCAATACCAAAGGAAACAATTCCCATCACATCAAAGCTGTGTAATCTCACTCTTAAAGTATTCGTCTATTCAAGCTTACTCCACTGGCTGAGTTCTGACGTGTTACAAAGAGACAGCTGAAAGATGCTGTCTCACAAGAGGAGAAAAATAAAGACCTCAAATACCTGGAAGAAGCAAAGCTAACCCGGATACTTAGAAGTCAAAGATGAAAGCGATGTGATCTTACACTCAGAAGGTGCGGGAAAGAGAGAGGAAGAGTTCCTCAGAAGAGTTCAGTTTAGAGCGGGGGTGCACATTTATAGTCCACAAGGATTACAGTAGGCTATGTGCCAACATTCAGTAGGTAAACTTTGAGAAAGAATTCTGTCACAAATAATACGTTTCTATCTGAACGTTCCACAATGTTGTGCCTTGCTGAACGTGGCCCAGGGAGAGGAAGAGTAATGTAAAGTTGTCCCTAGACACTTATCTTGGGTCAGTTTTCGCATTTTCCCCACTAAAATGTTAAGATTGGGGGAGGGGAAGCTGATCCTAGACCTGTACCTAGGGGAAACTTCACCCAGGAGCTACAGTAAGGAGGAAGAGGGCTCCAAATCAGATTTAGGGCCCAGCTAGACCACGCTCACCTTGGAACAGGCCAGCTTGCTCATCATGAGGTGGGGGTCTTCCAGCCGGTCGTCGTCGTCATCGTCGTAGCTGGGCGACGGGGCACCCTCCGCCCCGAAAATACCCCTGCAGCTCCCGTAGGAGCCCCCTATGGGGTCCTTGGGGTCAAAGGGGTCAACCACGATGGGCTCCGTGCCCTTGATCTCACAGCGGCAGAATGGGCAGCCCTGACCCTCGGACTCCTGAAGGAGAAGAAAAGAAGAGAGAGAGAGAGGGAGGAGGGATTAGGAACATTCATGTCTATATGAGAATGCACATGCATGCACCCACATATACACTTCCGTCCACTGACCGACACACCCACCAAACACCCCCCCCCTTACCCAGCAGTGTGAAAGAGACTAGGGGTACAGTACCTGCCAGGCGGTGAGACAGGAGGTACACATGAGGTGACCGCAGGGCTCGATCTTCACGTCCTTGTCGTTCTCCGCACAGATCTTACACAGCTGGAAGGTGGAGCCCATCTCACAGTAGAGCTCATATTGCTCCTGAGGACGTACACACAGAGATACATGGTCAGCCATGGGATTTCAGCAGACCTCCCAGAGCGTAGGATAGCATGTACAGTAAACACAAATAGAGCAGATTAAAAGCACCCTTATATTGCAACTAAAAAAGGAGCCAGGGTCGTGTTCAGTAAGGCTCACCATAGCAAAAACATTTAAAAACAGAAAATACAATTGAATTTCCTACTGGACAAGTTTAAAGAGTACCCTTTTTCACTCAGTTTCAAAACGTTTTCTCTACAGAGCAGGACCCGAGATTCAGGATGTGCAGTATGTAAGGTTATTAATGAATGAATGAGTGAGAGAGTGAGAGAGCGAGACCTACCTGTGTGACTTTGATATGGTCTTGTGGCGAGGGCTCACACAGTCCTGTGAGGTCTGGGTTCTGGGAGCGCCCGTCAGGGAACAGGTAGCTGGGCAGAGGAGATGGTCACTCACAAGGGTAAACCAACACACATTCAAGTACCAGTCAAAAGTTTGGACACATACTCATTCAAGGGTTTTTCTTTATTTTCACTAATTTCCTACATTGTAGAATAATAGTGATGACATCAAAACTAAACTATGAAAAAACACATGGAATAATGTAGTAACCAAAAAAAGTGTTAAATATTTTAGATTCTTCAAAGTAGCCACACTTTGCCTTGATGACAGTTTTGCACACCTCTTGGCGTTCTCTCGGAGGGAGGTGTGTCCAAACTTTTGACTGGTACTGTAGGTTGTCTCAAATGACACCCTATTCCCGATATAAAGTACACTACTATTGACTAAAGCCACACAGGGCCCGCCACAAGGGTTTAAAAACATGGCACCGGCCTCCCGGGTGGCATCGCAGTGCTAGCTGTGCCACCAGAGATTCTGGGTTCGAGCCCAGGCTCTGTCGCAGCCGGCCGCGCACCGGAAGGTCCACGCACAACTGGCCCAGCGTCGTCCGGGTTAGGGAGGGTTTGGCCGGCAGGGAAATCCTTATCTCATCGCCAGCGACTCCTGTGGCGGGCCGGGCGCAATGCACGCTGACCAGGTCGCCAGGTGTACGGTGTTTCCTCCGACACATTAGTGCGGCTGGCTTCCGGGTTGGATGTGCATTGTGTCAAGAAGCAGTGCGGCTTGGTTGGGTTGTGTTTCGGAGGACGCATGGCTCTCAACCTTCGCCTCTCCCGAGTCCGTACGGGAGTTGCAGCGATGAGACAAGACTGTAACTACTACCAATTGGATACCCCGAAATTGGGGAGAAAACGGGGGTAAAATAATTTTTAATCTTACATTTAAAAAACACACAGCACCATATGGGGAATAGGGTGTCATTTGAGTCGCAGCTGTATGTTTTCGACTACGTCTTTCGCGTAACCTTGAGGCCTAAGTGATACTTTACATAGTGGCTTTATAGAACACATGCATGAGGCTCTTCGCAAAGCAAATCGCATGTAGCCTACAACCTTTCACAGACTAATTCAGCATTTGATTACAGGCTGAAAGATTCTTACCACAGCGTTTATAAAAATAAAAAAAACAGAAGTTTGAACACTGGCATACTCTAGGACAGGGGTTCCCAACTCCGGTCTTCGAGTACCCCCAACAGTACACATTTTTGTTTAAACCCCCTGACAAACACACCTCATTCAACTTGTCAAGGAGTTGATTATTAGTGGACAAGTAGAATCAGGTGTGCTTGTCCGGGGCTACAACAGAAAGGTGTTGGGGGTACTCGAGGACCAGAGTGTGGAACCACTGCTGTAGGAGACGCCATTATAGCCACTATCCACCCAAACCACTGACTGCACATTGCAAATCAAACTCTCCTGCTGCTTATGAAAACAGAAGGGGACATGGAGTCGTGGCCGATGCAACATGAGACATGTTGGTTTGAGTTCAGTGGCACAAGAACTTTGAGATGTAAAATGATCCACATTGTTTATAGAAAGATCAGCTCTTGAGTTGAGACTGGAGAGAGCGAGAAATAGAGAGAGACGAGAGAGAGACGGACAGGCAAGAGACAGATACAGAGAGAGAAAGGCAGACACACAGAGAAAGGGAGAGAGAGGTTGGTGAACTCACAATCCTTCCCGGAAGCCGTCGATGAGGGCCTGGAAGAGGGGCTTGTTGTGGGGGATGGTCTGCAGGATGTTCCCATCTGCAGTGACGTAGCCGATGGCCCACTGGCCCAGCCGCGTGCAGCTCAGCCTGAAGATGTAGCTGTGGAACACACATACCAAAGACTAATGACAATAGGGAAAACACCCTAAACAAAAAGCCCAATCCCAGCTCATCCCCACCCTAAGCAAACTCCTGGTGAGCTTCTCTGTCCTGAGTTCAATACTAAAGGATACATTTTCATTAACAAGCCTTTTATAAAGAAATTGCAGGCATTACAAACTTTAGTAAACAATATACTGTACATGCTTCAAAATTGTATTGCTTATAGTGTAAGCGTGAGTGTGCACGCTATAAGCAACCGAATTTATAAGCGTGTACAGCATACGCACGCACACAACGCTTGGAAACGTTTACACGTCACAGAATCCTCAAGCGTTATTAGTATGAATACACTATCCACAAATACTTAACGCTTATTCATTCAAATCATTTTAAAGAGTCACCAATTTTGTCATCTTGGAACAAGAGGTGAACGAAGGCTCAATACTTGCCGCGTTGTGTCACACACTTGCCCTCTGTTGGAGCGAGTACTGACATCCGCCCAGTCTCTACAATAGACCTATTGATGCTAGGTACCATGCTGTTCCATGTGCCACAGGGGGGGCACGTGAGACTAGGGGTGAGGGTGGACTGGCGCCTTCTGGTGTCATTGTGCAAGTGTGCGTTCGACAGCCAAGCTGGCGGTGCTCGCCAGAGTGTGTTAGGTCGAGTTTGTTACTGTGTGTGTGTGTGTGTGTGTGTGTAAGCTCATGACAGGCAGACTAAGAAAGCAGGGCGCTTTAACAGTAGTCGAAGTAGCTGTTTTTGGAGTGTGAGAGTACGTGACAGCACGGGCAAGACTCAAGTCAGTGACCGTCACATATGTTGTAGGGAGAAAAATAAAGGTGAAAGTGTAAAGTCATGGTTATAATGAGATGGTAACTTGAATGAAAGTGTATAATTAAGCAATAAGGCACGAGGGGATGTGGTAAATGGCCAATATACCACAGCTAAGGGCTGTTCTTATGCACGACGCAACACAGAGCCCTAAGCCGTGGTATATTGGCCATATAGCACAACCCCCCCCCCCCCCCCCCCCCCGAGGCGCCTTTACTGCTACTATAAACTGGTCACCAACATAATTAGAGAAGTAAAAAATAAATGGTTTTGTCATACCCATGGTATACAGTCTGATATACCACTGCTATTATAAACTGGTCACCGACATAATTAGAGAAGTAAAAAATAAATGGTTTTGTCATACCCATGGTATACAGTCTGATATACCACTGCTATTATAAACTGGTCACCGACATAATTAGAGAAGTAAAAAATAAATGGTTTTGTCATACCCATGATATACAGTCTGATACACCACAGATGTCAGCGAAACCTGCATTCAGGGCTTGAGAACCACCCAGTTTATAACAAAACATCATCATCCTCTCTCATTGTGTTTGTGCTTTGACAATAGAGGAGAAAGTGTATCTGGCTGAGGTGTGTGTGCATGTAGACTCTCTCACTGACCTGCCAGGCTTGTGGATGAACTTCTGCAGCCGGGCCTTGACCTCATCGTAGGTGAGGAAGGCCATGTAGCCCGGGTGAGTCACCGCTAGGCTGTTCCAGTTCCTCAGCAGAGACGACCAAGGCTGCATACGCCCACGCAGCACAGAGCAGAGGGTGAGTCACGTCGTCTCAGAGTGGTACAACACAGCGGTACACCGTGGCGAGTAATGCAACAAAATCATGACTGACTCTTAAAGCTCCCTTTACTTTCTCCAGAGATGCAACCCTATCTTCATATCAGATCTGCCCCCGGGGAATGCTAATGTGGTAACCATAGTGAGAAGCTACAAAGGTACTGTACTAAGAGTCAATCACCCTGCTCTGCAATACGACTGTCTGTTTTGACTCAAATTAGAGTGTTCAGAGTACCCTGACACACCATCAGGAACTATTTTTCAGCCATCTGGTCTTAAAAATGGATGCTTGGTGACAACAGAAAAGAGAGTTAAGACCAGTGTTCGTGCAAGTTCTACTGCTAGCAAATGGAAGCTAACGCACTATGACAAACTCATTTCAAATTGACTTAGCAATTAGACTGGCATACGTAGCGGTACGAAGGGGGATCCACACCAGTGAGTTTGTGAGGTCTCTTGACACGTCGAAAACTGTCAAAGAAAGCGTGAAGTGAACTCGTGCTGATGGTTTTAGTGGCAAAATGAAGTGGAAAGAAAGTGACCAAAGACCTAGCCTTGTACAATACAGTTAACCGATGGGCCATGCATGTATGGTGACCCAACAGACCGCAAAGATGCCATCCTGTCACTTCCTCTTCTAAAAGACGCATTCTCAGATGTAATTTCTAACTGTAAAACGAGAAAGCACTTAAATTAAGACACTTTTCTTAGCCTACGCCCAATGTACACAACCCTGGGACGCGGTCCTGGAGTCGGCTAGGCTACATCAGTCAGCTTTTACTTCAGGCCACAATACGAACAGAAAGAAAGCTACCTCCCACTTATTGTAAAACGCGTTTCTCTTTGCCTGCGGAGTGTCATGCATGCAGCATCATCGATGAGAGCCGCTAGCAAATCTACTAACGCACTACACCTAACCGTCAGATAGCACAGGAACCATAGTCATAGATAAGACATACCGGGCAGACGGCAGTCATAATTATACATTTACTACTACAGGCAAAGGAAGCTAGCAACGAGCAAATGGATACGTCACAAAAATGGCACCCTATTCCATATAGTGCACTACTTTTAACCAGACCACCCTACGTCTTGTGTTACCAACTGGAAATAATGCTTCCATCCAATTCTGCCCTACTGCAGTTTATCCACTATCATACAGGTTCATTCACATGCTGATGAGAAGCATGACCTTGATGTGCAGGGGGGCTTCAAAAGAACACGAGCGCTCTCGGCAAACACGCCGCTGCTATTATTTCGAGGGTGCGTCCAAAACCCAAAGAAAGAACGTCCATTCAGCTGTTCAGCACCACACGCAGACAGCCACCTAGGTTGCACTGTATCCAATCCACTCACTGTCACACAAGCCAGGGAGCTAGCTAGGGCCTAAAGAAAACACAAAATAAAATGTTTAAAAAAAATAAGACTGAAGAACACTTCCCCCTCAGGGAACAAATACTAGTCGACACTTAGAAACGACAAAAGAAACAGATGACTAAAAAAGGGGAACATTTATATTAACCTTCGCTTTTAGGTATTGAAATTGGCATGTAAGTGGCGTGGGTCATATTCGTTAGGCACCAAACGGAAGAAAATGGATTGAAACAAGGGGCAACTACTTGCACTTGTCCAATTGAGACAATTACTTACGGGGGACATTGGTTGTTGGTCTTTTTACTGCACACAGGCACAGCAGCACTAAACATGACGTGTGTGAAGAAGAGCAGCAGGGGAGTTTCTGGACACAGATGAGTCTCCAGTGAAAGTACATTAGTCCAAGACTAGGCTTAATCTGTGTCCGGGAACTAGAACTTGATACAATGCAACTAGATTAGCGATGTGTCACTAGTGGATCAAAATTGCAAAAAATTTCAATAACGCAGTCATATTTCCTAAGGACTAGTCAGATCCCAAGGTCCTTTGTGACAGGACGGGTACGTTTTAGTACAGTTTGTTCCTCACAGCTGACTAGCAGTGAAAGAATGGCCCAGTAAGCTCTCTCTGTTCTCTGTACGGTGGCCACTTAAAAACTTGATAGAATTAGCCCCAAAAGAGCCACTCCTCTCCTAGGCACTTAACAATTTCATCCAGTCCCGACTCCCTGTAAAGCAGCGATTCTCAACTGGTAGGTCCAAGGTTTTGAATGGGTCGTGAGTGGTTTTACTTTTTAATTCTATACAGCAGTCTGAATTTAAATGACTAAAACCAGATATAAAATGTGTAGAAATAATGAACCTATTTTAAAAAATAATTTAACCTCTGAACTACTTTTCTTCAATCATAATATTTTCAATATAGAGTTATTTATTTTGTAGATTTGGTTGATTTTGGAGTCTCAAACCAGAATATGGGTTATTGACAATAAAAAAGGTGGGACTGTTGTTCCCTTGCCATATAATTAGCAAATTTACTGTCAATATAGAATTAAACAGTTTTCCAGACTGCATTTTGGCTAAAATAAAATAAAATTTGCGATGCGAATTTTGGATCGCGGCTAAGACAACCTGGTTCAATTTGGGTCCTGAAGCAAAACCAGTTGAGATCCACTGCTGTAACGTGGATTCTTTAAGAGTTGGGGACTGCATTATGCCAACAAGGGCCAGCAAGAGGCCTCTATTCAGCCTGGAGACACGCAACGCAGCCACTCAACTCAAAACACTGGCCCCGTCTCTCAGCAGGCAGGGATGCAGGCAACTGCCACCCGATACCTCACAGCAGAGAAACACACATGGCCACAATAAGTATTGCTTTGCCAAACTCATGTGTAGTTAGAAAGTGCGGCTACGGTGTGTGGTGGAACTATGGAGGACTCTACTCCATGGGAGCTACAGTAATAGCTAACAAGATTACTGCACTGTCGGAACTAGAAGCACAAGCATTTCGCTACACTCGCATTAACATCTGCCAACCGTGTGTATGTGACCAATACAATTTGATATACACAACACAAACACATTGTCTGACTCGTTTCTCAACTCATCTCTCAAGAGAAATTGTGTACATTGGCGCAGTGGAATGTAGTACAAGGGGGGTTGTGTGTGAGTGTGTGTGTTTGAGTGTTTGAGTGTGTGCGACCCTGAATTTGAGTGTTTGTGTGCGCATCTAGGCATGCGAGTGTGTGTGTGTGTGTATATCCATGCACTTGTGCTGGTTTTTGTGTGTCCATGCGCATGTACGTGTGTGTTTGCACGTGCGTGTGAGTATAGGCCCAACCTGGAAGAGCCTGGTGAAGATGTCAAACTCGAAGACGGAGATGTAGTCGTTGCAGGCGAGGTCGATGGTGGACTTGAGGGCCATGGCTTCCAGGCCCGAGCTGATGGAGTGGAACTCGTGCAGGGCCTGCCGGAACACCTTCCAAGGCACTATCGTCCTTAAAACACATCATCGGGACAATATGGTTTACTATACTATACCCATTGAGTTGAACAAGCAACGTTGATGCATTGTGTTAAACTTTCCCTGTTATTACGGTGTCCGATCCCACTTCTGATTCTACCCTGAATATGGACGTTCCAAACGTGTTATTCGCCACAGCGCAACAATAGTGTTTTAGAGCAGGGGTCAGCTGCGACATTAAGCCACGGGACGATTTTGTAATTTCTATGGAGACATTTTTGGTCAGGCCATATGAAATCTTGTGGGCTTAATTTGGCCAGTTGTTTTTCCTGGTTCTGGGTGTTTATGGTGACTGACAAAAATGTGACCAATAAAAATAGTTTATTTTTTCCCCCCCTCCTAAACCAAAAGAGACTTAATTAACTACTTTCTATCTTGTTTACCTAGGCTACCTCACGTAGCTTGAAACATCAAAGCAATTTCTTTCTTCTAGTTTCCATCATGTGGTGCATAAATATATCCAATCTTACCACTTAAATGTTAAATGCTTTCACTATGACTGGCTAACGTGCTGTAAATGTCAACTTTTTGCAGAGAGCAGAGGTGGACTCACTTGTCCCCAAACGATCTTCTCCAGAACTCGGCGGCGTCAGCCTTGGTGATTCGGAAGTTATCCCCCTGGAACAGGCCGTTGGGGAAGATGGCTTTGAGCTCGGCCAGCATGTGACTGAAGATCAGCGACAACTTGGTCAGGTTCCGTCTACAGAAGAGGAACAGAGAGAGAGAGAGTATTATACAACTTGACGTTGGATGGTTCCTCACCCTGAAACTAGTCTTATGGGCCAAGACAAACTAATCCATGGTGTGATTCCTTAAAACAGCCACTACACATTTCAGCTAAATTTAGCCACCGATAGCTAATATGTCATGTTAACATGGCTTTGTAAGGCCAGGGGCTGAGCTCAATGGCGGAAGCTGAGAGAGAGAGAGAGCCAGGAGGGACTAGACCTCCATCACATTACACACGCTAGCCTGGGCCCTGGGTGTGCAGGTTGGGGTTTGACGGGTAGAAGGGAGGGGTTGGGGGCCACGACATGCCTGGCACACTTTTCCGATTCCAGAGGCCCCTGGGCAGATGAGCAACGAGGCGAGAGGCAGGCGGGCGAACGCAGTGGCGGCACGAAGTGGCAAAGAAAGCACGTGATAGCACAGTGAGGGATTGTGCGAGGCTCTTGGGGGGGGGGGGGCTGGGAGCATTGACATGCACAAGAGAGCGCGAGTGTGGCGGCAGCGTCTCCCCCTCTCTCCAATGCCAGCACAGAGGACGGGTGGGGAAGGGAGTGAGTGTAAGGGGATAGAGGAGAGGACACAGCCTTATGATGAGCTCGAAAAAGACAGAGTGAGGATACAGACACCCTGCCAAATTGTGTGGGTGTGTGTGTGTGTGTGCGCGCCTGTGGGGGTATTTTTTGACACTCAACTGCCAAAACGAGAAGAAAAAGAAAAATGTAGCCTCTTTTTTTTGTGAATGGCTTTCCAGCTAAGCCTTTGAGTGAGGCGAGGCATTCTGCAGCAGTAGAAGCCCATCTGCCCCGCTAGAAAATCAGTCCTGCGCCGTTTCCCCTCGTCACCTTGACACGACCCTTGCAAAACTAAGCCCGTCTTCCAATTCAATTCTCTAATCCCTCCTTCACACTTTCCAGTTTAAGTTTCAAATTCAACCAACAGGCTTAATTTAAATCACAACAATTTATTTTCCGCTAGAAAAGTATGCCAATTATGAGTGCCCACATTTCGAGAAGGGGGAAGTCCTGTTGGTGAGGTGGACATTACTGACCCTAGCTAACCAAGTGGGCAGTGATGGCAAACAGAAAGCGTATGGATTCACCACACACACACACAGTTTGTGTGAGGGTAGTCTTGATGCCATACCGCTAAAATCATGCCACTGTCACGCCTCCCTTAGAGGTCTTGCAAAAATGATCTGAATGGTCTGCTGGCTCCCAGCAGCAAGATTACGATTGGTTGCTACATTTCAAGACCCCTCCCTCCACATGCTGTTGGTGCTCCGTGTTATGTTCATCGCCGTTTTCAGACCAGGAAGGACACATTTTGTGGAGTTGCTCCGTATGCTAGTTTGCACAATTGGAGTTCCGCCCAAGCAAGGCATTTGATTGGTTTGATGTGTTGCGTCACTAACTTACACCGGGTGTCCACCTCATTTTACAAATTTTCTGCCATGAACTTCCCCTGGCTTCCAGTTTTAAGGAAGCCTGGTTCTTGACAAGGCTAGTGTGAGTGTATTGCTCTGTAGGTGGCAAAGTGCCCTCGGTGAAGCACAACTGTGTTCCGTCACTGGCATAGGGTATGCCTTGTGTGTGAGAGAGACTAGTGTGTATGTGTCTAGTCACCATTAAGGGTCACATTCTACAAGACAACGAGTTAAACTGCCAATCCCGAGAGTGATGTTGTAGCTTATGAGTTTACAGTGCGCCTGCCAGCGGGTCTGTTGTATGTGTGTCCTCATATCTCTGACTAGGGTAGAACTTGGAGCTACAACGCTTGCTCTGTATTTCTGTGCGCGGCTGGGCATGGCTCCAATGCTACAAGGCAGGGAGCCCTAAACTTTAAAACGCATCTCATGTATGTTGTTTGATACAGAGACTAGCCTAGTGGACAGTGGAGACGACACACTGCTTTCCCTATTCCTATCCTATCAGAGGGCAAGGTGGCGCTATTAACACATTGTTTAGGCTTATCGTATCCTCTCAGATCCCCACAAGCGCATATAGACTAGTCCCCTACTCCTCTTCCTCTGTATGCGTCATCTGCTTTAACTCAAAACCAGTGTTCACAGAAACAACAATAGTGCCGAAGGAAAGTTAGTTAGAAAGTCCAAAAGACTACGCCAACAACTAAAAAAACAAAACAAACACACAACCCCATTCATTATTTATGGCCATTCCTTTGTCTGAAAAACCCAAGGACCCGAGGAGAGAAAAAGGAGAGAAAGAGAAAAAGGAGAGGAGAGAAAGAAAAGGAGAGACAGAAAAGGAGAGGAGAGAGAGAGGAGAGAAAGAGAGAGAGTTTGAGTAAATGCAACCTCAGTGCGTGGGCGGCTGGTTGTTGTGCTAACCCCGGCGTGGCATTTATTTTTCTGCGTCCCAAATGGCACCTATTCCCTATATAGTGCACAACTTTTGACCAGCACCAATGGGGCTCTGGCCAAAAGTAATGCACTATATAGGGAATAGGGTGCTATTTGGGACAGATACATTTTCTTATTCTGCATGAGCTACAGTAGTTAACCCGCATAACCCGCATACATATGCCCCCTCAATCCACCGCTGCCTCGACAACAGAGCATAGATCTCCTCTGTTACCGTGGCAATGGGCCAAGCTATCCCTGGATACGGCGCTCGTGGTGACCCCCTCCTCCTATAAGGGCCTGACCTTTGACCAGCAGCTGGCTGCTCCCTCCCCATTTCCTGTTTTCCACGATAGAAGGCGAGAAAGTTAAAGCGGCGGCCCACTTGAAGCCAATTACTGGCGAACGGACGGTCTGGGGGACTAAATCAGTGACTGGTGGCACTACACATTAGGCCTACATGATTAGGCCTACATCGGGGAGAGGGGGATTGACATGTTGTAAGCCTGGTGGTAGGCCTACTCTCAATGCAATACAATGTAGCAGTCGGGCTGTCTGTGTCTGTCTGTGAACTTGGATCCTCAGCACCCACCGTGCAGCAGCAACACAATCACACCACAATAGTCATAGACACTTCTACAGAAAAAGACACTGCAACCACACTGGGTTCCCCTTTCATCACAGTCATCACATTATACATTTAACTCTCCGGAACTGGCTGCTCACCGGATCTCTGTCAGGAAACAGCAGTGACAGCAGACTTACACACACAAACAAGTGTGCTTGAGTGCATGCACGCACAGAGACACATACTTTGACTGACACATCCGGATGCACCAACGCAAAACAGAGGCTCGCTTTTTTTATTTTTTTTATTAACCGTTTAATTCCTCTAATATCATCCACCCTGATAAAGACTGAAAGACACGAGTCGCCGCCTAACCCCTGAAAAAGTTCCACCCGAAAAGTGCTATTACGTGCTAACAGTGTTAGAGGAAGCAACCGATGTGTATTCTTACCATTTCCTGTCTAAATAGCCTTACATCGCCTATTTGCTGTGTCCCCAGGTCAAATAAGGAACTGTTTAAAGCCTAATGTTCCTCATAACCCAGTAGGAGAACTATATGGTCTATATTATTTTGAAACTGGCAGCAGTATGCCATAAATAAACGATGCAGTGTTGCCTCAGTGTGTGCATACGTGCGTGTGTGGGTGCGCGCATGTGTGTGTGTGAGATCGGGCTCGGGGTGATGTGCAGGCCAGTGTAACTCGAGCTGAACCGGAGCTCAGGAAGCGTTAAGTGCATTTCCATTCACAGCAGCGCTAACAGTTTGGCCTGCATGTGGCATGATGGGGTAAAAGGCCCGTCAGTCGAGGGCATTTCACAAAGCCAAATTAAGTCAGACTCAGAGCAGATAACTGGCATGGTCCCTAATGGCCTAATGTGCAATAAAAAAAAAAAGGTGTCCAAAATGGCACCCTGTTCACTGTATAGCGCACTTCTTTTGACCAGGGCCAATAGGGCTCTGGTCAAAAGTAGTGCACTAAATAGGGAATAGAGTGCCATTTCGGGCGCATTGCAACATTAATATATTTTAGACTGCTCGACTAAAAGATTTTAAAAAATAATTGAAAACTCACCCGACCGTCAGCCTATCGGCCAAACAATAAACCAGTCGACTAAATTGGGTCAGCCCTACCTGTATGGCAATACGTTGAGAAGTTAAATATAAAGGATATGCGAACTTCGCGGGGTGGAATTGAGGTACAGTAAGGGTAGCAGACTACAGGTGCAATGCTTAACCATCTGAAAGGGACCGAGGCCAAAACCATTGCTGGCAGCTGGATTGTAAATTCACATGGAATACTAGGATTTTTTCTTATTGTTCTTACGTACAAACGTTAAAAAATAAATAATGATTTAAATGCTGTTTAAACATTAAAAAATGTTTTCCATTTCTCACATCACAACCAACCACAAATTGTCTGTCTGATCTGACAGACCTCATCAAGAAATAGCCCAAAATTCTCAGACAGAACAGTATTGGAGTTATATATTAGTAACTGCTGGTACATGAAGTGGCAAAGAATGTCAAATTCAGCAGCCTAAAACACTGGGGCGGCAGGTAGCCTAGTGGTTAGAGTGTTGGACTAGTAACCGAAAGGTTGCAAGATCAAATCCCTGAGCTTACAAGGTAAAAATCTGTCGTTCTGCCCTGTTCCTAGGCCGTCATTGTAAATAAGAATTTGTTATTAACTGACTTGCCTAGTTAAAAGGTTAAATACAAATAAGCAGACTCAGAGTGATGCTACAGTATGCAAAACGTAGGCTCTCACACATTCTCTGCATGCGCCCTAAAAATGTACACATCCTTTGGAATTATATTGTTATCCGGCAGTGCATTTCCCTATTGCTGGAATTGATCCGTTGGCACAGACCTTTGCCAGCAGATAAGATGGGAGAGATAGTCAAAGCCAATAGCCTGCTCCTGAATGAGGAACTATTGGTTTACCAGTAGGCTGGTATAGAAAAATGGAAAGTCTATAGAAAATGGGAAGTCGTACATTATCTTGGGTCAGGGCTTTGAGGGACAAATTTAGCAACTGGCACATGCCCTATGCAAATAGAGTGATGTCATGGTACTAATGCTGCCAGGGACATGAACTTGGCGTGATACCACAGAGTTCCGGCAGCACAGATAGGAGGCAGAGAAGCCCATTTTCATAGCAGCTACATACGACAACTGCTTTGTCAACATTCGCAAAGCTATCAAATGAAACCATTTGCAATAGTTTTTGTCTGCTTATTTAGAGAAGAGACTGAATATGTCTCTATGTAAGGTGGCATTAGACGAGATGGACACAACAAAAAGGGGGTTTTGAGGCACTATCACTCTGAGGCACTATCAGGGACGTGCAGACTAGCTTGAGACTGCCAGGTGCAAGAAGATATGGGAGGCTTCCTCTGTCTGCGGAGAGAAAGGAGGGCACAGAGACAGTGAGTGTCTGCAGTAGTGAGGAAGACGAAGTAGGAGGCCCACGGCCAACCACGCAGATCCTTCTCCCAACATCACTGGGGTCCCACCATCTGCAATAACCCTCAGCTGTAGCCAGCGGAGGCTGCAACGGGCAGCGGGAGGCTGTAAAGGGGCTGCGTGAATGTAGATGGGAGTCCTTCCTTTTAATGTTGATCTGAAAACATCAATCCAACAAGGCCAGGATCATGGGCATGTGGTGGAGTGAGAGGAGGAGGAGAGAGCAGCCACGCTGAAAAGGAAAGCCGCACTCCTGTTCTGGTGTCCTGCCCCGTGGATATGAAAACGGGGTTTGGAGTAGAACCCCTTCCGCCCCGGGACGATTCTCCTGTTGCCCAAATGCCACCCCATTCCCTACATAGGCCCTGGTTAAAAGTAGTGCACTATATTGGGAATAGGGTTCCATTTGGGAACCAGTCCTCCTCTCCCCCCAGGATATATTAACTACCAGCAGTCAGGATGGAGCGCTGGTCAGGGCCTTAGCCAAGGAAGCCAGATCAAACGGCGAAGCTCAGGGAGGTCTGAACAATATCCGGATATAGGGGAGGTTGGAAGGGCCTATTTCTGCACACATTGATCAACTCCATACTCAGTCTGGACTTTGCGGTTATGAACAGGCTAGCGTTTGCTGTGCTCCTTCTCCCCGTTGCGCACCCTCCCCCTCTCTCTGAGCGGGGTAGAAATGGCACTAGGTGGCCTGTGAGAAACAGGAAAAGGAAGCGCGCAGTCTACCGGGAAGAAACTGTGTGGCGCGCACAGTGCGCGACAGTGTCACTGTTAATCATTAGTTCCCTTCTAGCAGCTCACAGGCCGCAGCCAACCCTTCACCCCCTCACACACAGCAGCGTTGCAGCTAGACATGGCAGGCCACCGCCGCACAAAAAGCACAACTCAAATTAGCAAAAGGCTTTCACAGTCTACCGTGGTTGTGGTAATCAACCAGCAATAGTCAGAACGCTGAATGCAAATATCACACGCCTCAGAACTATGGGGGCTGTGTGTCAGTGTGTCTGCGTGCAAGGCGGGCAAAACATATTTGTACTGCTCAAATCTAAATATGGAGGGCCGGACGCCAAAATCATCATAAATAGAAGAGCAAATTTCGCGGCGGTAATATTGTGGAGAAGTCTGCAGGGCATCTCGGCACCACATCCACCCACTATCGCTCTCTGTACTGCAACGGTCTGAGAGCAAACAACCCTGTGGGAGGACCGCGTAATCGTCATATCATTCATAGCTAGCATCCATCATGTTCCACTGAAACGGTGCTCCATCGTTATCAACCACCAGAGGAAAGGGAATAGCTAACATTTTGTCGACACAGGAAACTATTTAAGTCGAGGCTGAAGCTAACACTGTATCAAACTGCTCTAACCATCTCCATCCTATCCAGGGGGAAAGAGAGTGGTACGTAGGGCTCTACAGTGCGACCATTTTACTTGCATCTGCGCCTAAATATTTAGCTGTGCGACCTGGAATGTTAATTTAGGAGCACTAGCTTTAATACGTCAAACACTTTTCATTGTGCTCCTACATTTCTGTGTCCCGTCTACATCCCTGCAAGCCCCGCCTCTCCCATCTCCTCATTGGTTTTTAGGAGCATATACCCACGTGGGTGATTGAAAGACGAACTGAGGTCCACACTCCAGTCCAGTTGGTAGTGGTAATGTACCTCAAAGTTGGTTGCCAACTGCCATAAAAAGCCCAAAGAAGAAGCCTTAAGGAAGAGAGAAGACTAGAAACAACAGTTTACCCTTTAATCTGTGGATTAATTGTCAAAGTAGAGGACCTTACGCATTTCAGCTAAAAAATAAAAACCCAATGTTTATATCCCAGGACAAATTAGCTAGCTAGCTAAATGGCCATGACTGTCATGTGTTTCGACCTGTCCCCAAATGAATATAGTTGATTCAGAGTTCGTTTTGATATTTCAACCTCTGTGTCCTGATCGCGTCTGGTGCGGGCGGACAAAAATCAACATGCGCACGCCCGGTTTAGTCAGCGTGTAAGGCACACCCTGCTAAGAGCCCTGGTATGGGAGGAGTGTCACACAGCTAAGGCCGTTTGCGGCTGGTAACACACTAACCACGCTACTGGGCTAGAGCTTACTCACTGAAGCCCTCTAGGCACAATAGCGCTCTTTGTCTCTGGTCCCTTTGGGGGGGGCTTCATCGGTTACTACCAGCTCCAGCTCTAGAACCCACTCGCTCTGTAATAAAGTGATGATGAAAATGTATTTCACAAAGGAGTGGTTAAGACTGTTCAAATAGGCCCATTACTTAATGCTAATTCAATTAGGGGGAAGACAGAAGAGGAATGTGAGCTGAGCCTCCTCCTCTCCCTTAGTTTCAGCACAAGGAGACTCATTGTCCTAAAAAAAACAGAAGCCATGCAAGACTACAGGCAGAGAGTCATCGCTACTCTGATTCGTTGCATTAAAAAGAAGGAAATGAACCACAGTTGTTCATAAAAGTTGAAAGAAAGGGTTGTGTTTATGAGTAGATCGGAGATGAGCTTAGGGGTCCAACTTGTGTCAGTTAGAGAAGAAAATATTTGGCCACATCCTGCCATTGATACTTAACTCAAGGCATCGTATTCATGCTCCCACTGCGTGTAATCGGTTGAGCTGGGAGAGGCTTGGAGTGTGTCCAGCAATAAGTTAGAAATGTGCAACTCAAGCTTCATTGTCACTTTTAACTGTATAACCTGGGGCCGTAGTTATCAAGCATCAGAGTAGGAATGATATGGGGTGCCGTTGGCAAAGTAGAATAGACCATTTCTACAGGCTATTTCCCCAACCAGATTTAGGCCAAATCCTGCATTTCTGACGGGATTTATAAAATGTCATCTAAATGAACACGCTTGTTCAACTTTGCTAAAGGCACTGCACACAAATTCTCTTCTCTGAGATGCTTGAATAATTTGGGCCCCCGAGCTACAAATCATAAAAGGAAAAATATGATATTGGTCATGTAAAAAGATGTTAAGACTACATTTTGATTAGCGGTTTCATCTAAAACCGTGTTCGTTAAATTGATACAATTTAAGGCCAAGTGGCAAACAATAATGCGGGCACTAGGGATGGGGGTGTGAACATGCGGGTCTGTTCAGATAAGATGTAGTCATTGTTTGTGTGTGTCTGTAAGTTGATCGTATGTATATGTTTGTACTGTGTATGGAGTGATTTTTTGTTGTTGTTGATTTTATTTAAAAAACTAAAAAGGTGTTAAGACTACATTTTGTACTTTTGCAATTTCTTTAGCTCCTTATAACCCTCAAGTCTGCGGGATACTAACGGCAAAGCATGTTAACACAAAGACAGAACACAGGCAAATAGCGTCATCCTGACCACAAATGTTCACGTGTACAAACCACAGCACCCTTCTCTTTGGCTGTTACTCAGTACAAGCCTACATTGCTCCACTTTAAGAAGGTGCAGAAACGTACCCGCCGATGAGATCTAACCCTACACCTGTCTGCTATGACAGGGAGGGGTTCAGCACACAAAACAATACCCCCCGCTTCACTTCAGACGTAGGAGAAACAAATTCAGAGCCTTTTCACACTATTGTGCCGTCCCAAACCGTACTGGCTCAGATAGTTGCTTTTCGACATGTTCCTTCAAATCACAGTTCCTGGACTTACGGTGGATGTGTAACCAAGGCCAGCATCGTACAGCTCGGCTTAGCTCTGGGCTAACAAAAAGGGTTAATATTCTGGTAGTGAATGAACTAAGCGTCATCTAACACAAGTTAGAGTGCAACCTCACAGGATCATTTCAGGAGGAGGATGAGACGGCCCAATACTCACACTCGTTGTACAAAAACAAAGGCACTTATATCTTGATGTCTCGGAACAAATTTCTTTTAATCAGGAAATGGCAATTGTGAGACCAAGAAGTATTTTAGGAAAAGTACCTGCATTTCGTCTAACAACGAGTTCGATTTCCACCTCAATCTCCAAAAACGTCATCCTCTCACCTGGGCTGCGAGTTCTCCTCATACATGCGCTCCTTGCCCTCCTTGAACAGGCTGATGGTCTGCTTGGTCTTCTTGGTCAGGTTCTCCATGAAGACGCGGAAATACTCGTTGTCGCCGAGCGTCTCCATCTTGCCCTCGTAGCGGGACAGGATGGTGCGGAGGTGCTGGTAGGTGTCTGGCAGCAGGTCCAGGATGTAAGGTGGGCTGTTCTTCAGTGCCAGCTTGGGGTTCTGGCACAGTCGCACCACCTGGATGGAGGGAGAGGATTGGACACATAGGGGAGATGATGAATCAGCTTCCTGAAACAAATGAGAAGCCAGCAACCGTGGTGGAAGAGACTTAGTAGTATGCTTAATTACATACCAGGGTTGGGATCCATTCCTCTTTAATACAATTCAGGAAGTAAATAAAAATGCTATTTCTTGAATTGAAAAGTTGCACATTGTATTCTATGAAGATCTTTTCAATTTGGGAAGTGAACTGACCACAACCCTGACAAGTACCTAAACATTAACTGAACAAACTAACTTCTGTGCACGCTTGAGTGTTCAACCTACATGCACAAGCAGTACTCCACCGCAAAACATAACGTTCAGTGAAAAGGGGACCATCGATATCACTCAAACGAAACTACCGCTGAACACCATTTGACAAATACATCGGTATGATAGTGTGATGACGTGGATTATATTTTTTCATACCACTTTTCGCCTAAACGTAAAATACTCGAGCTCTCTCTGACAAGTAATCACTTGTGCACCAGAGTGTCGCCAGAGCGTCACGTCCAGTAAGGACTAGAGGGAAGTGAGAGAGTGAGAAAAGCCTCTCGGAGGAGAAGTGGCAGAGCGAGTGAAAGTGCCTGAGAGAGCAGGTGAGAGAGCAGTGCTGAGATAGTGACTCTCAGGGTTTGCTAAGCGAGTCTATTTTAAGGCCTTCAACACAGTGAAGAGAATGAAATAGTCATCTCAGGATTAAAGCTTCCTGTTGGTCTGGTAATAGACGACACACACACAGGTCTGTCCCTCTCCAATACACAAAGGGAAGGGCTCTGTTTTCGTATGAATCATCATGTCATGGATTGTACATGAGATGATGCAAGGGGCTGACAATATTTGTTTTTACAATTATTTGTCAGACTCTGGCATCTTGGCTGTGCGTTGGTTTGCACTTCCTCATTGTCAATCCCCTCAAGCTACAAACACATCTGGTGGGAAATAATATAACAAAGCATGACATGCAGCTGAGACTAGGGCTGCTGCGGTGACCGTAACC